>NC_092715.1:263468637-264115627 GCF_047496885.1 Scyliorhinus torazame | reverse complement strand
ATGGGCAATAGAGGCTGGCCTAGCCAGCAATGCCCACATCATGTGAAAGAACATCAAAAATTAACAGGAAGGAAATTTCATTCGGCCTAAAGCAGAGCAAGGCCTACAATCAAGCTGCTTGATACCGGACCTTGAGCCTGGCTATATGTGCGAATGGTCAGCATTGGACTCTTCTTTAATTCTCATATTCTGTTCATAGAATCATAGAATTTACAGTGCAGAAGGAGGCCATTCGGCCCATCGAGTCTGCACCAGCCCTTGGAAAGATCACCCATGTCACGACCCTATCCCTGTAACCCAGTAACCCCACCTAGCCTTTTTGGACACTAAGGGGGCAATTTAACACGGTCAATCCACCTAACCTGCTGTAGAAGCCAGGTAGATTCCTAACCTGCGCATCTTTGGACTGTGGGAGGAAACCGGACCGGCACCCGGAGGAAACCCACGCAGACACGGGGAGAGCGTGCAGACTCCGCACAGACAGTGACCCGAGGCTGGAATCAAACCCGGGACCCAGCAACTGTGCTAACCACTGTGCCACCGTGCTGTCCACGGCATGAGATTTGCATGAGTTCTACCAGTTAGAGCCCGGGAGAATTGAATAATTGTCCCTTTTATGTTCTGTCGGACACCAGCACATCGCCCCCTCTTGGCACCTTGCATTTTTCTGTCGGACACCAGCACATCGCCCCCTCTTGGCACCTTGCATTTTTCTGTCGGACACCAGCACATCGCTCCCTCTTGGCACCTTGCATTTTTCTGTCGGACACCAGCACATCGCTCCCTCTTGGCACCTTGCATTGATTACTGATGATGTCTGTCAGAATTCACAGTGACTCCGAGCCAACCCCCTGTCTAAGAGCAGTTCCGTCAGTTGTCAGACTCTTCAGGCAGCGCTTGACACCGCCATAAACATACCGGCAATCGAGGGAGCAGTGACATCGGAAGGTTCATTGCGAACTAAATATTAACTATCTGCACAGCATCAGCTTGCCCGAACACAGTGGGTCACATCCGCACTGAGGACGTTTACTCAGCTGGGTGTAGCTTTTCACCAATGTGGGGTTGTGTGTACGGGGAGAGGTCAGAAGCTCGATGGGATGCGCTGATTCATGGCCCATCCGGATCGTGCTTCATCAGGGGTCATTTCAGGAGGTGCAGAGGGGCGGAAGCGGCACAAAGCCGGACTTGTGGGAATTTATATAGCGCCTTTCATGACCTCAGAACATCCCAGGAGGCATCCCGGAGCCAATGATGCGCTTTTGGAGTATAGCCACTGTTGTAATGTGGGAAAGGCGGCAGCTAATTTGGGAACAGCAAAGTCCCACAAACCTTAATGCGATAATGACTTATTTTGGTGAAGTTGACTGAGGGATGAACGGGCGGGATTTGCCGACCACCAAGGGGGTGCATGCAGGGGGGGTTTTCGGCAGGGGAGGCGGCCCGCCAGTGGGATCTACTGATCCCGCTGACAGCACCCCTCACCGCCAGGAAACCGGAATTTCCCGCCAGCGTGTACAGCCGGTAAACGTGTTTACCGAAAGGGCGTGTTGCCGAAACTTTTCGTCTTTTACTCGCCGGGACAAACACAAGTGTGCCACATTTCAAACTCTCACAACAATTTATAACCACAGTGAAAACAGGGTGCTGATTGGTTGGCAAGTCGACTCGGATTGGCGGGCTGTTACCATGGGGAAAGCAACAGGAAATTATAGGCCCACCAAGTTCCAGGATAATTCAAAAACGATGCAAGGATAACAACCCATTTCAGATAATCAGTCAAGCTCAGAACATGGTTCATTTACTCTTGCTAGGAGCGACATATATTCACACACAACCCCACATTGGTGAAAAGCTACGCCCAGCTGAGTAAACGTTCTCAGTGCGGATTTGACCCACTGTGTTTGGGCAAGCTGATGCTCCTATTTTGAATCATCCCGGAGCTTGGGGAACCTCGCTACGTTCAGATTCCCCCACGACAGCTGAATTAATAAATCTGGAATTGAAAGCTAGTCTCAGTAATGGTGACCATGACAACTATTGTTGTAAAAACCCGTTGTGTTTACTTGTTGTGGTTGTATGTATTGGGGGTCATGTGGGACTGGAAGCCCTAATGTCATTGGCTGACAGATCCCGGGTCCTGGTTGGCCGTTGACCTCAGGCTCCGCCCTGAAGGCGAAGTATAAGAAGCCGGTGCCTTCCCCCGCAGGCCAGTTTACTATCGGGCTGCGGGGGAACAGACACGCTTAATAAAGCCTCATCGACTTCACTCTATTCGTCTCACGGAGTCTTTGTGCGCCACACTTATTCCTTTAGGCCAGGAAACCCGCCATCCTTACCCACTCCGAAAGGTGACTCCAGACCCCGCAGCAATGTGCTGACTCCTGACTGCCCCCTGCGTTGGCCCAGCAGATCAAGGGCAACTAGGGATGGGCAGGAAATGCTGCCCTTGCCAGCCACATCCTCTGAAAGAATAAAACAAGGAAGTGGGTTCCGCCAACTGTGGGAACGCCCGTCTTAAATGGCCTTAATTGGGCTCATAACGTGCAACATCAGCTACCTGCCACATGCGGATGGGTAGTCCTCACGCCTCCCAAACCCAGATTTACGTCAGCGGAGCCGGGGAATTAATACACTTACTGGCCAGGCCATTTGTAGCTCCCCTCTGCCACCATTTCTCACCCCAGGGCGGGCTTAAAATCCTGCCCCCTTTGCCTACGCAATTAAAATAGTTACTCCCCGCTTGAGGCTCCCTTTGAAAAATAAAAATTATTGGGGGTGGGGAGGGGACGGTAAATTTCAGCTTCCTTGCTCTTTCACCTGTTGTGGAACCTGACTAACTTTTATTCCGACTGCAAACTCAACCATCAAGAGCTCACACCTTGGAATAGATTCAACATTGGAACAGATTTTCATTTCATTTCATTTCAAAAACAGCTTCTTCCCCGCTGTTACCAGACTCCTAAACGACCCTCTTATGGACTGACCTGATGAGTACTACACTCCTGTATGCTTCACCCAATGCCGGTGTTATGTAGTTACATTGTGTACCTTGTCTTGCCCTGTTACAAAGAACAAAGAAATGTACAGCACAGGAACAGGCCCTTCGGCCCTCCAAGCCCGTGCCGACCATGCTGCCCGACTAAACTACAATCTCCTACACTTCCTGGGTCCGTATCCCTCTATTCCCATCCTATTCATGTATTTGTCAAGATGCCCCTTAAATGTCACTATCGTCCCTGCTTCCACCACCTGCTCCGGTAGCGAGTTCCAGGCACCCACTACCCTCTGTGTAAAAAACTTGCCTCGTACATCTCCTCTAAACCTTGCCCCTCTCACCTTAAACCTATGCCCCCTAGTAATTGACCCCTCTACCCTGGGGAAAAGCCTCTGACTATCCATTCTGTCTATGCCCCTCATAATTTTGTAGACCTCTATCAGGTCGCCCCTCAACCTCCGTCGTTCCAGTGAGAACAAACCGAGTTTATTCAACCGCTCCTCATAGCTAATGCCCTCCATACCAGGCAACATCCTGGTAAATCTCTTCAGCACCCTCTCTAAAGCCTCCACATCCTTCTGGTAGTGTGGCGACCAGAATTGAACACTATACTCCAAGTGTGGCCTAACTAAGGTTCTATACAGCTGCAACATGACTTGCCAATTCTTAACCTCAATGCCCCGGCCAATGAAGGCAAGCATGCCGTATGCCGTATTATGTATTTTCTTTTATTCCCTTTTCTTCCCATGTTTGAGCTGCTCGCAGAAAAATACTTGTCAGTGTAACTCGGTACACGTGACAATAAACAAATCCAATCCAACTAAACGTACTTTCACATTTTTACACAGAGGTTACAGAAACAGTCCACTTAGCCCAACTGCTCCATCCTGGTGCTCATCTCCCACACTAACCCCCCCCCCCACTTTTCCTCTCACTCTGTCGATATATCCTTCCGTTCCTTTCTCCCTCATGTGTTTATCCAGCTTCCTGTTAAATATTCACCTCACCCACTCCCTGCGGTAGCGAATCCCACATTCTCACCAGTCGCTGGATAAACTCATGTCTCCTGAATTCCTGTTGGATTTGACAGTGACTATCGCATACTGACGGACCCTAATTTCCCTCTCACCTTCGCCACATCGGCCTGTCAGGCCATTTCGTAATCTTAAAGACTTCTCTTTTCGAGATAAAAGATCTCGGCCTGTTCAAGCCTTTCCCGAGTGTTATATTTTGTTACATATTGATAATGATAAAGCTCTCGTTAACACTGGAGCAATCACTGTGCAATGTTACAGACCCTTTCTCCATTACCTCTGAATCTCACCTCTTGCTCAAAGGTGTTGAACTAGTATCTGCCACAGGGTGGCAGACGATGTACACAATGCTTACATTTTTACTCATCATTAATAATGAATATTACTTTGCACAGGCTCTTATACAAACAAATCACTGGACAATATTCTATTTGATTTAAATGGAAGGCTTAAATCATTCAACGTGGTTAAGGCAACCTGATAACGAATTACTGCAAGATGAGTAACATTCTCATTTAGATATTAGTTCAAGGATCAGCGCAAATCTAAAAATAGCCCTTGCAGGATTTCTGTCTCTGTCCCAAACTATAACAATAATAGTGTCTGTACACCTCACTATCACAATAATAGTGTCTGTACACCTCACTATCACAATAATAGTGTCTGTACACCTCACTATCACAATAACAGTGTCTGTACATCTCACTATCACAATTATAGTGTCTGTACATCTCATTATCACAATAATAGTGTCTGTACACCTCACTATCACAATAATAGTGTCTGTACACCTCACTATCACAATAACAGTGTCTGTACATCTCACTATCACAATTATAGTGCCTGTACATCTCCTATCACAATTATAGTGTCTGTACATCTCATTATCACAATTATAGTGTCTGTACATCTCATTATCACAATAATAGTGTCTGTACACCTCACTATCACAATAATAGTGTCTGTACACCTCACTATCACAATAACAGTGTCTGTACATCTCACTATCACAATTATAGTGCCTGTACATCTCCTATCACAATTATAGTGTCTGTACATCTCACTATCACAAAAATAGAGTCTGTACATCTCACTATCACAATTATAGTGCCTGTACATCTCACATCACAATAATAGTGTCCGTACATCTCACTATCACAATAATAGTGTCTGTACATTTCACTATCACAATTATAGTGCCTGTACATCTCCTATCACAATTATAGTGTCTGTACATCTCACATCACAATAATATTGTCTGTACATCTCACTATCACAATAATAGTGTCTGCACAAAAATCACAATAATAGTGTCTGCACATCTATCACAATAATAGTGCATGTACATCTCACATCAGAATAATTGTGCCTGTACATCTCACTATCACAATAATAGTGTCTGTACATCTCACTATCACAATAATAGTGTCTGCACGTCTATCACAATAATAATGTCTGTACATCTCACTATCACAATAATAGTGTCTGCACATCTATCACAATAATAGTGTCTGTACATCTCACAATCACAAAATCTAACAGCGCAAGAGGAGGCCATTCATTCCATTTGGCCTATCCCCGTGCCTGCCCGTTGAAAGAGCTTCCTGGTTAGTCCCAACCCATCCCTATCCCCATTCTTACTCTCATATGTGTGCTATCTTTTGTTTGTCAAGCATTACAGGCACTGTAATGTCACTGGACTACTAACCCAGAGGCCCAGGCAAAATGGCTGGGGGACACGGGTTAAAATCCCACCACGGCAGCTGGTGGAATTTAAATTCAATTATTAAATATGGAATTGAAAACTGATCTTAGTAATGGTGACCATCGATCGCTGTAAAAACCCATCTGGTTCACTAATGCTCCTTTAGGGAAGGAAATCTGCCGTCCTTACCTGGTCTGACCTACACGTGACTCCAGACCCACAGCAATGTGGTTGACTCTTAACTGCCCCCCTCGAGGGCAATTAGGGATGGGCAATAAATACTGACTTTGCCAGCGAGACTCCCATCCCGTGAAAGAATAGAGGGGAAAGAAATCAAATTGCCTCTTGAAAGTTACCCTGCTTTCTCCCAGCCTTTGGGCGTTGTAGCCATGTAAAATGGCTGACTCCTGATGGCCAAACCCCGATCTAAAATGGCGAACGGAAGAGGCTGATGGGAAAATCAGCCAACAGGACTCAAACAGACAGCTGCAGGCAAAACAGTGTATTCGGCTCTGGGGAAGTCGGCCCAGACCGATACCTGCAGCCATCAACATCACAACACCCCAGCCATCTGCATATTAATCAGCCATCCCCGGGAACAATTGCTACACATTAGCAACATAAAGCCGACCCAGACCTTTCGGCGCCAGCAGGGGCTGACACAAAGAAAGGTAAACGACCACCCCCCGATCAAGGAATCGCTCCAGTATTGGAGCATATCGAACCAAGTGATTGTGACCAAGTTGAATCACTTGGAACCAGGTACAAGATCCGCCCCAAGAGGCGGGAAGCCCCTGGGGACTATAAGAATAGGGACCTAGTTCAACTCGCCCCTTCTTCTCCTCTCCGCACCCTTCGAGACCCTTGCTGAAAGAAAACGTAAGTTTTACTCCAACGATCGCTACCAGATAGACACTCCTGACTATCGACCTGTACCAGCTTTTGAATCCTGCAGGCTCAGAACCCATTCAAAAGGCCATTCGTTTCCCTGACCTGGTGGGCCATTTCCAAAGTTAAGTATTGGCCTGTTAGTGGTAGGCAGTAGTTTAGAAGTAGAATTAATGTATAAGTATTAAGTGCTGTATATAATAAATGAGCGTTGATTTAACTCTTACTAAGCGGTGTGTTGGATTATTAATCATTACTCGGACTTGAACCACGTGGCAGTATCAGAAAGATACCTGGCGACTCGAGCAAAGGTGACAGAATTAGAGCAAATAAACTAAGGCTAAAACGAGCAACAGCGTTGCATGCCAATCATTACTCATTTGTTTGACGACAATAACCGTATATCCTGCGCAAGAGACTACTCTAACTTTTTTAACTAAATGCAGGACAAAACTCCCCTGAAGCATTTGTGCAGAGATTATTTGGAAGTGTTTGCCAGTTTGGAAATTCTGCTGCCTGGGAATATGGTTCAAATCCATATTCCTAACCCTAATCCTAACCCTAACCATTATTAAGCCAGTCCAGTGCTCCAGACCTCTGCTGCCTCATGTCCTAACTCGTGCTAATCTCATCAATTCATTGCCCGTGCTCTCTGGCCCACACTAGCTCCCATTCCAGCAACACTTTTCTCTATTTCGTGTTCAGATCCCCCCTGCCCCCTACCCTGCATGTCCTCACCCCTCTCGACATCCCTCCAGGAACCTTGTACTCTTTCAATTTGATCTTCTTGCACATCCTTGATTTTAATCATTCCAGCATTGTGGGAGCCTTCAACTCTTTGGGGTCCACAGCTCTTTGATTCTCTTGTTGTATCTCTCTGTCTCTTGCCCAATCACCTCCTGGGAGTGTCACTGTACATAGCCAACAGTGTTAAAATAAACTCCCCTCCTGCCTTTTCACACATTCACCTCCAGTTCACAGTCCGTCTATTAAAAACGTGCAATGCTCTCACGTCAATCAGATTCATCTTAAAAAGTTGCACCAAGTTCAGAACATCCCATTTCCCAACCTCTATTTCAGAGATACTTAATGTTGCAGTTATGGTCTCATATCCTGTCTTCACTCCCTCATCGTAGCCTTTGAGAAACATTTGATAGCTTCCTCATCGTATCTGGTGCGCCATGAGATTAATCTATCAGCCAAGAAGCATTAATGGCATGGCCCATTTCATATAATTTAGAATCATAGAATTTACAGCGCAGAAGGAGGCCATTCGGCCCATCGAGTATGCACGGCCCTTGGGCAGAGCACCTTACCTAAGCCCACACCTCCACCCTATCCCCATAAACCCAGGAACCCAACCTAACATTTTGGACACTAAGGACCCCCTGGTGCCCACCGGGCATGTTCCTTCTCTAGGGACGCCCGACCGTAAATGTGGCCGCGGTAGAGGGGCAGGCAATCAGGTCGGACGACCCCCTCGGTGAGTTTGGCCAAGCCCAGAAGCAGGTCCTTCTCTCTCCCCGCCTCTCTCTGCATCCGGTTCAGGAGCGTGGAGCTAAGATGCAAACAAAGCCGTAACAAAAAGATTTTTAAGAAACAGAAAAGGGAGGGCGGTTTACCACAGACAATATAAGCTCGTAACCCAATAGCCCCTCCTATCCTTTTTGGACACAAAGGGCAATTATCATGGCCAATCCACCTAACCTGCACGTCTTTGGACTGTGGGAGGAAGCCGGAGCACCCGGAGGAAACCGACGCAGACACGGGGAGAACGTGCAGACTCTGCACAGACAGTGACCCAAGGCCGGAATTGAACCCGGGTCCCTGGCGCTGTGTGGCAGCAGTGCTAACCACTGTGCATTCGTCATTTCCCATGATCACGGATTTCCTCATGTTTCGAAAAAATACTAAACTGACTGCAAACAACATCTTGCTGTTTGATAATCCATTCAGTTGAAACGGTTGGCGATCAACCCAGAGTTTAACCTTTCGCGAAATAAATCTCCATAAATGCCAATATTTGTTCAGTTAGGAGCATAGATTGAGGAAACAACTTGCATTTGGTTAACATGTTATTGTCCCCTCAGAACGTTAGGTGCCAATGACCAAGTTGAGGTGTGTGGTTAAGTGGGAAAACGTGGAATGTCTCGTTATTGTTTGTGAAAGATTTATGCAAACTGAATGGATTACTTGGGTGGTTTAGATATAACCATGTTGCTGGGAGTCACCTATAGACCAGACCGGGTCTATAAGCAGAGCAGGTTTCCTTCCTTAAGTTTTCACTTCCCAGCCCATTTTCTTTAATCAACTGAATTCACATTTTCAAATTGCCGCCATGGGACTTGAACTCCGGTTTTTCAATGAAATCTGATTGGGTTTCACTACATCTGTGCTCTGCCTCTTCTGCGCAAGAGGATCCAGGATGACCATGAAGAACAGCATCAATACGGGCAGCACGGTAGCACAGTGGGTAGCACTGTTGCTTCACAGCGCCAGGGTCCCAGGTTCGATTCCCGGCTTGGGACACTGTCTGTGCGGAGTCTGCACGTTCTCCCCGTGTCTGCGTGCGTTTACTCCGGGAGCTCCGGCTTCCTCCCACAAGTCCCGAAAGGCGTGCTTGTTAGGTGAATTCTCCCTCCGTGTACCCGAACAGGCGCCGGAATGTGGCGACTGGGGGATTTTCACAGTAACGTCATTGTAGTGTTAATGTAAGCCTACTTGTGACAATAAAGATTATTATTATATCTATTGGAATCAGTCACAATCCCATTGAATGGCGGAACAGACTCGATGGGCCGAATGGCCAAGTCTTACTGTCCTATGGAATGTTCGAGCAATGTGCAAGGCCAGTAATTTTCCACAAAAGATAGAACTGAGAAGCAGAGAAGTTGTGTTAAATTTCTCTTGAACCCTGGTTAGACCACACTTTGGAGTTCTCTGAGCAGGTCTGGTTTCCATATTATAAAAAGGTCATAAAGACACTGGGGAAGTTGCAGAGAACAAATATTGAAATTATACCAGAACTGAGAGCTTATGATCCGTCGGGAAAGATTGAACAGGCTGGATCCCATTTCTCCAGAAGACTGACATGGACCTGAGGTTAGAGATCTTTGAGATTATGAAAGGCTTTGATATAGCAGGCATGGAGATGTTTCTGTCATAATATACACATCAGTATATGATGGTGCAGAGACACACGCTGACTGACACACTGCAAGACCAATCAACACACACAACACAGCAGCCAATCACCAGTTAGGGCACGGTCACTATAAAGACAGAGGGCAAAACCAATACACTTAAGATACGCGTATGGGGGAGAAACAAATAGAAGGGTATTTTGATAAGGAGGGATAAAGAAGGATGGGAGGATGCGCGCGTGGAGCATGGCACCATTGAGATGAATGGCCTATTCCTGGGCTGTAAATAAGCTCTCATACTTTCTGGCCTTTAGCTGTGAGGTGCTGGAGGATTCCTTCCCAGAGATTGTAAAAACTGCTGATTGTATAAACTCCATGCAGTCTCTTTCATTCCCTCGTCCCTTTCCCTAAAGTTCCACATTCAGAGATTTGTATCAATAATAGGTCTGGTGCATATTTCAGATGAGAAAGTGAATGGCCTGCCAATAGATCCCACAGTAACCTTCTGGTCAGCAGTCAGATTATGAGACTGATACATTCTATGAATTACCGTTCACCCCCACCTGCACGTTGCTGCCATTATAAAGCGACACGCCAATTGCAATATCGAACATTCAGTTACGCAAGTATCTGTCTGCACAATGAATGATTCAAAAGAAAGACTTGCATTTCAATGACGCCTTTCACAACCTCAGAATGTTCCCAAACGCATGGCGGCGCAGTGGTTAGCACTGCTGCCTCACGGCGCTGAGAACCCCGGTTCGAATCCCGGCCCCGGGTCACTGTCCGTGTGGAGTTTGCACATTCTCCCCGTGTCTGCGTGGGCCTCACCCCCACAACCCAATAGATGTGCAGGGTAAGTGGATTGGCCACGCTAAATTGCCCCTTAATCGGAAAAAAAAAATTGGGTACTCTAAATGTTTTTTAAAAAGAATGTTCCGACATGCCAATTAAATGCTTTTTGAAGGCTCACCGGGAAAAAACATGAAATGAGAAATGAAATGAAAATCGCTTATTGTCACAAGTAGGCTTCAAATGAAGTTACTGTGAAAAGCCCCTAGCCGCCACATTCCTGCGCCGGTTCGGGGAGGCTGGTACGGGAATTGAACCGTGCTGCTGGCCTGTCTTGGTCTGCTTTAAAAGCCAGCGATTTAGCCCAGTGTGCTAAAAAATAGGCGGCCAACTTGCCAGCCAGGGGTTAATGGCCAGTTCTGTTTGTGAGTGATGTTGATCCGGGACACCAGGGAGAAAGCCCTTGGCTCTTCCTCAAAATAGGGGCCATGCAATCCTTTGTGCCCCTCTGCGGAGGCACACGCTGGCCATGGTTCAACATCTCATCTGAACGACAATAACTGTTGGCAAATGGTTGCTGCATCGAATGGGGAATTAGTTCAATCAGCAAGAAAATTCTCCGAGATATCTCTCCTTAATATTTTATTATGTATTATGATTATTATTTTTCTGGAGAGCTAGGCTAATTTCACACTACGGGGGGGATATTAAGTTTCGCACCTCACCATGAACGATCACTCGCAACAGAAGATTCTAACCCACTCCTCCACCCCCCGCCCCTTCCCCTCATTATAAACTTCAATTTTAAATTCTAATTTCTCCTCAGCGCCAGGGTTGCGAAAGGAGCCAATACATTCTCACTCACAGAGGCTCATCACTGCCATCCCATTTATCACCGTCATGGAAATATCCATGAATTTACTTTTAGGTTTCAATTTAATATGGACAGTGATTTGGACAACGGTTCTGTAAATGACACCCCGACTGGCAGGATCTTTTTGAGGGTAGGGAATTGAGAATGACATGTCCAATTGCGGCCAGATTCTAATGCAAGGAAGAGCTCGTCAAGCTACACTGAAGTCACGGGGAGATTATCATAAATTAATCTTCAGGTCAGGCTGGGCAAATAAAAACAAATGCTTTGCGAAGTGGCGGTGCAGATCTAGAACTTTCTCCCCCCCCACAAAATAATGATTGAGGCCTGGGGGGGTCAACTTTAAAAATATTAAACCCGAGATTGCTTTTTGATCGGCAAGATGCATTCAGGGTTACGGAGTCAAGGTGGGTAATGGAGTTAAGAAGCAGATCAGCTTTGATATAATTGAATTTGGCTTTCATAATTGTAATAATGGTAATAATCTTTATTATTGTCACAAGGAGACTTACATTAACACTGCAGTGAAGTTACTGTGAAAAGCCCCTAGTCGCCACACCGAAGCTTGTTCGGGTACACAGAGGGAGAATTCAGAATGTCCAATTCACCTAACAGCCTGCTTGAGGGGCTGAATGGCCTCCTCCTATTTTTATGCCAATAGGTCTGAATCTATCCGTGCTCTTCCAGTAAGATTAACCCTTTCACAAATTTGCAGCAGGCGTGGGCAGGACAGGTGTATCTGGGAAAGGTGCGTGTTTGGTCTAAGCACAATGTGCTCGCTGACCTACCTTGTCCCCAGGTACAGCAACACCTTGATTTTAAAGTCCTCTCCCTGCATGGCCTCACCCCTCCCTATCTCTGCAATTTACTCCAGCCCTCCGCTCCTCCACCTCTGACCGCTCGCCTGGCCCCAATTCCATTCGCTCCACCATTGGCTGCCGTGTCTTCAGCTGTCCAGCCCCCAATCTCTGCAATTCCCTCCCCACACATCTCCCTCCTCCTTCAAAAGGCTCTTTAATAATCTATCTCTTTGACCTGGCCTTTGGTCAGCTGTCACAGAATAATACAGCACAGAAGAGGCCCTTCGGCCCATCGAGTCTGCGCCAATGCCTGCCTCATCCCATTGGCCAGCACTGGGCCCATAGCCTTGAATGTTGTGACGGCCAAGTGCTCATCTAGGTACTTTTTAAAGGATGTGAGGCAACACGCCTCTACCACCCTCCCAGGCAGCGCGTTCCAGACCCTCACCACCCTCTGGGTAAAAAAGCTTTCCCTCAGACCCCCCCCCCCTAAACCTCCCTCACCTTGAACTTGTGTCCCCCTCGTAACTGACCCTTCAACAATATCTCCTTGTGGCTCAATGTTCAATTCCGCCAGATGACGCACCAATGAAGCACCTTGGCCTAGTTTACTGCGGTAAAGGTGCTATAGAGGTACAAGTTGTTGTTATGCTTTATGTTTCTGATCCAAAGTCACAATTAAGCAGGCGATGAGATGTATATCTGTGAATAACATTTGTGTTTCAAAGTGTTGAAACTTGAAATGACACCTCAAAAATCAAATCAACCAGGACAACACAGCTTATATTCCACCTTGAAACAAAATCCGTTCATTGATGTCAGGTGGGTGCCAATGGCGACGCGAGCATTTGTTGCCCATTTCCAGATTGCCCCTGAACTGAGTGTCTCGCTCGGCCATTTCAGAGGAGCAGTTAAGAGTCAACCACATTGCTGTGGGTCTGGAGCCACATGTAGGCCAGACCGGGTAAGGATGGGCAGATTTCCTTCCTTAAAGGACCAGATGGGTTTTGACAAGAACTCGACAACGATTTTGTGGTCATCGTTAGACTTTTAAGTCTAGATTTTTACTGAATTCCATATCGATCTACAAGGTGAAGGGCAGGTTCACCCAGGCACTGGCACCTCCTCCGAAGCCACGGGCATCATGAACCCGTTTGTTAATGACATCTCCGAGCGAACCTTATAGCTAGGCTTACCGCCTAGCCCATGACAACAAACGGGAAACCATCAGCTCCCTGCAGATCCAGACCTGGGGAACTGGCCAAGCAGGCTGTGTTCGGGGGTAGGGACCAAGTACACCAGCTCCAAGTAAAACTGTCCGAGGCCACTATTCTGGCTCTCTGAATTACTAGCCCAGTGACAATACCACTATGCTACTGCGTCCCTCAACCTGACAATGGTTTAAAGATAAAGCACTAATTACAGAACTTCACTTTGGTTCATTAAATGTAGTCTTGATGACATTTCACAAGTACGTGACCAACCATTCAAATTACAAAGTTGACGAAGAACATGGCAGATTGCTTCAAATATTTAATTTTAGAGCTAATTAACCCAGTGCTGGTCAGAAGTATGTTTTCATCTGTTGTATTGTAAATACTTTTTAAAAAAAGACTTGATTGATGTATTTATAGCATCTTCCAGCCCCCTCAGGATGTCTGGGAAAAGGGTGCGTGTTTGGCGCAAGAACATTCACCCATCAACCCTTGTGCTCACTGACCGGCGTTGTCTCCGGGTCCTGTGAGGGCCGGCTGGAGCTCACCTTCCGCGGTACCCCTGACAATACAGCACTCCCTCGGTACTGGCACTGGGATGCTCACGTCTCTGGAAAGGGCCTTGAGGTCCTGACCTTCGGGTGAGGGTGCTACCCCCTGACCTAAGGCGGGCAACCAGAGAATATTCGGGAAAATACTATCGATAAATGTCCAGATGCTGGGAACTGGTATGATTTGGAATTTTCAGATTTGAAGACACGGTCCTCAAAACGTAAGGTAGATGTTATTCAGCTTGAACTGAAAAGCTTTTTCCCTCACGTGATTTTCAAAGCATTATCATAGAATTTACAGTGCAGAAGGAGGCCATTCGGCCCATCGAGTCTGCACCGGCTCCTGGAAAGAGCACCCTACCCAAGGTCAACACCTCCACCCCATCCCCATAACCCAGTAACCCCACCCAACACTAAGGGCAATTTTGGACACCAAGGGCAATTTATCACGGCCAATCCACCTAACCTGCACATCTTTGGACTGTGGGAGGAAGCCGGAGCACCCGGAGGAAACCCACGCACACACGGGGAGGATGTGCAGACTCCGCACAGACAGTGACCCAAGCAGGAATTGAACCTGGGACCCTGGTGCTGCGAAGCAATTGTGCTAACCACTGTGCTGCCATGTTGCCCTAATTGTGGAACTGACAGGATTTATTACATTGACCATTATATGGGAAGAGATTCCCTCGCATCCCCCCCCCCCTCCCCCCTCCTCCCTTCTCCCCCCCCAGCAGGCTGTACGGCTCCTGTTGATGGATAGCACTGAATAAAACAAATTCTGGTGGAGCACAGATCTTCAGATCTGAGAGGGAATGATGAAGTTGTGTTATTGGTGCTTCCGCACAGTGGCTATCGAGCGGTTGCTCGCGCACTATTCATCTGGCGGGACAAGAAATCAGAGCAAGCCGACGAGGAGTTTCTGTACGCAGCGCGGGGTTAGTATCTGGAATGCACTCGGAGATCTCTCTAGCTCCGACAAAGAGCCACCCAGACTCGAAACATCCTCTCTCCACAGACGCTGTCAGACTTGCTACGATTTCCCAGCGGTGTGTCTGGAATGCACAGCCCCAGAAGGTTGCGGAGGCAGCTCCATTTGTGCTTTCGAATGCAACTTGGATATGGAGGGGGGGAAAAAAACATTGCAGGGCTACGGGAAAAGGGAGAGGGAAGAGGGTGACTAGCTAACCTGCTCTTTCAATGGGCCGAATGGCCTCCTCCCGCACTGTAGCCATTCTATGATTCTATTCCTGATTCAGTCACTCCAACTCAGTCTGATTGGGCACAATCATTATTAAGCACACATGCAGCATAGTAACAAAAGCCTTTAGCGGGACCATTTAGATTGAACGATTAGGCAGGTACCCTACACAGTGTCACTTGCACCCAATAACAAATATAAAATAATGAGCCATGAACATGTCAAATGTAAAGGGAAATACGGCAGAGGCTGGAAATGTGAAATAAAAACAGAACATGCTGGGGAGGAGACTCAGCGGGTCAGATAGCATTTCTGTAGGGAGGGAGAGAGAGAGAGGCAGGGTTAATGTTTCAGATCTGTGAATTGCCTGAAGTCACATTAAACTCGCGTTGAATCTTGGTTGGACCATGCTCGGAGCATGGAGGGTGGTTTCACCATCCTTCCCCGCCATTCTCCTCCCCACCCCCCCAAGATCCACACTACCGAAATTTTAAGTCCTATGGAAACGGAATCAGTGCACAGCAGCAACAACTTACATTTATATAGCGCGTTTAACATAGTAAAACATCCCAAGGCGCTTACACAGGAACGATTTAAAAACGCCGAACTGTGTTATAGAGTTCATCTGACCTATAAATATTTATGTTGAATTCGGCTTGGGTGAGCACAACAGCGTTCCCTTCAAATGTTATTCAACAATCTTCCCTGGCACTTCAGTTTTTTTTTTAATAAGCTTTATTCTAAGAACTGAGTTAACATTTATATAAAGACACAGCAAGAACTTTATCAATTGCAACTAAACCACAGCTACAGTATCTATGTATAACATTTAATGGATCCCCCCCCTTAACTGTTCCAATTTAGAAACAAAATTGCATAAACCAAAAACCCCTTTTCAAAGGCGTGGCCCAGCACTCTGGATTCTCACTTGAATAAGACCCACTTTCCCTGAGACCCCGTCTCACCAGCAGGTTTAAACACTTCCGGAAAGCAAACTATATCTTAAAAGCCACCACCTAGGTGAATTTTACTGGAACAGATATTTAAAATGAAACTAGAGAGAGACAGGCCAAAGCACGTCTTTCTCCTTTCTGAGTCCACAGCAGTCCAATGTGAAAACGCAAACAGCTCACAGGGCCACAGCCCAGCTCCGCCCACACAATGACATCACTGAAGTCATGTGATAAGACAAAAACCTTTCTTAAAGGGACATTCCCAATTGTCAAACAAAGTTTGATGCTGATCCAATAAGGAAATGTCAGGACACGTGACCAAATGCTTAGTGATTGAGGTGGGTCTTAAGGGGCTTTCATCTTTATCTTTATTATTGTCACAATTGGGTTACATTAACACTGCAATGAAGTTACGGTGAAAAGCCCCTCGTCGCCACATTCCGGCGCCTGTTTGGGTACACGGAGGGAGAATTCAGAATGGCCAATTCACCTAACAGCACGTCTTTCGGGACTTGTGGGAGGAAACCGGAGAACCCGGAGGAAACCCACGCACACACGGGGAGAACGTGCAGACTCCGCACAGACAGTGACCCAAGCCGGGAATCGAACCTGGGACCCTGGAGCTGTGAAGCAGCAGTGCTAACCACTGTGCTACTGTGCCGCCCATAAAGGGAGGAGAGAATGGCTTAGGGAGCGAGGTTTAAGGCGAGTTTCTGGGGTGACGACCACAAGTCACGGCTGCCGGTGGTGCAGAATGGCATGCTCACAAAGTCACCATCCAGTATTTTAGATGCACACCCACTTCATGGCAACATCAAATGAGATTTTATTTAGGTTTTCCATCTGCAAAACAACTTCACTCCTACAGTTTTTACAGCATTGGGGAAAAATAGGCACAATGCAGTTCAGTGGTAGGTAGTAGTCTAGAAAGTAGGATTATTGTATAAGTACTTATTGCTGTATATAATAAATGATCGTTGATTTAACTCTTACCAAGCGGTGTGCTGTCTTATTAATCATAACTAGAGCTTGAACCACATGGCGGTATCAGAAAGATACCTGGCCCATCAAGTCTGCACCGACCCACTTAAGCCCTCACTTCCACCCTATCCCCATAACCCAATAACCCCTCCTAACCTTTTTGGACACTAAGGGCAATTTAGCACAGCCAACCCACCTGACCTGCACGTCTTTGGACTGTGGGAGGAAACCGGAGCACCCGGAGGAAACCCACGCAGACACGGGGAGAACGTGCAGACTCCGCACAGACAGTGACCCAGCGGGGAATCGAACCTGGGACCCTGGCCACTGCAAAGCCACAGTGCTAGCCACTTGTGCTACCCTGCTGTTCCTCATAAAAGGAACTAAACGCGGGATATTGCTTTTAGTTTCATGCCTTTAATCCTCTCAGCTATAAAAATGCTGTAACTTATTTTCCTGATTGAACCAAATCTTACGTGGATAAGTACATCAGCATCTAATTTGGAAGCATGCCCGGTGGCCACTAGGGAGAGGCTGAGCGTGTGATTTCCGAAGATATTTCTGTCACATCCAGCATGCCACGTGGTCCCTGTCCCCTCTCTCAATAAGCTTTGTAAGATGCAACATTTGAAATGTTGTTGTAGGTTCAGCTGAGCGGTAGTGCATGCATAATTCAGAAGCCATAGATGATGAGCAGCACTTAAACTGTGAAGCTGTACTCCTTACGAGTGAGATCACATCAGCGGTTACGTGACATAATGGCCCACATAGATAAACGTATGGTCGCTGCCCGTTACTAGGGAGTACAAAAGGCTGTTGTAAATTCACCGTTTTGCTGTTTTGGAATAGCTAAGATAGGCTGATTGAGATGTGTACCATTATCTCATTCTAGAACATTCTGAAGATCACTTTTCGACCTCCATTGTGTGACATTAATAGATTAGCCTGTGTCGTGTGGAAATTAATAAGCACACACCCAGAAACGCCTCTATTTGCTCCCCATTCTGGTTGGACGCATTCCTGGAGATGTTGGCACATGACCTCCCGCTGCCCCCTCCCCCATCCTCGGCCCCGTGAATTCCCTCCCAGGTGCAGCTCACGCCGTCGTCCTGGAGATTGACCTGCGACCCCTGGAAAGGCCAGGACAGTCGGGGGGAGAGTTGGAAACCCTCTTCCCGGCGGTTGGGAAGTGCGAAGCGGCGGAGGTTTCATCTATTGGTGACTCGGGAGGGTTAAACCTGCCCAACCCTGCCCAGAATTACTGTAGACGTGAGCGTGCAAGTCAGCCTTTGTAGCCTCGAAAGTTCCTTCCAAAATCGGGGGTCAACTTAGACGGGGAGAATAAAAATGAACCGCTGGTGTGGCCAGTCGCCGTCTTTGTCGCTTGCCATGCAAGGTCTGCTCTTTGTGGGCTTATCTTAAACTCCCACGCGTCTTCTCAACACAGCCTGTTTGATTGCTCGCACCTCGTTATAACGTGCTGACAAGTTACATGTCCATTTGTGGGATGAAATATTAAAGCTCACTATAATACGAGAATGGACTACCTTGGCTGCAACACTCTGTAAGATAGTATGTTGTGAATAAACATTTGTTGCTCCATGCCTAGCTGGTGAGCTCAAGTCATTACATTGGCGACGAGGATAAAGCAGAGGACATGTGGTCCAGCACTGTGAGTACAGAACCCGTTGAGATCGAAGTCAGGTTGCAAATCAGAAGTGTGCCCAGGGAAAAATTGCCTCAGTTTGGTCGATTAGATCCCTTTGATGCCTCCATTGAGGATTTGGCACAATATACAAAATATCTATGCTATTATTTTATGACCAATGGAATACAGGAGGAGGGGACGACAATCCTTTTAAGCGTGTGTGGGACCCAGGTCTACAGTGTAATCCGCAGCTTCACATCCCCGAACCCACCAGATTCTAGCTCATTCTGGAGATAGTGGATTTTGGTGAAGGAAACCGTCGCCATCCTCCAAAGCCCTCAGTCATCCTGCAGGGTTTTAAGTTTAATTCCATGTGGGGAGTCCTAGGAGAGACCATTGCAACCTACAGTACACAGCTAAGGCAACTCACAGTGCACTACAACTTTGGGGCCACCCTGAATGATATGAATCGGGCCCACCCTGAATGATACGCTGAGAGATTGGTTAGTCTGTGAAGTCAACAATGAGGCTATCCAGAGAAAGCTGTTAGCGGAGACAGATATCAATTTTGAGAAGGCGCTGGAGATAGCACTAATGATGGAGAGCTCTGAGAAGGAAGCACAGGAGCTTCAGAGTACGCAAAACGGCGGCGCGGTTCATCAGTTAGTGCGGGAAGCTGCAGTCAGCAGCACAGCGCCAAGAGTGAAGACACTGGTTTTAAACGTGAAGCAGAGTGAAAGATTTAGGAGAGTGAGTGCAACACCAAGGATCAAAGCAGAGTGTTCCCGGTGTAAGAGCAAGCCAAGACTGCCCAGTGCTAAAAGCAGAAGCTCATCACAAGTACCCAGGGTAGAAGATTTCCTGACAAATGATTTGAGTGTTCTTTCAGTGTGAAAGTGGGCAAGGTAACACAGTGCTGCATTTGGTTGATGGTAAATCTATAGAGATGGAAGCAGGCACTGGAAAGTCTGCTCCCGTAATAGGGGAACGCATACCACAGGTATTGGATTTAAAGAACATATCAGCAGAATTGGCGACCTATATAGGAGAGGCCATCAAGATGATGGCTACAACCACTGTACCAGTCAGCTCTCAGCAGCAATCTGACCAGCTCCCACTAATCGATGTATCAGGACAAGGACCAGGTCTGCTGGGCCGTGACTGGCTCAAATAAATTGGACAGAATTTTTTTCAAAGAAAAGGGGGTCGGTTAGAATTAATAAAGAAGTACGGAGATGTATTTTGCAGCAATCTAGGGGAAATTAAGGGCCCACTGACGAAGATCCACCTAGACCCAGGGGCAGCCCCACGGTTTTTCCAAGGCCAGTCCCGTGCCGTTTGCCTTGTTTGGGCGGCATTGGTAACACGGAGGGTAGCACTATTGCTTCACAGGGCCGGGGTGCCGGGTTCGATTGGGTCTGTGCGAAGTCCGCACATTCGCCCCGTGTCTGCGTGGGCTTCCTCCGGAAGATAGGGATATTCCGTCAATCACGTCAGCAAGGATTCAGCGTTGGGCATTAATCTGATCAGTGGACGAATATACATTCCAACACTGACCTGGAATACAGGTAGCAAATGAGGATGCGCGGAGTCGGCTACCATTGCCGCAGCACCATTGCTTCCTGCCCCACCCCCGGCACAGTGGGTCAATATCAAATGCCCCTGAAGCAGACACCGCCTCGAGGATGGGTGTGAGGCGCTGTCAGCAGAAAGACAGGAGGCAGACTTGAGCAGAAACTGAGGAGCACCAGAGCTAACCTCACAGTGAGAGATCATCGCTCTCCTGCCTTGTACAGTGACCCGCAGACAGGGCCGACACAGGCCCACCACCCTGGGGTAATGTTACACAGACCTTTACTGGGGGGGGGGAGGGTCGTCAGGGAGGGGGTAG
This sequence comes from Scyliorhinus torazame, assembly GCF_047496885.1. Classification (NCBI taxonomy): domain Eukaryota; kingdom Metazoa; phylum Chordata; class Chondrichthyes; order Carcharhiniformes; family Scyliorhinidae; genus Scyliorhinus; species Scyliorhinus torazame. Next base: position 264,094,954 of record NC_092715.1, on the reverse strand, counting down.
TGGGATTGTGGGAGGGGGGGAGGGAATAGGGGATAATTGGGGTGGGGGAAGGAGAATGGAGTGGGGGAAGAGGGGGAAAATGTGGGGGGGGGGAGTGTTCAGCTGACGGGCCTGTCAGCTCAATACTCCCCCTCCCACATTTCCAGGAGACTCTGGAGGTGATGAGGGTCTCCCAGGTCCTCCTGATATATTGGACCCTCGCTGCTGCCTGTCCTCCGTCCTCTGGTTCCTCCTCAGGGTCGTCCTCCAGCCCTTCCCCCTCCTCCTCAGATGAGGCGCACGTCCCTCTTCCTCCTCCTCTGGCATGTCAACCCGCTGCTGTGCCAGACTGTGGCGGGCACAGAAGACCACAACAAAGCGGGAGACCCTCCGGGGCATGGTATTGCAGGACACTGCCACAGTGGTCCAGGCACAGCTCAATGACAGCACGGGTGGCAATGTGGACTTCATTCTATCTGGTCTCCGCCTCGGTCTCAGGCCCCGCACTAGCATCAGATTATGACCTCAGTGAGTATCCCTTATCCCCCATGAGGCACTCGTCATCCTGGAGTGGTCCTCGAAGACACCGGGGATCTCCGCGTGCCCCAGGGTTTTGTTGCCATGCACGGTCCCAGGGTAGTGGGCACATCCGTGCATGATTCTGAGGCGGTGGTCGCACACAATCTGAACACTCAGGGAGTGGAACACCTTCTTGTTAATATAGGGCACTCCCTGATGCCCCGGTGGGCGCAAGGTGACATGCGTGCCATCAATCAATCTGGGCAGCACGGTAGCACAAGTGGATAGTGTGGTGTTGGGTGTTCTAACACACAGAAGAGCCAACACAGTTGCATATGGTACAACACTTGTTTATTTAAACTCACTATTTACAACTTGGTCTTTGCACTCTGCACGTGGGGGGCTCCCTGCTTGTGGTGTTTCAACAGCTCTTTCATGCTTCCTTCTCCCCAGACCTACTGACCTCCAGGTGTCGTGCTCGTGCTTTTTATGTGGTTGGTGTTCTTGTCTGTGATTGGTTGTGGTGTTGTGTACTCTGATTTGCCTGTTAGTGTGTCCATCATGATGTGTGTGTTTGAATATCATGACATCCCCCCTTTTTACAAAGATATGTGCCTACGTGGTAATAAATATGATCGTGACGTGAGTGCATCTAAGAGTGTGTGTGTGTCGTGTGCAGCATGTGTCTATGACGGAACTATGTACATGGGGCGATGTCGAGTGCGTCACATGAATCCAGTTGTACCATAACATAACAGAAATGCGAACGAGAGAAGAAGAAAAAAAATTTTGAACAGTTGTCCAGTCAGACGACATCTGGAACGATAAACAACAACAGGTTATCATGTAAAATTGTCCAACTTATTAAACATATGAACTGTATTATAAGTCCATTCTAATGGGTTTGCGACGAATTCGGGTTGACCGCCTTAAGGGTGGATCAAGAACCACCGGCTGCTGTGCAGGCATGGCCATGGGTGGCGATGGAAAGGGCGTGATGTGCGGCAGCTCCACAAAGTCATCCTCGGAAGCCTGTTGAGGATCTGGCGTGTTGTGTGGCTGTGAACGTGGAAGTCGGCGAAGGGCGCGCCGATTGCGGCGACGCACGGAACCATCCGGCATGCGAACCAGGAACGAGCGGGGAGCCACTTGTCGGAGGACTTCGGCCGGTGCTGACCAGCCACCATACGGTTGATGGACGCGTACTTTGTCTCCGGAGGACAGGGGGGGCAGGTCCGTCGCTCGTGTGTCGTACCGACCTTTCTGGCGATCACGCTGCAGTTGCATGTCCCGAAGAACCGCCTCATGGTCTGTTGTCGGTGCCAGGACGGAAGGTACCGTCGTCCTGAGGGAGCGACCCATTAGTAGCTGCGCTGGCGAGAGGCCCGTGGATAACGGGGCCGATCGATAGGCCAGCAAGGCAAGGTTAAAGTCCGATCCGGCATCAGCCGCCTTGCACAGGAGCCGCTTTGCGATGTGGACACCCTTTTCAGCCTTCCCGTTCGATTGTGGATGCAGAGGGCTGGATGTCACATGAGTGAAACCATATGCTGCGGCAAAGGACGACCATTCACGGCTGGCAAAACAAGGTCCATTGTCTGACATGACAGTCCTTGGAATGCCATGGCGAGCAAACGTTTCCTTGCAGGCCCCAATGACTGCGGACGACGTCAGATCATGGAGAGGCATGACTTCCGGGTAGTTTGAGAAGTAGTCTATAATAACAATGTAATCTCTGCCGAGCGCGTGAAATAGGTCAACACCCACCTTCGCCCAGGGGGACGTCACCATCTCGTGTGGTAGAAGTGTTTCCGGAGGTTGCGCCGGCTGAAACCTCTGACAGGTTGTGCAGTTGAGCACCATGTTGGCTATGTCTTCATTAATACCCGGCCAATATACCGCCGCCCGGGCCCTTCGTCTGCATTTTTCGACACCCAAGTGGCCTTCGTGTAGTTGACGAAGAATCATCTGGCGCACACTGTGTGGAATGACGATCCTATGCGATTTCATAAGGACCCCGTCTATATTGGTGAGATCATCTCGCACATTGTAAAACTGGGGGCACTGCCCTTTTAGCCACCCTTCCGTCATGTGGCGCATCACTCGCTGCAGCAGAGGGTCAGTCGCCGTCTCTGCGCGTATGTGGGCCAGACAAGGATCATCAGCTGGCATATTTGCTGCTGTCAGAGTCACGTGTGCCTCAATTTGACGCACGAACCCCTCCGCATCTGGTGGTGTGCTCACTGCTCGGGAAAGAGTGTCCGCCACTATGAGTTCCTTCCCCGGAGTGTAGATCAGTTCAAAATCGTACCTCCTGAGTTTGAGTAAGATGCGCTGGAGGCGAGGAGTCATGTCGTTCAGGTCTTTGTTAATGATGTTGACCAGGGGGCGGTGGTCAGTTTCGACCGTGAATCGTGGCAGGCCATACACATAGTCGTGGAACTTGTCCAGTCCAGTTAACAAGCCCAGGCATTCTTTTTCGATTTGCGCGTAGCGCTGTTCGGTAGGGGTCATGGCTCGTGAGGCATACGCAACCGGGGCCCATGATGACGTGCTGTCTTTTTGCAGGAGTACCGCTCCAATACCAGATTGGCTGGCGTCTGTTGAGATCTTTGTAGGGCGAGTCGCGTCAAAGAAGGCCAGCACTGGTGCCGTGACCAGTTTGTGCTTGAGCTCCTCCCATTCCTGCTGATGCGACTGGTGCCAGTTGAATTCCGTCGATTTTTTTACGAGATGGCGCATGTTTGTTGTATGAGAAGCCAGGTTGGGAATGAACTTCCCAAGGAAGTTGACCATGCCCAGGAATCTTAAGACAGCCTTCTTGTCAGCCGGTCGTGGCATGGCTGTGATGGCGCTAACCTTGTCTGCATCGGGACGGACCCCGGACCTTGAGATGTGGTCCCCGAGGAATTTCAGCTCCGTCTGGCCGAAAGCACACTTCGCACGGTTGAGACGCAGGCCATTTTGCCGTATGCGGGTGAAGACACGTCGAAGACGATGCATGTGTTCCTGCGGAGTGGTGGACCAAATGATGATATCGTCCACATATACACGTACCCCTTCGATGCCTTCCATCATCTGCTCCATAATGCGGTGGAATACTTCAGATGCCGAAATGATGCCGAATGGCATCCGGTTGTAGCAGAATCTGCCAAAAGGGGTGTTGAATGTGCATAGTCTTCGGCTGGCCGGGTCCAGTTGGATCTGCCAGAATCCTTTGGACGCATCCAATTTAGTGAATATGTTGGCTCGCGCCATCTCGCTGGTGAGGTCTTCTCGTTTTGGGATGGGATAGTGTTCCCGCATGATGTTGTTGTTCAGATCTTTTGGATCTATACATATACGGAGCTCGCCAGAGGGCTTCTTTACACAGACCATGGAGCTGACCCATGGCGTGGGCTCCGTGACCTTGGATAGGACCCCTTGGTCCTGAAGAATCTGCAGTTGTGCCTTGAGGCGGTCTTTGAGAGGCGCAGGAACCCTGCGAGGTGCGTGAACGACAGGGATGGCGTCCGGTCTGAGTCGAATCTTGTACGTGTGTGGCAATGTCCCCATGCCTTCAAAAACCTCCTGGTTGTGAGCGAGGAGGGAATGGAGATTCGCGTGGAACTCAGCATCCGGGAAGTCGGATATCTCATCTGGAGAGAGAGACATGATGCGCTGTACCAGGTGAAGGACCTTACACGCTTGTGCGCCCAGTAACGAGTCCTTTGATGAGCCCACAACTTCGAAGGGGAGTGTGGCCGTGTACCTCTTGTGAGTCACCTGTAGCTGGCAAGATCCTACGGACGGGATAACGTTCCCGTTATAGTCAACCATCTTAAGCCGGGATGGTGTGATGAGTGGTTTGACCTTCATGGCCTGGACTGCAGAGTAAGCAATCAGGTTGGCGGATGCGCCGGTGTCCAGACGGAAGGCGACGCGCGATCGGTTGACCGTCAGGGTGGCACACCACTCATCGTCTGGATTGATGGCATTGACCTTATTGACATCAATGACGGCAACTCTGAAGTCATCCTGGTCATCTGCATCACTTAACTGGAAGTCTTGATGCGTGGGCTGGACGGTCCTGACTCGTGTGCGAGGTTGTCGAGGATGCGCCGGATCCATGGGTTGAGCCGCACGACAGCGGGCTGCGTAGTGGCCTATCATGGCACATCTCTTGCACTGTTGGTATTTTGCAGGACATTGCCCTTTTAAGTGTAGACCTCCACACTTGCTGCACGTCATGACGTCACGGCGTTCGTTGCGCCACTGCGCATGCGCAGTGCGATCTTGCGGTGGGCGCGCCTGCGCAGTGCGTCCCTCGTTGTGGCCGTTATTCTTGGCGCGCACCTGCGCGGGAGACCGCGAAAAGCGCGGGAAGCGGCCGCTGTCGTCCGGGCCGTGGGGCGGGAAGAAATCGACGGCCTGGATGCGTTCAACGTCGTGGGCGGCCTGGCTTGCCGATTCGACGGCTGGGGACCCCCTCCGTGCCAACTCGGACGCCTGAAATCGGGCAAAACGGCAGGTCGCATTTTCATGGAGGACACAGGCTTCCACAGCAGACGCTAAGGTGAGGCTCTTTATTTTAAGAAGCTGCTGGCGTAGGCCACTGGAGGCAACGCCAAAAACAATCTGGTCCCTGATCATGGACTCTGTGGTGGTGCCGTAACCGCAGGACTGCGCTAGAATCCGGAGGTGCGTCAAAAAGGGTTGAAAAAGCTCCTCCTTACCTTGCAGGCGTTGCTGAAAGATGTATCTTTCGAAAGTTTCGTTTACTTCAGTTTGAAAGTGCTGGTCCATTTTGAGGATGACCGTGTCATATTTGGCCTGGTTTTCGCCTTCCTCGAACACCAGTGAATTAAAGACATCATTTGGGTGGGGGCCTGCGTAGAAGAGGAGCATTGCAATCTTTGAATCATCCGAGACATTCTGTTTTTCGGTGGCACGGATGTACAGGTCAAATCGCTGCCTGTAGAGCTTCCAGTTGGTGCCTAGGTTCCCCGTGACTTGCATCGGCTGCGGTTTGCCGGTGTGGTCCATGTCCAGAATGGCAGGTTGGTAGGCAGGTATCGATCCACTCCTGTACCATGTGGTGTTGGGTGTTCTAACACACAGAAGAGCCAACACAGTTGCATATGGTACAACACTTGTTTATTTAAACTCACTATTTACAACTTGGTCTTTGCACTCTGCACGTGGGGGGCTCCCTGCTTGTGGTGTTTCAACAGCTCTTTCATGCTTCCTTCTCCCCAGACCTACTGACCTCCAGGTGTCGTGCTCGTGCTTTTTATGTGGTTGGTGTTCTTGTCTGTGATTGGTTGTGGTGTTGTGTACTCTGATTTGCCTGTTAGTGTGTCCATCATGATGTGTGTGTTTGAATATCATGACAGATAGCACTGTGGCTTCACAGCGCCAGGGTCCCAGGTTCGATTCCCCGCTGGGTCACTGTCTGTGCGGAGTCTGCACGTTCTCCCCGTGTCTGCGTGGGTTTCCTCCGGGTGCTCCGGTTTCCTCCCACAGTCCAAAGACGTGCAGGTTAGGTGGATTGGCCATGCTAAATTGCCCGTAGTGTCCATAAGGGTTGGGAGGGGTTATTGGGTTGCGGGGATAGGGTGGAAGTGAGGGATTAATGTGGGTCGGTGCAGACTCGATGGGCCGAATGGCCTCCTTCTGCACTGTATGTTCTATGTAATCTATGTAATCACCCCCTGGACCTGGAGCACCCCAGTGATGGCAGCAAATCCCACAGACCGGGCATCTTGGTGGGCCTGGTCCAGGTGGAAGGTGATATAGTCTGATGCCCGGGTGCATCTGTGGGCTGAAGATTGGGAAATGCCACACTGGTCCCCGCTCGAGCTCCTGAATGACCCGGTGGCGTTGAGGTTTATTGCTGCAGTGACCTTCATGGCCACCAGGGGGCGAAGCGGAGCCAACACGCCGCGAGAGCGAAGCGGAGCCAACACGCCGCGAGGGCGAAGCGGAGCCAACACGCCCCGAGGGCGAAGCGGAGCCAACACGCCACGAGGGCGAAGCGGAGCCAACACGCCGCAAGAGCGAAGCGGAGCCAACACGCCGCGAGGGCGAAGCGGAGCCAACACGCCGCGAGAGCGAAGCGGAGCCAACACGGGGCGAGGGCGAAGCGGAGCCAACACGCCGCGAGAGCGAAGCGGGGCCAACACGGGGCGAGGGCGAAGCGGAGCCAACACGGGGCGAGGGCGAAGCGGAGCCAACACGGGGCGAGGGCGAATCGGAGCCAACACGGTGCGAGGGCGAAGCGGAGCCAACACGCGGCGAGGGCGAATCGGAGCCAACACGGGGCGAGGGCGAAGCGCAGCCAACACCCCGCGAGGGCGAAACGGAGCCAACACGCCGCGAGAGCGAAGCGGAGCCAACACGGGGCGAGGGCGAAGCGGAGTCAACACGCCGCGAGAGCGAAGCGGGGCCAACACGGGGCGAGGGCGAAGCGGAGCCAACACGGGGCGAGGGCGAAGCGGAGCCAACACGGGGCGAGGGCGAATCGGAGCCAACACGGGGCGAGGGCGAAGCGGAGCCAACACGGGGCGAGGGCGAAGCGGAGCCAACACGGGGCGAGGGCGAAGCGGAGCCAACACGCGGCGAGGGCGAAGCGGAGCCAACACGCCGTGAGGGCGAAGCGGAGCCAACACGCCGCGAGAGCGAAGCGGAGCCAACACGGGGCGAGGGCGAAGCGGAGCCAACACGGGGCGAGGGCGAAGCGGAGCCAACACGCGGCGAGGGCGAAGCGGAGCCAACGCGCCGCGAGGGCGAAGCGGAGCCAACACGCGGCGAGGGCGAAGCGGAGCCAACACGCGGCGAGGGCGAAGCGGAGCCAACGCGCCGCGAGGGCGAAGCGGAGCCAACACGGCGCTAGGGCGAAGCGGAGCCAACACGCGGCGAGGGCGAAGCGGAGCCAACGCGCCGCGAGGGCGAAGCGGAGCCAACACGGGGCGAGGGCGAAGCGGAGCCAACACGCCGCGAGGGCGAAGCGGAGCCAACACGCCGCGAGGGCGAAGCGGTGCCAACACGCCGCGAGGGCGAAGCGGAGCCAACACGCCGCGAGAGCGAAGCGGAGCCAACACGCCGCGAGAGCGAAGCGGAGCCAACACGCCGCGAGGGCGAAGCGGAGCCAACACGCCGCGAGAGCGAAGCGGAGCCAACACGCCGCGAGGGCGAAGCGGGGCCATCACGGCGCGAGAGCGAAGCTGAGCCAACACGGGGCGAGGGCGAAGCGGGGCCAACACGCCGCGAGGGCGAAGCGGAGCCAACACGCCGCGAGGGCGAAACGGAGCCAACACGCCGCGAGGGCGAAACGGAGCCAACACGCCGCGAGAGCGAAGCGGAGCCAACACGCCGCGAGGGCGAAGCGGAGCCAACACGCCGCGAGGGCGAAGCGGAGCCAACACGCCGCGAGGGCGAAGCGGAGCCAACACGGGGTGAGGGCGAAGCGGAGCCAACACGCCGTGAGGGCGAAGCGGAGCCAACACGCCGCGAGGGTGAAGCGGAGCCAACACGCGGCGAGGGCGAGGCGGAGCCAACACGCGGCGAGGGCGAAGCGGAGCCAACACGGGGTGAGGGCGAAGCGGAGCCAACACGCCGCGAGGGCGAAGCGGAGCCAACACGCGGCGAGGGCGAAGCGGAGCCAACGCGCCGCGAGGGCGAAGCGGAGCCAACACGGGGCGAGGGCGAAGCGGAGCCAACACGCCGCGAGGGCGAAGCGGAGCCAACACGCCGCGAGGGCGAAGCGGAGCCAACACGCCGCGAGGGCGAAGCGGAGCCAACACGCCGCGAGGGCGAAGCGGAGCCAACACGCCGCGAGAGCGAAGCGGAGCCAACACGCCGCGAGAGCGAAGCGGAGCCAACACGCCGCGAGGGCGAAGCGGAGCCAACACGCCGCGAGAGCGAAGCGGAGCCAACACGCCGCGAGGGCGAAGCGGGGCCAACACGGCGCGAGAGCGAAGCTGAGCCAACACGGGGCGAGGGCGAAGCGGAGCCAACACGCCGCGAGGGCGAAACGGAGCCAACACGCCGCGAGGGCGAAGCGGAGCCAACACGCCGCGAGGGCGAAGCGGAGCCAACACGCCGCGAGGGCGAAGCGGAGCCAACACGCCGCGAGGGCGAAGCGGAGCCAACACGGGGTGAGGGCGAAGCGGAGCCAACACGCCGCGAGGGCGAAGCGGAGCCAACACGCCGCGACGGCGAAGCGGAGCCAACACGCGGCGAGGGCGAGGCGGAGCCAACACGCGGCGAGGGCGAAGCGGAGCCAACACGGGGTGAGGGCGAAGCGGAGCCAACACGGGGTGAGGGCGAAGCGGAGCCAACACGGGGTGAGGGCGAAGCGGAGCCAACACGCCGCGAGGGCGAAGCGGAGCCAACACGCCGCGAGGGCGAAGCGGAGCCAACACGGGGCGAGGGCGAAGCGGGGCCAACACGCCGCGAGGGCGAAGCGGAGCCAACACGCCGCGAGGGCGAAGCGGAGCCAACACGGCGCGAGGGCGAAGCGGAGCCAACACGGCGCGAGGGCGAAGCGGAGCCAACACGCCGCGAGAGCGAAGCGGAGCCAACACGCCGCGAGGGCGAAGCGGAGCCAACACGCCGCGAGAGCGAAGCGGAGCCAACACGCCGCGAGAGCGAAGCGGAGCCAACACGCCGCGAGGGCGAAGCGGAGCCAACACGCCGCGAGGGCGAAGCGGAGCCAACACGCCGCGAGGGCGAAGCGGGGCCAACACGCCGCGAGGGCGAAGCGGAGCCAACACGCCGCGAGGGCGAAGCGGAGCCAACACGCCGCGAGAGCGAAGCGGAGCCAACACGCCGCGAGAGCGAAGCGGAGCCAACACGCCGCGAGGGCGAAGCGGAGCCAACACGGGGCGAGGGCGAAGCGGAGCCAACACGCCGCGAGAGCGAAACGGAGCCAACACGCCGCGAGAGCAAAGCTGAGCCAACACGCCGCGAGGGCGAAGCGGGGCCAACACGGGGCGAGGGCGAAGCGGAGCCAACACGCCGCGAGGGCGAAGCGGAGCCAACACGCCGCGAGGGCAAAACGGAGCCAACACGCCGCGAGGGTGAAGCGGAGCCAACACGCCGCGAGGGCGAAGCGGGGCCAACACGCCGCGAGGGCGAAGCGGGGCCAACACGGGGCGAGGGCGAAGCGGAGCCAACACGCCGCGAGGGCGAAGCGGAGCCAACACGCCGCGAGGGCAAAACGGAGCCAACACGCCGCGAGGGTGAAGCGGAGCCAACACGCCGCGAGGGCGAAGCGGGGCCAACACGCCGCGAGGGCGAAGCGGAGCCAACACGCCGCGAGGGCGAAGCGGAGCCAACACGGGGCGAGGGCGAATCGGTGCCAACACGGGGCGAGGGCGAAGCGGAGCCAACACGCCGCGAGAGCGAAGCGGAGCCAACACGCCGCGAGAGCGAAGCGGAGCCAACACGCTGCGAGGGCGAAGCGGAGCCAACACGCCGCGAGAGCGAAGCTGAGCCAACACGCCGCGAGGGCGAAGCGGGGCCAACACGGGGCGAGGGCGAAGCGGAGCCAACACGCCGCGAGGGCGAAGCGGAGCCAACACGCCGCGAGGGCGAAGCGGAGCCAACACGCCGCGAGGGCAAAGCGGAGCCAACACGCCGCGAGGGCGAAGCGGAGCCAACACGCCGCGAGGGCGAAGCGGAGCCAACACGCGGCGAGAGCAAAGCTGAGCCAACACGCCGCGAGGGCGAAGCGGGGCCAACACGCCGCGAGGGTGAAGCGGGGCCAACACGCCGCGAGGGCGAAGCGGAGCCAACTCGCCGCGAGGGCGAAGCGGGGCAAACACGGCGCGAGAGCAAAGCTGAGCCAACACGCCGCGAGGGCGAAGCGGGGCCAACACGCCGCGAGGGCGAAGCGGAGCCAACACGCCGCGAGGGCGAAGCGGGGCCAACACGGCGCGAGGGCAAAGCGGAGCCAACACGCCGCGAGGGCGAAGCGGGGCCAACACGGCGCGAGGGCGAAGCGGAGCCAACACGCCGCGAGGGCGAAGCGGAGCCAACACGGGGCGAGGGCGAAGCGGAGCCAACACGCCGCGAGGGCGAAGCGGAGCCAACACGCCGCGAGGGCGAAGCGGGGCCAACACGGCGCTAGGGCGAAGCGGAGCCAACACGCCGCGAGGGCGAAGCGGGGCCAACACGGGGCGAGGGCAAAGCGGAGCCAACACGCCGCGAGGGCGAAGCGGGGCCAACACGGCGCGAGGGCGAAGCGGAGCCAACACGCCGCGAGGGCGAAGCGGAGCCAACACGCCGCGAGGGCGAAGCGGAGCCAACACGGGGCGAGGGCGAAGCGGAGCCAACACGCCGCGAGGGCGAAGCGGAGCCAACACGCCGCGAGGGCGAAGCGGAGCCAACACGCCGCGAGGGCGAAGCGGGGCCAACACGGCGCTAGGGCGAAGCGGAGCCAACACGCCGCGAGGGCGAAGCGGGGCCAACACGGGGCGAGGGCAAAGCGGAGCCAACACGCCGCGAGGGCGAAGCGGGGCCAACACGGCGCGAGGGCGAAGCGGAGCCAACACGCCGCGAGGGCGAAGCGGAGCCAACACGGGGCGAGGGCAAAGCGGAGCCAACACGCCGCGAGGGCGAAGCGGAGCCAACACGCCGCGAGGGCGAAGCGGAGCCAACACGGGGCGAGGGCGAAGCGGAGCCAACACGCCGCGAGGGCGAAGCGGAGCCAACACGGGGCGAGGGCGAAGCGGAGCCAACACGCCGCGAGGGCGAAGCGGAGCCAACACAACGCGAGGGCGAAGCGGAGCCAACACGCCGCGAGGGCGACGCGGAGCCAACACACCGCGAGGGCGAAGCGGAGCCAACACACCGCGAGGGCGAAGCGGAGCCAACACGGGGCGAGGGCGAAGCGGAGCCAACACGCCGCGAGGGCGACGCGGAGCCAACACACCGCGAGGGCGAAGCGGAGCCAACACGCCGCGAGGGTGAAGCGGAGCCAACACACCGCGAGGGCGAAGCGGAGCCAACACACCGCGAGGGCGACGCGGAGCCAACACACCGCGAGGGCGAAGCGGAGCCAACACGCCGCGAGGGCGAAGCGGAGCCAACACGGGGTGAGGGCGAAGCGGAGCCAACACGCCGCGAGGGCGAAGCGGAGCCAACACGGGGTGAGGGCGAAGCGGAGCCAACACACCGCGAGGGCGAAGCGGAGCCAACACGCCGCGAGGGCGAAGCGGAGCCAACACGCCGCGAGGGCGAAGCGGAGCCAACACACCGCGAGGGCGAAGCGGAGCCAACACGGGGCGAGGGCGAAGCGGAGCCAACACGCCGCGAGGGCGAAGCGGAGCCAACACGGGGCGAGGGCGAAGCGGAGCCAACACGCCGCGAGGGCGAAGCGGAGCCAACACGCCGCGAGGGCGAAGCGGAGCCAACACGCCGCGAGGGCGAAGCGGAGCCAACACGCCGCGAGGGCGAAGCGGAGCCAACACGCAGCGAGGGCGAAGCGGAGCCAACACGCCGCGAGGGCGAAGCGGAGCCAACACGCCGCGAGGGCGAACCGGAGCCAACACGCCGCGAGAGCGAAGCGGAGCCAACACGGCGCGAGGGCGAAGCGGAGCCAACACGCCCCGAGGGCGAAGCGGAGCCAACACGCCGCGAGGGCGAAGCGGGGCCAACACGGGGCGAGGGCGAAGCGGGGCCAACACGGGGCGAGGGCGAAGCGGAGCCAACACGCGGCGAGGGCGAAGCGGGGCCAACACGCCGCAAGGGCGAAGCGGAGCCGACACGTCGCGAGGGCGAAGCGGAGCCAACACGCCGCGAGGGCGAAGCGGAGCCAACACGCTGCGAGGGCGAAGCGGGGCCAACACGGGGCGAGGGCGAAGCGGAGCCAACACGCCACGAGGGAGAAGCGGAGTCAACACGCCGCGAGGGCGAAGCGGAGCCAACACGGGGCGAGAGCGAAGCGGAGCCAACACGCCGCGAGGGCGAAGCGGAGCCAACACGCCGCGAGGGCAAAGCGGGGCCAACACGGGGCGAGGGCGAAGCGGAGCCAACACGCCGCGAGGGCGAAGCGGAGCCAACACGCCGCGAGAGCGAAGCGGAGCCAACACGGGGCGAGGGCGAAGCGGAGCCAACACGGGGCAAGGGCGAAGCGGAGCCAACACGCCGCGAGGGCGAAGCGGAGCCAACACGGGGTGAGGGCGAAGCGGAGCCAACACGCCGCGAGGGCTAAGCGGAGCCAACACGGGGTGAGGGCGAAGCGGAGCCAACACGCCGCGAGGGCGAAGCGGAGCCAACACGCCGCGAGGGCGAAGCGGAGCCAACACGGGGTGAGGGCGAAGCGGAGCCAACACGCCGCGAGGGCTAAGCGGAGCCAACACGCCGCGAGGGCGAAGCGGAGCCAACAGGCGCGAGGGCGAAGCGGAGCCAACACGGGGCGAGGGCAAAGCGGAGCCAACACGCCGCGAGGGCGAAGCGGAGCCAACACGCCGCAAGGGCGAAGCGGAGCCAACACGGGGTGAGGGCGAAGCGGAGCCAACACGCCGCGAGGGCGAAGCGGAGCCAACACGCCGCGAGGGCGAAGCGGAGCCAACACGGGGCGAGGGCGAAGCGGAGCCAACACGCCGCGAGAGCGAAGCGGAGCCAACACGGCGCGAGGGCGAAGCGGAGCCAACACGGGGCGAGGGCAAAACGGAGCCAACACGCCGCGAGGGCGAAGCGGAGCCAACACGCCGCGATGGCGAAGCGGAGCCAACACTGGGCGAGGGCAAAACGGAGCCAACACGCCGCGAGGGCGAAGCGGAGCCAACACGGGGCGAGGGCGAAGCGGAGCCAACGCGCCGCGAGGGCGAAGCGGAGCCAACACGCTGCGAGGGCGAAGCGGAGCCAACACGCCGCGAGGGCGAAGCGGAGCCAACACGCCGCGAGGGCGAAGCGGAGCCAACACGGGGCGAGGGCAAAACGGAGCCAACACGCCGCGAGGGCGAAGCGGAGCCAACACGCCGCGAGAGCGAAGCGGAGCCAACACGCCGCGAGGGCGAAGCGGAGCCAACACGCCGCGAGGGCGAAGCGGAGCCAACACGGTGCGAGGGCGAAGCGGAGCCAACACGGGGCGAGGGCGAAGCGGAGCCAACACGGCGCGAGGGCAAAGCGGGGCCAACACGGCGCGAGGGCGAAGCGGAGCCAACACGCCGCGAGGGCGAAGCGGAGCCAACACGCCGCGAGGGCGAAGCGGAGCCAACACGCCGCGAGGGCGAAGCGGAGCCAACACGCCGCGAGGGCGAAGCGGAGCCAACACGGGGCGAGGGCGAAGCGGAGCCAACACGGGGCGAGGGCGAAGCGGAGCCAACACGGGGCGAGGGCGAAGCGGAGCCAACACGCCGCGAGGGCGAAGCGGAGCCAACACGGGGCGAGGGCGAAGCGGGGCCAACACGCCGCGAGAGCGAAGCGGAGCCAACACGGGGCGAGGGCGAAGCGGGGCCAACACGCCGCGAGGGCGAAGCGGAGCCAACACGGGGCGAGGGCGAAGCGGGGCCAACACGCCGCGAGAGCGAAGCGGAGCCAACACGGGGCGAGGGCGAAGCGGGGCCAACACGGGGCGAGGGCGAAGCGGAGCCAACACGGGGCGAGGGCGAAGCGGGGCCAACACGCCGCGAGGGCGAAGCGGAGCCAACACGGGGCGAGGGCGAAGCGGGGCCAACACGGGGCGAGGGCGAAGCGGAGCCAACACGCCGCGAGAGCGAAGCGGAGCCAACACGCCGCGAGGGCGAAGCGGAGCCAACACGCCGCGAGAGCGAAGCGGAGCCAACGCGCCGCGAGGGCGAAGCGGAGCCAACACGGGGCGAGCGCGAAACGGAGCCAACACGCCGCGAGGGCGAAGCGGAGCCAACACGCCGCGAGGGCGAAGCGGGGCCAACACGCCGCGAGGGCGAAGCGGAGCCAACGCGCCGCGAGGGCGAAGCGGAGCCAACACGCCGCGAGGGCGAAACGGAGCCAACGCCCCGCGAGGGCGAAGCGGGGCCAACACGCCGCGAGGGCGAAGCGGGGCCAACACGCCGCGAGGGCGAAGCGGAGCCAACGCGCCGCGAGGGCGAAGCGGAGCCAACACGCCGCGAGGGCGAAACGGAGCCAACGCCCCGCGAGGGCGAAGCGGAGCCAACACGGGGCGAGGGCGAAGCGGAGCCAACGCCCCGCGAGGGCGAAGCGGAGACAACACGCCGCGAGGGCGAAACGGAGCCAACACGCCGCGAGGGCGAAGCGGAGCCAACACGCCGCGAGGGCGAAGCGGAGACAACACGCCGCGAGGGCGAAGCGGAGCCAACACGCCGCGAGGGTGAAGCGGAGCCAACACGCCGTGAGGGCGAAGCGGGGCCAACACGGGGCGAGGGCGAAGCGGAGCCAACACGCCGCGAGGGCGAAGCGGAGCCAACACGGGGTGAGGGCGAAGCGGAGCCAACACGCCGCGAGAGCGAAGCGGAGCCAACACGCCGCGAGGGCGAAGCGGAGCCAACACCCCGCGAGGGCGAAGCGGAGCCAACACGCCGCGAGGGCGAAGCGGAGCCAACACGGTGCGAGAGCGAAGCGGAGCCAACACGGGGCGAGGGCGAAGCGGAGCCAACACGCCACGAGGGCGAAGCGGAGCCAACACGCCGCGAGGGCGAAGCGGAGCCAACACGCCGCGAGGGCGAAGCGGAGCCAACACGCCGCAAGGGCGAAGCGGAGCCAACACGGGGCGAGGGCGAAGCGGAGCCAACACGGGGTGAGGGCGAAGCGGAGCCAACACGGGGCGAGGGCGAAGCGGAGCCAACGCGCCGCGAGGGCGAAGCGGAGCCAACACGCCGCGAGGGCGAAGCGGAGCCAACACGCCGCGAGGGCGAAGCGGAGCCAACACGCCGCGAGGGCGAATCGGAGCCAACACGCCGCGAGGGCGAAGCGGAGCCAACACGCCGCAAGGGCGAAGCGGAGCCAACACGGGGCGAGGGCGAAGCGGAGCCAACACGGGGTGAGGGCGAAGCGGAGCCAACACGCCGCGAGGGCGAAACGGAGCCAACACGCCGCAAGGGCGAAGCGGAGCCAACACGCCGCGAGGGCGAAGCGGAGCCAACACGGGGTGAGGGCGAAGCGGAGCCAACACGCGGCGAGGGCGAAGCGGAGCCAACACGCGGCGAGGGCGAAGCGGAGCCAACACGCCGCGAGGGCGAAGCGGAGCCAACACGCCGCGAGGGCGAAGCGGAGCCATCACGCCGCGAGAGCGAAGCGGAGCGGTCACGGCGCGAGGGCGAAGCGGAGCCAACACGCCGCGAGGGCGAAGCGGAGACAACACGCCGCGAGAGCGAAGCGGAGCCAACACGCCGCGAGGGCGAAGCGGAGCCAACACGGGGTGAGGGCGAAGCGGAGCCAACACGGGGTGAGGGCGAAGCGGAGCCAACACGGGGTGAGGGCGAAGCGGAGCCAACACGCCGCGAGGGCGAAGCGGAGCCAACACGGGGTGAGGGCGAAGCGGAGCCAACACGCCGCGAGGGCGAAGCGGAGCCAACACGCCGCGAGGGCAAAGCGGAGCCAACACGCCGCGAGAGCGAAGCGGAGCCAACACGCCGCGAGGGCGAAGCGGAGCCAACACGCCGCGAGAGCAAAGCGGAGCCAACACGGGGCGAGGGCGAAGCGGAGCCAACACGGGGCGAGGGCGAAGCGGAGCCAACACGCCGCGAGGGCGAAGCGGAGCCAACACGCCGCGAGGGCGAAGCGGAGCCAACACGCCGCGAGGGCGAAGCGGAGCCAACACGCCGCGAGGGCGAAGCGGAGCCAACACGCCGCGAGGGCGAAGCGGAGCCAACACGCCGCGAGGGCGAAGCGGGGCCAACACGGGGCGAGGGCGAAGCGGAGCCAACACGCCGCGAGGGCGAAGCGGAGCCAACACGCCGCGAGGGCGAAGCGGAGCCAACACGCCGCGAGGGCGAAGCGGAGCCAACACGGGGCGAGGGCGAAGCGGGGCCAACACGGGGCGAGTGCGATGCGGAGCCAACACGCCGCGAGGGTGAAGCGGAGCCAACACGCCGCGAGGGCGAAGCGGAGCCAACACGCCGCGAGGGCGAAGCGGAGCCAACACGCCGCGAGGGCGAAGCGGAGCCAACACGGCGCTAGGGCGAAGCGGAGCCAACACGCCGCGAGGGCGAAGCGGGGCCAACACGGGGCGAGGGCGAAGCGGAGCCAACACGCCGCGAGGGCGAAGCGGAGCCAACACGCCGCGAGGGCGAAGCGGGGCCAACGCGCCGCGAGGGCGAAGCGGGGCCAACACGCCGCGAGGGCGAAGCGGAGCCAACACGGGGCGAGGGCGAAGCGGAGCCAACACGCCGCGAGGGCGAAGCGGAGCCAACACGCCGCGAGGGCGAAGCGGGGCCAACGCGCCGCGAGGGCGAAGCGGAGCCAACACGCCGCGAGGGCTAAGCGGAGCCAACACGCCGCGAGGGCGAAGCGGAGCCAACACGCGCGAGGGCGAAGCGGAGCCAACACGGGGCGAAGGCAAAGCGGAGCCAACACGCCGCGAGGGCGAAGCGGAGCCAACACGCCGCAAGGGCGAAGCGGAGCCAACACGGGGTGAGGGCGAAGCGGAGCCAACACGCCGCGAGGGCGAAGCGGAGCCAACACGCCGCGAGGGCGAAGCGGAGCCAACACGGGGCGAGGGCGAAGCGGAGCCAACACGCCGCGAGAGCGAAGCGGAGCCAACACGGCGCGAGGGCGAAGCGGAGCCAACGCGCCGCGAGGGCGAAGCGGAGCCAACACGCCGCGAGGGCGAAGCGGAGCCAACACGGGGCGAGGGCAAAACGGAGCCAACACGCCGCGAGGGCGAAGCGGAGCCAACACGCCGCGAGGGCGAAGCGGAGCCAACACGCCGCGAGGGCGAAGCGGAGCCAACACGCCGCGAGGGCGAAGCGGAGACAACACGCCGCGAGGGCGAAGCGGAGCCAACACGCCGCGAGGGCGAAGCGGGGCCAACACGCCGCGAGGGCGAAGCGGAGCCAACGCGCCGCGAGGGCGAAGCGGAGCCAACACGCCGCGAGGGCGAAACGGAGCCAACGCCCCGCGAGGGCGAAGCGGGGCCAACACGCCGCGAGGGCGAAGCGGGGCCAACACGCCGCGAGGGCGAAGTGGAGCCAACGCGCCGCGAGGGCGAAGCGGAGCCAACACGCCGCGAGGGCGAAACGGAGCCAACGCCCCGCGAGGGCGAAGCGGAGCCAACACGGGGCGAGGGCGAAGCGGAGCCAACGCCCCGCGAGGGCGAAGCGGAGACAACACGCCGCGAGGGCGAAACGGAGCCAACACGCCGCGAGGGCGAAGCGGAGACAACACGCCGCGAGGGCGAAGCGGAGCCAACACGCCGCGAGGGTGAAGCGGAGCCAACACGCCGCGAGAGCGAAGCGGAGCCAACACGCCGCGAGGGCGAAGCGGAGCCAACACGCCGCGAGGGCGAAGCGGAGCCAACACGGGGCGAGGGCGAAGCGGAGCCAACACGGGGCGAGGGCGAAGCGGAGCCAACACGGCGCGAGGGCGAAGCGGGGCCAACACGGCGCGAGGGCGAAGCGGAGCCAACACGCCGCGAGGGCGAAGCGGAGCCAACACGCCGCGAGGGCGAAGCGGAGCCAACACGCCGCGAGGGCGAAGCGGAGCCAACACGGCGCGAGGAGGAAGCGGAGCCAACACGCCGCGAGAGCGAAGCGGAGCCAACACGGCGCGAGGGCGAAGCGGAGCCAACACGCCGCGAGGGCGAAGCGGAGCCAACACGGCGCGAGGGCGAAGCGGAGCCAACACGCCGCGAGAGCGAAGCGGAGCCAACACGGGGTGAGGGCGAAGCGGAGCCTACACGCCGCGAGGGCGAAGCGGAGCCAACACGGGGCGAGGGCGAAGCGGAGCCAACACGGGGCGAGGGCGAAGCGGAGCCAACACGGGGCGAGGGCGAAGCGGGGCCAACACGCCGCGAGGGCGAAGCGGAGCCAACACGGGGCGAGGGCGAAGCGGGGCCAACACGCCGCGAGAGCGAAGCGGAGCCAACACGGGGCGAGGGCGAAGCGGAGCCAACACGCCGCGAGGGCGAAGCGGAGCCAACACGCCGCGAGAGCGAAGCGGAGCCAACACGGGGCGAGCGCGAAACGGAGCCAACACGCCGCGAGGGCGAAGCGGAGCCAACACGCCGCGAGGGCGAAGCGGAGCCAACACGCCGCGAGGGCGAAGCGGAGCCAACGCGCCGCGAGGGCGAAGCGGAGCCAACACGCCGCGAGGGCGAAACGGAGCCAACGCCCCGCGAGGGCGAAGCGGAGCCAACACGGGGCGAGGGCGAAGCGGAGCCAACGCCCCGCGAGGGCGAAGCGGAGACAACACGCCGCGAGGGCGAAACGGAGCCAACACGCCGCGAGGGCGAAGCGGAGACAACACGCCGCGAGGGCGAAGCGGAGCCAACACGCCGCGAGGGTGAAGCGGAGCCAACACGCCGTGAGGGCGAAGCGGGGCCAACACGGGGCGAGGGCGAAGCGGAGCCAACACGCCGCGAGGGCGAAGCGGAGCCAACACGGGGTGAGGGCGAAGCGGAGCCAACACGCCGCGAGAGCGAAGCGGAGCCAACACGGGGCGAGGGCGAAGCGGGGCCAACACGCCGCGAGGGCGAAGCGGAGCCAACACCCCGCGAGGGCGAAGCGGAGCCAACACGCCGCGAGGGCGAAGCGGAGCCAACACGGTGCGAGAGCGAAGCGGAGCCAACACGGGGCGAGGGCGAAGCGGAGCCAACACGCCACGAGGGCGAAGCGGAGCCAACACGCCGCGAGGGCGAAGCGGAGCCAACACGCCGCGAGGGCGAAGCGGAGCCAACACGCCGCAAGGGCGAAGCGGAGCCAACACGGGGCGAGGGCGAAGCGGAGCCAACACGGGGCGAGGGCGAAGCGGAGCCAACACGGGGTGAGGGCGAAGCGGGGCCAACACGACGCAAGGGCGAAGCGGAGCCAACACGCCGCGAGGGCGAAGCGGAGCCAACACGGGGTGAGGGCGAAGCGGAGCCAACACGGGGCGAGGGCGAAGCGGGGCCAACACGGGGCGAGGGCGAAGCGGAGCCAACACGCCGCGAGGGCGAAGCGGAGCCAACACGCCGCGAGGGCGAAGCGGAGCCAACACGCCGCGAGGGCGAAGCGGAGCCAACACGCCGCGAGGGCGAAGCGGAGCCAACACACCGCGAGGGCGAAGCGGGGCCAACACGCCGCGAGGGCGAAGCGGAGCCAACACGGGGCGAGGGCGAAGCGGAGCCAACACGGGGCGAGGGCGAAGCGGAGCCAACACGGGGTGAGGGCGAAGCGGAGCCAACACGCCGCGAGGGCGAAACGGAGCCAACACGCCGCGAGGGCGAAGCGGAGCCAACACGCCGCGAGGGCGAAGCGGAGCCAACACGGGGCGAGAGCGAAGCGGAGCCAACACGCCGCGAGGACGAAGCGGAGCCAACACGCCGCAAGGGCGAAGCGGAGCCAACACGCCGCGAGGGCGAAGCGGAGCCAACACGCCGCGAGGACGAAGCGGAGCCAACACGGGGTGAGGGCGAAGCGGAGCCAACACGCCGCGAGGGCGAAGCGGAGCCAACACGGGGTGAGGGCGAAGCGGAGCCAACACGCCGCGAGGGCGAAGCGGAGCCAACACGGGGTGAGGGCGAAGCGGAGCCAACACGCCGCGAGGGCGAAGCGGAGCCAACACGCCGCGAGGGCGAAGCGGAGCCAACACGGGGTGAGGGCGAAGCGGAGCCAACATGCCGCGAGGGCGAAGCGGAGCCAACACGCCGCGAGGGCGAAGCGGAGCCAACACGCCGCGAGAGCGAAGCGGAGCCAACACGCCGCGAGAGCGAAGCGGAGCCAACACGGGGCGAGGGCGAAGCGGAGCCAACACGCCGCGAGGGCGAAGCGGAGTCAACACGCCGCGAGGGCGAAGCGGAGCCAACACGCCGCGAGAGCAAAGCGGAGCCAACACGGGGCGAGGGCGAAGCGGAGCCAACACGGGGCGAGGGCGAAGCGGAGCCAACACGCCGCGAGGGCGAAGCGGAGCCAACACGCCGCGAGGGCGAAGCGGAGCCAACACGCCGCGAGGGCGAAGCGGAGCCAACACGCCGCGAGGGCGAAGCGGGGCCAACACGGGGCGAGGGCGAAGCGGAGCCAACACGCCGCGAGGGCGAAGCGGAGCCAACACGCCGCGAGGGCGAAGCGGGGCCAACGCGCCGCGAGGGCGAAGCGGAGCCAACACGGGGCGAGGGCGAAGCGGGGCCAACACGGGGCGAGGGCGAAGCGGGGCCAACACGGGGCGAGGGCGAAGCGGGGCCAACACGGGGCGAGGGCGAAGCGGGGCCAACACGCCGCGAGGGCGAAGCGGAGCCAACACGCCGCGAGGGCGAAGCGGAGCCAACACGCCGCGAGGGCGAAGCGGAGCCAACACGCCGCGAGGGCGAAGCGGAGCCAACACGCCGCGAGGGCGAAGCGGAGCCAACGCGCCGCGAGGGCGAAGCGGAGTCAACACGCCGCGAGGGCGAAGCGGAGCCAACACGGGGCGAGGGCGAAGCGGAGCCAACACGCCGCGAGAGCGAAGCGGAGCCAACACGCCGCGAGAGCGAAGCGGAGTCAACACGCCGCGAGGGCGAAGCGGAGCCAACACGGGGCGAGAGCGAAGCGGAGCCAACACGCCGCGAGGGCGAAGCGGAGCCAACACGCCGCGAGGGCGAAGCGGAGCCAACACGCCGCGAGAGCGAAGCGGAGCCAACACGGGGCGAGGGCGAAGCGGAGCCAACACGCCGCGAGGGCGAAGCGGAGCCAACACGCCGCGAGGGCGAAGCGGAGCCAACACGGGGTGAGGGCGAAGCGGGGCCAACACGACGCAAGGGCGAAGCGGAGCCAACACGGGGTGAGGGCGAAGCGGAGCTAACACGCCGCGAGGGCGAAGCGGAGCCAACACGGGGTGAGGGCGAAGCGGGGCCAACACGACGCAAGGGCGAAGCGGAGCCAACACGGGGCGAGGGCGAAGCGGGGCCAACACGGGGTGAGGGCGAAGCGGAGCCAACACGCCGCGAGGGCGAAGCGGAGCCAACACGGGGTGAGGGCGAAGCGGAGCAACACGCCGCGAGGGCGAAGCGGAGCCAACACGGGGCGAGGGCGAAGCGGAGCCAACACGGGGCGAGGGCGAAGCGGTGCCAACACGCCGCGAGGGCGAAGCGGAGCCAACACGCCGCGAGGGCGAAGCGGAGCCAACACGGGGTGAGGGCGAAGCGGAGCCAACACGCCGCGAGGGCGAAGCGGAGCCAACACGGGGTGAGGGCGAAGCGGAGCCAACACGCCGCGAGGGCGAAGCGGAGCCAACACGGGGCGAGGGCAAAGCGGAGCCAACACGCCGCGAGGGCGAAGCGGAGCCAACACGCCGCGAGAGCGAAGCGGAGCCAACACGCCGCGAGAGCGAAGCGGAGCCAACACGGGGCGAGGGCGAAGCGGAGCCAACACGCCGCGAGGGCGAAGCGGAGCCAACACGGGGCGAGAGCGAAGCGGAGCCAACACGGGGCGAGGGCGAAGCGGAGCCAACACGCCGCGAGAGCAAAGCGGAGCCAACACGGGGCGAGGGCGAAGCGGAGCCAACACGGGGCGAGGGCGAAGCGGAGCCAACACGGGGCGAGGGCGAAGCGGAGCCAACACGCCGCGAGGGCGAAGCGGAGCCAACACGCCGCGAGGGCGAAGCGGAGCCAACACGCCGCGAGAGCAAAGCGGAGTCAACACGCCGCGAGGGCGAAGCGGAGCCAACACGCCGCGAGAGCAAAGCGGAGCCAACACGGGGCGAGGGCGAAGCGGAGCCAACACGGGGCGAGGGCGAAGCGGAGCCAACACGCCGCGAGGGCGAAGCGGAGCCAACACGCCGCGAGGGCGAAGCGGAGCCAACACGCCGCGAGGGCGAAGCGGAGCCAACACGCCGCGAGGGCGAAGCGGGGCCAACACGGGGCGAGGGCGAAGCGGAGCCAACACGCCGCGAGGGCGAAGCGGAGCCAACACGCCGCGAGGGCGAAGCGGGGCCAACGCGCCGCGAGGGCGAAGCGGGGCCAACACGCCGCGAGGGCGAAGCGGAGCCAACACGCCGCGAGGGCGAAGCGGAGCCAACACGCCGCGAGGGCGAAGCGGAGCCAACACGCCGCGAGGGCGAAGCGGGGCCAACGCGCCGCGAGGGCGAAGCGGAGTCAACACGCCGCGAGGGCGAAGCGGAGCCAACACGGGGCGAGGGCGAAGCGGAGCCAACACGCCGCGAGAGCGAAGCGGAGCCAACACGGGGCGAGAGCGAAGCGGAGCCAACACGCCGCGAGGGCGAAGCGGAGCCAACACGCCGCGAGGGCGAAGCGGAGTCAACACGCCGCGAGGGCGAAGCGGAGCCAACACGCCGCGAGAGCGAAGCGGAGCCAACACGCCGCGAGAGCGAAGCGGAGCCAACACGCCGCGAGGGCGAAGCGGAGCCAACACGCCGCGAGGGCGAAGCGGAGCCAACACGCCGCGAGGGCGAAGCGGAGCCAACACGCCGCGAGGGCGAAGCGGAGCCAACACGCCGCGAGGGCGAAGCGGAGCCAACACGCCGCGAGGGCGAAGCGGAGCCAACACGGGGCGAGAGCGAAGCGGAGCCAACACGCCGCGAGGGCGAAGCGGAGCCAACACGCCGCGAGGGCGAAGCGGAGCCAACACGCCGCGAGAGCGAAGCGGAGCCAACACGGGGCGAGGGCGAAGCGGAGCCAACACGCCGCGAGGGCGAAGCGGAGCCAACACGCCGCGAGGGCGAAGCGGAGCCAACACGGGGTGAGGGCGAAGCGGGGCCAACACGACGCAAGGGCGAAGCGGAGCCAACACGGGGTGAGGGCGAAGCGGAGCTAACACGCCGCGAGGGCGAAGCGGAGCCAACACGGGGTGAGGGCGAAGCGGGGCCAACACGACGCAAGGGCGAAGCGGAGCCAACACGGGGCGAGGGCGAAGCGGGGCCAACACGGGGTGAGGGCGAAGCGGAGCCAACACGCCGCGAGGGCGAAGCGGAGCCAACACGGGGTGAGGGCGAAGCGGAGCAACACGCCGCGAGGGCGAAGCGGAGCCAACACGGGGCGAGGGCGAAGCGGAGCCAACACGGGGCGAGGGCGAAGCGGTGCCAACACGCCGCGAGGGCGAAGCGGAGCCAACACGCCGCGAGGGCGAAGCTGAGCCAACACGCCGCGAGGGCGATGCGGAGCCAACACGGGCGAGGGCGAAGCGGAGCCAACACGCCGCGAGGGAGAAGCGGAGCCAACACGCCGCGAGGGCGAAGCGGAGCCAACACGCCGCGAGGGCGAAGCGGAGCCAACACGCCGCGAGGGCGAAGCGGAGCCAACACGCCGCGAGGGCGAAGCGGAGCCAACACGCCGCGAGGGAGAAGCGGAGCCAACACGCCGCGAGGGCGAAGCGGAGCCAACACGGGGCGAGGGCGAAGCGGAGCCAACACGCCGCGAGGGCGAAGCGGAGCCAACACGGGGTGAGGGCGAAGCGGAGCCAACACGCCGCGAGGGCGAAGCGGAGCCAACACGGGGTGAGGGCGAAGCGGAGCCAACACGCCGCGAGGGCGAAGCGGAGCCAACACGCCGCGAGGGCGAAGCGGAGCCAACACGGGGTGAGGGCGAAGCGGAGCCAACACGCCGCGAGGGCGAAGCGGAGCCAACACGCCGCGAGGGCGAAGCGGAGCCAACACGCCGCGAGGGCAAAGCGGAGCCAACACGCCGCGAGGGCGAAGCGGAGCCAACACGGGGCGAGGGCGAAGCGGAGCCAACACGCCGCGAGGGCGAAGCGGAGCCAACACGCCGCGAGGGCGAAGCGGGGCCAACACGCCGCGAGGGCGAAGCGGGGCCAACACGCCGCGAGAGCGAAGCGGAGCCAACACGGGGCGAGGGCGAAGCGGAGCCAACACGCCGCGAGGGCGAAGCGGGGCCAACACGCCGCGAGAGCGAAGCGGAGCCAACACGGGGCGAGGGCGAAGCGGAGCCAACACGCCGCGAGGGCGAAGCGGGGCCAACACGCCGCGAGAGCGAAGCGGAGCCAACACGCCGCGAGGGCGAAGCGGAGCCAACACGCCGCGAGAGCGAAGCGGAGCCAACACACCGCGAGGGCGAAGCGGAGCCAACACGCCGCGAGAGCGAAGCGGAGCCAACACGCCGCGAGGGCGAAGCGGAGCCAACACGCCGCGAGGGCGAAGCGGAGCCAACACCCCGCGAGGGCGAAGCGGAGCCAACACGCCGCGAGGGCGAAGCGGAGCCAACACGGGGCGAGGGCGAAGCGGGGCCAACACGGGGCGAGAGCGAAGCGGGGCCAACACGCCGCGAGGGCGAAGCGGAGCCAACACGCCGCGAGGGCGAAGCGGAGCCAACACGCCGCGAGGGCGAAGCGGAGCCAACACGGGGCGAGGGCGAAGAGGAGCCAACACGCCGCGAGGGCGAAGCGGGGCCAACACGGGGCGAGGGCGAAGTGGAGCCAACACGGCGCGAGGGCGAAGCGGAGCCAACACGGGGTGAGGGCGAAGCGGAGCCAACACGGCGCGAGGGCGAAGCGGAGCCAACACGCCGCGAGGGAGAAGCGGAGCCAACACGGTGCGAGGGCGAAGAGGAGCCAACACGCCGCGAGGGCGAAGCGGGGCCAACACGGGGCGAGGGCGAAGCGGAGCCAACACGCCGCGAGGGCGAAGCGGTGCCAACGCGCCGCGAGGGCGAAGCGGAGCCAACACGCCGCGAGGGCGAAGCGGAGCCAACACGGGGCGAGGGCGAAGCGGAGCCAACACGGGGCGAGTGCGATGCGGAGCCAACACGGGGCGAGGGCGAAGCGGAGCCAACACGCCGCGTGGGCGAAGCGGAGCCAACACGCCGCGAGAGCGAAGCGGAGCCAACACGGGGCGAGAGCGAAGCGGAGCCAACACGGGGCGAGTGCGATGCGGAGCCAACACGGGGCGAGGGCGAAGCGGAGCCAACACGGGGCGAGAGCGAAGCGGAGCCAACACGGGGCGAGTGCGATGCGGAGCCAACACGGGGCGAGGGCGAAGCGGAGCCAACACGGGGCGAGGGCGAAGCGGAGCCAACACGCCGCGAGGGCGAAGCGGGGCCAACACGGGGCGAGGGCGAAGCGGAGCCAACACGGGGCGAGGGCGAAGCGGAGCCAACACGGGGCGAGGGCGAAGCGGAGCCAACACGCTGCGAGGGCGAAGCGGTGCCAACACGCCGCGAGGGCGAAGCGGAGCCAACACGCCGCGAGGGCGAAGCGGAGCCAACACGCCGCGAGGGCGAAGCGGAGCCAACACGCCGCGAGGGCGAAGCGGAGCCAACACGCCGCGATGGCGAAGCGGAGCCAACACGGGGCGAGGGCGAAGCGGAGCCAACACGGGGCGAGTGCGATGCGGAGCCAACACGGGGCGAGGGCGAAGCGGAGCCAACACGGGGCGAGGGCGAAGCGGAGCCAACACGCCGCGAGGGCGAAGCGGGGCCAACACGGGGCGAGGGCGAAGCGGAGCCAACACGGGGCGAGGGCGAAGCGGAGCCAACACGCTGCGAGGGCGAAGCGGTGCCAACACGCCGCGAGGGCGAAGCGGAGCCAACACGCCGCGATGGCGAAGCGGAGCCAACACGGGGCGAGGGCGAAGCGGAGCCAACACGGGGCGAGTGCGATGCGGAGCCAACACGGGGCGAGGGCGAGCGGAGCCAACACGCCGCGTGGGCGAAGCGGAGCCAACACGCCGCGAGAGCGAAGCGGAGCCAACACGGGGCGAGGGCGAAGCGGAGCCAACACGCCGCGAGGGCGAAGCGGGGCCAACACGGGGCGAGGGCGAAGCGGAGCCAACACGCCGCAAGGGCGAAGCGGAGCCAACACGGGGCGAGGGCGAAGCGGGGCCAACACGCCGCGAGGGCGAAGCGGAGCCAACACGCCGCGAGGGCGAAGCGGAGCCAACACGCCGCGAGGGCGAAGTGGAGCCAACACGGGGCGAGGGCGAAGCGGAGCCAACACGCCGCGAGGGCGAAGCGGAGCCAACACGTTGCGAGGGCGAAGCGGAGCCAACACGCCGCGAGGGCGAACCGGAGCCAACACGCCGCGAGGGCGAAGCTGAGCCAACAAGCCGCGAGGGAGAAGCGGAGCCAACACGCCGCGAGGGCGAAGCGGAGCCAACACGGGGCGAGGGCGAAGCGGAGCCAACACGCCGCGAGGGCGATGCGGAGCCAACGCGCCGCGAGGGCGAAGCGGAGCCAACATGGGGCGAGGGCGAAGCGGAGCCAACACGGGGCGAGGGCGAAGCGGGGCCAACACGCCGCGAGGGCGAAGCGGAGCCAACTCGCCGCGAGGGCGAAGCGGAGCCAACACGGGGCGAGGGCGAAGCGGAGCCAACTCGCCGCGAGGGCGAAGCGGAGCCAACACGGGGCGAGAGCGAAGCGGAGCCAACACGCCGCGAGGGCGAAGCGGAGCCAACACGCCGCGAGGGCGAAGCGGAGCCAACACGGGGCGAGGGCGAAGCGGAGCCAACACGCCGCGTGGGCGAAGCGGAGCCAACACGCCGCGAGGGCGAAGCGGAGCCAACACGCCGCGAGAGCGAAGCGGAGCCAACACGCCGCGAGAGCGAAGCGGAGCCAACACGCCGCGAGGGTGAAGCGGAGCCAACACGCCGCGTGGGCGAAGCGGAGCCAACACGGGGCGAGGGCGAAGCGGAGCCAACACGGGGCGAGGGCGAAGCGGAGCCAACACGCCGCGAGGGCGAAGCGGAGCCAACACGGGGCGAGGGCGAAGCGGAGCCAACACGGGGCGAGGGCGAAGCGGAGCCAACACGCCGCGAGGGCGAAGCGGAGCCAACACGCCGCGAGGGTGAAGCGGAGCCAACACGGGGCGAGGGCGAAGCGGAGCCAACACGCCACGAGGGCGAAGCGGGGCCAACACGGGGCGAGAGCGAAGCGGAGCCAACACGCCGCGAGGGCGAAGCGGAGCCAACACGCCGCGAGGGCGAAGCGGAGCCAACACGGGGCGAGAGCGAAGCGGAGCCAACACGCCGCGAGGGTGAAGCGGAGCCAACACGGGGCGAGGGCGAAGCGGAGCCAACACGGGGCGAGGGCGAAGCGGAGCCAACACGGGGCGAGGGCGAAGCGGGGCCAACACGCCGCAAGGGCGAAGCGGAGCCAACACGCCGCGAGAGCGAAGCGGAGCCAACACGCCGCGAGGGCGAAGCGGAGCCAACACGGCGCGAGGGCGAAGCGGAGCCAACACGGGGCGAGGGCGAAGCGGAGCCAACACGCCGCGAGGGCGAAGCGGGGCCAACACGCCGCGAGGGCGAAGCGGGGCCAACACGCCGCGAGGGCGAAGCGGAGCCAACACGCCTCGAGGGCGAAGCGGAGCCAACACGCCGCGAGGGCGAAGCGGAGCCAACACGCCGCGAGGGCGAAGCGGAGCCAACACGCCGCGAGGGCGAAGCGGAGCCAACACGCCGCGAGGGCGAAGCGGAGCCAACACGCCGCGAGGGCGAAGCGGAGCCAACACGCCGCGAGGGCGAAGCGGAGCCAACACGCCGCGAGGGCGAAGCGGAGCCAACACGCCGCGAGGGCGAAGCGGGGCCAACACGCCGCGAGGGCGAAGCGGAGCCAACACGCCGCGAGGGCGAAGCGGAGCCAACACGCCGCGAGGGCGAAGCGGGGCCAACACGCCGCGAGGGCGAAGCGGAGCCAACACGCCGCGAGGGCGAAGCGGAGCCAACACGCCGCGAGAGCGAAGCGGAGCCAACACGCCGCGAGGGCGAAGCGGAGCCAACACGCCGCGAGGGCGAAGCGGAGCCAACACGCCGCGAGGGAGAAGCGGAGCCAACACGCCGCGAGGGCGAAGCGGAGCCAACACGGGGCGAGAGCGAAGCGGAGCCAACACGCCGCGAGGGTGAAGCGGAGCCAACACGGGGCGAGGGCGAAGCGGAGCCAACACGGGGCGAGGGCGAAGCGGAGCCAACACGCCGCGAGGGCGAAGCGGAGCCAACACGGCGCGAGGGCGAAGCGGAGCCAACACGGGGCGAGGGCGAAGCGGAGCCAACACGCCGCGAGGGCGAAGCGGAGCCAACACGCCGCGAGGGCGAAGCGGGGCCAACACGCCGCGAGGGCGAAGCGGAGCCAACACGCCGCGAGGGCGAAGCGGAGCCAACACGCCGCGAGGGCGAAGCGGAGCCAACACGCCGCGAGGGCGAAGCGCAGCCAACACCCCGCGAGGGCGAAACGGAGCCAACACGCCGCGAGGGCGAAGCGGAGCCAACACGCCGCGAGGGCGAAGCGGAGCCAACACGCCGCGAGGGCGAAGCGGAGCCAACACGCCGCGAGGGCGAAGCGGAGCCAACACGCCGCGAGGGCGAAGCGGAGCCAACACGCCGCGAGGGCGAAGCGGGGCCAACACGCCGCGAGGGCGAAGCGGAGCCAACACGCCGCGAGAGCGAAGCGGAGCCAACACGCCGCGAGGGCGAAGCGGAGCCAACACGGGGCGAGGGCGAAGCGGGGCCAACACGCCGCGAGGGAGAAGCGGAGCCAACACGGCGCGAGGGCGAATCGGTGCCAACACGGGGCGAGGGCGAAGCGGAGCCAACACGCCGCGAGGGCGAAGCGGAGCCAACACGCCGCGAGGGCGAAGCGGGGCCAACACGCCGCGAGGGCGAAGCGGAGCCAACACGCCGCGAGGGCGAAGCGGAGCCAACACGCCGCGAGGGCGAAGCGGAGCCAACACGCCGCGAGGGCGAAGCGGAGCCAACACGCCGCGAGAGCGAAGCGGAGCCAACACGCCGCGAGGGCGAAGCGGAGCCAACACGGGGCGAGGGCGAAGCGGGGCCAACACGCCGCGAGGGAGAAGCGGAGCCAACACGGCGCGAGGGCGAATCGGTGCCAACACGGGGCGAGGGCGAAGCGGAGCCAACACGCCGCGAGGGCGAAGCGGGGCCAACACGCCGCGAGGGCGAAGCGGGGCCAACACGCCGCGAGGGCGAAGCGGAGCCAACACGCCGCGAGGGCGAAGCGGAGCCAACACGCCGCGAGGGCGAAGCGGAGCCAACACGCCGCGAGAGCGAAGCGGAGCCAACACGCCGCGAGGGCGAAGCGGAGCCAACACGCCGCGAGGGCGAAGCGGAGCCAACACGCCGCGAGGGCGAAGCGGAGCCAACACGCCGCGAGGGCGAAGCGGAGCCAACACGGGGCGAGGGCGAAGCGGAGCCAACACGCCGCGAGGGCGAAGCGGAGCCAACACGCCGCGAGGGCGAAGCGGAGCCAACACGGGGCGAGGGCGAAGCGGAGCCAACACGGGGCGAGGGCGAAGCGGAGCCAACACGCCGCGAGGGCGAAGCGGAGCCAACATGCCGCGAGAGCGAAGCGGAGCCAACACGCCGCGAGGGCGAGGCGGAGCCAACACAACGCGAGGGCGAAGCGGAGCCAACACACCGCGAGGGCGAAGCGGAGCCAACACGGGGCGAGGGCGAAGCGGAGCCAACACGCCGCGAGGGCGAAGCGGAGCCAATAAGCTGCGAGGGCGAAGCGGAGCCAACACGCCGCGAGGGCGAAGCGGAGCCAACACGCCGCGAGGGCGAAGCGGGGCCAACACGGGGCGAGGGCGAAGCGGAGCCAACACGCCGCGAGGGCGAAGCGGGGCCAACACGGGGCGAGGGCGAAGCGGAGCCAACACGGGGCGAGGGCGAAGCGGAGCCAACACGCCGCGAGGGCGAACCGGAGCCAACACGCCGCGAGGGCGAAGCGGAGCCAACACGCCGCGAGGGCGAAGCGGAGCCAACACGGGGCGAGGGCGAAGCGGAGCCAACACGCCGCGAGAGCGAAGCGGAGCCAACACGCCGCGAGGGCGAAGCGGAGCCAACACGGGGCGAGGGCGAAGCGGAGCCAACACCCCGCGAGAGCGAAGCGGGGCCAACACGGGGCGAGGGCGAAGCGGAGCCAACACGGGGCGAGGGCGAAGCGGAGCCAACACGCCGCGAGGGCGAAGCGGGGCCAACACGGGGCGAGGGCGAAGCGGAGCCAACACGGGGCGAGGGCGAAGCGGAGCCAACACGCCGCGAGGGCGAAGCGGGGCCAACACGGGGCGAGGGCGAAGCGGACCCAACACGCCGCGAGGGCGA
Organism: Scyliorhinus torazame; assembly: GCF_047496885.1. Taxonomy (NCBI): domain Eukaryota; kingdom Metazoa; phylum Chordata; class Chondrichthyes; order Carcharhiniformes; family Scyliorhinidae; genus Scyliorhinus; species Scyliorhinus torazame. The sequence continues at coordinate 264,064,336 of NC_092715.1, read as the reverse complement.
AGCGGGGCCAACACGCCGCGAGGGCGAAGCGGAGCCAACGCGCCGCGAGACCGAAGCGGAGCCAGCGCGCCGCGAGAGCGAAGCGGAGCCAGCGCGCCGCGAGAGCGAAGCGGAGCCAGCGCGCCGCGAGAGCGAAGCGGAGCCAGCGCGCCGCGAGAGCGAAGCGGAGCCAGCGCGCCGCGAGAGCGAAGCGGAGCCAACACGCCGCGAGGGCGAAGCGGAGCCAACACGCCGCGAGGGCGAAGCGGAGCCAACACGCCGCGATGTCAGGTGTGACATGCTAACGAGGTTGTACCATAACAAAAGAAGAACAACGTTGAAATTCGGACCGATCAAACGAGGCCTGGAACGATAAAACAGTGACATGTTACAATACAGTGGTTGCTAAAGTTTGACGTGTGAACAGTCTCATAAGTCCAGTCTAGTAGGCGAGCGACGAATTTGGGTTGACCGCCTCAAGGGTGGGTCGAGAACCACCGGCTGAGGTGCGAGCCTGGCCATGGGCGGCGACAGAAGGGGCATGGTATATGGCAGCTCCCCGAAGTCGCTATCAGGAACCAGTGGAGGACACAGCGCCTGTGTAGGGTCCTGTTGCGAACGTGGAAGTAAGCGAAGGGCTCGGCGATTGCGCCTACGCACGGATCCATCCGGCATGCGTACCAGGAACGAGCGGGGAGCCACACGTCGGAGAACTTCGGCAGGTGCTGACCAGCCACCGTCTGGTAGGTGGATGCGGACGTTGTCTCCAGGGGCCAGGGAGGAAGATCAGTTGCCCGTGTGTCGTACGATCTCTTCTGGCGATCGCGCTGCAGTTGCATCCTATGCAGTACCGGAGCATGGTCTATTGTTGGTGCCAGGATGGAAGGCACAGTGGTTCTGAGGGCGCGACCCATCAGCAGCTGTGCTGGTGAGAGACCCGTGGCTAGCGGGGCCGAGCGATAGGCCAGTAGGGCGAGGTAGAAGTCCGACCCGGCAGCCTTGCAGAGGAGCCGCTTGGCAATGTGAACGCCCTTCTCCGCCTTTCCATTGGACTGGGGATGCAGAGGGCTGGACGTCACGTGTGTGAAGCCATACGAAGCAGAAAAGGACGACCATTCCTGGCTGGCAAAACAGGGCCCATTGTCCGACATGACAGTCATCGGAATGCCGTGGCGAGCAAAGGTGTCTTTGCAGGCCCTGATGACAGCAGACAACGTCAAATCGTGCAGGCGTATGACTTCTGGGTAGTTTGAGAAGTAGTCAACTATGATGACATAGTCCCTGTCGACCGCGTGAAATAGGTCGACACCCACCTTCGCCCAGGGGGACGTCACCAGCTCATGGGGCAGAAGCGTCTCAGGAGGTTGCGCCGGCTGAAACCTTTGGCAGATTGTGCATTTGAGCACCATGTTGGCAATATCGTCACTGATGCCCGGCCAGAATACCGCCTCTCGGGCCCTCCGTCTGCACTTCTCGACCCCCAAGTGGCCTTTGTGTAGTTGGTCGAGAACCAGCTGGCGCATGCTGTGCGGAATCACAATCCGGTCCAGCTTCAGAAGGACACCATCAATGATGGCTATGTCGTCTCGTACATTGTAGAACTGCGGGCACTGCCCTTTGAGCCATCCTCCCGTCATGTGGCGCATCACTCGCTGCAGAAGGGGGTCGGCCGCAGTCTCTCGGCGGATACGGGCCAGACTGGAGTCGTCAGCCGGCAGATTTGCCGCTGTAAAAGCCACCTGTGCCTCGACCTGACATACGAACCCCTCCGCATCTGGCGGTGTGCTCACTGCTCTGGATAGGGCATCCGCCACGATGAGGTCCTTCGCTGGAGTGTAGACCAGTTGGAAGTCGTACCTCCTGAGTTTAAGTAGGATGCGCTGGAGGCGAGGGGTCATCTCGTTCAGGTCCTTGTTTATTATGCTGACCAGGGGGCGGTGATCAGTTTCGATCGTGAACCGTGGAAGACCATAGACGTAATCGTGGAACTTGTCTAAACCGGTTAGCAAGCCCAGGAATTCTTTTTCGATTTGCGCGTAGCGCTGCTCTGTGGGGGTCATGGCCCGCGATGCATAGGCAACTGGGGCCCATGATGCCGTGTCATCCCGCTGCAGGAGCACTGCCCCAATGCCGGATTGGCTGGCATCAGTTGAGATTTTGGTGGGACGAGACGTGTCAAAAAACGCCAACACTGGTGCCGTAGTGAGTTTGCGTTTGAGCTCCTCCCATTCCAGCTGGTGTGTGTGTTGCCACTGGAACTCTGTGGGTTTTTTGACGAGGTGGCGCAGAGTCGTCGTGTGGGAGGCAAGGTTGGGAATGAATTTCCCTAGGAAGTTGACCATTCCAAGGAAGCATAGGACAGCCTTCTTGTCGGCCGGCTGCGGCATGGCTGTGATGGCGTTCACCTTGTCTGCATCCGGACGGACCCCTGACCGGGAGATATGGTTCCCCAGGAACTTCAACTCGGTCTGACCAAAGGAGCACTTGGCTTGGTTGAGGCGCAGGCCGTTTTCCCGTATGCGGGCAAAAACGCGTTGGAGACGATGTATGTGCTCCTGCGGTGTGGTGGACCAGATGATGACATCGTCCACATATACGCGCACCCCTTCGATGCCTTCCATCATCTGCTCCATGATTCTGTGGAAGACCTCGGATGCCGAGATGATGCCAAATGGCATCCGGTTGTAGCAGAACCTGCCGAAAGGGGTGTTGAAGGTACATAGCTTTCGGCTGGACGGGTCCAGTTGGATCTGCCAAAATCCTTTAGAAGCATCCAGTTTCGTGAATATCTTCGCCTGGGCCATTTCACTGGTGATCTCCTCCCGTTTGGGTATGGGATAATGTTCCCGCATAATGTTATTATTGAGGTCTTTGGGGTCTATACAGATGCGGAGCTCGCCAGAGGGCTTCTTGACACACACCATGGAGCTGACCCATGGCGTGGGCTCCGTGAACCTGGATAGGACCCCTTGGTCCTGGAGATCCTGCAGCTGCTGCTTGAGGCGGTCTTTAAGTGGCGCAGGAACCCTGCGAGGTGCGTGAACGACCGGGATGGCGTCCGGTTTGAGGCGAGTTCGGTAGGTGTAGGGCAGTGTTCCCATGCCCTCGAATGCCTCCTGGTTGTGGGCGAGGAGCGATTGGAGCTGTGCCCTAAATTCTGCATCCGGGAAGTCAGACGTGCCGCCTGGAGAGAGAGAGAGAATTTGTTGCACAAGGTGGAGAGCCTTACATGCCTGTGCGCCCAGCAGGGAGTCCTTCGATGAGCCAACTATCTCGAACGAGAGTGTGGCCGTGTGTGTTTTGTGTGTCACCTGGAGCTGGCAGGATCCCGTAGCCGGGATAACGTTCCCGTTGTAGTCGACCATTCTGCACCGGGACGGCCGAATTGGTGGTCTGACCTTCATGGCATAGAAGGCTGACCATGCTATGAGGTTGGCGGAGGCGCCAGTGTCCAGGCGGAAAGTGATCCGCGATCGGTTGACCGTCAGGGTGGCACTCCATTCATCGGCCGGATTGATGGTGTTGACCCGGTTCGCATCAATGACCGCAACCCGGAAGGCGTCTTGGTCATCTGTGTCGTCGGTTTGGATGTCGTGATGTGGAGGCTGAATGGTCCGCACGTTCCTGCGAGGTTGTCGGAGATGCGGAAGATCCACAGGTTGAGCCGCTCGACAGTAGGCAGCGTAGTGGCCCATCTTGCCACAGCGTAGGCATTGTCGGGTTTTTGCAGGACATTGCCCTTTTAAATGTGCAGCTCCACAGTTGCCGCACGTCATGACGTCATGGCGTTCGTTACGCCACTGCGCATGCGCAGTTCGGTCTTGCGTTGGGCGCGCCTGCGCAGCACGTCCCTCAGTGTTGCCGGAGGTTTTGGCGCGCACAAACGCGGGAGGCCTTAAAAAGCGGGCGAAACGGCCGCCCTCGTCCAGGCCGCGGGCCGGGAGAAACTCGATTGCCTGGATGCGTTCGGCCTTGTGGGCGGCCTGGCTTGCCGATTTGATCGCGTGGGACCCCCTCCGTGCCGATTCGGTCGCCTGAAATTGGGCATAGCGGCTGGTCGCATTTTCATGCAGGACACAGGCTTCAACTGCAGATGCTAAGGTCAAGCCTTTAATTTTTAGAAGCTGCTGGCGTAGGCCACTGGAGGCAACGCCAAAAACGATCTGGTCCCGGATCATGGACTCTGAGGTGGTGTCGTAACCGCAGGACTGCGCGAGTATGCGGAGGTGAGTCAGGAAGGGCTGAAAGAGCTCATCCTTACCTTGCAGGCGTTGCTGAAAGATATACCTCTCAAAGCTTTCATTGACCTCAACGTTGAAGTGCTTGTCGAGCTTGAGGAGGACTGTGTCATACTTAGCTTTGTTCTTGCCTTCCGCGAACACCAAGGAGTTGTATACATCGATGGCGTGCTGACCTGCGGTAGTGAGGAGCATGGCAATCTTTGTTTCGTCCGAGGCGCCCTGTTTTTCATTGGCTTGCATGAAGAGTTCGAAGCGCTGCTTGAAGAGCTTCCAATTTGTGCCCAGGTTCCCAGCGACTTGCAACGGCTGCGGTTTGTTGCGGGTGTCCATGGCTCAGGATGGCAGATTTGCCGGTAGGTATCGATTCACTCCTGGTATCATGTGGTGTTGGGTGCTCTGAGGTACAGACGAACAAACACGGTTGCGATTGGTACAACGCAGTTTTATTCCAACCAACTATTTACACATCTGACTTGCTACTCAGCACGTTGTGACTGTGTGAGTGTCTTGCTAATGAGGTCCTGGCCCTGTGCTGTCTCCAGATGGACTGCCCAGGAAGTGTCGTGTTTCTTGTCGTATACTGTGTCTGCTCTTGTCTGTGATTGGCTGTCGTGTTATATGTGCTAATTGGTCCATTGGTCTGTCTATCATTATGTACGTGTTATGATGTATGTTTGAAGATCATGACACCAGCGAGCCACATATTAGTCCAAGTGACCAGATTGATCAAAGAAGTAGGTTTTGAGTGGCCTAAAAGGGAGGAAGGTGAGGTAGAGAGACAGAGAGATAGGGAGAGGGAGAGACAGAGAGATACGGAGAGGGGGACAGGGGGAGAGGGAGAGGAGGTGGAAAGGGGGAGAGGGGGAGAGGGGATAGGGGGAGAGGGGAAGAGGGGAAGTTGGGGAGCAGGCGAGAGGGCGAGGGGGGGAGGGGGAGATTGGGAGAGGAGGAGAGGGGAAAGGGAGAGAGGGAGAGGTGGAGAGTGGGAGAGATAGGGAGAGGGGAAAAGGTGGAAAGGGGGAGAGAGGGGGAGAGGGAGAGAGGGCGAGAGGGAGAGAGGGGGAAAGCGGGAGAGGGAAAGGAGAGGGGGAGAGGAGGAGGAGGGGGGAAAGAGAGGGAGGGGCGAGAAGGAAAGAGAGTGAGCGGGGGAGAGGAGAGGGGAGGGAGAGGGTAAGAGGGGGAGAGGGGAAGAGGAGGAGATGGGGAGTAGGGAGGGAGATGGGGAGAGGGGAAGAGGGGGAGAGGAGGAGAGGGGAAGAGGGGGAGAGGAGGATAGGGGAGGGAGAGGGGAGAGGGGGAGAGGGGCAGAGGGAGAGAGGGAGAGAGGGGGAGTGGGGGTGGGGGAGAGGAGGAGAGAGGGGAAGAGGGGGGAGAGGGGGTAAGGGGGAGAGGGGGAGTGGGGAGAGGCGAGGGAGAGGTGTAGGGTGGGTATTCCTGAACCTGGGGCTCAGACAACTGCCACAAATGGTGAAAAGCAGAATCAGGGATGTTGAAGCAGTCAGAATCAGAGATATCTTGGAGATAAATAACAAAACCAAACAAGAAATTCCGAATTGACTAGATTTGTCCTTGATGGATTTGTGACAGTTCACTTATTAATGCTGAGGTGACCAACTCAAACAACTGTGTTCCGTGCTGAATATACTCCAAACTACGCACAATAACAGACAGGGAGCTGATTTCTGCGGAAGGATGAAATGGACAGTCTGAGAGCAATCGTCAGGATTCTCCAGCCTCCCAGCCACATGGGAATTCCCATTGAAGTCACCCCAATCCACCGGGAAACCGGTGGTGCGCTGCCAGCCGCACCGGAGAATCCCAACGCCAGCAAACGGCCAGAGAATTCCGGCCAATTTCTTGCAAAACAACGATCATCAAAAACCGTCATTGGGTGATTGGTAAATAATCTTGTGCGGGAACTAATTAACGCTGTTGAAAACATCTACTCAATTCAGAAAAGACCTGGAAAAGTTACAAAGAAGTTTTTTTTTAAACAGTTCTGTGGTGATATGCATCACTGTAAATACACAAGGGGTTAATGTAAATACACTACAACTAAGTAAACACTAGAGGGAGCACCGGAGATGTCATGACATGCAGACATACAGCTAATGAACACATAGAATAGGACACGACCAATGGGCAGTCAAGACACCCAGAGTGACACTACCACAAGGGGGCAACCCATAATAAGCACAGGGCACACATGCTCTTTCTACCATGTTGTGTTCTGCACTCTGGGTTAACACAGGCTGCAACTCGATGCAGCTTTGACCAAAAGATACTCCAGACTTTGAAGTAAGTTCAGTGTGATTTATTGCACCATTAGCACAGTTCTCTACGAGTTCGACTCTCCTGCTAATCTTGCTGTAGTAACTCAGTCTAACTAACCAGTCTGCTCTAAGCCACGTGGGGGGTGTGATGCTTCTGATCTGCCCCTGTCCTACTCGCTAATTGTCACCTGTGGAAAGAGACAGAGCATGTGTGCCCAGTCCTTATATATCGGTTGTGCAATGCCCCCTTGTGGTAGTATCACCTCTGGGTGTCTTGACTGCCCATTGGTCGTGTCCTATTCTATGTGTTCATTAGCTGTATGTCTGCATGTCATGACGTCTCGGGTGCTCCCTCTAGTGGTTACTTAGTCGTAGTGTATTTACATTAACCCCTTGCATATTTACAGTGATGCATATCACCACAAGTTCCTGAAAAGTAATGTTCAATAAAGCATAGGTGTTAATTTATGGGATTGAATTTCTTACAATGTGATACGTCAAACTTACAAAGAACCTGCTTGGTTAGACTACACTTGGGAGTATTATACACACCCTCATCTCCATGTCGCAAATATCAATATCGGCCGATATTTTTGGATGGTGTGACTTTCCTTCCACCGTCCAAGGATCCAGCGGAGACTACGCGCCCCTCGCCCTCCCCCGATACTCCTATTTTAGGATGGATCAAGAACCAATGAAACTAAATCGAATAAACGGCCACTAAGGCCGTGAGCAGCACGGTAGCATTGTGGTTAGCACAATTGCTTCACAGCTCCAGAGTCCCTGGGTCGATTCCCGGCTTGGGTCACTGTCTGTGTGGAGTCTGCACGTTCTCCCCGTGTCTGCGCGGATTTCCTCCGGGTGCTCCGGTTTCCTCCCACAGTCTGAAGATGTGCAGGTTAGGTGGATTGGCCACGCTAAATTGCCCTTGGTGTCCAAAATTGCCCTTGGTGTTGGGTGGGGTTACTGGGTTATGGGGATAGGGTGGAGGTGTGGACCTTGGGTGGGGTGCTCTTTCCAAGAGCCGGTGCAGACTCGATGGGCCGAACGGCCTCCTTCTGCACTGTAAATTCTATGAAAAGGTAATGTTTCTTGGGAGTTCATGAACTAATGCAGCCTACGGTTGTATGGGACTGCCGCGTGCAACACCCTCCACCCCTGTCCCCCCCCAGTTCCCACTGGTACAGGCTTCCCTGCGGCCGTGAGGTGCCAATTGGCTGGAGGTGTGGCTTCCACCCCTCGCTCAGGAGGCCAATTAGATTGGCTGGCCGCTCTCTAGTTCCTGCAGCGCCAGACGATGCGGTGGTCAGGGCTGGGACTGCAAGCAGTCCCCACTGTCTTAAATCCTGCGAGTCCAGAACTAGGGAGGCCAGGCCAGAAGGGGTGGGCAAAGTGGGGGTACGTGTGTTGGCGAAGCTGCCCCAGTGGAGGGAGAGGACATGATGGAGCTGGACCTTTTGAGGGAGAGGGGGGGACAGCTAATGCTGAAAGGAGGTTGCTGATGGAGGTGCACAAGAGGGAGAAGGAATTAAAATGATACGTTGCCAGGGTGACAGGAAAAGGTTGAGAGGAGGCCCGTGTGAAACATGAACCAGTTTGAGCGATAGGCACAGCACCTGTCACGTAACTGCATGTATTTAACGAGTAGGCATTTGTTAACACTAGTTTTGCAATGATCGGCTGACTAAATCACTTCATGTGCTTCTCAAACTACCCAATTCCATTACAGAGAACACAAATTGCCGTCTGATTTTGAGATTCTTTCTTTATTCAGTCAATAACTGAGAACTGTCACGACTGACAGATTCCAACTGTAGTTTGTCCTTTCTGCTGTTGATATACTTGCGCCTGGAGTCTATAAAGTCGGAAGAAAACGGCCGAGTCAAAATATATTCATCTTCAGAGGTTGGTTATTCATAAATAATTCATCAGTGATGCTGACTCATTGCACTGCACTCCTGTAAATCTTATTTGCAATGCAATGAATCTTGCACAAAATTGAATTATGTATGTGGTGATGGAGCATAATCGTATTTATCTACAGCACAATAAATCTCCAAAATGCAACAATGAATCAGAAATAATGGAAACATGAGGTTCATTGTTATTCCCAGTTGGAATGGGTTGAGTATCTTTGTTTATGCTTCATGTACACTACTCTGGGTCTGTTGGTGATGGAGCGAAGAATATAGAATCATAGCACCATGCTATGATGCTAGAGGGAGCTAGGGCTTTTCTCACTGGAGCGAAGAAGGCAGAGAGGTGATAGAGGTGTACAAGGTGATGAGAGGCATGGATAGAGTGGATAGCCAGAGACTTTTCCCCAGTGCGGAAATGGCTGTCACGAGGGGACATAATTTTAAGGTGATTGGAGGAAGGTATAGGGGAGATGTCAGAGGTCGGTTCTTTACACAGAGAGTGGTGGGTGTGTGGAACGCACTGCCAGCAGAGGTGGTGGAGTCAGAGTCATTCGGGACATTTAAGTGACTCTTAGACAGGCACATGGACAGCAGTAAATTGAAGGGGTGTAGGTTAGGTTGATCTTAGATTAGGATAAGTGGCCGGCACAACATTGTGGGCCGAAGGGCCTGTACTGTGCTGTACTGTTCTATGTTCTATGAGGCAACAGAGCTAGAGGCAATTCAGCCCTTTTGTGTCTGGGCTAGCTCTTTGAAAGAGCTTTACAATCAGTCCCATTGCTCCATTGCTTTTTCCCCACAGCCCTACAAAGTATTACCCTTCCAGTATTTATCCAGTACCCTTTTGTACATTACTGCGCCCACTGCCCGTTCAGGCAGAACGTTCCAGATCACAATAATCCTCCATGCAAGATCAGTTCTCTTCATCACCACCAACCACCCCCCCCCCCCCCCCAGCTTTTTTTTTGTTGTTGTTGCCAATTCTCTTCCAGTTTGCGTTCTCTGGTTATTGATCCTCCTCCAGCTGCTGCAAGCTGTTTCTCTCAAATCGTCCCCATCAAATCGTCCCACAATTCTGGATGCCTCTAATAAATCACCCCTTAACCGCCTCTACTTCCAGGAGAATAATCCCAGCTTCTGCTGTCACTCTGAAAAACCGATGCCTCACCCCTCGCTGGCACCGTTGTGGGAAAAAAATCTCCTCTGCATACTCTCGAAAGCCCAGATATTATTCCTCAAGTGGGGTGCCTGTTGTAATATACCTTCAGGGGATAGCAGCAGGGCATCACTGGAAGGGAAGTGTGCCCTGTGGTCCAGTTTTAGTTTCACTGTTGCCTGTGAGCACACACGCAGCTCTGCTGTTGACGTCTTCAAGAGAATCCTACGTAAACCCACACCTCCACCCTATCCCCACACCTCCACCCTATCCCTGTAACCCCACCTAACTTTTTTGTTTGGACACCAAGGGCAATTTAGCATAGTCAATCCACCAAACTTGCACATCTTTGGACTGTGGGAGGAAACCGGAGCACCCGGAGGAAACCCACACACACACGGGGAGAACGTGCAGACTCCGCACAGACAGTGACCCAGCGGAGAATCGAACCCGGGGCCCTGGAATTGTGAAGCAACTGTGCTAACCACTGTGCTGCCCTAGTCTAAATAAATGAACCCCAACATGTTTACCCAATCCCTTATGAGTTATTGGTGCCTTTATAATATTATAAAAATACAACACTGCCCAGAATTGAACACAATATTCCAGCTAAAGTCTAAACTAGTGATTCACGATGGTCCAGCTAAACGACCTTGCTTGGTACTCTGTGCCTCTATCCATAAAGAGCGACTTTCTAAATATGCCCTATCGCTCGAAATGCTTGACGCCTCAGGAAAGCAGACATTCATTAAAACGAATCAGCCATATTCAGCGCACGCTCATTACCTCTCAACACACAACAAAAATACAGTTCCAAGACTTGACATGTATTATCTGTTGGACAAGACAGGTAGCCCTGGTGAATCTGACTCCAAAGCAGGCCGAGACCACATTTACAACCGTCTGAACCAACGCAAGCTTTGGGAGAATCATGCTGAACACTCCATTGATTTGAAAGGAGACCATCTGAGGGCCAGTACCTCACACAGTCAGAAGGAATAGAGCGATACAGAAAAAGAGGGCCGTAACCAGGGGCGACAAAATGACCCAATAATTGGAAGAAAGCCCTTCACAGGACAATAAAAACAAATGTTACTGTCAGTACTGTGGCCTTTCAGAATGTAGGTAATCTCGGGATTGTATTTGAAAACTAACGACCTGCATTTACGTAGCGCCTAACAAGTAGCAAAATGTCCCAGGGCACTTCGCAAAAGTGTTCTCAAACAACATTTAATGCTGAGCTGCATAAGGAGATCTTAGGACAGATGACCAAAAAGTTTAGTCGAAATGGGGTAGGTTTTAGGGAACATCTTAAAGAAGGAGGAAAAGAGGGAGAGAGAGACATGCACACACACAAAGAGAGAGAGAGACAGACAGAGAGACAGACAGGGAGACAGAGACAGAGAGAGAGAGGCACACACACACACAGCAAGAGAGAGAGAGACACAGAGACAGGCAGAGAAAGAGACAGAAAGAGAGAGACAGCGTGACAGAGAGACAGGAAGACAGAAGCAGGTAGGCAGACAGAGAGAGAAACAGACAGAAAGAGAGAGCGAGGGAGAGAGAGAGAGAGAGAGTCAGACAGAGAGAGACAGAGCGACAGAGGGAGAAAGAGAGTGAGAGAAAGAGAGAGACAGAGGGAGACTCAGAGAGAGAGACAGACAGACAGAGAGGGACAGGCAGCAAGAAAGAGAGAGAGACAGAGAGGCAGGCAGAGAGGGACAAGCAGAGAGAGAAAGAGAGAGAGAGACTAGCAGAGAGAGACAGACACAAGACAGGCTGAGAGAGACAGAGAGAGAGAGAAACATACAGCGAGACAGGCAGAGAGAGACAGAGAGGGAGTGAGAGAGACAGACAGGCAGACAAACAGAGAGACGGACAGAGATAAAGACAGACAGAGAAAGAGAGAGAGAGAGAGAGAGAGATTTAGGGAGGGAATTCCAGAGCAGTTGAAGGAACCATGGTGGAGGGGAGGAGGTAGAAGTGAGGAATAGTGACAGGGGAGGCCGGGAACTGGAGGGGCAGAATAGCCAAAAGAGGAGGAAATAAACAATGGTATAATGGGGTCATGAGAGGGCAAGGGGAGAAGCGCAGTGGTCTTTTAAATGTCAAACAACGGCGGCGCAGTGGTTAGCATTGCAGCCTCACGCCGCCGAGGTCCCAGGTTCGATCCCGGCCCCGGGTCACTGTCCGTGCGGAGTTTGCACATTCTCCCCGTGTCTGCATGGGTCTCACCCCCACAACCCAAAGATGTGCAGGCTAGGTGGATTGGCCACGTTAAATTGCCCCTTAATTGGAAAAAAATGAATTGGGTACTCTCAATTTATAAACAAAAAAAATGTCAAGCAAGCCCACTTGAGCTTGTCTGAGCGACGGAGTGATGCGTGAGTGGCAGCAAAACCAGTTTTCGATTTTATCCCGAAACAGACACTGGGGCACTGGCTATATCTGGCGCTCCTCATTTAGTTACAGTCCTGTCATGTTGTCATGATCCAATCAAAAATATTAATTAAACTGTCTGCTTGCTGTCACATTTTCACCGCATCACCTGCGGTTGACGGCACATAGTCAGTCACCCAGCAAAGAATGGATCAGTCTGAATTGGCAGCCGGCTGGAAAACCTCACACTCTAGTCAGCGAGAAATAAGAAAGCCAGTTCGATCGCAACTTAGTCTCGTCAATGACTGGCCAATAACGAACATCGCTACAGTCTTCAAATGCGAGGGATTGTAATCTAAATCTGTTTAAAACCTTATGCTGATTCATCCTCTCCCCTGAAGCAACCACCAGTGTTGTGGGCCCCCTCCCCCATTGTGGGCCCCCTCCCCCCCCCCCTCCCCACTCACCCCCACCCCCACCCCTCCATATTGTAAACTATTTATCCGCATTGAACACGGGAAGGAATGTTGTGAAAGTTTCCTGGGTTTATTTTTCCAACGTTCTCACACCGTTGTAAGTGACCGCCTCGCGTTTAGAGGGGCCAAGTGGGCAGTTCGCTAGTCAGAGAATCCCCTGCTTCGCTTCCCAATCCTGAACCTCGAGTTACTTTTCGTATCCGTCTTCTGATTTTAAATCCGACTCATGTACGCTGGGTCCCTGAATCTCTCCCAATCCCTTTAAGTGTTGCATTATATTTGATTCAGTTGCATAATGATGCAGTGACACTGACTGTTTAAATCTGCTCCCACCAACTTCATCTCCTCCCCTACCTTGACATTATCAACTTAGCCTTCTATTCCTTTCTCCCTCATTGTTTTTCCAGATTCTTGTCATATTTCTTTGTTGCCGCAAAGAGAAAAGTTATGGAGGTGCCCACCTAACCCTAACCCACCCCTCTTATACAACGACAATGAGAGGTTTATTAAAGGTGTTGCTCAATACAATCAAGATGGTGATCTGCCCAAAGCCCACACAAACACTCTGCTGACATCACTGCGCAACACTTGACTCAGAACCAGCAAGAATGTTTTCTCAGATACATATCACACCTCCCTCTTTACATCTTTAGTGCAACGACAACAATTAATATTTGTACAACAGATCCCCGATATGTTATTTCTAAACAGATATACAATTCAATAAAACAGTCAGCACGGTAGTACAAGTGGATAGCACTGTGGCTTCCCAGCGCCAGGGTCCCAGGATCAATTCCCCGCTGGGTCACTGTCTGTGCGGACTCTGCACGTTCACCCCGTGTCTGCGTGGGTTTCCTCCGGGTGCTCCGGTTTCCTCCCACTGCCCAAAGACGTGCAGGTTAGGTGGATTGGCCATGATAAATTGCCAGAGCGACCAACAAGGTTAGGAGGGGTTATTGGGTTACAGGGATAGGGTGGAAGTGAGGGGTTAAGTAGGTCGGTGCAGACTCGATGGGCCGAATGGCCTCCTTCTGCCCTGTATGTTCTATGTTAGTCTGTGTGGTGGACATCTTCCTTTTTGGTAGAATTTGATGTTCTTGAACTCGGCTACTTGCAACCTCAAAACTTTCCTCATTCCTTTCAGTAAATGGTTCTTCCTGAGTGGTTATTTTGGTTCCTGTCAGTATCGGCATTGAAAAGTCCTCAGAAACCGAATCTGAACTCATCACTGTCTCTGGTCTCCAAGTCAAAGTAAAACTCTCTAGATCTTCTAAAGGTAGAACCTCATGACAAGTTTCTGAAAACTCACTTTGTGCAGCAAGTAACTGATCAGCATGACGTCGCCAGACTCTTTCATCATCCGTCGCTACGGTATATGATACTGGACCTGTCTTTGCTAGGATCATAGCTGGTACCCATTTCTCATTGGTAGTGTAATTCCTGCCTAGCACTCTCTCTCTCCCTGGTTGAATACTCAATTTTTAGAGATTTTCTCCCTCTTAGCAATTTGTGCTTGCTGTTGTTGTTGTTTGACAATCTCTGAAGTGTCAGGTGGAGTAAACAAATAAAACTGTGCTCGTAGTTCCCTCCGAAACAACAGCATTGCCGGTGAACTCTGCATGGTAACATGTACAGTGTTCTGATAAGGTACTAGCTATTTGTTTATTTTTCTTGCTAATGTTCCCTGGTCCTTCGATGCTTTGAAAGAAAGCTTTAATGATTGCACAAAATGCTCGGCCGATCCATTCACTGGTGGATGATATGGAGCTGACTCGATATGGTGTGTACCGTTCCCCTTCAAGTAGCTCTTAAACTCCTTTGAAGTAAACGGAGTACCACTATCAATGAGGGGTCACGAACGGTAGCACAGTGGTTAGCACAATTGCTTCACAGCTCCAGGGTCCCAGGTTCAATTCCCGGCTTGGGTCACTGTCTGTGCGGAGTCTGCCCATCCTCCCCGTGTGTGCGTGGGTTTCCTCCGGGTGCTCCGGTTTCCACCCACAGTCCAAAGATGTGCAGGTTAGGTGGATTGGCCACGATAAATTGCCCTTAGTGTCCAAAATTGCCCTGAGTGTTGGGTGGGGTTACTGGGTTATGGGGATAGGGTGGAGGTGTGGGCTTGGGTAGGGTGCTCTTTCCAAGAGCCAGTGTAGACTGGATGGGCCGAATGGCCTCCTTCTGCACTGTAAATTCTATGAATGCCATTAGAGCCCTTGGGTGATCGGGATAAGGCAGGGTGGCACCCTGGCACTCGGGCACCTTGGAACTGCCAACCTTGGCCCCTGGCAGGGCCAACCAGGCAGTGCCACTACCAGTGTGTCCATGGGGCACTTCCAGAATGCCTGGGGCACTGCCCCCGGGGTGGGGGGGCTTGCTCATTAGACGGGGGGGGGGGGGGGTTCCAGTGGCCATAGAAGATTGGGGGCTGAAGGGGAGGTCCAGAACGCCTCCGAGAAACATCCCGCCAACCGTGCCCAAAAGCGGACTTAGTTTCAGCTCCGCTGAATCGCACCCGTTGTGACCTTCAGGTCCTCTGGTATCTGATTAGCTTTAAAAAATTGAAATCTTTCTTCATATGAATTCCATGTTTCATAATCCTCATCAAACCTGCCCATGGTGCCTGTGTTTCCCGCCATGTTTGCTTCCCAGCTCCGAGAGTCTACACTTCCTCCTGTCCGACTATTGGAAAGTATGACACAAACAATCCTTCAAACAAGCAACTGGGAAATCTTTCCCTTTTATGCCTGAGTAGTTTGACTTTTCTACTGAGTAGTGACCCGTGCAGAGTGGGCAGACTCTGAAATCCCCGTTCCCAGCAGCCTGTGTAGCTTTGTGATGAGTGCAGCCCAGACCCCACTCACTTCAATACAAAAGCAAGTCTTCCCCAGCTGTCAGTCTTCTTACAGTTGCGGTCAAAAATAGTTTTTGACCCTTCGCATCGGCGGCAGTGCTGCATCCGATGCCTCTGCGAGTCCGGTCCCGGGAACCTTCCGTTGTTCCCAAAGCAATCCCACAATTAATCGATGAAAATCTTCTTTCCCGCGATTTTCCTGCCTCAATCCTCGTCGCCAGTTTACTCTCCTGTTTTATTTCTTTGTTGCCGCGACGAGAAAGGTTACGGAGGTGCCCACACTCTGGATTCTTGTAAAGCACAATGAGAGGTTTATTAAGGGTGTTGCTCAATACAACCAAGATGATGATCTGCCCAAGGAACTTGCAAACACTCTGATGTCCCTACACATCACGTGCTCAGATGTATTCGCAGATGTTATGTATTCCCTGATATATAACACTTCTCCGGAAATGTATCCATGTCATTCATTGCAACCACTCCCTGCGGTAGTGAGTTCCACATTCGCAACCATCTCCACATAAAGAAGTTCCTCCTGCAATCCCTATCCACTCCCGATCAAGCAACATCTTGATTTAAAAATTATTTTCCTTGTTTTCAAATGCCTCGCTCTGTCCCGACCTGGACCCGGGTTCAATTCCAGCCTTGGGTGATTGGCGGTGCGGAGTCTGCACGTTCTCCCCATGTCTGCGTGGGTTTCCTCCGGGTGCTCCGGTTTCCTCCCACAGTCCAAAGATGTGCAGGTTAGGTGGATTGGCCACGCTCAATTGCCAATTGCCCCATTGTGTGCAGGGATGGGTAGGTTAGGTGAATGGGTTATTGGGATAGGGCGGGAAGTGGGCTTGGGTAGGGTGCTCTTTCAGCAGGTCGGTGCAGACTCGATGGGCCGAATGGCCTCCTTCTGCACTGTAGAGATTCTATGATTCTATGTTATATCCACACTCCTCAAATTTTGGTCTTTTGGTCATTCCCAATTATAATTGCCCCACCATTGGTGGCCGTTCCATCTGTTGTGTGGGCCCCAAACTCTGGTGTTCCCTCTTTAAATCGCTCTGCCACTCCACCTCACCTTCCTTCTTTTAGACTCTTTGACCCAAGTGTTTGGTTGCTGATCCCTCCCCCACGGGGCGTCAGTCAGAGTAGGATTGTCACTCCGCTCCTCGTTCCTAACCTGGAAATCCAGCCACTCCTTTCTCACCAGACCTTCTGAAGCGGGCTGGGTGAGAACGGCCTGGAGCAGCCTGGTCCTGAGGCCTTCAGTACGATAACCACCCAAGAGTTAGAAGTGGTTTTAATTCTTCTACCTTTTCCTGGGTGACTATTACTGTAAGACAGTCAGGACCATTGAAAGTTGTCAGAAGTTTCCAATTGCTGCCCGGATAAATGCTGCGCAATTCTTACCTGGGGATGTCCAGAGTCCCAGTGCATATTTGGAGTACCTCCTCAGTTACGATGCCCTGGTGCTCAAAGAATGCAGGCCAATATTTCCGAATGGGGCTGGGTGTCATACTTTATTCTCTAACTCTCCGATGAATCACCTTGAGACGTTCCATGATGCAGGGAGGCACAGCGGCGCAGTGGTTAGCACTGCTGCCTCACAGCACCCGGGACCCAGGCTCGATTCCGATCTTGGGCGACTGTCGGTGCGGAGTCTGCACGTTCTCCTCGTATCTGCGTGGGTTTCCTCCGGGTGCCCCGGTGTCCTCTCACAGTCCAAAGATGTGCCGGGTAGGTGGATTGGTCATGGTAAATCTGCGGGGATAGGGCGGGGCAGTGGGCCTGGGTCGGATGCTTTTTCAGAGGGTCGGAGCAGGCTTGATGGGCTGGATGGCCTCCTTCTGCACTGTAGGGATTCCACCTAACTGCAGAACAAGTTGTTACTCATAGAATCCATATAATTCTGACAGTACAGGAAGCCATTCAGCCCATCTGCACCAACCCTCTGAAAGAGAATCCGACCTCGGCCCAATCCCCATAACCCCATCTAATCTGCACATCTTTGGGCACTAAGGGACAATTCTATCACGGCGCAATTATTATTTGCTGTTACTATCCTCGTTAGGTTTGCGGTAACTGTCTGATGTGGATGGCTTCTAGTTCCCCAAAAGTGGAATCACCTTCTCTATTTCTGTACAAGCCGCCTTGGGACGTTGCGCTATTGCTGTAAAGACCCCCGAGTGTGTGTGTGTTGGAACTGATGAGCTGCTATTGGGTTTTATTTCGGTGGTTTCTGCTGGACAGCCAGCAGATGGAGCCCATTGCATGGTGTTTCCTCTCTTCAAAGATTCACCGCCAGCTTCCAAGCTTCCCGTAAATCCTTTCATTTTCTCCCCGAATGCAAAAAAACCCTCCGGCCTCTATTTTTCAGAATAAGGGAATGACACAGCATCGAAGGGGATCGTTCATCCCATTGTGGCGATGCGGGCTCGATGAATACCCCTCTTCCTCCTCACACCCCGACAATTTATTTCCCTTCAACCGAAGGGGGGAGACGGCCGTAACGTAGTGGACTGAAAATCCGGAAACCCAGGTTCATGCTCTGGGGCCGCGCGTTCGAACCCACCACGGCAGCTGGAGGAATTTAAATTCAATTGATAAATCTTGAATTGAAAGCGAACCTCGACCGTGAAACTGTCATCGGTTGGTGCAAAAACCAACCATCTGGTTCACAAATGTCCTTTCGGGAGGGAAATCGGCTGGTCGAATCTGGTCTGGATCCGGACCCAAAGCAATGCGGTTGACGCTAAACTGCCCTCTGGAATGACCCGGCAAGTCACTCACTTCAAGGCCAATGAGCGATGGGCAACAAATAGAACATAGGAACAGGTGTAGGCCATTCAGCCCCTCGAGCCTGTCCCACCATTTAGTGAGCCCATGGCTGAAGGTGGCCTAACTCCATATACCTGCCTTTGGCCCATAGCCCTTAATATCTTTGCTGAACAATGCACTCACCCCTTGAAAGAATAAATTAATTGTAGCTCAATTTTTTCCACTGTGATGTCTGAAGGTCTCTGGCCATCCTTGCGCCAAGAGGCTGCCCCCATTGTGTTTCAACATCCACGTCCGTCTGCATCTCCTCCTGTTGCTCACTCTCTCCACGTTCTCTCCGACGGATCCCATATACTGACGACCATTTCAGCCAAGCAGCCTTTTCACTGCTGCCCTGGTCCTCTCCACCCCCCCCACCCCTCCCATGCCACCATTACCAACCCATTCAGGACAC
This sequence comes from Scyliorhinus torazame, assembly GCF_047496885.1. NCBI lineage: Eukaryota > Metazoa > Chordata > Chondrichthyes > Carcharhiniformes > Scyliorhinidae > Scyliorhinus > Scyliorhinus torazame. The sequence goes on along the minus strand of NC_092715.1, from coordinate 264,045,839 downwards.
GTTGATTCCCCTGCCAAGCAAAATCCCAGCGCGTGCTGCCGGGACCGGGTTGCCCATTCCAGCCGGACCTCTTCCCGGAGATCTTTTCAGCTGGTCCTAATCCATCCGAAGCAAGTCCACAGCACAGAAAGTTATCGGTCTGGAAAGTGGCATACAAAAGCAACCTGACCTTAACTGGGGATGCGGAGAGAGAGAAAGACAGAGACAGAGACAGAAACAGAGAGAGGCAGACAGAGAGAGACAGAGACAGGGAGAGAGACAGAGAGAGAGACAGAAACAGAGAGACAGAGAGAGAGAGAGATAGACAGAGATAGAGATAGATAGAGATAGAGACAGAGAGAGAGACAAAGAGAGACAGAGAGAGAGAGACAGAGAGTGAGAGAGCGAGAGAGACAGGGAGAGAGAGACAGAGACAGAGACAGATAGAGCAAGAGACAGACAGACAGAGACAGAGAGAGACAGAGAGAGACAGACAAACAGACAAAGAGAGACAGAGAGAGGGAGAGACAGAGACAGATGGAGACAGAGGAAGACAGAGAGAGTGAGAGAGAGAGAGAGACAGACAGACAGATAGACAGAGACAGAGAGAGAGACAGAGACAGAGACAGATGGAGACAGAGGGAGACAGAGAGAGTGACAGACAAACAGACAGACAGACAGACAGATAGACAGAGACAGAGAGAGAGAGATACAGAGACAGAGGGAGACAGAGAGAGTGAGAGAGAGAGACAGACAGACAGATAGACAGAGACAGAGAGAGGGAGAGACAGATGGAGAAAGAGGGAGACAGAGAGAGTGAGAGAGACAGACAGACAGAGAGAGAGAGAGACAGAGACAGATGGAGACAGAGGGAGACAGAGAGAGTGAGAGAGAGAGAGACAGACAGACAGATAGACAGAGACAGAGACAGAGAGAGACAGAGACAGATGGAGACAGAGAGAGTGAGAGAGACAGACAGACAGGCAGACAGACAGAGAGAGCGAGAGAGACAGAGACAGATGGAGACAGAGGGAGACAGAGAGAGTGAGAGAGAGAGGCAGACAGACAGACAGATAGACAGAGACAGAGACAGAGAGAGACAGAGACAGATGGAGACAGAGAAAGTGAGAGAGACAGACAGACAGGCAGACAGACAGAGAGAGCGAGAGAGACAGAGACAGATGGAGACAGAGGGAGACAGAGAGAGTGAGAGAGACAGACAGACAGAGAGAGAGAGAGACAGAGACAGATGGAGACAGAGGGAGACAGAGAGAGTGAGAGAGAGAGAGACAGACAGACAGATAGACAGAGACAGAGACAGAGAGAGACAGAGACAGATGGAGACAGAGAGAGTGAGAGAGACAGACAGACAGGCAGACAGACAGAGAGAGCGAGAGAGACAGAGACAGATGGAGACAGAGGGAGACAGAGAGAGTGAGAGAGAGAGGCAGACAGACAGACAGATAGACAGAGACAGAGACAGAGAGAGACAGAGACAGATGGAGACAGAGAAAGTGAGAGAGACAGACAGACAGATAGACAGAGACAGAGAGAGGGAGAGACAGAGACAGATGGAGACAGAGAGAGTGAGAAAGACAGACAGACAGACAGACAGAGAGAGAGACAGAGACAGAGGGAGACAGAGAGAGTGAGAGAGAGAGAGAGACAGACAGACAGATAGACAGAGACAGAGACAGAGACAGAGGGAGACAGAGACAGATGGAGACAGAGGGAGACAGAGAGAGTGAGAGAGACAGACAGACAGATAGACAGAGACAGAGACAGAGAGAGAGACAGATAGAGAGAGAGACAGACAGAGACAGAGAGAGACAGAGAGAGATAGAGACAGACAGAGAGAGACAGACAGACAGACAAAGAGAGAGACAGAGAGAGGGAGAAACAGAGACAGATGGAGACAGAGGGAGACAGAGAGAGTGAGAGAGAGACAGACAGACAGACAGATAGACAGAGACAGAGACAGATGGAGACAGAGGGAGACAGAGAGAGTGAGAGAGACAGAGACAGAGAGAGAGAGAGACAGAGACAGATGGAGACAGAGGGAGACAGAGAGAGTGAGAGAGACAGAGACAGAGAGAGAGAGAGACAGAGACAGATGGAGACAGAGGGAGACAGAGAGAGTGAGAGAGACAGACAGATAGACAGAGACAGAGAGAGAGAGCGAGGTGCATCATAGTGACTTAGCCATTCCGGGAAATTTCACATGGCTCCAAGGGAAAGATGCAAAGTCACTGTGATTTTCCTCCCTGGAATCCTCGTCAACGTTTATCCCTCAATCACCATCACCATCGAGAAAGGTTACCTGGTCATTATCACATTGATGTTTGCGGGAGTTAGCTGTGGGCAAATTGGCTGCCACCTTTCCAGTGACAACAGCTGCAAAACGTACTTCTTGGGTTGTGGGTCGTAAATCTCTCCCCAGCCCCAACCCTGCATCACAGACAGCTTGTCCGGGCACGACCATCGAGTGACAGAATCCCTACAATGCAGAAGGAGGCCATCAAGTCCGCATCGACTCTCCGAAAGAGTACCCCGCCTCGGCCCACTTCCCCATAAATCCTAATCCCACCTACATTACTGTCTGTGAGACCGTGCCGTGCTCAAACCAGGTGCTACACTTCCTACATTGCAACAACGATTGAATTCCAAAAGTACTTAACTGGCCGTAAATTGTTTTTTTTGCCAGGAGGGGAGGGGGGAAGGGAGGGGGAGGGGGCTCAGGGTTGTGGAAGGTGCTACGTAAATGCGAATTCTTTCAACACACGGACACCAAATGAAGTGTTTCTCGTCACTTTAGCTCCCCCGCATTCTTTTGGCTTTGTGCAAGGACCATTACGCGAGTCAGCAATGGAAAGCAACCTGAATTTAAATCGGCCCCCCTCGCATCGTTGCAAAGAAAGCTGTGGCAGGAAGATAATGAGGGAAAAAACTACTGATGTCCACACATTGTTCCACATGTCATTGAAACATGGGTCATTTTCGTTTCCAACAGTCAAACGCTTTAGCCGTCAGTTTGAGCTGCTGTGTATGACTACGGCCAGGGAGCTAATCTCAGCACTCTGTCAAAGTACCTGCAGCTGGGACAGTATGTGGCACAGACAGATGAATATATTTGAAGGATAACTACGGAAAACGTTGGAAATGCTCAGCAGGTCGGGCAGCATCTGTGGAGAGAGGAATCGGGCTAGCGTCTCAGGCCGATGACATTCCGTCAGAGCTGGCAAAAAGTTTGAAGTGTTGTCGGCTTCTCGCGATTACGGGGGGCAGGGAAAGTGAGGGAGGTAAAAGAGGAAGGTCTGTGACAGCACGGAAGGCAGGGGGAAATGCCTGAGGAAAGGGAGGATGGTGCAAGGCAAATGAGAATGTTGCAGAGTTTTTCTATTTTTATGATGGATGATTTAGCTGCTCTCTGCCCCAGTGTTTAGAAATATAATAATAACTCGATATTCCACCATCAACTGACCAGCACCTGCGTTCTTCTGGTAAATACCTCAAGTGATTTGGAATGTATAAGAGCCCCATAGAACAACACAATACTTTTTCATAATAATAATCTTTATCGTCACAAGTAGGCTTACATTAACACTGCAATGAGGTCACTGTGAAAATCCCCTCGTCGCCACATTCCAGCGCCTGTTCGGGTACACAGCGGGAGAATTCAGAATGTCCGATTCACCTAACAGCACGTCTTTCGGGACTTGTGGGAGGAAACCGGAGCACCCGGAGGAGACCCACGCAGACACGGGGAGAACGTGCAGACTCCGCACAGACGGTGACCCAAGCGGGGAATCGAACCTGGGACCCTGGCGCTCTGAAGCAACAGCGTTAACCACTGTGCTGCCGTGCCGCCAAGCACATCAAAAATAAACTGCACGGTTTGCAGTCAACAAATAGAACTGAAACTGATGCACGATCAATGACCACTAAAGCGAGGTTGTAGTCCAACTGAAGGCTTTAATAAGCTAGATGTTTCCCCCAGCAGCTCAGGTACAGAAAGAAAGCTGCTGGGGAGGCATGGGCTCTTATACCCCGCCTAGCAGGGCGGAGCTACCATACAGCTTGACCAATGGGAAACATACATTATCTACCAATGATGTTCCAGCATTACTAGGTACCGTAATACTTCTACACAGACTACCACATTCACCCCCTGTTAAAAAGGAGTCCGGCGGGGGTGGTGGCTTGGTATTACAACATGGTAACGTGGTAGAAGTTATAGTTATGGAGGTACCGTAATAACTCCGTACAGCGTTTTGTCTTATTATCGTAACTATTTACAATTTCACAATTAACTTTATGCACTTTAAAATGAAGCAATCAGTCTATCGGGGGCCCTGGTCGTCCTCTGTGATCGTCGAAGTTTCGGTGGTGACTCCGGTGGAGGCTCGGGCGTCTGTGACTCCGGGAGTGTGGCCTCGAACTCTGTGGCAGCTTCAACACCCCTAGACGGCGCTGGTGGGGAAGCCGATTGACCTGGGAAGGGAGCGTCTGCGGGGTGCGTCAGTGGGCGGGGGGGCCTAGACGGGGCCGGCGGAAGAACCGATCCCCCTGGGAAGGGAGCGGCTGTAAGGTGCACCGGTGGGAGGGAGGGTGGGACTGATGGCTGGGGTGTGTGGGGGGATCCGGCGGGCGCCAGTTCTCGTAGGGAGACCGTATCTTGTCAGCCGTCGGGGTACGCCACATAGGCGTACTGGGGGTTAGCGTGGAGAAGGTGGACCCTCTCGACCAACGGGTCCGACTTGTGCGCCCGCACGTGTTTTCGGAGCAGGATGGATCCGGGAGCTGCCACCTAGATCGGGAGCGAGGTCCCAGAGGAGGACCTCTGGGGAAGACAAGGAGACGTTCGTGAGGTGTCTGGTTGGTTGTGGTACACAGCAGGGACCGGATGGAGTGGAGGGCATCCGGGAGGACTTCCTGCCAGCGGGAGACTGGGAGGTTCCTGGACCGAGGGTCAGTGGGGCGGTCTTCCAGACTGTTCCGTTCTCCCTCTCTACCTGTCCGTTACCCCGGGGGTTGTAACTGGTCGTCCTGCTCGAGGCGATGCCCTTGCTGAGCAGGAATTGACGCAGTTCGTCGCTCATAAAGGAGGACCCCCTATCACTATGTATGTAAGCGGGGAACCCAAACAGTGCAAAGATGCTATGGAGGGCTTTTATGACGGTGGTGGCGGTCATGTCGGGGCAGGGGATGGCGAATGGGAACCGGGAGTACTCGTCAATCACGTTCAGAAAGTACGTGTTGGGGCCAGTGGAGGGGAGGGGGCCTTTGAAGTCCATACTGAGGCGTTCAAAGGGACGGGAAGCCTTTATCAGGTGCGCTTTCTCTGGCCTGTAGAAGTGCGGCTTGCACTCCGTGCAGATTTGGCAACTCCTGGTGGCTGTCCTGACCTCCTCGATGGAGTAGGGCTGGTTGCGGGTCTTGATAAAATGGAAGAAGCGAGTGACTCCCGGGTGGAAGAGGTCCTCGTGGAGGGCTTGGAGGCGGTCCACTTGTGCGTTGGCACATGTGCCGCGGGACAGGGCATCAGGAGGTTCGTTTAGCTTCCCGGGACGAAACAATATCTCGTAGTTATAGGTGGAGAGTTCGATCCTCCACCGCAAGACCTTATCATTTTTTATCTCGCCCCGCTGTGCATTATCGAACATGAAAGCAACCGACCGTTGGTCAGTGAGGAGAGTGAATCTCCTGCCGGCCAGGTAATGCCTCTAATGTTGCACAGCTTCTACTATGGCCTGGGCCTCCTTTTCGACTGAGGAATGGCGGATTTCGGAGGCATGGAGGGTACGTGAGAAGAAGGCCACGGGTCTGCCCGCTTGGTTGAGGGTGGCCGCCAGGGCTACGTCGGACGCATCGCTCTCGACCTGGAAGGGGAGGGACTCGTCGATGGCGTGCATCGTGGCCTTTGCAATGTCTGCTTTGAAGCGGCTGAAGGCCTGGCGGGCCTCTATCGACAGGGGAAAAACTGTGGATTGGATCAGGGGACGGGCCTTGTCCGCATAGTTGGGGACCCACTGGGCGTAGTAAGAAAAAAAGCCTAGGCAGCGCTTCAGGAGCAGTGAGGTAGGGGGAACTCCATAAGGGGGCGCATGCGTTCAGGGTCGGGGCCTACAACTCCATTTCACACTACGTAGCCGAAGATGGCTAGGCGGTCGGTGCTAAACACGCATTTATCCTTGTTGTATGTAAGGTTAAGGATCTTTGCGGTCTGGAGGAATTTTCGGAGGTTGGTGTCGTGGTCCTGCTGGTTGTGGCCGCAGATGGTGACATTATCGAGATATGGGAATGTTGCCCGTAAACCGTACCGGTCAACCATTCGGTCCATCTCTCGCTGGAAGACCGAGACCCCGTTAATGACATCGAAGGGAACCCTTAAAAAGTGGTAGAGCCACTCATCTGCCTCGAAGGCAGTGTATTTGCGGTCACTAGTGTGGATGGGGAGCTGGTGGGAGGCGAACTTAAGATCCACCGTGGAGAAGACCTTGTAATGCGCGATCCTGTTTACCAGGTTGGATATGCGGGAGAGAGGGTGCGCGTCCAGCTACGTAAACCTGTTGATGGTCTGACTGTAGCCGATGACCATCCTATGCTTCTCCCCGGTCTTTACCACCATTACGTGAGATCTCCAGGGACTGTTGCTGGCTTCAATGACTCCTTCCCTCAGTAGCCTTTGGACCTCTGACCTAATAAAGATCCGATCCTGGGCACTGTACCATCTGCTCCTGGTGGCGACGGGTTTGCAATCCGGGGAGAGGTTCGCAAACAGGGAAGGCGGATCGACTTTGAAGGTCGCGAGGCCGCAGACAGTGAGGGGGGGTATAGGGCCGCCGAATTTGAAAGTTAGACTCTGGAGGTTGCACTGGAAATCTAACCCTAGGAGTGTGGCCGCGCAGAGGTGGGGAAGGACATAGAGCCGGTAATTTTAAACTCCCTTCCCTGGACTGTGAGGTTTGCTACACAAAACCCCTTTATCTCCACTGAGTGGGAATCGGAGGCCAGGGAGATTTTTTGATTAACGGGGTGGATGGGGAGAGAACAGCGCCTTACCGTGTCGGGGTGTATGAAGCTCTCCATGCTAACCACTGTGCTGCCGTGCCGCCAAGCACATCAAAGATAAACTGCACGGTTTGCAGTCAACAAATAGAACTGAAACTGATGCACGATCAATGACCACTAAAGCGAGGTTGTAGTCCAACTGAAGGCTTTAATAAGCTAGATGTTTCCCCCAGCAGCTCAGGTACAGAAAGAAAGCTGCTGGGGTGGCACGGGCTCTTATACCCTGCCTTACAGGGCGGAGCTACCATACAGCTTGACCAATGGGAAACATACATTATCTACCAATGGTGTTCCAGCATTACGAGGTACCGTAATACTTCTACACAGACTACCGCAGAAGCCAAGTCCACAAAGGATAGACACCTCTGATTGGAGAGAATAGGTTATAGATAACTTGAGGGGCAGCACTCTGCAAAGATGGGAGAAGAAATGCAGGCAGGCCTCCATGAACCCCCTCAGCTGCGACGGGGGTTCAACCTGAGCATTGGCGTCATTCTGCATCACCCTCTGGCCGGATATGACGGCAGGATGTGCGCAATCAAGTCAGCCCCATCACGGGGAATGTCAAAGCTCCAGTGCATAATTAATCAGTTCAAGGCTGTAAGGTATGGCGTGTTTTCCCACCGGCCTCCGGAGTGAGGAACACTACCCATCCCCATTCCTGCCACGAATCTAGTCCCAGGTGGGAGAATTCTGCCCTTTGTCTCTCTCTCTCTCTCTCGCCACAGATGCTTCTGCGTTTTCCCGCCATTTTCTGTATTTATTTCTGTGAGACGCAACTGCTCCACAAAAACTGCCTTCAATTCCTCGGGGTAAATATTCTGGTGGCGCCCGCTGCGGGGTTCATTACCAGCCGAACGGACCGTTGACCTCGAATTTCCAGTACTTCGGTGGGCAGGACTAGAAGATCCCACCCTTCATCTGTTTTCTTCCTTCTAGCAATCTTTAATCCAATATATTTTCCCGAACCCTACATACTGAATCTTCTTGGACCAGCTGCCCCAGGGGGCCGCGCGGTGGCACCGTATTTAGCACTGCTGCCTCACAGCGCCAGGGACCCGGATTCGATTCCGACCTCGCGTCACTGTCTGTGTGGAGTTTGCACGTTCTCCCCGTGTCTGTGTGTGTTTCCTCCGTGTGCTCCGGTTTCCTCCTACAGTCCAAAGCTGTGCAGGTTAGGTGGATTGGGCATGCTAAATTGCCCCTTTGTGTCCTGCGATGTGCAGGTTAAGTTACGGGGAAAGGCAGGGAATTAGGTCTAGGTGGGGTGCTCTTTCGGAGGGTTGGTGCAGACTCGATGGGGCGAACGGCCTCCTTCTGTACTGTAGGGATTCTATTCAATGGAGTTTATCATGCATTTCCAAAACCCCATGCACACCACATCCATTGCATTTTCCTCATCTCCTATAGGCAGCACGGCAGCACAGTGGTTAGCATAGTTGCTTCACAACGCCAGGGTCCCAGGTTCGATTCCCGGTTTGGGTCACTGTCTGTGCGGAGTCTACATGTTCTCCCCGTGTCTGCGTGGGTTTCCTCCGGGTGCTCCGGTTTCCTCCCACAGTCCAAAGACGTGCAGGTTAGGTGGATTGGCCATGATAAATTGCCCTTAGTGACCAAAAAGGTTGGGAAGGATTATTGGGTTACGGGGATAGGGTGGGAGTGAGGGTTTAAGTGGGTCGGTGCAGACTCGATGGGCCGAATGGCTCCTTCTGCACTGTATGTTCTATGTCTGTTCCTCAAAGCATTGAATCTGGTTTGTCAATCATTACCAGCCCATTTGAAATGAGTTCTGGCTCTACAGAAAAAGCGTTTTGATTTGTCTGTATCCAGATACCTGGTTACCTCATCGTTCACCTGATTCCATCCCTAACTCTTCTCAATTACTGCAAAAAATCCGCATCCAAATTTTCGTTATCCGAGACTTGTCTATTCCACTGCACTCCAGGAGCGAAATTCTCCGTAATCGGCGCGATGTCCGCCGACCGGTGCCAAAAACGGCGCAAATCAGTGCGGCATCGCGCCGCCCCAAAGTTGCGGAATCCTCCGCATCTTGAGCGGCCGAGCCCTAACCTTGAGGGGCTAGGCCCGCGCCGGACTGATTTCCGCCCCGCCAGCTGGTGGGAAAGGCCTTTGGTGCCCCACCAGCTGGCGCGGAAATGACATTGCCGGGCGGCGGCATGCGCGGGAGCGTCAGCGGCCGCTCACGGCATCCCCGCGCATGCGCAGTGGAGGGGGTCTCTTCCGCCTCCACCATGGTGCAAACCATGGCGAAGGCGGAAGGAAAAGAGTGCCCCCACGGCACAGGCCCGCCCGCGGATCGGTGGGCCCCGATCGCGGGCCAGGCCACCGTGGGGGCACCCCCCCGGGGCCAGATCGCCCCGCGCCCCCCCCAGGACCCCAGAGCCCGCCCGCGCTGCCTTGTCCCGCCGGTAAGAGAGGTGGTTTAATCCACGCCGGCAGGACAGGCATTCCAGCAGCGGGATGGGCCGGAGAATCGCCGAGGGGGGGGGGCCCGCCAACTGGTGCCGGAGAATTCGGCAACCGGCGGGTGCGGGATTCACGCCAGCCCCCGGCGATTCTCCGACCCGGCGGGGGGGTCGGAGAATCCCGCCCCTGGGTTTAATCTAGTAAACCTTCTCTGAACCACTTCCAATGCATTAACACCCTTGGTGAGACCACAGTACTGGTCTCACAATGTCCTGTATAACTGAGGCATTACCTCCCCACTCATGTAATCAATACCCTCGCAATGAACAATAACAATTTCCTAATCACTTGCTGTATCTTCAGATTAACCTTTTGCGTTTCATGCACTCAGACACCCTGATCCCTCTGCACCTCAGCACTCCGCAATCTCTCATCATTTAGATTGTATGCTCCTTTTTTATTCTTCCTGCCAAAATGGACAATTTTACATTTTCCCACATTATACAGATTTTTTGTCCATTCACTTAACCTCTCTATGTCCCTTTGTAGCGTCCTCATGTCCTCTTTCTGCATTGCTTAAACCCGGTGACACTGAGCGGTGACACTTATAATAATAATCTTTATTGTCACAAGTAGGCTTACATTAACAGAAGTTGATAAATTCTTGATTTCAAGGAATTAAGGGCTATGGAGAGAGAGCGAGTAAATGGAGTTGAAATCAGCCATGATTGAAAGGTGGAGTGGACTCGATGGGCTGAATGGCCTTACTTCCGCTCCTATGTCTTATGGTCTTATTATGACACCATTTTGACGCCTTAATAATAATCTCTATTATTAGTGTCACAAGTAGGCTTACATTAACACTGCAATGAAGTTACTGTGAAAAGCCCCTAGTCGCCACATTCCGGCGCCTGTTTGGGTACACGGAGGGAGAATTCAGAATGTCCAAATTACCTAATGGCACGTCTTTCGGGACTTGTGGGAGGAAACCGGAGCACCCGGAGGAAACCCATGCAGACACGGAGAGAACGTGCAGACTCCGCACAGACAGTGACCCCAAGCCAGGAATCGAACCCGAGATCCTGGCGCTGTGAAGCAACAGTGCTAACCACTGTGCTGCCGTGCCTCTTCACAATTTACTTTCCCACCTATTTTTGCGTCATCAGCAAACTAGGCAAACATAGCTTCAGTCCCTTCATCCAACTCATTGAGAGTCAGCATGGAAACAGGCCCTTCGGCCCAACCTGTCCATGCCGCCCAGTTTCTATCACTAAGCTAGTCCAATGCCTGCATTGGCCCATATCCCTCTCTGCGAAGAAATTTCCCCTCTGGACCCTTTTGTATCTCTCCCCTCTCACCTTAAACCTATGCCCTCTAGTTTTAGTCTCCCCTACCGTTGGGAAAGGATGTTGACTATCTACCTTATCTATGCCCCTCATTATTTTATAGACCTCTATAAGATCACTCCTAAGTCTCCTACGCTCCAGGGAAAAAAGTCCCAGCCTATCCAGCCTCTCCTTATAACTCAGACCATCAAGTCCTGGTAGCATCCTAGTAAATCTCTTCTGCACTCTTTCTAGTTTAATAATATCCTTCCTATAATAGGGTGACCAGAACTGTACACAGTATTCCAAGTGTGGCCTTACTAATGTCTTGTACAACTTCAGCAAGACGTCCCAACTCCTGTACTCAACGTTCTGACCAATGAAACAAGCATGTTTCTTCACCACCCTGCCCACCTGTGACTCCACCTTCAAGGAGCTATGAACCTGTACCCCTAGATCTCTTTGTTCTGTAACTCTCGCCAACTCCCCACCATTAATTCAGTAGGTCCTGCCCTCATTCGATCGTATAATCCCATGGCTGCCATGTTTTCTTGGCTAATGTTTGTTGAACATTCTTGAGCTGCGACTGAGTTATTAACCATTACTCAAACATCGTATTCCATGAAGAGCAATATCCCTGCATCTTCCACCCACACGTTTATTACGGAATCACTGGTTGGGGCATATTGTAAGACTAATAATTTAATCAAAACTGACAAGCATTCCAAAGGACCCTGAGCTGAAGTTCAATAAATGGGATTGAACTGAATTGGAGCGGACCACAGGATGAATGGTGCTCTTGTCGGCAGTGAGGGCCAGTGGATCCGGATTAGTTATAATTGACTTGTTCCGTCTGGAGGCCCCTTAACCGCTTCAAGTGACTCCAGAGTCTGGAAGGGCGGAACTTTATTAACTTCTGGGCCAGTAATAATGCCCCCTTTCAAAAGAAAATGTGAAACATTAGCCAACGCAATCTTTGACAGCCTACTCAGCAGGCGATGGAGCATCAATGAGACATTATCCCACAACATCAGTAAAATCTATCTGCTCCTGTGGTGTGTTGTGGATTTCGATATCATTGTGCATTGATGTTCTCGTGTCAGTCAAGGACTACAGCTTGCATTTATATAGTGCCATTCGAACATTCCAAGGTACTTCGCAAGAATATTATCAAATCATATTTGGCCCTGAGCTACGGAAGGAGGATGTTAAGACAGGCAGCAAACATCCTGGTCAAAGAGGTATGTTTCACACACGTTATAAAGGATGAGAAAGATGGAAATGTTTAAAGAGAAAATTCCAGAGTTTCAGGCCTCGCCAACTGAAGGCAATGGTCATACAAAGGACTCAGACAAGTGTTGGAGAACGCCCCCAGACAACATAGCACTCCCTCAGTACTGACCTATGACAGTGCAGCACTCCCTCAGTACTGACCCTCTGACAGTGCAGCACTCCCTCAGTTCTGACCCTCTGACAATGCAGCTCTTGCTCAGTACTGACCTTCTGACAGTGCAGTGCTCCCTCAGTACTGACCCTCTGACAGTGCAGCACTCCCTCAGTACTGACCCTCTGACAGTGCGGCACTCCCTCAGTACTGACCCACTGACAGTGCGGCACTCCCTCAGTACTGATCCTCTGACAGTGCAGCACTCCCTCAGTACTGACCCTCTGACAGTGCAGCGCTCCCTCAGTACTGACCCTCTGACAGTGCAGCTCTCCCTCAGTACTGACCCTCTGACAGTGCAGCACTCCCTCAGTACTGACCCTCTGACAGTGCAGCACTCCCTCAGTACTGACCCTCTCACAGTGCAGCACACCCTCAGTACTGACCCTCTGACAGTGCGGCACTCCCTCATTACTGACCCTCTGACAGTGCGGCACTCCCTCAGTACTGACCCTCTGACAGTGCGGCACTCCCTCAGTACTGACCGTCTGACAGTGCAGTACTCCCTCAGTACTGACCGTCTGACAGTGCGGCACTCCCTCAGTACTGACCCTCTGACAGTGCAGCACTCCCTCAGTACTGACCCTCTGACAGTGCAGCACTCCCTCAGTACTGACCATCTGACAGTGCAGCGCTCCCTCAGTACTGACACTCTCACAGTGCAGCACTCCCTCAGTACTGACCCTCTGACAGTGCGGCACTCCCTCAGTACTGACCCTCTGACAGTGCGGCACTCCCTCAGCACTGACCCTCTGACAGTGCGGCACTCCCTCAGTACTGACCGTCTGACAGTGCGGCACTCCCTCAGTACTGACCCTCTGACAGTGCAGCACTCCCTCAGTACTGACCCTCTGACAGTGCACCACTCCCTCAGTACTGACCCTCTGACAGTGCAGCACTCCCTCAGTACTGACCCTCAGACAGTGCGGTACTCCCTCAGTACTGACCCTCTGACAGTGCGGTACTCCCTCAGTACTGACCGTCTGACAGTGCGGTACTCCCTCAGTACTGACCCTCTGACAGTGCGGCACTCCCTCAGTACTGACCCTCTGACAGTGCAGCACTCCCTCAGTACTGACCCTCTGACAGTGCAGCACTCCCTCAGTACTGACCCTCTGACAGTGCAGCACTCCCTCAGTACTGACCGTCTGACAGTGCGGCACTCCCTCAGTACTGACCGCCTGACAGTGCGGCACTCCCTCAGTACTGACCGTCTGACAGTGCGGCACTCCCTCAGCACTGACCGCCTGACAGTGCGGCACTCCCTCAGTACTGACCCTCTGACAGTGCGGCACTCCCTCAGTACTGACCCTCTGACAGTGCGGCACTCCCTCAGTACTGACCCTCTGACAGTGCGGCACTCCCTCAGTACTGACCCTCTGACAGTGCGGCACTCCCTCAGTACTGACCCTCTGACAGTGCGGCACTCCCTCAGTACTGACCGTCTGACAGTGCGGTACTCCCTCAGTACTGACCGTCTTACAGTGCGGCACTCCCTCAGCATTGACCCTCTGACAGTGCGGCACTGCCTCAGTACTGACCCTCTGACAGTGCAGCACTCCCTCAGTACTGACCGTCTGACAGTGCGGCACTCCCTCAGTACTGACCCTCTGACAGTGCAGCACTCCCTCAGTACTGACCCTCTGACAGTGCACCACTCCCTCAGTACTGACCCTCTGACAGTGCAGCACTCCCTCAGTACTGACCCTCAGACAGTGCGGTACTCCCTCAGTACTGACCCTCTGACAGTGCGGTACTCCCTCAGTACTGACCGTCTGACAGTGCGGTACTCCCTCAGTACTGACCCTCTGACAGTGCGGCACTCCCTCAGTACTGACCCTCTGACAGTGCAGCGCTCCCTCAGTACTGACCCTCTGACAGTGCACCACTCCCTCAGTACTGACCCTCTGACAGTGCAGCACTCCCTCAGTACTGACCGTCTGACAGTGCGGCACTCCCTCAGTACTGACCGCCTGACAGTGCGGCACTCCCTCAGTACTGACCGTCTGACAGTGCGGCACTCCCTCAGTACTGACCGCCTGACAGTGCGGCACTCCCTCAGTACTGACCCTCTGACAGTGCGGCACTCCCTCAGTACTGACCCTCTGACAGTGCGGCACTCCCTCAGTACTGACCCTCTGACAGTGCGGCACTCCCTCAGTACTGACCCTCTGACAGTGCGGCACTCCCTCAGTACTGACCCTCTGACAGTGCGGCACTCCCTCAGTACTGACCGTCTGACAGTGCGGTACTCCCTCAGTACTGACCGTCTTACAGTGCGGCACTCCCTCAGCATTGACCCTCTGACAGTGCAGCACTCCCTCAGTACTGACCGTCTGACAGTGCAGCACTCCCTCAGTTCTGACCCTCTGACAATGCAGCTCTTGCTCAGTACTGACCTTCTGACAGTGCAGTGCTCCCTCAGTACTGACCCTCTGACAGTGCAGCACTCCCTCAGTACTGACCCTCTGACAGTGCGGCACTCCCTCAGTACTGACCCACTGACAGTGCGGCACTCCCTCAGTACAGATCCTCTGACAGTGCAGCACTCCCTCAGTACTGACCCTCTGACAGTGCAGCGCTCCCTCAGTACTGACCCTCTGACAGTGCAGCTCTCCCTCAGTACTGACCCTCTGACAGTGCAGCACTCCCTCAGTACTGACCCTCTCACAGTGCAGCACACCCTCAGTACTGACCCTCTGACAGTGCGGCACTCCCTCATTACTGACCCTCTGACAGTGCGGCACTCCCTCAGTACTGACCCTCTGACAGTGCGGCACTCCCTCAGTACTGACCGTCTGACAGTGCAGTACTCCCTCAGTACTGACCGTCTGACAGTGCGGCACTCCCTCAGTACTGACCATCTGACAGTGCAGCGCTCCCTCAGTACTGACACTCTCACAGTGCAGCACTCCCTCAGTACTGACCCTCTGACAGTGCAGCACTCCCTCAGTACTGACCATCTGACAGTGCAGCGCTCCCTCAGTACTGACACTCTCACAGTGCAGCACTCCCTCAGTACTGACCCTCTGACAGTGCGGCACTCCCTCAGTACTGACCCTCTGACAGTGCGGCACTCCCTCAGCACTGACCCTCTGACAGTGCGGCACTCCCTCAGTACTGACCCTCTGACAGTGCGGTACTGCCTCAGTACTGACCGTCTGACAGTGCGGTACTCCCTCAGTACTGACCGTCTGACAGTGCGGCACTCCCTCAGTACTGACCCTCTGACAGTGCAGCACTCCCTCAGTACTGACCCTCTGACAGTGCACCACTCCCTCAGTACTGACCCTCTGACAGTGCAGCACTCCCTCAGTACTGACCCTCAGACAGTGCGGTACTCCCTCAGTACTGACCCTCTGACAGTGCGGTACTCCCTCAGTACTGACCGTCTGACAGTGCGGTACTCCCTCAGTACTGACCATCTGACAGTGCGGCACTCCCTCAGTACTGACCCTCTGACAGTGCAGCACTCCCTCAGTACTGACCCTCTGACAGTGCACCACTCCCTCAGTACTGACCCTCTGACAGTGCACCACTCCCTCAGTACTGACCCTCTGACAGTGCAGCACTCCCTCAGTACTGACCCTCTGACAGTGCAGCACTCCCTCAGTACTGACCGTCTGACAGTGCGGCACTCCCTCAGTACTGACCGCCTGACAGTGCGGCACTCCCTCAGTACTGACCGTCTGACAGTGCGGCACTCCCTCAGTACTGACCGCCTGACAGTGCGGCACTCCCTCAGTACTGACCCTCTGACAGTGCGGCACTCCCTCAGTACTGACCGTCTGACAGTGCAGCACTCCCTCAGTACTGACCCTCTGACAGTGCGGCACTCCCTCAGTACTGACCCTCTGACAGTGCAGCACTCCCTCAGTACTGACCCTCTGACAGTGCGGCACTCCCTCAGTACTGACCCTCTGACAGTGCGGCACTCCCTCAGTACTGACCCTCTGACAGTGCGGCACTCCCTCAGTACTGACCGTCTGACAGTGCGGTACTCCCTCAGTACTGACCGTCTTACAGTGCGGCACTCCCTCAGCATTGACCCTCTGACAGTGCGGTACTGCCTCAGTACTGACCCTCTGACAGTGCAGCACTCCCTCAGTACTGACCGTCTGACAATGCAGCACTCCCTCAGTACTGACCGTCTGACAGTGCGGCGCTCCCTCAGTACTGCTCCATTCCCTGTGCACCTATGGTCTACTGACCCAGAGACAAGAGCGCTTTTCACTGAGCCGCTGCCTCAAGTAGTTTGGGCGTAAAATGAACATCTTGTCGGGGAAGTCTTGGAACGCTGAGCTCAGCAAATCCTCTGGTCAATCCCGGAGTCTTTTTATTGATTCGGCTGAACCACTCCGGGTCAGAGTGTCTGCGAGGCAACTTTCAATTCCATCCAACCTCTGACTTAAGAACTGGCAAGTGGGTGAGGTCAATTTGTGCACCTCCCATGGAAATCATTCAGTGACTCAGTCACACAAATAATCTGTTGTTGGCAAACGGGAAGCTGGCCGCATTCTAAAGCCATGAGCCAGGTCGAATAGGTGGACGGGTCAGTTTTACGTGGCCAGCAGAATGGAAAACAGAGGCTCTGGCTGGCTTATGGTCAGGAGACGGAGATACATCATGGTACCAGTCTGGCCTTGGCACAGGAAAGTGCGATAGATCCTTGGGTCTGTTTAGCTGAAGTTAAGGATCCAGAGACAGGTTAAAAAAAAGACATTAAGATGCTGAGATTCAAACACTATCCATGCCATTATTTAGTAACTCCTTCCAAAACAAATTCCACAGTGTTTCTCCGCAACTCGGAGGATGGCAGAGAATCTGGCACACCCCATTCAGTGGCATAGGTCAGGCATGGTGGTCACGGTAAAGTTTACATTATATTATGCTGGCCTGGCTCTCACTGGTCATGAAACCCTCAGCCGATACTGCTGCGTGCCTGCACACTGGGCAGTGGGAGGTTAAAACCTGAACTCTGGCTGACACCATCAGAAGCAAGACTAGGTTGGCGCGAGTGTGTTTCTGGAAGGTTCCACCGGTGCTTTCAAGCATGAGGAAGTGCAATTCTGCGTGGCCTCCCTCCAGTGGAAAGAAAGATAAAAGACAGTGCACATATAGATTTCATCGAATTTACAGTGCAGAAGGAGGCCATTCGGCCCATCGAGTCTGCACCGGCTCTTGGAAAGAGCACCCTACCCAAGGTCCACACCTCCACCCTATCCCCATAACCCAGTGACCCCACCCAACACTAAGGGCAATTTTGGACACTAAGGGCAATTTATCATGGCCAATCCACCTACCCTGCACATCTTTGGACTGTGGGGGGAAACCGGAGCACCCGGAGGAAACCCACGCACACACGGGGAGAACGTGCAGACTCCGCACAGACAGTGACCCAAGCCGGAACCGAACCTGGGACCCTGGAGCTGTGAAGCAATTGTGCTAACCACTATGCTACCGTGCTGCCAACAATGTTCCTTTCAATTTAGAAAGCGCAGTACATTTTACGAAACTGCGAATACACTCCATTGTTTCTTTAACCCCACAAGGCCCTGAGCTGATTGCTTTTGGGAGATTGGTACACGTGTCACCCAAGACGTTCTGAGCTAGGTCACATGACTGAGAAAGATTGTCCAATGGACTCTGCAAAATATGCTCAGTTTTAGAATAAGCTGCTCCAACAGCACTCAGGAAACGTGACACCATTCAGGACAAAGCAGCCCACTTGATTGGCACCCCTTCCACCACCTTAAACATTCCCTCCCTGCACACACAGTGGCAGCCGTGTGTACGATCTGCAAGATGCACTGCAGCAACTCACCAAAGCTCCTTTGGCAGCACCTTCCAAACCCACAACCTCAGCCACCTAGATGTAAAAGGGCAGCAGACTCCTGGAAATACAGCCCTCTGCAAGTTCCCCTCCGCGTCGCACACCACCCTAACTTGGAGGTGTACGCCATATCTTCACTGTCGCTGGGTTAAAATCCTGGAATCACTCCCTATCAGCACTGTGGGTGCACCTGCACGCCATGGACTGCAGTGGTTCAAGGTCACTCATCTATGAGACTCCCCAACGACTCCCCCTCGGACTGATCTATTCCCTGTAAGAACACTATTCACGACGCCCTATGGTGCTCTTGCTCATGTATTTGCTTGGTTTGGCCCCTTGTTCCTCACTGCAACCAATCACTATTTGTCGGTGTACTCGAGTCAATTATTCTTTTTGTCGACAGTGTACGTACAGAGTGCGTTCCCTTGCCCGCAGAAAAATACTTTTTCACTGTACTTTGGTACATGTGACAATAAATCAATCAATCAAATCAATCAAGGACAATTAGGGTTGGGCAATAAATGAATGAATACATTTTTTTAAAGTCTTTAAACAACTTGTTTCGAGTCCTTCATTCATTACACCATTAACTAGATAAATCTGAAGAGTTGGGATTGTACATTGTGGAGAAGATTAAATTAAGGGTGAACCGATTGAGGGATGAAGGGATAGATAGTGTTCCTGCTCACAACCTGCTGAAATTAAGCAGGTTCGGGAAGATCATTTCATAGAATTTACAGTGCAGAAGGAGGCCATTCGGCCCATTGAGTCTGCACCGGCTCTTGGAAAGAGCACCCTACCCAAGGTCAACACCGCCACCCTATCCCCATAACCCAGTAACCCCACCCAACACTAAGGGCAATTTTGGACACTAAGGGCAATTTATCATGGCCAATCCACCTAACCTGCACATCTTTGGACTGTTGGAGGAAACCGGAGCACCCGGAGGAAACCCACGCACACACGGGGAGGATGTGCAGACTCCGCACAGACAGTGACCCAAGCCGGAACCGAACCTGGGACCCTGGAGCTGTGAAGCAATTGTGCTAACCACAGGGCTACCGTGCTATCAGGTGGTCCATTTCTAAGTTATACAGGTTAAATTCAAGTTTAGATGTCAGAAGGTAGTTCTTTCCCCGGGGAATAGTCAATCCCTGGAATAGACAGCCATCTTGTGCAGTGGTCACATTCGCTGAAATCCTTCTTGGAAAAACCAGAGCTGTCTCTGGTTGGGGAGTTCAGAGCTAATATAAGGGGGGGGCAGTTTCCGCCACCTAAAAAGAGGTATGTTCCAGACTTACGTTTTTCCCCCCAAGTTGGGCTGGGGTTTCTATCTGGGCTTTTTTTTGTTCCCTCGGATAGAATTGAAAAGTAGAAGAGTTATGCTAAGCCTGTGTCAAGGCGATCACTCTTGGTGTGTGTCAGGCTCTGGTCGACATATTATGAAAAGGACATCGAGAAATTTGGAGATGGTGCCGAGGGGATTTGCAAGGGCAATACCAGAAATGCGTGGATAGGCATGTCGGAAAAGGATGGGTCTCTTGGGCGGGATTCTCCGACCGCCCCCCCCCGCCGGGTAGGAGAATCGCCGGGGGACGGCGTGAATCCCACCCCCGCCGGCTGCCGAATTCTCTGGCGCCGGAGATTTGACGGGGGTAGGAATCACACCGCGCTGGTCGGCGGGCTCCCCCCGGCGATTCTCCGGCCCGCGATGGGCCAAAGTCCCGCCCGTTCTATGCCGGTCCCGCCAGCGTAAATTGGAGTTGGTCCCTTACCGGCGGGACCAGGCGGCGCGGGCGGGCTCCGGGGTCCTCGGGGGGGGGGGGCCGCGGGATGATCTGGCCCCGGGGGGGGGGTGCCCCCACGGTGGCCTGGCCCGCGATCAGGGCCCACCGATCCGCAGGCGGGCCTGTGCCGTGGGGGCACTCTATTCCTACGAGCCGGCCATGTAAGCCTCCGCAATGGCCGGCGTGAAGGTGAACCCCCCCTTGCACATGCGCGGGGATGATGTCAGCAGCCGCTGGCGCTCCCGTGCATGCGCAGCCCTGCGCCGGCCGGCGGAGTCCCTTCGGCCCCGGCTGGCGCGACGCCAAAGGCCTTCCACGCCGGCCGGCAGAGCGCCAACCACCCCGGCGCCGGCCTAGCCCCTGAAGGTGCGGAGGATTCCGCACCTCTGGGGCGGCCCGACGCCGGAGTGGTTCCCGCCACTCCACTGCGCCCTTTCTGCCCGCCCCGCCGATTCCCAGAGATTCAGGGGCGAGACCCCCCAGCGGGGGGGTCGGAGAATCGCCGGGGGCTGGCGTGAATCCCGCCCCCGCCGGTTGCCGAAGTCTCCGGCACCAGAGATTCGGCGGGGGCGGGAATCGGGCCGCGCCGGTTGGCGGGCCCCCCCGCTCGATTCTCCGGCCCGGATGGGCCGAAGTCCCGCCGCTAAAATGCCTGTCCCGCCGGCGTAAATTAAACCCCCTACCTTACCGGCGGGACAAGGCGGCGCGGGCGGGCTCCGGGGTCCTGGGGGGTGGCGCAGGGTGATCTGGCCCCGGGGGGTGTCCCCACGGTGGCCTGGCCCGCGATCGGGGCCCACTGATCCACGGGCGGGCCTGTGCCGTGGGGGCACTCTTTCCCTTCCGCCTCCGCCACGGTCTCCACCATGGCGGAGGCGGAAGTGACCCTCTCCACTGAGCATGCGCGGGAATGCCGTCAGCGGCCGCTGACGCTCCCGCGCATGCGCGCCCGGAGATGTCATTTCCGCGCCAGCTGGCGGGGCACCAAAGGCCTTTTCCGCCAGCTGGCGGGGCGGGAATTCGTCCTGCGCCGACCTAGCCCCTCAATGTTGGGGCTCGGCCCCCAAAGATGCGGAGCATTCCGCACCTTTGGGGCGGCGCGATGCCCGTCTGATTTGCGCCGTTTTGGGTGCCAGTCGGCGGACATCGCGCCGTTTCCGGAGAATTTCGCCCCAGCTCTCTTAAAAAAATAAGGCTGAGGGGTGATCTAATGGAGGTCTTTAAAACTCTGAAAGATTTTGAAGGAGTGGATACTGAGAGAACGTTTCCTCTAATGGGGAACTGGAAGCCACCAGTACAAGATCGTCACTGAGAAATCACGTCGAGAATTCAGGAGAAATCTCTTTACCCAGAGAGTGGGAAGAATGTGGAGCTGGCTCCCACAGGGAGTGGTTGAGATAAATAATATAGATACATTTACGGGATAAAGGTTAGGGAGAAGGAATTAGAGAGTTTTGGGCAAAAGATTTAGGGGAAAATATGGGAGGAGACTTGAGCAGGGCCTAAACATCAGCATGGGCTGGTGGGCCAAATGATATATCATTGTATAACTTTGAATGTTTCTGTGCTATAAATCCTGTGTAATCTCCCAGGATACAGAGTGTGTGTACCGTGCTGGGCAATAATATGGGCCAAGGTGGATGGAGCAAAGGGTCGATTCATGTCTCCTGCTGTCCTTAACTTAATGTGACCCGACAAAATGGTCCAAAGTTCAGATGCAATCACCACTCTTGCTTACTCCAACACTGACAAATGTTTGCAATGCAGCAAAGCAATCATAGACCTGCTCCCTCTCAATTCCAGAGAAGTCACCTGTGCCGTGATTAAAACACAGCTCTAGTCTAAGATGTCCAAAGATGTGCCAGTTAGGTGGATTGGCCGTGCTAAATTGCCCCTTAGAGATGATTGAATGTTGTGTGGAAGCTGGAAAAGCCTTGCAAGGACGATGCAATCGATCAAGCGTGCAGAATGGAGAGTTGGGTGGGCAAACCGGAGGTTTGATTGACGTATCAGTTAGCGACAGGAAGAAGCTTGTTCTCGAAAGGATAGGTGACTCATATCAGTGTGGAATGGAATGCTTCTGAATGCTTTTCTCATGTGCAGGTTAGGTGGGGTTACGGGGATAGGGCGGGGGAGTGGGCATCGGTAGGCAAAGCTTCTTCCTGTCGCTAACTGATATGTCAATCAAACCTCCTGTTTGCACACCCAACTCTGCATTCTGCACCCTTGATCGATTGCATCTTCCTTGCGTGGCTTTTCCAGCTTCCATTCAGTCATCTCTGTCGACCTTCATTCTCAGCTCACTCCTGACCACATAATTCAATCGCCTATTTTTCCGAAGTTGTGAATTGGCAGAGAGCTCAATGGTTTTTTTTCTTCTTTTCTGCAGAGTGTTTATTCCATTGTTCGGGGAAGTAACAAACCTTTCGCCTCAAGCCTTGCTCGTGATATTATTCACGAAGTAAGTATGATTGCTGTGGACAGGCTCAGGGGTAACTGTTAAATAAAGTTGGTGCAGGTAAGTGGTACAGTTACCATTGTATACAGCTGGCATGTTCCTGCCAACCCGTAAGCCATTAGGCTCTCAAACGGCAAAATAAAAGCATTTGGCCTGGTGTTTTCATGGTTATTTTGGCACAATGCCTCGAGAACAAATCGTTTGCCGTGGCTTGTTTCAACTTAATTGCGCCCATTATCAACCCTTCGAGGAGGCTCTTCAAATGAAGATTTCTTTTGTCAGAAAGGACATGATCGACAAATCTACAAAACATTTTTGTTTAGTTGTTTTGTTTAGTTTTCCATCTTACTCTCTCCATCAGGATTGGGAATTGGCACAGTGGTATTATCACTGGAGTAGTTAACCAGAGACCCAAGATTAACTCTGGGGATCCGGGTTCAAATACCGTCACTGCAGATGGTGAAATTTGAATTCACTAAAAACTGGGGCGAGATTCTCCACTCCCGCGCCGGTTGGGAGAATCGCCTGGGCCGCCAAAATTTCCCGGGTCGCCGGTCTGACGCCCTCCCGCGATTCTCCCAAGCGGCGGGAACGGCCACGTCGAGTTCCGCGGGCCGCAGGCCGGAGAATCGCCGGAGACACCCAAAATGGCGATTCTCCGGCACCCCCGCTATTCTCAGGCCCGGATGGGCCGAGCGGCCAGGCCAAAACGGCGGGTTCCCCCCGGCGCCGTCCACACCTGGTCGCTGCCGTCGGGAACGCTGGGGGGCGGCCTGCGGGGGGGGGGGAGGGGGGATCCTGCACCAGGGGGTACCTCAAATGTGGCATGGCCCACGATCGGTGCTCACCGATCGTCGGGCCGTCCTCTCTGAAGGATGACCTCCCTCCTTCCGCGGCCCCGCAAGATCCATCCGCCATCTTCTTGCGGGGCGGACTCAGAGAGGACGGCAACCCACGCATGCACGGGTGACGCCAGTTATGCGGCGCTGGCCGCGTCATCTATGCGGCGCCGCCTTTACGCGGCAACAAGGCCTGGCGCGTGTAGATGACGAGGCCCCGATCCTAGCCCATTGTCGGGGCCTGAATCGGTCGGGATCGGGGCCGTTTCGCGCCGTCAAGGCACGACGGCGTTCACGACGGCGCGGCCACTTCGGCGCGGGAGTGGAGAATCACGCCCCTGGTATTAAAAGTCTAATGATGACCATGAAACCATTGTCAATTGTCGTAAAAACCCATCTGGTTCACTAATGTCCTTTAGGGAAGGAAATCTGGCCTACATGTGACTCCAGACCCACAGCAAAGTGGTTGACTCTTAACTGCCCCCCTCAAGCGCAATTAGCGATGGGTAATAAATGCTGGCACAGCCAGTGACTCCCACGCGTCGCATTAAATGAACACATTTTTTAAAAAATCAATGTAAACTCCCCCAGAACTCTGCCCGAATCCAAACAGCGCCACATCCCAATCACGCACCTCCTCCCCAACCCCAACGCCCCCCTGGTTCGCTCACTTACACTGACTCCTAGTAAAGAAAGGTCTTGATGTTAAAATGATCAATCTTGTTTGTAAATATGGGCATCACATCCCTGTCATTGTAATCTCCTCCAGCTCCACAGCGCTCCAAGGTCCCAGCGCTCCTCCTCTTGCACAACCCCGGTTTCAACCGCACCATCACATTGGTGGCCGGGCCTGGGATTGTCGAGGCCAAAACGCCTGGAATTCACTCCCTAAACCTAGTTGCCTAGTTGCTAAACTCTGAAATTCAGACCCTAAATATCCACGCCACAACCACCAGGTCTCCAGCTCTGTCTCCTTCTTTTGAAGACCCCCTAAGCTTTTCACCAATTCTCCTTTAATGTTCTTTCAGCAACCACGGGCGTCATTCTCCGCCAGCGGGAGTCTCCGTTTTGCCGGCGCCCGGGGGTTTCCCGACGGCGTGGGGCTGCCCCACAATGGGAAACCCCATTGACCGGCCGGTGTTACGGAGACTCCCGCCGGCCGGTCGGGGCAGAAATGTGGCGGGGCGGGTAGGAGAATTTCGCCCCTGGGCTTTTATTCTTCGTCATGCCAACCAGTCAAAACCCCCTCAGGTTCTGCCTCACCGCTACACCCTTCCCCAACCCTCACCCTGACCCTAAAACCGACCGACATTTTCTCGAGCTTCTCTCTCAATTCCCCTCCTGGCCTTTCTGAGCTCAGCTCATCTGTGAAGACCCACTCTCTGCATCCTTGATCCCATTCCCACTGAACTGGTTGTAATATTCTTTGATTGGGCTGATGTTGAATCTTGATATTGCCGTGTGAACAAAGAACATTAGACTTGGTTTTATAAGCAAAGTTATTTATTGCTAACACTACACTAACGAATTATTAAAATGGCTAAGATTAATACAGCTGGAACTAATAGTCTAACACTAACTTACACTAAGATGCTACAGAGCTACTCTAATATGCGACTGCTATCAACTCCTCACTTACACCTTCTCCTGGAACACATTGTGTCCGGGTCATGGGCCTGCATACGTGCACCACCTAGTGGTCGGATGCTGGAACTACAACAGCTCTACATAAATTATGATTTACATACAGATGATAATACAGATGACAATCTACTTATCATCACACTGGTGACCACCATTCCAGCAACACCTCCCCCCCTCCCCATGCACAAGCAGCATTATAAATGGCTTCCTCTCCCAGAGTATAATTTTCCGGGCAGCACAGCGGCGCAGGGGTTAGCACTGCTGTTTCACAGCGCCGAGGTCCCGGGTTCGATCCCGACTCTGGGTCACTGTCCGTGTGGAGTTTGCACATTCTCCCCATGTCTGCGTGGGTTTCGCCCCCACAACCCAAAGATGTGCAGGGTAGGTGGATTGGCCACGCTAAATTGCCCCTTAATTGGAAAAAATGAATTGGGTACTCTCAATTTATTAAATAAATAAATAAAGTACCATCCTCCTCTCCGCTGTCTGGTAGTTTACATGGTGCAATAATGAGCGTAACTTTCGGAGAGCATCTCGGAGATGGTATTGAAGAGAAATAGAAGACTTGAACAAGTTAGTGTGAGTCGCACTTGGCTTGGATGAAGCCAAGGTTCAACTGGAGCTGTTTCCATCGTTTTGTTCTCTCCCTGCATCAAAGAGAAACCTCGACTTCACATTTTGTCTCTGAAAAGCCAGGTTAACGTGGCAGCCTGGCATTTAATCAATGGTCTGTCTGACTCACGATTATTATTGAATGGCAAAATGAAGCACATCGAACTTCTGCATCGTCAGACTGAGATTGAAGTTCAGAGATGTAAAGGAATTATCTGCTATGGATTTCCTCTAATCACTTGTCTCACTATTTTCCCACAGCTAACTAACACTATAACAGAACGTGTACTCTACATATATCTCATTAAACACCTTCCTTAAAAAAAAGAGAATAAACTTGTGGAACGTGCCACCACATGAAGCGGTTGAGGCGAATATCACAGATTAGTGGCTCTCGAGGTGTGGTCCATGGACCATTGGTGGTCTGCGACGGTCTCCCAGATGATATGGAGGTTGTGGTATTATCATAACTATCAGCATTGCAAGAGTTAATGTAGTGTTGAGAGTAGCCACTAGAGGGAGCTACATTTACAACTATATAAGGCAGTGATGCTAAGCCTTGGGGGGGAGGGGGGGGGGGGGTTGTTAGCTGGAGTTAGCGAGTGAAGGTCAGAAGAGCAGGTAGTGTTAGTGAGAGCAGATCATAGTTTAAACCAGTAATTTAGCTGTAGATGAGTGTAGTTAGATGTTATTCATCAACTGTGTATTCATTAGGAGTACGTGTCGAATCCAAGTTAGTAGTGTCAATAAATTTATAGCTTTGTTTAAGTAAAGCAATTTTCTGGTCTTTATGAACACTACGCCAACCATCCTGAAATAAGCAACACAAAGAACACCGCAGAGGATGGTCCAAAATGCAAGTAACTGACGCACAACCGAGGCAGCACAAGTGAACGATCCAGGACCCTCATCCCCACTCCCTCGTGCAACGTCGCACAAACGGACTGGCTCCCCGATGCAAGGCTTGAGTCATCAGAAGTGCGAGGAGCCACCATGCCGCTTTATAGAATCATAGAATTTACAGTGCAGAAGGAGGCCATTCGGCCCATCGAGTCTGCAACAGCCCTGGTAAACAGCACCCCACCCTAAGCCCGTCCTTCCCTGAATGATCGTGAGTTAGCTCTTGCGGTGCCAAGTGAAAGTGGACGGGGCAGGGATGGTGGGTGGTCCGCGGGGTCGTTTTGCCCCACCTAGTGGTCCGTGGGTGAAACAGTTTGAGAATCACAGGCTTACACGCATTTAAGGGGGAACTAGACAATCACATGAGGGAGAAAGGAATAAAGGGATACATTGATGGAATAAGGTGAGATAAGCAAAGGTGTGCAATATAAATGGGGAGGTTGGGTTGAACAGCCAGTTTCCACACTGTGCACTCTATGTAATTCTATAAAACTATATTGTATGAGCATTGTACAGATGGCATCTTGAAATCAATAATCCCTGGAAGTCTAGAGCAAAAATGAATATTTGGTTGTTCTAATGAATGCTCTATCAGCGTTGGGCACTCCGGTCTATAAACTGCCAGTGGTGCATTAACAAGGGGTTAATCGAGTATTACTTTAGGTTCCTATGAGTTGTCAAGCATGTAAGCTAGCCCTGACTTTGCTGGTGTTATGCATCTGCATGCACACAGTGAGTGGGTTATCCAATCACTAATGCAACAGAGCAAGAGGCCATTCTTCCTGTGCTGGCCCTCTGTGGTGACACGGCAAGAGTAATAAGCTGAATACATCATTCGTGAGCTGCCACAGAAACAACTGAAACAGCGCCGAGCGTGTAGAGGTGATATCCACTGTGCAGGATGGCTGCGGAGAGCAGCATCAGAGAGTGAGTAAAGATGGGTTTAGTGCCAGGGCACCGGAAGTCCTATTGGAAGGAATAGAGGGAGAAAGCGTTTACAATTTATTGTAGTGATGAAAATTCCATTCCTCCCCCCCCACAACACTTGAATGAAAGGAGATAGTGGGAGATGGCCAGGGCGGGCACGATAGATAGACTGGCCTCTACCTGCGCGGTGTCACACTCTGGACAGAATGATGGTGTCTCCGGGGGAGAGACAAGACACCAGAGCTCAAGAAATCAGTTCGGGAAAAGAAGCTAAAATGCCAAATCTGACAGGCAGCAGCCCCAAGTGTGCACACAAATCAGTCTTCGCTGCTAACAGCTTACTCTGTAATAAGTGGAACCTGCAATCTTAAAAGCAGCTTCACACACGGAATACGCATCCTTAATTTGTAGCGGTGTTGTGTGTCTCAACGCAAAGCGCCTGATGGCACTGTGACTGATCTGTGTGCTCTCAGCGTCACATAGAATTAGATCAAATTTACAATATGAAAACAGGCCATTCAGCCTGTCACAATATACACCAGTATATCATGGTGCAGACACACACTGATGGACACACAGCGGGACCAATCAACACACACAACACCGCAGCCAATCACCAGTTAGAGCACACGCACTATAAACACTACAAAGATCAGAGTTCCCGCTCATTCGAGCTGCAGCCTCCTAGTAGGACAGAGCTTACAGCCTGCAGCACAGATCCTCACCATGTGCTGGGTGCATAGACTGGTTAGGACAAGGCATACGTCTTTAGTTTAATCTAACATCGTGTTAACCCACAGTGAAAGTATGTTCAACAGTTTCTAACTTAATATAATAGTGTTGCACTATTTTAAGTGTTGGTGGCCTGGATGTGTTCCACGGATCCAGAGCACCCAACACGTCACAGCCCATCTGTTCTGTGTTGGTGTTTAAGCTCCACCTTCCCCCCCGCCCCCCCTCTCAGCCCTCTCTCTCCTGGAGAACAGAACCTCACACTCTTCAGTTTTACAGGTTGATATCCTATTTATAAATTTTTCAGTACTGTTTCTTTCTGCTTACGGGACAGTGAGATCAATCACAAGAGAAATTGAATTCAATCAATTTGAGCCAATAAGTTTGAAAGAGGCCAGGTTTGAAATCACTGGCCGTGAATGCACCAAGGCAATGAGGGCTGAGAAGCTGGAGTCCTCCTTAGCGGTAACATTCATGGCACGCCCCTACGGCAGACCATACATAATCCAGGCTGACCCTCCTGCCACAGCACCGAGGGAGTGCTGCAGTGTCAGAAGTGAGACACTAAGTCACGGTACGACCTGTCCTTTCAGCTGAATATAAAAAATCCGACCCAAGGGCAGGGTGGGGGGGGGGGGGGGGGGGGAGTTCGACCCAGCGTGCTGGTTGCTAGTTATCCCTCAACCAACATCACTAAAGGCAGATTAACTATGCATGGTCACATTGCTGTTTGTGGAATCTTGCTGTGCACAAACTGGCTGCTGTGTTTCCTACATTACAACAGTGACTGCATGTCATGAGTTCTGAAAGGCAGCGTATAAGTGCAAATGCTTTCTCAATGTCATGTTGTTGCACAGCGTATGTGTACTCAGACCCACATACCAGTAGCATCAGAGACTCTCATGCAATAAAAGTAAGACTTGCATTTTTAGAGCACTTTTCACAACTGCTGGATGTCTCAAAAGTACTTTGCAGCTAATCAAGTGCTTTTATAGTGCGGTCACTGTTGTAATGTCGAAACCGGGCTGTCAATTTGCGCACAGCAGGATCCCAGAAACAGCAATATGATAGAGCAGCACGGAGGCGCAGTGGGTTAGCCCTGCTGCCTCACGGCGCCGAGGTCCCAGGTCCAATCCTGGCCCCAGGTTCAATCCTAGCCCCCGGTCACTGTCCGTGTGGAGTTTGCACATTCTCCCCATGTTTGCATGGGTTTCACCCCCCACAACCCAAAGATGTGCAGGGTAGGTGCACTGGCCACGCTAATTTGCCCCTTAATTGGGTAAAAAATTAATTGGATACTCTAAATTTATTTTTAAAAACCAACAATGTGATGTTGATCGAGGGATAAATATTGGACAGGGCACCAGGCGGAACTCCTCTGTTCTTCTTTAAAGAAGATATTCTACAACTGCCCAAGCAGGCAGATGAAGCCTTGGATTTACTGCCACATCAAAGAGACATGGGTGGCAGGGTGGCACAGCGGTTGGCACTGCTGCCTCACAGCGTCAGGGTCCCGGGTTCGATTCCGGCTTGGGTCACTGTCTGTGCGGAGTCTGCACGTTCTCCCCGTGTCTGCGTGGGTGTCTCCGGGCGCTCCGGTTTCCTCCCACAGTCCAAAGACGTGCAGGTTAGGTGGACTGGCCATGATAAATTGCCCTGTGTCCAAAAGGTTAGGTGAGGTTGCAGGGATAGGGTGGGGCCTGGGTAGGGTTTGTGCCGACGCGATGGGCCAAACGCCCTCCTGCTGCACTGTCGTGATTCTATGATCTCAGACAGTGCAGCACCCCATCAGTACTCGCTTTGATTTTTGTGCTGAATACTTGGGAGTGGGACTTGAACCCAATACCTTTAACAGCCAATGAAGCACTTTCGAAGCCCGTCATCGTTTTAATGGAAGGAGCGGTTATATTTAAAGGCGGCATTTTTTGACACTTTGCCCCTTTCGAAATGGAAAAGACAAACTGCTGGCACAGTTGGGTATCCCTGAGTAAGCCAGCTCCTCAAAGCACCTTGCGTCACGATCACTGCCTCTGCTAGCCCCCAGTGCAGTGACACACGAGCCAAGCGACGTGGATGCTGAAGGTTAGGGAGGAAGTATAAAACACATGAGTCAGAGTGCTCAGGTGAGTGTGTCGACAACTGGTGGTGTCAGTTGAAAGCCAGACACCTGCTGGCCCGGGGCCCTGGAAGGGGTCCCATATCTGATACTGTCCCGAGATCCAGCTGGCAAATATCGATTTCTGCCTGAGACTCAATATGAGTAACTGGAGTGTTTGAAAAATGACACTGCCGCGCACCAGAGTTATCCACTAGATAAATAGTTACCTGCACTGCACTCTCTCAGGTAAAGCATGGGCAGTCTTGAAGAATCCACGCTGTCAGGTACGCGAGGGGTAATTACATGGCCCCTATCGTCCAGACTCTCCCTTGCTCCTGTTAGATGGGCTAATCCAACAGTTTTTATGTGCATAATATAGTTTGTATTTCCAATGATGATATAATCTCATAAATATTGATTGCTGTGAACAGGAAAAGGCTATTCAGACCTTCAAGACTGAAGTATTTGAATAATATTACAGTATTATAATCCGGGGCTGGTTTAGCACAGGGCTAAATCGCTGGCTTTGAAAGCAGACTGAGGCAGGCCAGCAGCAAGGTTCGATTCCCGTAACAGCCTCCCCGAACAGGCGCCAGAATGTGGGGACTAGGGGCTTTTCACAGTAACTCCATTTGAAGCCTACTTGTGACAATAAGCGATTTTCATTTTTTCTTTTTCATTACATGATGGTAAAATACTAGACCGAGGCCACTCAGTCTATCGTGCCAGCTGCTAGCCTTTTGAAAAAGCTAGCCTGTTGGTGCCATTGCCCTTCCCCTACCGCTCTGCCCTTTGTTTTACACTCATGGGCCACTGGGAACCTTTTACTACCCTCCCCTAGCAAAAACCTACAACGTTACATTTAAAATAAAACATAATTTGGCTTTGGGGGAGACCGAAAACAAAGAAAGAAAGACTTGCATTTACATAGCACCTTTCATGGCCACCAGACACCTCAAAGCCCACTGCATCCAATGCAGCATTTTTGAAATGTAGCAAGGCAATGCAGCAGTCAATTTGCGCACAGCAAGCTCCCACAAACAACAACATGGTAATGACCAGATCATCCGGGTTTTTTTTGTAGTGATGCTGATTGAGGGACAAATATTTACCAGGACACGCGGGGCGGCACGGTGGCACAATGCTTAGCACTGTTGCCTCTCAGCGCCAGGGAACCAGGTTTGATTCCGGCCTTGGGTTACCGCCTGTGTGGAGTTTGCGCGTTCTCCCAGTGTCTGCGTGGCTCCCCCAATCCAAAGATGTGCAGGTTAGGTGGATTTACCGTGCTAAATTGCCCCTTAGTGTCCAAAGGTTTAGTGGGGTTACAGGTATAGGGCGGGCCTAGGTGGGGTGCTCATTCAGGAGGTTTGGTGTAGACTCGATGGGCCAAATGGCCTCCTTCTGCACTGTGGGGATTCTATGGGTAACTCCCCTGCTCTTCTGTCACAAGATCTCTTACATCCAGCAGAGCAGGCAGATTTGGCCTCAGGGTAACCTCTCAAGTGAAAGACAGCACCTCTGACCTTGCTGCACCGGGGGTGTCAGTCTCGACCCTTGTGCTCAAAGCCTGAGCTGGGACTTGAACCCTGAACCTTGTGACTCAGGGGTGAATCCGCCACCTACTGAGCCACAGCTAACAACTGCTCACCGCCCAGTTGCTGGGGGACACTGACACACCTTCCACTGTTTTTAGAAATCCGTTCTCTTTTTAAAGAAGTGAAAACTCTGATTACACAACGGTTTACAAACAATGTGCCAAATACGTATCCAATGCTTCTTGAGATCTGGAATGCAAGTGATAAACCTGTTGGATAATTAGGTGAGAAATTATTTTAATAGGTTTGTTATTCAATTGAAGCGACTGTTCAGATACAAGCCATCAAACATGTAATGCATCATTGTGTATATTAACATATATTACAAGATTAGACTATGATTGTATCCTCTTGAGTTTAGAAGATTAAGGGTGATCTAATTGAGGTATTTAAAGAGTCAAAAGGGTATATAGGAAGAAATCATTTCCTTAAATCTAAACCAAGGGGGCAAGACCTTAAAATTAGAGCCATAGAAACATAGTGTAAGGGTTCTTCCTGTTTATTCCCCCTTTCTTTTATTTTTGTGGTTGCATTTTTGATCCATGGACAATTTATGGACATGATTCTTTAAGGCAGCATGTCCTTTTAATTCAAGCAGAAGGAAGCAGTGGCCTGTGCCTTTAATTCAAGCATAAGGTTGGCTGTGCTGATTTGGACTGGTGATTGCAGACTGGCTAGCGTCAGTGATGACTCGGTTTGATTGATTTGGCTGATGGCCAACAAATGAGCCCAAAGGGCTGTGCTCTGCCCAGTAACAGGTGATGATTGGGCCAATGAATGAGCCCAAAGGGCTGTGCTCTGCCTAGTAACAGGTGATGATTGGGTCAACGAATAAGCCCAAAGGGCTGTGCTCTGCCCAGTAACAGGTGATGATTGGCCATTATCCCACTGGAATGTTCTCAGAATCACGGGGTCTATTTCGGTTTCATTTCGGCAGCCTGGAAGGGGGGAGGATCTAACTCACTCTCTCTCCAGAAAAGATCTAACTAAACCTCTACAGGAGGTCACTGTGAGGGCTGACTCATTCTCTACAGCAAGTCTGGGTGTCATTCTCTTGAGGGTGCAACCAGCTGAAGTCAAACCACGAGTGGAAAGCAAGGTTTGATGTGAAGTAAAATGTCTGTGCAGAAAAATAGAGGCCTGAATGTGAATCTGGAGCTGAAGGCCCAGTTCGCTAATAAATAAACCTTCTCTCCACAAGGCCTGCTGCCTGTAAGCACTGTGTGATGTTCTAGGCTGCGGGGACCCTGAACGAATGACTCTGCAAGGAAGATCATTACCATCTGTAAAGCAGACACTTTAACCAGTGAGCGTGCTGTGTGGAACGCATGCTACAGAAACCACCATCTAAAATATCTTTGAACCTTCATACTCATTATTTTTACCCCTTTCCACCACTCTGTGTTTGTTTGTCTTGTGTGTGTTTGTCAGTCTTGTACATGTGTTTAGAGGGACAGTTAAAGGGGGTAGTCAGTATTAGCTTTCATAATAGTTCTTTTTGCAAATAAACAGTGTTATGGGCAGGGTTGAGAAAACTCCAAAGTATATCATGGAGTTCACCTGACCTATAACTGTTTATCGATTTTGGTTACGATGAGCACAAGGGCCTACTTTTCAGGTGTTATTCAACAGAGGCCTTAAGCACTTTTAATCAAAAACAAGCTTTATTCTACTAGTTTAGTTAACATTTTTATAAATACACACACTAAGCATTTTTATCAACTACCAAGATAAATACCCCTCACAGCTGCAGTAATCCGTATATAACCCCGAATACATTCCCCCTTTAACTGTTCCAATTTAATAACAAGATCCCATAAACCAGTACCCCCCTTTTCAAAGGTGTGGCCCAGCTCACAGCACTCAAGACCTGGTTTAGATGCTCTTGTTTCCTTTCCAAAACAGCGGGTTTAAATTCCTTGCAGAAAACAATTAGCCAAGTTCAATTTATGTAGCCGAGCCCAACTATACGCTACCCGTATCCCCCAATAACGAAAGCCCGACTTGACCAGCCGAAACGATAACTTCTCCAGCCCCCTCCCTGTACCTGAGCATTGACTGTCAACACCTTGCTCTTCCCCACATTCTGCTTATATCCCGAAAATTACTCACATTTCGTCAAAATCCCCATAATATTACCTATACTTGCAATCCGGTCCGTGACATATAGCATCAGGTCATCCGCGTACAGGGACCCGATGTTCCACGCCCCCCTTCACCCTCCCCCCTCTCTATTCCTCTCCACTCCATTGAAGCCATAAGCACCGTCACCAATAGCTCAATCGCCAGTGCAAAAAGCGACAGCAACAGTGGGCACCCCTGCCTCATTCCCCGATACAGGCAAAGATACCCCAACCATGTAGTGTTCGTGCAACACCTTAATCCAACCAACAAACCCCGGCCCCCAAACCAAATCACTCCAGTACTTCAAAAAGGTACTCCCATTGAACCCAACAAATGACTTCTGTGTGTCCAGAGATATCATCACCTCATTTCCCAACCGGCTGGGGCGTCAACTTTGTATCCACATTCAGAAGCGATAGAGGCCACCTTCCGGAGCATCGTATTCTGTGCCTTCCACCTCTGTTCCACTCTCTCCACGGCAGCCCGAATGGGCTCTGCCACTATCGCCAAATCCTCGGATCTCAAATTCTGCCGAGAGATATTGGACCCACTGCTCTATCGATCACGGTGGGAGCAACAACGCCATAGGTCCCTCCACCATCTTTTCCTCTGCTGCACTGCACGTGTCCTCCTGGTCTGAAGAGTTCCCCTTCTTCAACATGCTCCTTGTTTGATAACTCCTCGACATCACCCACCGAAGGAGAATATCTTGCTCGCTACTGGGACTTCCTTCACCTACAGCACCCCTGTAAAAGGGGCAGAAAGGGGAAATTGCCCGTTCCCAGGCAGGAGCCATCTTATGTGCGAACACTCACTCCATGGCTGCCACCTGAAGTCCCTCTCATCTCTGTCCTAAATGGTCTACCTCATATCCTCAGACTGTGAGCCCTGGTTCTGGACACACCCACCATCGGGAACATCCTTCCTGCATCAACCCTGTCCAGTCCTGTTAGAATTTTATAGGTTTCTATGAGATCCCTCCCTCATTCTTCTAAACGCCAGCAGAATCAATCCTAACCAACTCAATCTCTCCTCATACATCTGTCCCACCCTGCCAGGAATCAGTCTGGTAAACCTTCTCTGCTCTCCCTCCAGACCCAGACCATCCTTCCTCAGATAAGGAGACCAAAACTGCACACAGCATTCCAGGTGTGGCCTCACCCAGGTCCTGTCAAATTGCAGCTAAACATTCCTGCTCCTGTACCCGAATCCTCTCGCTATGAAGGCCAACCCACCACTTGCCTTCTTCACCACCTGCTGCGCCTGCATGCTTACCTTCAGCGACTGGTATACGAGCACACCCAGGTCTCGTTCCACATTCCCCTCTCCTAACTAATGCTTTCCCGTTTTTGCTATGTAAGTGGATAACCTCATATTTATCCAAATTATACTGCATCTGCCATGCATTTGCCCACTCACTCGAGCATGTCTAAAGCACACTGAAGGATCTCTGCATCCTCCTCACAGCTCACCCTCCCACCCAGCTTTGTGTCATCTACAAATTTGGAGATATTACATTTAGTACCCTCAACTAAATCATTAATATATATAGTGAATAGCTGGGGTCCCATCGCCGATCCCTGCGGTCCCCCACTAGTCACCGCCTGCCATTTGGGAAAAGACCCGTTTATCCCACTCTTTGTTTCCTGTCTGCCAACCAGTTTTCTATCCACCTCAATTCACTAAGGGGTGATGGCAGGAAGCATTTCCTCACACAAAAGGTAGAGGAAATCTGGAATTCTCCCCCCACCCAAATGCGGGTCAATTGAAAAATTTAGCAGGTTGATAGATTTGTGTTAGACAAGCATGGTAAGGGTTAAGGATCCAAAGTGGATGGATGGACTTAAGATGCAGAGCAGCCATGTTATACAGAGTGGTGGAACAGGTTCGAAGGGCTGAATGGTCTCCCTCCCTTACAAGCTCCAGGCTCAAACAACGGGGGTCCAGAGTTTTCTCTCGGGTGAAGATTAGGAGAAAGTGTTTGGCTCGAGCAGCCTAAATTGATAATCTTTTTCAAACTGCAGGCAAGCATGAGATAATTGGAATCGGGTGATCTTATAGAATTTAACAGTGCGGAAGGAGGCCATTCGGCCCATCGAGTTCTGCACCGCCCCTGGAAAGGGCACCCTAATTAAGCCCACGCCTCCACCCTATCCCCATAACCCAGTAACCCCACCTAACCTTTTATGGACACGAATGGCAATTTAGCGTGGCCAATCCACCTAACCTGCACCTCTCTGGACTGTGGGAGGAAACCGGAGCACCCGGAGGAAACCCACCCACACACGGGGAGAACGTGCAGACTCCGCACAGACAGCGACCCAGCGGGGAATCGAACCTGGGACCCTGGAGCTGTGGAGTCTCCTGATCAACCCTTGATGAATACATCCAATCAGCTTCAGCTACTCTGCCCTGTGACGATTCTTCAACCAACTGCGGCCACCTTACACAAAGTTAATCGGGCGACTAAGTTCTCCAAGAGGCATTTTAAAAGATTTCTTTTTTGTTTTCCAGTGTGTTGGGCACTTTTTAAAAAAATGTTATTTTTATTCAAATAATTTTCAATTTTGTTGCCTCCTAAGTAGAACATAATGTTTACGTGGGACGAAAAATAGCTAAATTGTCCTTTAATTTACTGTAATTACAGCATGTTTACCAGTACAGGAAGAATTGATCAAATAGGAGTCATAAAGAAGGCACACCAACAATATAATTTGTTCCTTGACACCCAAAAAACATTAGGGTGAAGTGGCAATTGTCTCGTCAAGTTCGAATTGGTTTGGAGCTTGATATAAACAATTGGCTTATTGGTTGGTGCTGAATAGCAATGGTGCTACGAACAAAACAAAAAATAACTCACAGCATAGTTATAGACAATCATTAAAATAAAACTCTGCTTGAAATAATAAAGGGACTGCACAATTATTAACATCACAGTAAATAAATAATTGCAATGCATTGTGAAAATGTGGGACTCCTTAATTTACAGAATAAAAATAATAGATCCACAGCACTCCACATACTGTCCAGAGTTTACATGTTGTAAGAGCGCTGGATTTGCAGGATTTCATGGTAAAATGGTAAAAGATAAAGAAATGTATAAAACGTCATGGATATCCATAAATACAGGAGCTGGATTGTCCAACCCTGTTATTATACACGTTATTATGGATTGACGATTGGCTGTCAGGCAGAAGGCAGAGAGTTGGGATAAAAGGTTCTTTTTCGGAATGGCAACCGGTGACGAGTGGTGTCCCGCAGGGTTCAGTGTTGGGGCCACAGCTGTTCTCTTTATATATTAACGATCTAGATGACGGGACTGGGGGCATTCTGGCTAAGTTTGCCGATGATACAAAGATAGGTGGAGGGGCAGGTAGTACGGAGGAGGTGGGGAGGCTGCAGAAAGATTTAGACAGTTTAGGAGAGTGGTCCAAGAAATGGCTGATGAAATTCAACGTGGGCAAGTGCGAGGTCTTGCACTTTGGAAAAAAGAATAGAGGCATGGACTATTTTCTAAACAGTGACAAAATTCATAATGCTGAAGTGCAAAGGGACTTGGGAGTCCTAGTCCAGGATTCTCTAAAGGTAAACTTGCAGGTTGAGTCCGTAATTAAGAAAGCAAATGCAATGTTGTCATTTATCTCAAGAGGCTTGGAATATAAAAGCAGGGATGTACTTCTGAAGCTTTATAAAGCATTAGTTAGGCCCCATTTAGAATACTGTGAGCAATTTTGGGCCCCACACCTCAGGAAGGACATACTGGCACTGGAGCGGGTCCAGCGGAGATTCACACGGATGATCCCAGGAATGGTAGGCCTAACATACGATGAACGTCTGAGGATCCTGGGATTATATTCATTGGAGTTTAGGAGGTTGAGGGGAGATCTAATAGAAACTTACAAGATAATGAATGGCTTAGATAAGGTGGACGTAGGGAAGTTGTTTCCATTAGCAGGGGAGACTAGGACCCGGGGGCACAGCCTTAGAATAAAAGGGAGTCACTTTATAACAGAGATGAGGAGAAATTTCTTCAGCCAGAGAGTGGTGGGTCTGTGGAATTCATTGCCACAGAGGGCGGTGGAGGCCGGGACGTTGAGTGTCTTTAAGACAGAAGTTGATAAATTCTTGATTTCTCGAGGAATTAAGGGCTATGGAGAGAGAGCGGGTAAATGGAGTTGAAATCAGCCATGATTGAAAGGTGGAGTGGACTCGATGGGCTGAATGGCCTTACTTCCGCTCCTCTGTCTTATGGTCTTATTATGGCACCATTTTGACGCCTCTATTATTAGTTATTAATCTCTATTATTAGTGTCACAAGTGAGCTGACATTGACACTGAAATGAAGTTACTGTGAAAAGCCCTTAGTTGCCACATTCCGGCGCCTGTTCGGGTACACGGAGGGAGAATTGAGAATGTCCAATTCACCTAACAAGCACGTCTTTCGGGACTTATGGGAGGAAACCGGAGCGCCCGGAGGCAACCCACGCAGACACGGGGAGAACGTGCAGACTCCGCACAGGCAGCGACCCAAGCCGGGAATCGAACCCGCGACCCTGGCGCTGTGAAGCAACAATGCTAACCACCAGAGAGTGGCGACGAGGGGATTTTCACAGGAGCTTCATTGCAGCGTTAATGTGAGCCTACTTGTGACAATAAAAATTATTATTATAATCACAGAGTTTCAAAGCTGTACCTTGTTTCGAGTTCAGCGTCTCACAGCAGACATTGTTGACCATGACCCCCCATGCCTTAACAAGTTGTGTTGTTCATAAAACTGAGACAAGAATATTCCAGCCTTCAGCGTGCACACGGAATCTGTGATATTAATCATGGGGCCCGGTGTAATTGGTTTCAGCTGAAAGTGCACCAGATTTGCAAGTAGCAGCTTCTGTGATGATGCTGACTCATTTGTCTGTAATTGGAAGCCCATATGCTAACTTTCATAACGCGTTCGCTGGTGTAGTCTCTTACTCATCATGCAAAAGCTTTCATTTAAAAAAAAAAATCTAATGGTTCAAGGTCTCAATGGGGGAGGGCGGTCGGGGGGGGGGGGGGGGGGGGGGACTCTCAAGGGTGTTTGGAGCGGGGTTTGGAGGCAATAGTGGGCGGGGCAAGGGGGAGGAAGGAGTTCAGGAAAGTTAGAAAAATAATGTGACCCGCCAGTTTGCCAACAAACACCTGCCTTCAGCCGCCTTTGTCAGAGGCTGCCAGCAACATGTGGCGGAATGTACATTAAAGTGGTTGAAGGGTCAATTTTACCCGCAGAAGGTAATTTCCTCAGACTTGCACAGCCCCCAGCCCCCTCCCCCCCTCGCTGTCCCAAGCCCCATCCGAGGAGTCGGCTACGCGGTGCAAAATCTGAGCTTTTTAATGTTTTACCAGCAGGAAATGGCATTAATTCACATGTGAAAGTCCGATCATAACGAGGAGACTCTTATCCCCAGTAATACTGCAACGGTGCAGCGTCAGCGACGGTGCCGATAATGATGGAAGCCTCCATCAAGTCCCTGCTGCTGGCCCCTCAGCATCGCCCCCCCCACCATCACCACCGGTGACACTGCCCCATGCCCCATCAACGGGCCACCCCTGCATCCACCTCCTGAACCTGCTCTCCACCCCCAATTGGAGGGTGCTCCCACTGATGCACCCCTCCCCCCCCCCCCCGCCCCCTTGCTGCTGCAAACCCAAAATGGCCCTGACGCCCGAACATTTTCCAAGTCAGAAAGATCCAGCTCGTCATTTTAGGCAGGAGTCCCCTTGTGTAGTGATCTTGGTAGAATAGGTGGGGCACTGGTTGGCGCTGCTGCCTCACAGCTCCAGGGACCCGGGCTCAATTCCGACCTGGGGTGACTGTCTGCCCGTGTCTGCGTGGGTTTCCTCCGGGTGCTCCGGTTTCCTCCCACAGTCCAAAGATGTGCAGGTTAGGTGGATTGGCCGTGATAAATTGTCCCTTAAGTGTCCAAAGGTTAGGTGGGGTTATGGGGGCAGGGCGGGGCCGTGAGCCCAGAGTGGGGGGGGGTCTTTCTGAGGGTCGGTGCAGACTGGATGCGCTGATCGGCCTCTTTCTGCACTGTGTGGATTCTATTCTAATGCTCAGGGTATGAAATGTAAAGACCACCATCCGGTGTAGTTATTCATTCGAAACAACTGCAAACGTTGCTGAAATTATACATATGTTTCTGAATAGCAGATACAGCACAAAATCAAGCTCTCAATCCACATGCTCCATGTCAGTGTTTATGTCCCACACAACTTTGAGCCATCCCCTCTTCATTTCACCCAGTCAGCCAAACCTTCCACTTGTTTTTCAGCATCATCTTCAATACGTCCGTGGTAATCACCTCAACTATTCCCTGTGGAAGCTAGCCACACGTTCCCACCACCTCTCCAGGTAAAGAGGTGTCTCCTGAATCCCCATTGGATTAATTAGTGACTGTGTTACATTGACGGACCCTGGTTTCGCTCTTCCCTGTTATATTTACCGGAATCCTGACGAGGACCTGACGGGATGGATGCTGACAGGATGTCCCCCCCCCCCCTTCTGGGAGAGGCTAGAACTCGGAAACACAGTTTAAAAATAAGGGCCCTCCCATTTAAAACAGAGACGAGGAGACACCTTTCCGCTTGAGGGTCGTGAATCATTGGAACTCTCCTCCCCAGAGCGGCGGGGGCAGGGCCAGTGAATATTTTGTACGGCATTGGTAGATAGATTCTTGACTAACGGGAGAGTCAAAGGTTATCAGGGTAGGCGGACTGTGGAGTTGGTGATTGGGGCCATTTGTACAATCATACGAATCAGATCAGCCTTGATCTTATTGAATGGTGGACCAGGCTCGAGGGGCCGAGTGGCCAACTCTTGCTCTTAATTTATATGATTGTGTGAATGGAGTGCAAAATGGATATTAAATTGAGATAAAATCTGGTGTCGTCTGATCTTCATTAACAACGAGAGCCCTTGGGGGCGATTCTCCGATATGGAGGCCAAGTGTTCGCGCCATCGTGAACGCCGTCGCTTTTCACGACGGCGTGAACAGGGCCTGGGCATGACTTATTCTGGCCCCCACAGGGGGGCCAGCACACCGCTGGACTGGTTCACACCGCTCCAGCGTCCTTACGTGGAGCCAAATGGGCGCCGTGCCAACCCGCGCAGGCGCAGTTGGGCCGCGCCATCCTGCGCATGCGCGGGGAACGTCTTACGCACGCCGGCCCCTCACCAACATGGGGCCGGTGTTCTGGGGCCGCGCGCGGAAGGAGGTAGGCCCGGGGGGGGGGGGGGAAGAGGACGGCCCGCCGATCGGTGGGCCCCGATCGCGGGCCAGACCCCATTGGAGGCCACCCCGGTGAAGGACCCCCCCTCCCTCCCCCACAGGCCGCCCCCCCCCCCCCCCCAGCGTTCCCGCAGAGTTCCCGCCGGCAGCGACCGGGGTGGACGGCGCCGGCAGGAACCTGTCGTGTCGTAGCGGCCGCTCGGCCCATCCGGCCGGAGAATCGCCGCTCGCCGGTCCTCCGAGCCGCCCGGTGCGAGTCGCGCTGGCTTCCGGGCGGTGGGAGAATCGCGCGCGGGGGTCGGGGCGACGTGGCGCGATTTGCGCGGCGCCCCGGCGATTCTCCCACCCGGCGTGGGGGGGGGGTGGGGGGAGAATAGCACCCCTTGTCTTATAAGATCCCCAAAGTGCCAATTAGTAGCAGCTTAGCGATTTTCTTGCCCCTCAAAAGACTGGAGTTACAAGTCTCTATAATCAGACGCCTCCTTTCGAATTGAGGAGATTTTCACCCCTTTGTCCTGGATTGGATTCAAATTTCATGTTCCAGAGAGTGCTAGCCCTTGTTTTCATAACCATTTGCTTCTTACTTTACCTTCTCTCCCTTGCAGGCAAGCCACAAAATGGTGCCTTGTGCTTCGAAAGCGGCTGCAGAAACATCAGTCATTGCTCTTCAGGAAGCACCCTCTCCTCTCGAGTCAGAAGGTTGAGGGTGCCGGTTCTGTTCCAGAGATTTGAGCATATAATCTTGGCTGACACTCCCAGAGCAATGCTGAGGGAGTGCCGCCCTGTTTGGGAGTGCTGTTACTCAGATGTGACATTTTCTGGAGGCCCTGTCTGATCTCTCAAGTGGCCATAAAACAACTCTATTTTGAATTGGAAGAGAGACCAACATTTCCTCAAACAGCATCACTAAAATAGATTATCTGCTCATTACCACATTGCTGTTTGTTGCTGTGTGAAAATTGTTTGTTTCGATTCCTGCGTTAATGTTGACGAGGTTAGGATACCAGATCAGGCCCCAACATTTGTTAGGATAACAGACAAGAACCACGGAGAAGAATTTGCAAAACAGTGAGGAAGGATACTTCATACCAGGAGTGATACCAATTGGTATCTTTTATGTTAAAACAAACTTTAATTTAAATACAGAATTAACCACATTAACAGAAAATAGCTTTACAATTATCAGTTAACAGTTCTGAAAAACAAGCAAAATTTACCTGCTACTAATTCCAATTGAGCAACCCAATACAGCTCAAATACCACTTAGAAATAAAGTTAACAAACAGATTACTTGCTTAATTGTGCAGAGACCTGTGTACAGAGAGACCCTTTCAGGAGGCGAACCAGTACTCAACCTAGCAGCATTTGGCAAAACTGCTGTTCAACTTAAATTTATTCGCTATTGTCAGACTCAAATCCTATGGCAAACAGCAAAACTATAGACAAGCCTGGCTCTTCCATTAATTACATCATATGTCCCACTAAGATTTTTTTTTTCCTTTTAAAAAAAAATAAATTTAGAGTATCCAATTATTATTTTTTTCAATTAAGGGGCAGTTTAGCGTAGCCAATCCACCTAATC
The DNA here is from genome assembly GCF_047496885.1 of Scyliorhinus torazame. Lineage (NCBI taxonomy): Eukaryota > Metazoa > Chordata > Chondrichthyes > Carcharhiniformes > Scyliorhinidae > Scyliorhinus > Scyliorhinus torazame. Next base: position 264,003,197 of record NC_092715.1, on the reverse strand, counting down.
TGCGCATCTTTAGGTTGTGGAGGTGAAACCCACGCAGACATGGGGAGAATGTGCAAACTCCACGCGGACAGTGACCCAGGGCTGGGATTCGAACCCGGGTCCTCAGCGGCGCAGTCCCAGTGCTATCCACTGCGCCACATGCCACCCTCAATGTCCCACTAAGATATCACATAACCTGCTTAGCTAGGACTAAATACAACCCCTCATAAAGTATTTACTCTCCAGGGAATCTCTAGCAATCATAACAATGTGCCATTAGCCCTCTGTATGTAAATAAGTAAATGGTGAGAATCAATTCATTTTTTCCAATTAAGGGGTAATTTAGTGTGGCCAACCCACCTACCCTGCTCATCTTTGGGCTGTGGGGGTGAGACCCACGCTGACACGGGTGAACGTGCAAACTCCACACGGACAGTGACCTGGGACCGGGATCGAACCCGGGTCCTCGGCGCCGTGAAGCAGCAGTGCTAGGGTTAGAATAAATCATGTCCTGACCTTTTATGACTTCTTAATTACAGCTTTTGAAGACACAGTCTGGATACCTTAACCTTGGTTCTTTAGTAATATTACTGCAACAAATATATACCGTAACCCAGGGTTTTAATAACATTACTGCCACAAATATAAAATATAATATATAAAAATGTCAACATTCATCACAACCACAGTTAATAAAAAGTGCATCTATGGTCAAAAAGCACTATGGATTGTCTTAACCTCATGAATGGTGCCATATAAATGCTTGTCTTTCTTAATCAATTTCCCATATGTCCTTCCTGCAAAGAAGAACATTTAGAAAATCCATAAAATATATTGGTAAAACTGTCTAGCACAAACACAATAAGGCTGGTAACAGAGTTCGTACAAATGAGTTGAATAGCTTTTTCAAGAACTTGCAGCTAAATGCACCGCTGAATCTTCTCATTAATGACCATTGACCCTCCCATTTCAATCGTTTGACTCATATGTCCAAAGTGTTGCGCTCACACTATGACACTTCTCCAAACAAGCTAAGGTTTTCTAACAGATGGCACAGTCAATTCGCCCAGTGTAAAGGTTAGCCATGCAAATGGTTCTCTGCTCACAGCGTGGGAACTGATCGCTTTGCTGCATAGACAGTGCTAATCAGATTTGCTCTCCCAAAGGCATTTTGTAGGAATGCAAACCCTGGAATGGATTCAGAGGCTTTTACTTTAAATTAAACCCATGCTGCTCAATCATCTGCCCTTGGCAGTCATCTGTCCAAACCCATCTGTCTGCCTTATCTACAAGTCACCAGCAACCAGCTCCCCTTCGTTTTGCTTTGAGCTCACAAAGGTTTCAGTAACAATACCTTGTTATCAATCTCCTGCTAAAGTGACTGTGCCACATTCAAGATGTCCATCCCAGTCAGAAGCAAGCCGATCTAACCCAAGGGACGGTTTATATTCAGCACATGGTGCAATTAATTTACTCTGCCTGGTAAACGGTTCCCTCCCTTCAGGTATGTGGTACCAAAACACCAATACATTCACCCACGCCTCACCTGCCTCAACCCATTTACCATTCCCCTCCCATCTCCAAAGTCCTATATGTTGCTGCCTCCAAAATCCATCCCCATCTTTCTCAGCAGTCTCTCCTGTCTCCCCATGCTACCACTCTGAGGGCGAGCTAATCCAAATCGCAAATGACACCCTGTCGTGCAATTTCCCTCAACGCCTCCTTTGATTCTCTGCAGCCATTAGCACCACTAGAACACTATCTATTCCAAGGTCCCTCCTCCAGTTGTCCAGCTTAAAGGGACTGCCCTTGTTTTAGTACTGACGTTACCTGTCTAATCACAACCACAGCCTCTCCATCAATGGCAGCCCTTCCAACACTACGCTGTTGCTTCTGGAGTCTTTCTAGAATCTATTCTTGAACCACAACTTCCTTCAACTAACATGGCGATGACCAAAGTCATTCCGCCACAACCGGAACCCTTGCTACAGATTCCAGCCCTTCGAGCTGATCATTAGGCCCGGTTACAACTCGGTGTCAGTCGATGGGTTTTGAATGGGTGAAAATTGGGCCCCAAGTCCTGCTTCGACCCAAACAGTTTTCAACCTAGACGTTCTACTCAACCCCAAATTGATCTCTAAGCTTCTTGAACTTTCCCTCACAGAGTTTGTGTACTTTCTCTTTATTCATCCATGGGGATCTGGGCTTCGCTGGCTGGGCCAGAGTTCATGGCCCATCCCCAATTGGCCTTCAGGGGGAGGGGTGGTGGGCAGCCTTCTTGAACCGCTGCAGTCCCTGAGGGGGGTGGCTGCTTCCGTGACATCACCAACCCCCTGCCTCAGTTCACATGGCATTGGAAAACAAAGCCAGCCCTGATCAGCACCCATTCCCCACCCTTCATAAACCTTCGCTCACCTGCTGCCCGGGTCAGGTGCTGCTCACCTTTACCTGGATAAGCTACATTAGATCCTCGACTCCCCTCCTCGGAAAATATTCCCAACTCCATCCATAAATCCTAGCACGCCCTCACCCTTCTCATCTCTGGAACCACCTCCAGCTCTACTCACCCCGAAACACTTCATCGCTCGGATTCTGGATTGTTGTACATCCCCCGCGCCCCCCACCCCACCAACTCAAATCACTGCCACCATTGGTGGTCATGTCTGATACAGAATCGTAATCACATCACAGAAGGAGGCTAGTTAGCCCCTTGAGTTCCTGCCAGCCCCCAGGCAAGAGCAATATATCTCGTCCCACTTCCCTGCCCCTTCCCAGTAGACCTGCAGGGTATTCCCTTTGACGACCTGGTGACACGACGAGGCTGTTAGATCTCGCAAGAGGCCTCGCCGTGGGATGTGCGATGCTCGGAATGCCTCACTAGATCTAATGAGGTCTTGTGAGACGCCGCCATCTGGGTCCCGCCTGGCTGGGTGGCATCTTTAAGGGAGTGGTTAGGCTCATTTAAATATGTATGCGCCGGATTCTCCCAAGGTTTGGGAACAAATGCCCACGCCTGGGCGACCTCGCCATGGCGCTATTTAGCACTTGTCCACAGAAACGTGGACCAGGCGTAGCAGCACCTGGGCGGTCTTCCAGGCCATCAGAGGCCCCCGGGTGATTGGACTCTGGGCAGAGTGATACCCTGCCACGCCTGCTGGCACCCGGGCACATAGAACATAGAACATAGAAAATACAGCACAGAACAGGCCCTTCGGCCCACGATGTTGTGCCGAACCTTTGTCCTAGATTAATCATAGATTATCATTGAATTTACAGTGCAGAAGGAGGCCATTCGGCCCCCTGAGTCAGCACCGGCTCTTGGAAAGAGCACTCCATCCAAACTCAACACCTCCATCCAACACCAAGGGCAATTTTGGACACTAAGAGCAATTTAACATGGCCAATGCACCTACCCTGCACATTTTTGGACTGTGGGAGGAAACCGGAGCACCTGGAGGAAACCCACGCAGACACGGGGAGGACGTGCAGACTCCGCACAGACAGTGACCCAAGCCGGAATCGAACCTGGGACCCTGGAGCTGTGAAGCAATTGTGCTATCCACAATGCTACCGTGCTGCCCTTAAGAACAAATAAATCTACACTATATAATTTTACCGTAATCCATGTACCTATCCAATAGCTGCTTGAAGGTCCCTAATGTTTCCGACTCAACTACTTCCACAGGCAGTGCATTCCATGCCCCCACTACTCTCTGGGTAAAGAACCTACCTCTGATATCCCTCCTATATCTTCCACCTTTCACCTTAAATTTATGTCCCCTTGTAATGGTTTGTTCCACCCGGGGAAAAAGTCTCTGACTGTCTATTCTATCTATTCCCCTGATCATCTTATAAACCTCTATCAAGTCGCCCCTCATCCTTCTCCGTTCTAATGAGAAAAGGCCTAGCACCCTCAACCTTTCCTCGTAAGACCTACTCTCCATTCCAGGTAACATCCTGGTAAATCTTCTTTGCACCTTTTCCAAAGCTTCCACATCCTTCCTAAAATGAGGTGACCAGAACTGTACACAGTACTCCAAATGTGGCCTTACCAAAGTTTTGTACAGCTGCATCATCACCTCACGGCTCTTAAATTCAATCCCTCTGTTAATGAACGCGAGCACACCATAGGCCTTCTTCACAGCTCTATCCACTTGAGTGGCAACTTTCAAAGATGTATGAACGTAGACCGCAAGATCTCTCTGCTCCTCCACATTGCCAAGAACGCTACCGTTAACCCTGTATTCCGCATTCATATTTGTCCTTCCAAAATGGACAACCTCACACTTTTCAGGGTTAAATTCCATCTGCCACTTCTCAGCCCAGCTCTGCATCCTATCTATGTCTCTTTGCAGCCGACAACAGCCCTCCTTACTATCCACAACTCCACCAATCTTCGTATCGTCTGCAAATTTACTGACCCACCCTTCAACTCCCTCATCCAAGTCATTAATGAAAATCACAAATAGCAGAGGACCCAGAACTGATCCCTGCGGTACGCCACTGGTAACTGGGATCCAGGCTGAATATTTGCCATCCACCACCACTCTCTGACTTCTATCGGTTAGCCAGTTCGTTATCCAACTGGCCAAATTTCCCACTATCCCATGCCTCCTTACTTTCTGTAGAAGCCTACCATGGGGAACCTTATCAAATGCCTTACTAAAATCCATGTACACTACATCCACTGCTTTACCTTCATCCACATGCTTGGTCACCTCTTCAAAGAATTCAATAAGATTTGTAAGGCAAGACCTACCCCTCACAAATCCGTGCTGACTATCCCTAATCAAGCAGTGTCTTTCCAGATGCTCAGAAATCCTATCCTTCAGTACCCTTTCCATTACTTTGCCTACCACCAAAGTAAGACTAACTGGCCTGTAATTCCCAGGGTTATCCCTAGTCCCTTTTTTGAACAGGGGCACGACATTCGCCACTCTCCAATCCCCTGGTACCACCCCTGTTGACAGTGAGGACGAAAAGATCATTGCCAACGGCTCTGCAATTTCATCTCTTGCTTCCCATAGAATCCTTGGATATATCCCGTCAGGCCCGGGGGACTTGTCGATCCTCAAGTTTTTCAAAATGCCCAACACATCTTCCTTCCTAACAAGTATTTCCTTGGGCTTACCAGTCTGTTTCACACTGTCCTCTCCAACAATATCGCCCCTCTCATTTGTAAATACAGAAGAAAAGTACTCGTTCAAGACCTCTCCTATCTCTTCAGACTCAATACACAATCTCCCGCTACTGTCCTTGATCGGACCTACCCTCGCTCTAGTCATTCTCATATTTCTCACATATGTGTAAAAGGCCTTGGGGTTTTCCTTGATCCTACCCGCCAAAGATTGTCCATGCCCTCTCTTAGCTCTCCTAATCCCTTTCTTCAGTTCCCTCCTGGCTATCTTGTATCCCTCCAATGCCCTGTCTGAACCTTGTTTCCTCAGCCTTACATAAGTCTCCTTTTTCCTCTTAACAAGACATTCAACCTCTCTTGTCAACCATGGTTCCCTCACTCGACCATCTCTTCCCTGCCTGACAGGGACATACATATCAAGGACACGTAGTACCTGTTCCTTGAACAAGTTCCACATTTCACTTGTGTCCTTCCCTGACAGCCTATGTTCCCAACTTATGCACTTCAATTCTTGTCTGACAACATTGTATTTACCCTTCCCCCAATTGTAAACCTTGCCCTGTTGCACGCACCTATCCCTCTCCATTACTAAAGTGAAAGTCACAGAATTGTGGTCGCTATCTCCAAAATGCTCCCCCACTAACAAATCTATCACTTGCCCTGGTTCATTACCAAGTACTAAATCCAATATTGCCCCTCCTCTGGTCGGACAATCTACATACTGTGTTAGAAAAGCTTCCTGGACACACTGCACAAACACCACCTCATCCAAACTATTTGATCTAAAGAGTTTCCACTCAATATTTGGGAAGTTAAAGTCACCCATGACTACTACCCTGTGACTTCTGCACCTTTCCAAAATCTGTTTCCCAATCTGTTCCTCCACATCTCTGCTACTATTGGGGGGCCTATAGAAAACTCCTAACAAGGTGACTGCTCCTTTCCTATTTCTGACTTCAACCCATACTACCTCATTAGGGTGATACTCCTCGAACTGCCTTTCTGCAGCTGTTAAACTATCTCTAATTAACAATGCCACCCCCCCACCTCTTTTACCCCCCTCCCTAATCTTATTGAAACATCTATAACCAGGGACCTCCAACAACCATTTCTGCCCCTCTTCTATCCAAGTTTCCGTGATGGCCACCACATCGTAGTCCCAAGTACCGATCCATGCCTTAAGTTCACCCACCTTATTCCTGATGCTTCTTGCGTTGAAGTATACACACTTCAACCCATCTCCGTGCCTGCAAGTACTCTCCTTTGTCAGTGTTCCCTTCCCCACTGCCTCACTACACGCTTTGGCATCCTGAATATCAGCTACCTTAGTTGCTGGACTACAAATCCGGTTCCCATTCCCCTGCCAAATTAGTTTAAACCCTCCCGAAGAGTACTAGAAAACCTCCCTCCCAGGATATTGGTGCCCCTCTGGTTCAGATGCAACCCGTCCTGCTTGTACAGGTCCCACCTTCCCCAGAATGCGCTCCAATTATCCAAATACCTGAAGCCCTCCCTCCTACACCATTCCTGCAGCCACGTGTTCAACTGCACTCTCTCCCTATTCCTAGCCTCGCTATCACGTGGCACCGGCAACAAACCAGAGATGACAACTCTGTCTGTCCTGGCTTTTAACTTCCAGCCTAACTCCCTGAACTTGTTTATTATCTCCACACCCTTTTTCCTACCTATGTCGTTGGTACCAATGTACACCACGACTTCTGGCTGCTCGCCCTCCCCTTAAGGATCCTGAAGACACGATCCGAGACATCCCTGACCCTGGCACCCGGGAGGCAACATACCTTCCGGGAGTCTCGCTCGCGACCACAGAATCTCCTATCTATTCCCCTAACCATTGAATCTCCTACAACTATTGCTTTTCTATTCTCCCCCCTTCCCTTCTGAGCCCCAGGGCCAGACTCCGTGCCAGAGACCTGGCCGCTAGGGCCTTCCCCCGGTAGGTCATCCCCCCCCAACAGCATCCAAAACGGTATACTTGTTTTGAAGGGGAATGGCCACGAGGGTTCCCTGCACTGTCTGCCTGTTTGTTTTTTTCCCCCTGACGATAACCCAGCTATTCTTGTCCTGTACCTTGGGTGTGGTTACCTCCCTGTAACTCTTCTCAATCACCCCCTCTGCCTCCCGGATGATCCGAAGTTCATCCATCTTCAGCTCCAGTTCCCTAACACGGTCTTTGAGGAGCTGAAGTTGGGTGCACTTCCCGCAGGTATAGTCAGCGGGGACACCGGTGGTATCCCTCACCACCCACATCCTACAGGAGGAGCATGCAACTGGCCTAGCCTCCATCCCCTCTTACCTGACAGAATATAGCTGCCCTGTGGACTAACTAGATCTCCGCCCTCCGACTCTGCTCCCAGTCAGCTACACTTTCTGTAAACTCCTGGCTCTCTTCTCACTCTTTGCGGAAATGTCGGAAACAAAATGAAAGGAGAACCTTACTCCCTCCTCACCTAACTCCCTCGGTCACCAAACTCTTACTATAGCACTCAAAATGCACCAAATTCAGCACTCAGTGCAAACCTTGGCACTGCTGCATGAGTACCCTAGCACTGCTACCTAGGCACTGCCAGGCAGGCAGGGGCACTGAGACGGTGCCAGGCTGGCCTGGCAGTGCCCAGGTGCCAATTGCTCATGCCATGGATCGGGCCCAGGGGCGCCCTGACCATACGAGGTGGGTGACGGTGGCTCGAAGATCCCTTAACAAGTAAGCTGGGGCTTTTGGGGTGGGGGGGGGTGGAGGGAGAGGTTCAGAGGGAGCAGTGGGCGGGGGGGGGGGGGTTTGATTGATTGGAGCAGCATTTACAAATGGTGTCCGATCTCTTCTAGCACTGACGGGCTCCGCTTGTCGGTGCAAGAAGTGAAGGTAAGTGTGGCCTCAGCTGGGCGTTCCACGCTGAGGGCAAACAAAAGAACAGAGTGGCTGTTGATCGCGAGTCATTCTCATCCCTGCAGGCTCCGAGAAACATTTACACCCCAAAACGAGACTTTCCCCTTAAGCCGTTTGACTTGTCTAATTCCCTTTTGAATGCAATGACTGAATCTTCCTTGATCAGAAATACTGGCTGCCTAAAAACGGTCTTCCTCATGTTGCTTTTAGTTCTATTACCTTAAATCAGTGTCCTCTGATTATTGATCCTTCCACCAATGGAACATTATCTTTCGATCCACTCCATCTAGATCCCTCATGATTTTGAACGCCTCGATCAACTCGCCTCTCAACCTTCTCTTCTCTAATCATAATAATCTTTATTATTGTCACAAGTAGGCTTACATTGACGCTGCAATGAAGTCACTGTGAAAATCCCCTCGTCGCCACACTCCGGCGCCTGTTCGGGTACACAGAGGGAGAATTCAGAATGTCCAATTCACCTAATAAGCACGTCTTTCGGGACTTGTGGGAGGGAACCTGAGCACCCGGAGGAAACCCACGGAGACACGGGGAGAACGTGCAGACTCCCCACAGACAGTGACCCAAGCCGGGAATCGAACCGAGGACCCTGGTGCTGTGAACAACAGTGCTAACCACTGTGCTACCCTGTCGCCCATATCTATGGAGAACAACGCCAGCTTCTCTTACCAAACCACGTGATTGAACTCCCTCATCCCTGAGTTGGTCACGTAAATCGTTTCTGCACCCTCTCTCAAGCCTTCACAAACTTCCTAACGTGCTGGGGCCCAGGATTGGAAACGACACACCGTACGCAAGACTGACCTGTGATTTATAAAAAGGTTCATCATCACCTCTTTGCTTCTGCACTCCGTGGTTCTATTTACGAAGCCCAAGATCTCATATTCTTGACCGTTTTCTCAACCTGCCATGCCACAAGTGACTTGTGCATACCTATTCCTCTTCGCTCTCTCATTTCAGGCTCTCGGCCTTAAACTCTGGCATTCCTTTCCCCAGATCACTGTCTCCCTCTCTCCTCTCTATCTCACCTGCAGGATCTCAACACAGCTGTGAGTGGCAAAGATCCAACTATTCCTTAATTCAAGTGCGATTTAAAGCAGGGACCAATTTGTCAATTTGACAGAAAATCCGTTGCGATTAGCAAAACAAATTTTCACTCAGTTTTACCTGGCCCTAAGATAATCGGGTGTTATTTTAGGCTTTTAGAGTAATTGAACTAATTTGCATAAAGATAGTACAAGTAACAGAAACATCCCACATATTCTAGCTATAAAAGTCAAGCAGCAAACACACAGGTAGCATACTATTCTGTCCACTCAGGGTCTATGGGCGCGATTCTCCGCTCACACGACAAGTGCCCACGCCGTCGTGAACGCCGTCGAGGTTCACGACGGCGCGAAACGGCCCCGACCCCGACCGATTCAGGGCCCGAAAATGGGCTGGGATCGGGGCCGCGAGAAACTCGGGGGGGGGGGGGCGTGTCGGGAAAGCAGCGTCGTCAGCGCGCGCCGGGTATTGGCGCCGCGTAAAAGCGGCGCCACGTAAATGACACGGCCGGCGCCGCGTAACTGGCGTCACCCGCGCATGCGTGGTTGCCGTCCTCCCCGAGGCCGCCCCGCAAGAAGATGTCGGATGGATCTTGCGGGGCGCGGAGGAAAGGAGGTCCTCCTTCAGAGAGGCCAGCCCGCCGATCGGTGGGCACCGATCGCGGGCCAGACCCCATTTGAGGCCCCCCCCGGTGCAGGAACCCCCCTCCTCCCCCCCCCCCCCCCCCACAGGCCATCCCCCCCAGCATTCCCGCTCTGTTCCCGCCGGCAGCGACCAGGTGTGGAGACGGCGCCGGTGGGAACCCGTCGTATTGGGTAGGCCGCTCGGCCCACCCGGGCCGGAGAATAGCGGGGTTAGCGGAGAATCGCTATTTTGGGTGACTCGGGCGATTCACCGGACTGCGCCGCGCAGAACCCGATAGTGCCAATCGCGCCGCATGGGTGCATCGCGGGAGGGCGTCGGACCGGCGTCACGTGAAAAAATGTCGCCCCGGGCGATTCTCCCAAACGGCGCGGCATCGGAGAATCGCGCCCATATATCTTTAAGGATGTCACTAAAACTTTGGAAACGGTGGAATGCAAGGCAAATGTAAAAATGCAGCCTTGATAGATATGGTGACACTTTTTTGCTTGCTCTATTCCAGTGAGATTTAGATAGAAAATCCATCCGTTAGGGTCCCGGTTGATGTTATAACTGGACGGGATGATCCCAGATCAGAAACCTGACTCAGAAGACGTAACTTTTACTTTTCTTTAGAAACTGAACAGAGACACAGGACGGGCGGCAGGGTGGTTAGCACTGCTGCCTCACAGCACCAGCGATCTGGGTTCAATTCCGACTTCGGGTGACTGTCCATGTGGAGTTTGCACTTTCTCCCCGTGTCTGCGTGGGTTTCCTCCGGGCGCTTCGGTTTCCTCCCACAGTCCATAGATGTGCAGGTTAGGTGGATTGGCCTTGCTAAATTTCCCCTTACCTTACCAAATATACACAGATTTTAAGATTAGCATGTACTATAAAGGACATTTTAAGCTTCAATGGTCTCAGTAACACAAAATCCCTTTAAGCGCCCAGATTGACTGTGTTCAAATATACTCTCCACTCTGAACCCAAGTGAATGTCCATGGATTTCTCCTCAATATCCCCCCCAAATGCTTGTCACATGAGAGTTTCCAAATTCCACTCCCAAAAACTTGCTTTAAAATCTTCTTTTCCAACACTACTTTCCATCAGCACAATCCAGTCCAGGTTTTCCAAATTACTCTTTTACTCAAAGCTTCCACTCCACTTTTAACCATAAACCCAGTACAGGATTTTCAACTCCCCCTTCAGGAATTCTTTGTCTTGACAGTTGTACAAACTGTTCACAATTGCTTTAACTATTGACTCCAAGGCTATTTGGAAATTGCATCAAACTTTTGATTTACCTCTGAAGTCTGCTTTCCCACTTTAATTCTGGTTACTGCAGCTAACTCTCTCTCTCACAACACTTTGTCTGCTTTCCCTTGAATTCTCCTCTGAACAATACCTGGGCCGGGATTCTCCCGTACCCAGCGGGGCGGGGGGTCCCGGCGGGATAGAGTGGCGTGAACCACTCCGGCGTCGGGCCGCCCCGACGGTGCGGATTCCTCCGCACCTTTAGGGGCTAGGCCCACCCCGGAGTGGTTGGCACCCCGCCGGCTGGCGTGGAAGGCCTTTGGCGCCATGCCAGCCGGGACCGAAGGGATTCCGCCAGCCGGCGGGAGTCCACGCATGCACGGGAGCGTCAGCGGCTGCTGACGTCATCCCCGCGCATGCGCGGGGGTGGGTCACCTACACGTTGGCCATTGCGGAGACCTACACGGCCGACGCGTAGTAAAAGAGTGCCCCTATGGCACAAGCCCGCCTGCGGATCGGTGGGCCCTGATCGTGGGCCAGGCCACCGTGAGGACACCCCCGGGGCCAGATCGCCCCGTGCCCCCCCCACTCCCAGGACCCCGGAGCCTGCCCGCGGCGCTAGGTCCCACCAGTAAGGGACGTAGTTCAATTCACGCCGGCGGGACCAGGATAAAACCAACGGGACTTCGGCCCATCGCGGGCCGGAGAAACGCTGGGGGGGGGGGGGGGGCGGCGACCGGCGCGATTCCCGCCCCTGGCGAATACCCAGTGCCGGAGAATTCGGAGGCCGGCGGGGGCGGGATTCACGCCGGCCCCGGCGATTCCCGGAGAATCCCGCCCCTGGTTCTGTCCTAATTCACTAGTATCTGCTTCTTTACGATGTCTGTCTCTTGGCAGCTCCCTTGGCGTGGCCCAGCCTCTCCTGGAAGAGTTGAAAAATGATCAATCCCTGGCACGATTTCCAAATGTAAAAGCAAATTACTGCGGATGCGGGAAAAACAGACAATACTGGACAGTCTCAGCAGGTCTGGCAGATTCTGTGGAGAGAGAAGGGAGCTAACGCTTCGAGGTTAGGTGACTCTTTGCCAGAGTTTCTCTCTGCACTATCTTCAAACCTTCTTACCTTAAAAGGCCTCTAGTTGCTAAGTAACAACGGCTACTTCTGCCAGCCTCTATTTGCTCTTCACATTGTAGCCCTCTCGCAGCACAATAGAAGCATAGTTGGGGACGGCACGGTGATTAGCACTGCTGCCTCACGCCGCCGAGGTCCCAGGTTCGATCCCGGCTCTGGGTCACTGTCCGTGTGGAGTTTGCACATTCTCCCCGTGTTTGCGTGGGTTTCGCCCCCACAACCCAAAGATGTGCAGGGTAGGGGGATTGGCCACGCTAAATTGCCCCTTAATTGGAAAAAAAGAATTGGGTACTCCAAATTTATTTTAAAAAATAAGCATAGTTGGAATTGAAACCAAGCCCCACACATACAAACACCTTTGTCCAGCATGAATTTAATTACCCTTCCTTCCGCAGAAACATTAAGGTCGGAATTCTCCGGCCGTTCGCTGGGCGGTATTCTCTGTTCCCGCACCCCCCCCCCCCGCCAGTGGGTTAAACGACGAGGTGAGATCAGACAAATCCTTATTCTCGCGAATTTAGAAGGTCACGGAATGGTTTTAATTGAGGTTATCAAGATATTACGGGGAAGATATGAGGTAGACAGTGAGGAGCTACTCCACTGGACAAGGGCACATTGGGGCCGACATATTAGACCCGCGGCGGGCTGGAGAATCGGCGCAACCGCGCCACGACGCCGGCGCGCGATTCTCCGAGGCGCATTTCACGCGCCGCCGGCCACGGGCCACTGGAAACGGCGGGGCCGCCGATTCTCCGACCCGGATGGGCCGAGCGGCCGGGCGGATACGACAGAGTCCCGCCGGCGCCGTTCACCCCTGGTCGCTGCCGGCGGGAAATCTGCGCGAACGGCCAGGGGGGGTGGCCTGTGGTGCCGGGAAAAGCGATCCTTCACCGGGGGGGGGGGGGGGGGGGGGCACCGGGAACGATCCGCTATCGAACGGGACGCTGTTATTTTCTCAGGCCTCGGCCCGGAACGGCCAGCCAACACCGCACTCAGGCGCATTTCCTGCACTGAGGAGTTACGCTCGTCAATGCAGGATGAGATTGGGGCGCCATTCAAAAGTGCCACTGCCAGGGTGCCACCCTGCCCACAGCCCGAACAGCCGGGGGCCTCTGATAGCCCGAGTGACCCCCACCACCACAAAGTGCCATTTCGCCCGGTCCGCCTTTTTGGAGACCAGTGGTAAATAGTGCCAAGCTGGGCTCGCCTCGATGAAGGTGATAGATCCCGGGGCTGGTTAGTTCTGCTGTAGATATAGTTAAGTGAGCTTAACTGAACGCTCAACTTTACAAATCCGGATCCGGCCCACAATTGCGACGCCTGGCGAGATCTCGATAGACCTCAGGGACGCAGCGACTGTTGGGAATCCCGGAAGATGCCTTTCCTGGGATTTACCGGCTACAGCCCATCCCAATTCCAGTGGATGCGGCCGGTAAATCGTGCCTCTTATCTAGTGTTTATCACAGTGTTGTTTGTGGGGGTTTGCTATATGCAAATTGGTTGCCCCATTTCCTACCTTACAACAGTGAATACACTCCTCTGGCTGTCAAATGCTTTGAGACATCCTTGGGAGTTTGAAATGTGCTAGAAAATGAAAGTCTATCTTTATTTACATCTACTTAAATTGGCGCTCCCCCAATACTGACTCTCTGACAGTGCTGCACTCCCTCAGTACTGACCCTCTGACAGTGCAGCACTCCCTCAGTACTGACCCTCTGACAGTGCAGCACTCCCTCAGTACTGATCCTCTGACAGTGCAGCACTCCCTCAGTACTGACCCTCTGACAGTGCAGCACTCCCTCAGTACTGACCCTCTGACAGTGCAGCACTCCCTCAGCACTGACCCTCTGACAGTGCAGCACTCCCTCAGCTCTGACCCTCTGACAGTGCAGCACTCCCTCAGCACTGACCCGCTGACAGTGCAGCACTCCCTCAATACCGACTCTCTGACAGTGCAGCACTCCCCCAATACTGACCCTCTGACAGTGCGGCACTCCCTCAGTATTGACCCGCTGACAGTGCAGCACTCCCTCAGCACTGACCCTCTGACAGTGCAGCACTCCCTCAGTTCTGACCCTCTGACAGTGCAGCACTCCCTCAGCACTGACCCGCTGACAGTGCAGCACTCCCTCAATACCGACTCTCTGACAGTGCAGCACTCCCTCAGCACTGACCCTCTGACAGTGCAGCACTCCCTCAATACCGACTCTCTGACAGTGCAGCACTCCCTCAGTACTGACCCTCTGACAGTGCATCACTCCCTCAGCACTGACCCTCTGACAGTGCAGCACTCCCTCAGTACTGACCCTCTGACAGTGCATCACTCCCTCAGCACTGACCCTCTGACAGTGCAGCACTCCCTCAGTACTGACCCTCTGACAGTGCATCACTCCCTCAGCACTGACACTCTGACAGTGCAGCACTCCCTCAGTACTGACCCTCTGACAGTGCATCACTCCCTCAGCACTGACCCTCTGACAGTGCAGCACTCCCTCAGTACTGACCCTCTGACAGTGCATCACTCCCTCAGCACTGACCCTCTGACAGTGCAGCACTCCCTCAGCACTGACCCCGTGACAGTGCAGCATTCCCTCAGCACTGAACCTGTGACAGTGCAGCACTCCCTCAGTACTGACCCTCCGACAGTGCAGCACTCCCTCAGTACTGACCCTCTGACAGTTCAGCACTCCCTCAGCACTGACCCCGTGTCAGTGCAGCACTCCCTTAGCACTGACCCCCTTACAGTGCAGCACTCCCTCAGCACTGACCCTGTGACAATGCAGCACTCCCTCAGTACTGACCCTGTGACAGTGCAGCACTCCCTCAGTACTGACCCCGTGTCAATGCAGCACTCCCTCAGCACTGACCCTGTGACAGTGCAGCACTCCCTCAGTACTGACCCCGTGACAGTGCAGCACTCCCTCAGTACTGACCCCGTGACAGTGCAGCACTCCCTCAGCACTGACCCCGTGTCAGTGCAGCACTCCCTCAGTACTGACCCACTGACAGGGCAGCACTCCCTCAGCACTGACCCCATGTCAGTACAGCACTCCCTTAGTACTGACCCTGTGACAGTGCAGCACTCCCTCAGCACTGACCCTCTGACAGTGCAGCATTCCCTCAGTACTGACCCCGTGACAGTGCAGCACTCTCTCAGCACTGACCCTCTGACAGTGCAGCATTCCCTCAGTACTGACCCCCTGTCAGTGCAGCACTCCCTCAGCACTGACCCTGTGACAGTGCAGCACTCCCTCAGCACTGACCCCGTGTCAGTGCAGCACTCGCTCAGTACTGACCCACTGACAGGGCAGCACTCCCTCAGCACTGACCCTGTGACAGTGCAGCACTCCCTTAGTACTGACCCCGTGACAGTGCAGCACTCCCTCAGCACTGACCCTCTGACAGTGCAGCATTCCCTCAGTACTGACCCCGTGACAGTGCAGCACTCCCTCAGCACTGACCCTCTGACAGTGCAGCACTCCCTCAGCACTGACCCTCTGACAGTGCAGCACTCCCTCAGTACTGACCCTCTGACAGTGCAGCACTCCCTCAGCACTGACCCTCTGACAGTGCATCATTCCCTCAGTACTGACCCTGTGACAGTGCAGCACTCCCTCAGCACTGACCCTCTGACAGTGCAGCACTCCCTCAGTACTGACCCTCTGACAGTGCAGCACTCCCTCAGCACTGACCCGCTGACAGTGCAGCACTCCCTCAGCACTGACCCTCTGATAGTGCAGCACTCCCTCAGCACTGACCCTCTGACAGTGCAGCACTCCCTCAGCACTGACCCTCTGACAGTGCAGCACTCCCTCAGCACTGACCCCGTGACAGTGCAGCATTCCCTCAGCACTGAACCTGTGACAGTGCAGCACTCCCTCAGCACTGACCCCATGTCAGTGCAGCACTCCCTTAGTACTGACCCTCTGACAGTGCAGCACTCCCTCAGTACTGACCCGCTGACAGTGCAGCACTCCCTCAGTACTGACCCTCTGACAGTGCGGCACTCCCTCAGTACTGATCCTCTGACAGTGCTGGTGCAACCTAATACTAGCACCAGCTGATGGGTGCACACCAGGGACATCAGTGGTGACGAAAACCACCTGTGCATCGGCGGAAGCGGTGTAGGCCGTGTCCACGCACCTGACCAACAAGCGTCAGGAGTCATAGTGCGATTAAATGCTAACATTGGCTGCCTCGAGGGGCAACCAAACTTAGCAGTGGAGACCTTAAATGGATATTAAGTCTCCTACTTGCTTATGCAAAGGAGCCAACGCTCACTTAATTCATGCTCTTTTGCCAAGAAATGTCCAAGTTCCTGCCACCATACTGGGGCCTGTGTAGTTTTGGCCGCACCCTCAAAGAGTCACCAATTCATAGGCCACTGTCAATGAAGCAGAAACCATAATCAAGACAAGCACTTCCATTTATACGGCATACTGAATTAGTAAAATGCCCCAAGACACTTAACAAAGAGTGGTGAGAATATGGAACTCACTACCACAGCGAGATGGTTGAAGGAATAGTCTCGACGCATTTAATGGCAAACTGGATGAAGACACGAGGGGGAATGGGCTGGTTCCGATGGTAGTTACATGGTAGGAGCGTGGACTGCTCCGGCTGAATGGTCGCCGTGCAGTATATCCTGTATAATCCCATGGTGTCAATCAAAACATTTTTGACACCAAGCCACAGATGATAAATCAAGACAGATTTAAGCCTGGTTGAGGAGATTGGTCTCAAGGGAGAGGGCTAGAGGCGGAGAGGTTTAGAGAGGGAATTCTGGAGCTGAGGGATCAGGTAGCTGAAAGCAATGCATGGAGGAGTGTTCAAAATCAGGGGTGAACAAGTGGCCATGATTGGGAAAGCAGAGAGGCCACGGCAGAGCTGGGGGAGGTGACAGAGATGTCATGGGGAGAGCAGCAGGGGGATTGCCGATGAGGACAGAGCAGATGGAAAAATCTGCCTTCTCTTTACCCATATGTCTTATCACACGAGGCCAGCGTGTTGATTAGAGTATGTATCATTTCACAAGTCACACCTGCCAAGAACAATTTATAAAGTAATGTGTTCTGTGTCAAGCAAGAGCATCTGCACCCAGTGAATTTGGTTAACAAGCGGGGCCCGATATACAGGGAAAAGATTTCACCGTCCAAATTCACATCTCAGGCAACTAAATAGAATAACACTCCTGCGAAAATGAGATAATTACTTCACTGTTTACTGCTTTATCCACCTCATTAACCTGACACCCAAGAACTAGCTTCTCGAGGTATCAATTTGTCAGAAAGGAAAGGATTTTGTTCATCAAAGGTGTTTTTTTTTTTTTTTAAATCTGTTTCCTGGGTCCACGTTTTGCCGATATTTGTCCCGGAGATTCTTATAAGGTCTAAGTAGATTTGCCAAAAATACGTTTGGCACACTTTGGACGAAGAGTGAGTGAATTACTCACTCCCAGCCGCCCTGGTCAATATTCATTTCTCAACCAACACCGCTAAAAACAGATTACCTGTTCACTGGTGCATTGCTGTTTGTGAGATATGGCTGTGCACTAGGTTGGCAGCACAGTTGCTTCTGGGGTAATGAAAGGTGTAATATTGTTAGGTTAACAATTGTCCAGTCAATAATAAGTCTTGAACTTAAAATGTGAATTTCTGTTCACAAATCTCGCTCCTCCTTCACCTTGTCCCCCCTCTCCAGCCCCAGAGCACTCTTGGAGGTGTAAGCACCTTCATGATCTCTTGAGTATCCCTGATTTTAATCATCCTACCATTAGCAGGAGCGCTTCCGCTATCTGGGTCCTAAGCTCTGGAATTCCCACCTACCACTCTCCGGCACTCTCTCTGCCTACCACCTAAAACTTACCTCTTAGATCAGGCTTCTGCTCACTTGCCCTACTATCTCCTTCTGTGCCTTGGTGTCAAATTCGGACTGATAAATTTCTTGTGAAGCATCTTGAGGTGTTTTGCGCTGTGTTGATTTTCACAGTAACTTCATTGCAGTGTTAGTGTAAGCCTACTTCTGACACGAATATGGGCGGCACGGTAACGCAGTGGTTAGCACTGCTGCCTCACAGCGCCAGGGACCCGGGTTCCTGTCTGTGCGGCGTCTGCACGTTCTCCCCGTGTCTGCGTGGCTTTCCTCCGGGAGCTCCGGTTTCCTCCCACAAGTCCCGAATGACGTGCTTGTTAGGTGAATTGGACATTCTGACTTCTCCCTCTGTGTAGCCGAACAGGCGCCGGAATGTGGCGACTAGGGGCGTTTCACAGTAACTTCATTGCAGTGTTAATGTAAGCCTACTTGTGACAATAATAAAGATTATTATTATTAAAGATGCTATTTAAATGTGATTTGTTATACAGTGTAAGGCCTGGAGTTGCCAATTATTTTCTAGCGCACGTGTTACACGCTCGCCTCCCAAGACGACATGTTGCACAGGCCGCTTTCTCCCTGAACCCAATGATGAGCAATGAAAACTTAAATAAAGATTTATTCCGGAAAAGCAAATATTTATTTTCTGTTGCTCCTTGTACTGGCTGGTTACAAGTTAGAAAGCTCAAGAGATAATTGTATTTACGTATTGCGCGTCATTTATTTTACAGACATTGAACGGTGCAGCACTCAATGAGTGCATCAGTAATAAATCAGTAATACTGAGTGATTAGTGAAGTCTTCAATATGTTAATTCACATGGATTTTTAATACACATCAAGGCTGATGTTAAGATGTTTTGGTACACACTTCATACCCAGTAAGGGCTGTTAAACTAATGCGATCAGTTTCTTATCGCAGATGATGATAAATAAGGTTTATTTATAAAGGATAATTACCTCAATTTCTGTTTAAAACATCTGTTCCATTAAACCTGTAGGAAGTGTCTGTTTATGTCAATTTAATTCTATTTAAATCATTAAATCAATTGATAATTATCAGCGTAGCTTTTGGCAAGATCGAGGAGCCCTCTGACTATCATCTCGGGCCAGACGTAATTATAACATGCACATCCATCTTTTCCCTTTGAGTTCTCTGACTTAGGGTTGCCAAATCTGGTTAGTGCGTCCCTGCAGGTTTTAACAATATTAACTGCTGCCTCCAAATGCCCCGCCTGGTCGAAAGAAAATTGCCTTTTTTTGCCATCTCAAATGTTTTTATCACTAATTTTTTAAAATAAAGAAAGTGGAGAATTGAAGCGGTTTTTTATTTTCCCTCTGAATTTTCCCGGTGTCACTCACTGCACTGTGTCGTGGGATTAACCTTCAATTCCTGGGTGCTCCAGTCCAGGACAACCTTGTTATGCATATATGAGGAGCAAGAGGATGTGTAGGCCCCCTCAAGGACAATGAAGGTAGGTTATGCGTGGAACCACAGGAAGTGGTTTAATGAGTACTCTGTATCGGTATTCACCAGGGAGAAGGACATGATGGATGTTGAGATCAG
Organism: Scyliorhinus torazame; assembly: GCF_047496885.1. NCBI lineage: Eukaryota > Metazoa > Chordata > Chondrichthyes > Carcharhiniformes > Scyliorhinidae > Scyliorhinus > Scyliorhinus torazame. The sequence goes on along the minus strand of NC_092715.1, from coordinate 263,983,664 downwards.
GGATAGGTGTGTGGACGCTCTGGAGAACGTCAATATATCAACGGTTGAGTGTTGAGTATCCTAAATTGCATTAAGGTAGACAAGTCCCCAGGGTCGGGTGGGATCTATCCCAGGTTATTGCGGGAGGCTAGGGGAGAAATAGCTGGGGCCTTAACAGATATCTTCACATCCTCTTTGACCACAGGCAAGGTTCCAGAGGACTGGAGAATAGCCAGTGTTGTTGCCTTGTTTAAAAAAGGAAGCAGTGATAATCCAGCAAATGATAGGCTGGTGAGCCTGACATCAGTAGTGGGGTAGCTTTTGGACAAGATGCTGAGGGGCAGAATATATGCACATTTGTAGGAAAATTGACTAGTTAGTGACTGGCAGCATGGTTTTGTACGGGGAAGGTCATGTCTCACCAACTTGATTGAGTTTTTTGAAGAGGTGACAAAGAAAATTGATGAGGGAAGGGCTGTGGATGTAGTTTATATGGACTTTAGTAAGGTGTTTGACAAGGACCCACATGGCAGACTGGAACAAAATCTAAAATCACATGGATTCGGATGACTAGATGGATACAGAACTGGCTTGGTTATAGAAGACGGAGTAGCGGTGGAAGGGTGTTTTTCAGAATGGAGATCTGTAGCTAGTGGTTTTCCCGCATGGAGATCTGTAGCTAGTGGTTTTCCCGCATGGATCAGTTCTGGGATCTTTGTTGTTTGTTCTACATATAAATGATCTGGAGGAAAATGTGGGTAGTCTAATTAGTAAGTTTGCAGATGACCGGGAGATTGGCGTAGTTGCTGATAGTGCCGAGGATTGTCAGAGGATCCAACAGGATATGGATAGATTGGAGACTTGGGCAGAAAAATGGCAGATGGAGTTTAATCTGGACAAATGCGAGGAACATTAACATACAAAGAGATCAGGGCGTGCAGGTCCACAGTTCCCTAAAGCTGGCAACACAGGTGGCCAAGGTGATTAAGAAGGCATATGGCATGCTTGCCTTTATCAGCTGGGGCATTGAGTACAGGAATCAGGAAATCATGTTGCAGCTGTATAAAATCTTGGTTAGGCTGCATTTGGAATATTACGTGCAGTTCTGGCCACCACATTATCAGAAGGACACGGAAGCTTGGGAGAGAGCGCAAAGAAGGTTCACCAAGGTGTTGCCTGGTTTGAGGGTGTTGGCTATGAGGAGAGGTTGAATAAAACTAGGATTGTTTTCACTGGAAAGATGGAGGCTGAGGGTAGACCTCAGGCTGGATGGTCATAGGCTTCTTCCAAGGATGGAAGTGACAATTACAAGGGGACACAGGTTCAAGGTGAGAGGGGGAAAGGTTAAGGGACATATGCGGAATAAGTTTTTCACACAGAGTGGTGAGTGCCTGGAATGCGCTGCCAGAGGATGTGCTGGAAGCTGGCACGTTAGCAACATTCAATAGGCATCTCGATGGGTACATGAATAGGGAGGAAATAGAGGATACGGACCGAGTAATGGCAGAAAGTCATTTTTTAGTGAGGGCATCATGATCGGCACAGGTTTGGAGGGCTGAAGGGCCTGTTCCTGTGCTGTACTTTTCTTTGGTCTTTGTTAATCCCAGAGGATTGGCAACTAACTCTAGGCTTTGAATTTAGAATAATTTGTAGAATCATAAAATGGTTACGGGACAGAAGGAGGCTATTTGGCCCCTCGTGTCAGTACCAGTTCTCTACAAGGGCAATGTAGCTAGTTCCACTCCTCACGCACTCCCCCCAGCACCACACCTTTAGAATTGTACCTTTTTTCTTCCTTCCTATTAAAATATATCGCTTCACACTTATAGAATCACAGAATTTACAGAAGGAGGCCATCCGGCCCATCGGGACTGCGCTGGCCCTTGGAAAGAGCACCCTACTTAAGCTCACGCCTTCACCCATAACCCAGTAACCCCACCTAATCTTTTGGACACAAAGGGCAATTTATCACGGCCAATCCACCTAACCTGCACATGTTTGGACTGCGGGAGGAAACCGGAGCACCCGGAGGAAACCCAATCAGAAGGTGCAGACTCCGCACAGACAGTCCCTCCGAGGCCGGGACCCTGGAGCTGTGAGGCAGCAGTGCTAACCACTTTGACGCCGTGCCGCTCTCTGCGTTAAATGTCACCTGGCGGGTGTCTTCCCATTCCGCATTCTGCCTTTCTCCTCTCGAATCCCACCACTCCCCTCCTCACTTCACAACATGTCCAAGTTTTGTTTCAATTGCAGATTTTGATATCACGGGCTGGATTCCCTGTGGGCAGGATCCTCTGTTTCAACACAGTCAGGTTGAAAAGGGGACGCAGCTCCAAGTCAAAATATGCACCGTAAAATTGCGAGACTCTCTTTTAAGGTCTTGAAAGGCGATGTTCCTTAACAGCGACACATGTCCAGCAGCCTGTCCACAGTGACGTTATTGTGCATCGCCCCAATCCTCCTTGGAAAATCCGTACAAAGGATTGTTTAAATTCTCTCCAATCCAACAGAAACAAAAAGATCCCAAACCTCCTGTAGCGATCTTCATGTCTGATGAGGCAGCAATACTGGTGGGAAGGCAATTTGACCTTTTCGCTACACGATGAGGATATCAATTTCAAACTGGCCTCGGACCCAGAGTGAGGAGATGAGCTCTAATAAATCCTTTGTTGCGCACTGCCTGGATCACATTAGAATGTATTTTAAAGCACTTTCACTGCATTGTAAAGTCGGCAATGGGGACGGGCGTTGTAAACATTCCATTAGCAGGTGAAGGTTTGGTCACTAAGTAGAGCACTCTGCTCCGCCCCCCGCCCCTCACACACACTCACTCAATGGAGAGTTCTAGTAGGAGAATCGTGTGTTTGCAGTAATGGAATTGCTGCGCTGACAATAGGGAGGAGCGGAGTAGAAATGTCCAACCAGAGGGCCATTCGCGAGCCTCGCCCATGTGTGCACAGCTTCTACCAGACACCTAATGCATTTCAAACGAGTAAACAGCACCTTTCACACGGCGAAACAATCCAGGCCACTTCACAGCAGTGTCAGCAAACAAATACTGACATCCAGGCACATTAGATGTCAGGGCATTCGACCAATGCCAATTCTGCCCTTGCGTCCATTCCCAATTTCAAACCTTCTACCTGTCTTCAGTAAGCTTCAGTAAGTACGAAGCTTTGGAAATCCCTACCTAGACCACTCCATCTGTCCCCACTCCTTTGGAACCCTCTTCCGAACCTACCCCTTTGACCATTAACCTTTCAGTTAAATGCCCTAATATTTCCTCATGTGCCTTGGTGGCAAATTTTGTTTGAATGTTCGACCTCATTAAAGATTTTGGGTTGGACTCTCCGATCCTGCGGCTATGTCCGCCTGCATCCATCTGGTCTTACGAACAGAAAGTCGGCGCTTCTCACCGCAAGTGAAGGCTCGCCAGCTGATTCGCCGGAACCGCACTCGCCAGCCCCCCGCTAACAAGGTCGAGCAGCTCTTAAGCTGCACTTGCTCAGCCAACCACCCCCCCGCCCCCCTCCCCCCACCCCTGAGACCCCTGGATAGGGGGACTCCCCCGAGACGTCCTGAACAGAACCTTTAGCTGGAAGCCCTTTGTTAATTTCTGTTGGTGGACTGTGACCTGAGGGGTTTACAGGGGCTGGTTTAGCACAGGGCTAAATAGCTGGCTTTTAAGGCAGGCCAGCAGCACGGTTCAATTCCTGTACCAGCCTCCCCGAACAGGTGCCGGAATGTGGTGACTAGGGGCTTTTCACAGTAACTTCATTTGAAGCCTACTTGTGACAATAAGCGATTTTCATTCATTTCATTTCATTCAAACACAGGTCACAGCTTTTCTCTTTCCAGGAATGGACACGTGCTGCTTCCTCTGTCTGAGTCAACAGGTGTATTGTCCAGGTGAGTTTTACAACAGTAATTATCTCCACTGCCTCTGCCTGGACTGCCCTCTAGCTTCCAGTCAGGGGTCTGTTTTCTGGGGTGGGGGTCTCAGGGAGTCCCCCTCTTCAGGGATGTCTCAGGGGAGTCCCCATATTCAGGGGGGTCTCGGGGGAGTCCCCCTATTCAGGAGGATCTGTGGGGAGTCCCCCTATCCAGGTGCTCTTGGGGGAGTCCACCTATTTAGGGGTCTCGGAAAGTCCCCCCATTCAGTGGGTCTCTAAGGAGGGGGTTCTCCCTCTCTAGGGGGTCTCCGTTTAGGGGGTCTCCCTATCTAGAGCGTCTCTGTGGGGTGTCTCCTGTTTTAGGAGGGTCTCTGGGGTGGGGGAGGGGGGTGCTCAGTGGGGGGGCCTGGTAGGGGAGGTGTGGGCAGTTCCTGCATTGTGGGAGGGTGGGGGGGGGTGCCCTTGGGTGACCTTTGGGGGCAACTCCCTTAAAGGGGTTACCCCCTTGACCCATGGCGAGGTTCCCCCACATCAGGAGCACGCTGGTTAATACGAGTAGTGATCCGCGCCCATGTGAATCCCGGCCCAGAGGACTGGGGAAGCAGGAGCGCCCCGAGACGCTGGTGCCGGGCCCAATAAGTAGATGCAAATGGGTCATTAGGGCGCTGATGCATGGGCACGAACCCGGATCTCGTCACAAACGGGGGTCCGGAGTTTGGAGTCGGTTCGACCGGACACCCGATCGCGATCTGCGTTGCCGGAGTGGCAGGCCTGAGAATCCAGCCCATTACATCACTGCAACTTGTTATCGTTTTTGTTCATAGCCTCAGAGTAGAAAGGCAAAGTTGGTAATTATGTTGTCATGGGGACAAAATAGAGAAAGCAGCACATTCTCATCAGTCGATGGATGGCTTTGTACTGAAAACCAACTCATCACCAGGTTTGTGCACAGACAGTACAGCCAGCGTACAGGAGGAGCCCATTCAGCCCTTGGTGCGCCTGACGGCTGTTTGAAAGCAGAAGGACGATAAAGAGTTTTGCGTTCATCTATGAATGACTTGAATGGCTAAAAACAAATGCTGGGGTTACCCCCTAATCCAGTGGTGTAATTTTGACAGGAGCTCATAATCGCCACCCTCGTTCGACCCCGCCGCTACCTCTCAATTGCTCGGCCAACGGCCTGTGTTTGATCAGCAGATATTTCCTCCAAGTAAATATTACAAAGCGATTGGGCGGAATTTCGCCTTTTTTTTGGGGCAAAGCGTCATCTCTGCACGAAAAGCCAGGGCACTGCCAGGACACTGCCCCCCACACCCCCCCCTCCACACACACACACACACCGCCTGAGGCTGTACTCACCGGTGCACATCCAGCTCGTTCTGCTTTCCAGGTGCACCGTGAATGGACAATTTAACATAGGCATCCTATCCCGCATAGTTAAATAGATGCAGATTGCGATGCCATCATTTAAAATTGGGATTCCAGTCACACCATTGGTGGGGGGACACAATTGAATGGGGAAATCGCCCCCCCCACCCTCTCCTGCATAAAAGCCGTTTTGGGACTCCCGTTCAATTCTCCACCCGCTCCGCCATTCCGTCGCCCGAAAACAGAAGCGGAAAATCCTCCCCGTCGTCTCCAGACCCCATCACGAACGCTGTTCCATCGCCACTGGTTCCGTTCCTCTCCCAGGCCACTGCCGAAGGCTGACCCACACTCTCCGCAACACTGGTGTCGCATTTGACCCCAGGGTGAGTTTCCAGCCACATAGGATCATGGAATTTGCAGTGCAGGAGGAGGCCATTCGGCCCATCGAGTCTGCACCGGCCCTTGGAAAGAGCACCCTACTGAAGCCCACACCTCCATCCGGTCCCCATAACCCAGTTACCCCACCTAACCTTTTTTTTGGGGGACACGAAGGGACAATTTGGCATGGCCAACCCACCTAACCCGCACATCTTCGGACTGTGGGAGGAAACCGGAGCACCCGGAGGAAACCCACGCACACACGGGGAGAACGTGCAGACTCCGCACAGACAGTGACCCAGCGGGGAATCGAACCCGGGACCCTGGCGCTGTGAAGCAATAGTGCTAACCCAGTGTGCTACTGTGCCGCCCCAAATATTCAAGCCTTCCCCAAGACTACCAACTTCAACCTCGGTGAAATCGGCCAACGCCGCCCATGCTTCAGCCAATATGCTGAGGCCCTCGTCCACACCTTTGCCACCTCGAGACTGGACTCTTGCAAAGAACTCCAGCTGGCTTTCCATTGACCAGCTTCCACAAACTTAAGGTCATCCAAATCCTTGCTACCCTAGCTCACATCAAGTCCCATTCACCAATTACCCACTGTACTCCCTGACCTACACCAGCATCAGGTTAGGCAGCCCCTCCATTTTAAAATGCTTGGTCTTGTTTACACGGCCTCACTCATCCAGCCCCAAACCCCTCCAAGATATCTACACTCACTCCTCTAATCAGCCTCTTGAGCCGCCCCGATTTTAATGGCTCCACCACCGGTGGCAGTACCTTCAGACGCAGGACCCCTAAAGCTCTGGAATTCACTCCCTAAACCCGTTTCCCCCTTTAAAACCTGCCTCTTTGACCAGGCATTTGTTGATCTGCGCCCATATCCCCTTATCTGGCTTGCAGTTAAATTCTGTTTGACAATGCTACTGTGAAGCACCTTGGGATATGGAGTGCATTGGAGGCGCTAACAACATTGGAACAGGTGACCAAAGGCTTGGGTGTAAGAGTTAGGTTTTATGGAGTCCACCTGTAAATGAGAGAGAGGCGAGGAGGTTAGGGATGAATTCCAGAGCGCGAGAGGGCCCAGGCTGTCGGAAACACTGCTGCTGATGGCCTTAAGTAAATATAAAAATGCGAATTCATAGGCGAGCAGAACTTGTCATTTAGACCTCAAAATCACTCACCTTTATTAAGGACTTGGTTTGCAAATAGGAAACTATATCACAGAGGGGTGTATGATTTTTTTTTGAAAATTTGAAAACATGGTGATACTGAACGGATAAAACACTTCCCCGACCCTCGAGTCCTCCATCCAAACTGCGATTGCGGTCAGAGTGAATCCGAGGAGCTGGTAATTTTCCCTCTAGAGCTACTCACATTGTTATCGACCAGCACAGACACTATGGGCCGAAGGGCCTTTTCTATGCTGTGAGACTCTAAGACACTACGAGTGTTGACGCCGGGGCAGAATTTGTGGACTTTCACAAGAGCAAAACTGGCGCTGAACCTGGATCGATTCAGCGACTGTGGAGGGGCTAGCACCAGCACCACGTGTAACACAATCGATTCCAATGAGAAACGGTGCGGGATTCGCCGGGTCCGTGATTGGCACTCGGGAGGCTGACAAGCTGCAGCCGCACGTACACATTACACTCCCCACACACACTCATCCCAGCCACACACACACATTAAACTCCCCACACGCACTCATCCCAGCCGCACACACACATTACACTCCCCACACACACTCATCCCAGCCGCACACACACATTACACTCCCCACACACACTCATCCCAGCCGCACACACACATTACACTCCCCACACACACTCATCCCAGCCGCACACACACATTACACTCCCCACACACACTCATCCCAGCCGCACACACACATTACACTCCCCACACACACTCACCCCAGCCGCACACACACATTACACTCCCACACACACTCATCCCAGCCGCACACACACATTACACTCCCCACACACACTCATCCCAGCCGCACACACACATTACACTCCCCACACACACTCATCCCAGCCGCACACACACATTACACTCCCCACACACACTCACCCCAGCCACACACACACATTACACTCCCCACACACACTCATCCCAGCCGCACACACACATTACACTCCCCGCGCACAAAATCCCAGCCGCACACACACATTACACTCCCCACACACTCATCCCAGCCGCACACACACATTACACTCCCCGCACACACTCATCCCAGCCGCACACACACATTACACTCCCCACACACACTCACCCCAGCCACACACACACATTACACTCCCCACACACACTCATCCCAGCCGCACACACACATTACACTCCCCGCGCACACAATCCCAGCCGCACACACACATTACACTCCCCGCGCACACCATCCCAGCCAACAAGGTGGCCCTGGTTGTGCTGGACCACGCGCCCATACAGCTGGTGGGTCAGCTGGGGCCAGAGGGGCACCCAGTGGGGGGGGGGGGGCCTGGGGGAGATCTATATGACCCGTGGCCCTAAGTTCACAGTGCACAGTCAGCGGAGTGCACAGCTGCATGGCTGCCTTGCCGGCTGCGGCAATGGTGCTCCGTGCCCGTCCCCCCCGACCCCACAATCCACCTCCTGGCCACCCCACCCCGCCAGTCTCCCCGGTCCTGTCAGAAGATCCCCCCCTCCCCGGCCAGCACAACGACTGTCAGCAAATTATGGCGATGTTGGTCACTTTCCGTACCCCCGCCGCCCCCCCCCCCGCCCCCCCCCCCCCCCCCCCCCGCCCTCAGCAGCCACGGCGTCAGTTTCACGATTTTTAAAGGCACAAGTGAACCTCTCCGTCGGGAACTGGCCCATCGGAGGCGGAGCATCGCGGAGGCCCCGGAGAATACCGGGACGGGCCCGCTAGTGACTTGCAAATGACGTTTACTGTACGTGCGTTCCGGACCGCATTGGCGTCGCTGTCGAGGTGTCGAGTAATTGCGATTTGACGTCAAATGGGTGCCTGCCGCAATTTTAGCGTTTTGCAATTTCGGCTCAGCCAACAGAGAATTCCGCCTTCTGACTCTGTACAAGGACACCCAGATCCCTCTGTACCCCAGAGTTTCCCAATCCATACACCATGGATCCAAGAACCAGAATCCACACATAGTCTGTGCTGCCCTTTTCCTTAACTTGTATCCAGTCCTGGTCATCTGTTTCTCCAGTTCCCCCTTGAACCTACCTGTACGATTCACCTCAACCACTCTCTGTTAGCGAGTGAGCTCCGCATTCTCACCACTCTCTGGGTAAAGATCTTTCCGCTGAATTCCCTATTCGTGACTCTTTAATAATGATGACCCCAGCTCTGGTCTCCCCAACAACTTGAAAAATCTTCTCGAGCTTTCAAACCCCTTCATAATTTCAATAATCCTCGATCAAGTCACCTCCAATGTGGCGTTCTCATTGATTACATTTGAAACAAAAAAGCCTGGGCGGGATTCTCTCAGCCTCCGGAGCTGGGCCGAGGAATCGTCGCGTCCGGCGCGAATCGCGGCACGCTGCCCCAACGGCGGGACGCGATTCTCTGCAGAGCGGGGAATTGCTGCCATTGGCGCCGGTGTGGTCGGCGTGGCGCCGCCCGGAAGCCGTTCTATGCCCCCCCACCCCCCCCGCCGTTTCTCCGCCCGGGATGGGCCGAGTGGCCGTACCAAAAAACCCAAGTCCCGCTAGCACCGTTCTAACCTGCTCTTAGCCGGCTGGACCTCGGCGTGGAAGGGTCCGGGGGCAGCCTGTGGGAGGGGGAGGGTGGGTCCGACCCCGGGGGGGTGGGGGGGCCTGCGCTCTGGCTTGGCCTGCGATCGGGGCCCACCAATCGGCGGGCCGGCCTCTCGGGCTGGGGGCCTCCTTTCTTCCGCGCCGGCCCCTGTAGCCCTGCGCCATGTTGCGTCGGGGCCGGCGCATTGATGGGAGCCACTGAGCATGGGCGCGTTGGCACCGGTGCCACTGAGCATGCGCGCGTTGGCACCGGTGCCACTGAGCATGCGCGCGTTGGCACCGGTGCCACTGAGCATGCGCGCGTTGGCACCGGTGTCACTGAGCATGCGCGCGTTGGCGCCCAGTTGACACCGGGATCAGCAGCTGGAGCGGCGTGGGTCGCTCCAGTGCCGTGCTGGCCCCCTGTAGGGGCCAGAATTGCTGCTCCTGAGGGCATGTTGACGCCGTCGGGAAACGCGATGGTGTTTACGACGGCGTCAACACTTAGCCTCGGGATCAGAGAATCCCGCCCCCTTTACTTGCGAAGTTAAATGGTTGAGTAGAATTGATAATGTGGACTGTATGTGGGAAAATGGTCTTCTCTTGCTCCGTATTTTATGTTCTTAAGCAGGAGTGCTGTTATCAAAATAGCATTCCACCTGTGCCTAGCACAAGAGGTTTTGGGTGTGTTTATCATGTTTTAATTTCCAACAGCACATATGGTACTTGTTGTGTCCGTGATCTTGGCTGGGATTCTCCGAAATCCCGGCCAAGTGTTGACGCCGGTGTAAACGCCGGAGTGGTGTATGCCGGCGCCAACGGGCCTCTTGGCCCAGCGAGTCAGCGGCCCTCAGGGAGCCAGCACGGCTCCGGAGGGCTGCACGCTGCACCGCCGGTGGTACACGGTTGGAACCACGCCGGTGGGACACGCCGGAACTCGGCGGGAATTCAGCCGGTCGACCGCAGCGAATCGCCGCGGGGGCCTCTTTCAGCGGCCCCTGACCGGCGCCGCGACGACCGTGTGGGCGCGATTGCCGCCTATTCTCTGGTCACCGGAGAATCGCGTCCCGGCATCGGAGCGGCGTGGCAGGAATTTCCCGCGTCACCGCCGATTCTCTGACCCGGCGAGGGCTCGGAGAATCCCGGGCCTTGTCTTTACAAGTATCCTATAGAACCGCTGGTGACTTCACCAGAATGATAATTTATTGTTGTGCACATGGTTAAGAAACAATCAGAATTGTTATACAGACCAAGTTATCGTTGTTACATTAAACTCTCCTGGAACTACCGTTATGTACAACTGTCCTCGTGTACGCCTTCCAACCTTCTGCCGGTAGCCGGATGCCACACGACTAATATCTGGCACCACCTGCTGGTAGGAGGATGCACTGCTGAGTGCATGTTATATTATTGACAGGCATATGACCACAGTCCCAATAAGTCATTTTCTGTCGCATTATTCCAATTCCACTGACAGGTAAAATATTCTTAAAGTGAGCTTAAAATTCTCTGCAACCATGCATTCCCGTAGCGAACGAGATATAATGCGCAAGACCAATTTCCCTTTCAATGCAAGGATTATGCAAATGTGACCGGATGGTTTTAAGCGTGTTACTAAAAGAGACACACTGTCAGAATCTGCCTTGCGAATTAGTACCACCCATCAATCCACAATTAAACTCCATCAGTTTCTGTTGTGCTCGTCAGATGGGATTTATTAACAATAGCAATTGTCACTAATCCCAGCACACATACAATGCTGAAGGATCTGTAATGAACACCAACTCATCCTCACTTGAGAATTCCTCATCTGCAGTGCCATGGATCAACAGCGAAATCCTAGGCTTTTGTTAAACAAGCAGTTGAACCATTCAGGTTAACAATCACTACTGATAATTCTACTTCATCTTAATAAATATGAGGATGAAGGGGTCATCTCGATTTGAAATATTAACTGCTGCCTGATCTTTCTCCAGCAATTTTTGTTTTTGTTTCCAATTTCCAGAATTTATTGTATTTCGCTTTGGTATTCAGCTCAGCAAAAGAAGTTTCAAAAAGAGAAATCATTAAAACATCCCGCACAATTTGAATACTTGCGATATGGGCAGCACGGTAGCACAAGTGGCTAGCACTGTGGCTTCACAGCGCCAGGGTTCCAGGTTCAATTCCCCGCTGGGTCACTGTCCGTGCGGAACATAGAACATAGAAAATTATAGCGCAGTACAGGCCCTTCGACCCTCAATGTTGCGCCGACCTGTGAAACCACTCTAAAGCCCATCTACACTATTCCCTTATCGTCCATATATCTATCCAATGACCATTTGAGTGCCCTTAGTGTTGGCGAGTCCACTACTGTTGCAGGCAGGGCATTCCACGCCCTTACTACTCCCTGAGTAAGGAACCTACCTCTGACATCTGTCCTATATCTATCTCCCCTCAATTTAAAGCTATGTCCCCTCGTGCTAGACATCACCATCCGAGGAAAAAGGCTCTCACTGTCCACCCTATCCAATCCTCTGATCATCTTGTATGCCTCAATTAAGTCACTTCTTAACCTTCTTCTCTCTAACGAAAACAGCCTCAAATCCCTCAGCCTTTCCTCATAAGATCTTCCCTCCATACCAGGCAACATTCGGGTGAATCTCCTTTGCAATGCTTCCACATCCTTCCTATAATGCGGCGACCAGAATTGCACACAATACTCCAAATGCGGCCGCACCAGAGTTTTGTACAGCTGCAACATGACCTCATGGCTCCGAAACTCAATCCCTCTACCAATAAAAGCTAACACACCATACGCCTTCCTAACAACCCTCTCAACCTGGGTGGCAACTTTCAGGGATCTATGTACATGGACACTGAGATCTCTCTGCTCATCCACACTGCCAAGAATCTTACCATTAGCCCAGTACGCTGTCTTCCCGTTATTCCTTCCAAAATGAATCACCTCACACTTTTCTGCATTAAACTCCATTTGCCACCTCTCAGCCCAGCGCTGCAGCTTATCTATGTCCCTCTGTAACTTGTAACATCCTTCCGCACTGTCCACAACTCCACCGACTTTAGTGTCATCTGCAAATTTACTCACCCATCCTTCTACGCCCTCCTCCAGGTCCCCAAAACAGATCCTTGTGGTACACCACTAGTAACTGGACTCCAGTCTGAACATTTCCCATCAACCACCACCCTTTGTCTTCTTCCAGCTAGCCAATTTCTGATCCAAATTGCTAAATCACCCTGAATCCCATGCCTCCGTATTTTCTGCAGTAGCCTACCATGGGGAACCTTATCAAACACTTTACTGAAATCCATATACACCACATCAACTACTTTACCCTCATCCACCTGTTTGGTCACCTTCTCAAAGAACTCAATAAGGTTTGTGAGGCATGACCTACCCTTCACAAAGTTGACTATCTCTAATCAAATTATTCCTTTCCAGATGATTATACATCCTCTCTTTTATAAACCTTTCCAAGATTTTGCCCACAACAGAAGTAAGGCTCACTTGCCTATAGTTACCGGGGTTGTCTCTACTCCCCTTCTTGAACAAGGGGACAACATTTGCTATCCTCCAGTCTTCTGGCACTATTCCTGTAGACAAAGATGACTTAACGATCAAAGCCAAAGGCTCAGCAATCTCCTCCCTAGCTTCCCAAAGAATCTTAGGATAAATCGCATCCGGCCCAGGGGACTTATCTATTTTCACACTTTCCAGAATTGCTAACACCTCCTCCTTACGAACCTCAAGCCCTTCTAGTCTAGTAACCTGAATCTCAGTTTTCTCCTCGACAACATTGCCTTTTTCCTGTGTGAATACAGATGAAAAATATTCATTTAGCACCTCTCCTATCTCCTCGGACTCCAAGCACAACTTCCCACTACTGTCCTTGACTGGCCCTACTCTTACCCTAGTCATTCTTTTATTCCTGACATATCTATAGAAAGCTCTAGGGTTATCCTTGATCCTACCTGCCAAAGACTTCTCATGTCCCCTCCTGGCTCTCTCTTTAGGTCCTTCCTAGCTAACTTGTAACTCTCGAGCGCCCTAACTGAATCTTCATGTCTCATCTTTACATAAGCCTCCTTCTACCTCTTGACAAGTGTTTCGACTGCTTTAGTAAACCACGGTTCCCTTGCTCGACCACTTCCTCCCTGCCTGACAGGTACATACTTATCAAGGACACGCAGTAGCTGTTCCTTGAACAAGCTCCACATTTCCATTGTGCCCATCCCCTGCAGTTTTCCTCTCCATCCGATGCATCCTAAGTCTTGCCTCATCGCATCGTAATTGCCTTTCCCCAAGATATAACTCTTGCCCTGCGGTATATACCTATCCCTTTCCATCATTAAAGTAAACGTAATCGAATTGTGGTCACTATCACCAAAGTGCTCACCTACCTCCAAATCTAACACCTGTCCTGGTTCATTACCCAGTACCAAATCCAATATGGCCTTGCCTCTCGTTGGCCTATCTACATACGGTTTCAGGAAACCCTCCTGCACACATTGGACAAAAACGGACCCATCTAAAGTACTCGAACTATAGCGTTTCCAGTCAATATTTGGAAAGTTAAAGTCCCCCATAACAACTACCCTGTTGTCTGCACATTCTCCCCGTGTCTGCGTGGGTTTCCTCCGGGTGCTCCGGTTTCCTCCCACAATCCAAAGACGTGCAGGTTAGATGGATTGGCCATGATAAATTGCCCTTAGTGTCCACAAAAGTTAGATGGGGTTATTGGGTTACAGGGATAGGGTGGAGGTAAGGGCTTGTGGGTCGGTGCAGACTCGATGGGCCGAATGGCCTCCTTCTGCACTGTATGTTCTATGTACTTCCAATTTGAAGTGTTGAATTGAACCACGGCAATATCTTCAAATAAGATGCAAAGTGCTCAGAGTGGGAGGGGCGGAAACATTGATGGTGACTCCTCAACAAGACATTGAAGCTCATGTCAGAGTTTCCGTTAGCTATTAACCAGGGACCAGGAGCGGGGCTGTGATATTCCTGAAGTACGCAAGGATGGGGAGAGTTGGAAGGGCGGAGCGGACATTGGGCAGTTTCTGGTGTCAAAATCCAGGTTCGTTCTTGGAACGCACGCATCACTGGCAAAGCCTGAATTTTGATCTTGAGAAGGTGGTCGCGAGCTGCCTTCTTAAAAGGCCACAGTACAGGTGATGCAGGTACGCTGACTGTTAGTGAGGGAGTTACAGTGACAGCGATATATTACCAAGTCAGGGTGGTGAGTGACTTGGAGGGGAACCTCCAGGTGGTGGGGTTCCCATGTACCTTGTCCTTCTAAGTGGTAGAGTTCACGTATTTGGAAGGTGCTGTCGAAGGAGCCTTGCCAATTTCCTGCTGTACTTCTTGTCGCTGATACCCTCTGCGGCTATAGTGCACAATGGAAGAAACAAATGCTTAAGGTGGTGGATGGGGCGCCAGTAACGTGGGCTGCTTTTTTACTGGGTGGCGTTGAGCTTCTTGAGTGTTGGAGCTGCACTGATCCAGGCAAGTGGAGAGTATTCCATCACACTCCTGGCTTGTGCCTTGCTAATGGTGGACAGGCTTTGGGGAGCCAGGAGGCGAGTTACACAGTGGATGGTGTTTTATTCAATTTGGACACACGTGGATTTACAAACGATCCCTGTCTGGTGGTGTTCTGACCATACGGTGGAAATGTTTTGTGATTGACATTGAAAGCAAAAAGAATGAAACTTTGATATTCTCTGGTGGCTACTTTGTTAGGTCAGAACATCCACCACATGTACACCAGCTTATTTCCATTTCTTCAGGCCAGAGTGACTTTTAACGGCATGTGATAAACACCCACACACTTCAAAAAAGAATTAACATAGTAAATGTCCTAAGGATTTTTGTAGGAAAGTTATAATCGACAGTGAGCCACTTTAGGTAGACATTGGGGCAGGTGATCAAAAGCTTGGCCAAAGAGGTGGGTTTTAAGACGTATCTTAGCAGAGAGAGGTGGAGAGGCTTAGGGCCCCATGGCTTAGGATCTAGACAATTGAAGGCATGGCTGCCAATGGTGGAGTGATGGAACCTAGTGATGCTCGAGCCGGTAGCTGGACCCTGCTTAAACTTATCCCCATCCCACGCACCATTCTCACTGGGCAATAGTGCGGGGATGGGGGGGGGGGTGGAGACGTGGGCCGGTCGGCTCCATCGGTATAGTTGTGGCTTCACCAAATGTTTCGCTAATTCCATAAGACCATAAGACATAGGAGCGGAAGTGAGGCCATTCGGCCCGTCGAGTCCACTCCACCATTCAATCATGGCTGATTTCAACTCCATTTACCCGCTCTCTCTCCATAGCCCTTAATTCCTCGAGAAATCAAGAATTTATCAACTTCTGTCTGGTACAACCCAATTATAATGTGGTCTTGCACCCATTGGGAATTGAATGGACGGGTCGTGAGTCTGACAGGTCATCAATCTGAAACTTCTGGAGCTGGATTCTACGCACTGCTGGCGGCGGAGTTCCTGATGCTGGAGCAAATCCTGCGTCGGAGAAAAAACAAGCGTGTATTTAACCTGTGGACCTCACGGTGGACCAGAGCCCTACGTTTCCCGACAATGACCCACATTTTTGAAAGCCACGATTCAATCTGTCTCCTTCGCTTTCTCAATCAGTGCATTCCAGACCCTGAACACTCAGCGCTTGAAAACGATGTTGCTCCTGCCGCATGTCACCGAACCTCTTTCGCCAATCACCCTAAGTCAGACGCATTTGATCTGCAACCCTGTCCATTAATGGGAACAGTGTCTCCCTATCCTATCCAGGCCTTTAGTGGTTTTGAACAGTTCTATCAAATCTCCTCTCAAGACTTCCCCTCTCCGACACCATGTCGCCGATCCTGAATGTGGGCATTGGAACCCTGCCAGTGGCGGGAATTTCTGGGGTCTCTGATTTGCTGGAACTGCGGACAAGGACGGGCGGGGGTTGTTCGGGCCTTCGCTCCGTTGGTTGCACAGAGCTGGATCCTATTGGCCTGGAGGTTGGCAACACCCCCGAAGGCTTCAACGTGGCGGGCGGGGCTCGATGAAGTTGTTGCACCTCGAGACGTTCGAGTACAGTGTGAGGGGTTCTATCGAAGATGGCGGCGTTTATATTGTACTTAGAGAATTAGTCGCTGTTAGTTGTTCGAGGGTTGTTAGGGGGCGGATGGATGGGTGGGTGGGAGGAGCAGGTTATTTGCCTTTTGTGTGGTTAGTTTTGTTGGTTTGGGGAGGGGGTGGGGGACTGGGGTTGGGATTTTGCAAAAATAAAAAGTGTTTGTTTATGTCTTTTGTACCTTTTGAGTTAAAATAATGTTTTTAAAATTTCATTAAAATGATTCTCAAAACAAAAATGCTTCCCTTCTCCAAGAAGAACGCTCCCAGCTTCCCCGATCTATCCGCCTAGCTGCCATTCCCCATCTCTGCAATGATTCTTGCCAATCCTTTCCACACCCTTTCTATAGCCTTCACATCCTTCCTGAAGCGTGGTTCCCAGAATTGGTCACGATGGTCCAGCTGAGGCTGAACCAATGTCTTAGAACATAAGAACATAAGAACTAGGAGCAGGAGTAGGCCATCTGGCCCCTCGAGCCTGCTCCACCATTCAATGAGATCATGGCTGATCTTTTGTGGACTCAGTGCCACTTTCCGGCCCGAACACCATAACCCTTAATCCCTTTATTCTTCAAAAAACTATCTATCTTTATCTTAAAAACATTTAATGAAGGAGCCTCTACTGCTTCACTGGGCAAGGAATTCCATAGATTCACAACCCTCTGGGTGAAGAAGTTCCTCCTAAACTCAGTCCCAAATCTACTTCCCCTTATTTTGAGGCTATGTCCCCTAGTCCTGCTTTCACCCGCCAGTGGAAACAACCTGCCCGCATCTTGCCAGGGTTTATCAGAATGTCCTTGCTTTAGGCCTCTGTGCCCCTATTTATAAAGCTCAGCATCTCCTATGGTTTATTAGCCACTGAATGGGGGTCCAACGATGGTACCTCTTAAAACTGAACAGCTAGACTGCCACTAGAGTAGTTTTACATCAATTACTTTATTCAGGATTGAGATGAATTATAGGAAGTGTACGGAGTAATCATTATTAACTATTAAACATGTATTTTTAGGACATAGCATAATAAGTAATCGAATGGGATTTAGGATAGCTAACTTGACCAAAAGGACGTCACTTCTGATATTGGGCGGGGTTCTCCCATTCGGCGGCAGAGTGTCCACGCCGTCGGAAACGCCGTCGCGTTTCACAACGTCGTGAACGGGCCGCTGGGAGTACCGATTCTGGCCCCTCCAGGGGGCCAGCACGGCGCTGGAGCGGTTCACGGGGTCGGAGCCCCCCCCTCCCCCACCCCATAGGCCCCCCCCCCCCCGTCCAGGTGTGGACGGCACCGGCAGGGCTCTGCCTTTCCAGAGCGGCCGCTCGGCCCATACAGGCCGGAGAATCGGAGGCCCGGCCGCCTAGAGCGGCCCGCAACCGGCGCCGTGCCAAACGCGCTGGCGCCAATGGCGCCGATTCTCCACAGTGCCGGCGTGGCGCAGTTGCGGGGATTCTCCGGCCCGGTGCGGGGCTGGGAGAATCCCGCCCCTTGTCTTTGTGAAACAATCCAGGAGGCGGGTTTTGCTGTTCTGCTTCTCACAGACAATGAATGCACAGCACATTACTAGTGAGTACAGCTGTCAGGATGAGGATCAATCATGGGCTGCTCGCAATTCTATTGGGTGAAGCTTAAACACTGCTTGCAATTCTATTGGATAAGTTTAAAAGTAGCAGCTTCAGGAATTGGATCACGTCCAACTGGGGTGGGCTATTGATTTTTGAAAACTGTATAAGTGCCGTGTTCTCGTCTTTGTTCAGCAGAACAGATCTTGGTAGATATCCAGGTCTGTTCTCCGTTTACATGTAACAAGCTTGATTAAATAGCCACCTCGTCAAGATTGTTGATGTGTTTTTTTTCCTCTCTGTACTGAGTTGAGCAAAAGTGAATAACCCCACGTGGAAGCTGACTCAATACACAGGTCTTGAAACCGCTCCTACAGTCACTTTCTCAGCGTACCTTGTCATCTTCAATGATCTGTGCACATGCACCCCCACGTCCCTCTGCCCCCCCCCCACCCATTCAGAATTGTACCCTTCTATTTATATCATCCCTCTTCACCCTACCACTATTTATTTCACACTCCACAAGGGGGCACAGTTTTGAAGGTAATTGGCAAAAAGAAACAGAGGGGATGGAAGGCAGCTTGATTTTTCATAGTCATCATGACCTGGAATTTGGAATTAGATACAACAATAACTTTCAAAAGGAAATTGGATGAATGCCTGAAAAAAAAGAAAATTGCCGTGCTGGGGGTAAAGGGCGAGGGTCTGGGACTTGTTGGGAGTGCCATCCCAAAGGGCCAGTACAGATACGATGGGCTGAAGGACTTCCTCCTTTGCTGCATGGTTCTTACATTACAAATCCATAACGTCGGATACCTGTTCATGAACTGTGACTTGTAGGGCCGGCACGGTAGCACAGTGGTTAGCACTGTTGCTTCACAGCTCCAGGGTCCCGGGTTCAATTCCCGGCTTGGGTCACTGACTTTGCGGAGTCTGTACTTTCTGCCCGTGTGTGCGTGGGTTTCCTCCGGGTGCTCCGGTTTCCTCCCACAGTCCAAAGGTGTGCGGGTTAGGCGGATTGGCCATGCTACATTGCCCTTAGTGCCCAAAAAGATTGGGTAGGATTACTGGGTTGCGGGGGTGGGGTGGAGGCGTGGGCTTGAGTAGGGGTGCTCTTTCCAAGGGTCGGTGTGGACTCGATGGATCGAATGGCCTCCTTCTGCACTGTAAATTCGATGATTCTATGTATTGTTCATTCAGATGAAATACAAAACAAATCACCACAAAAATCAAACTCATCTTTCCAGCGGCACAGGGCACAGTGGTTAGCACTGCTGCCTCACGGCGCCGAGGACCCGGGTTCGATCGCAGCCCGTGTGGAGTTTGCACCATCTCCCAGTGCCTGCGTGGGTCTCACCCCCACACCCAAAGATGTGTGTCTTTGGCCACGCAAAATTGCCCCTTAATTGGAAAAAAGAGAGAATTGGGTACCCTAAATTTAATTTTTTTTTAAAATGCATCTTTCATTCAGTGTATCTGGGAATCCGTTCTGTCTGGGTGTGTGACTGGCCCAGACACTAACCGCCCCAGTCACAAACCGAGGTGTGTTCCCGGTCTCTGACTGCTGCACGGTGCACTCGCAGACAGCATGCCTTCTATTCGTAAGTTCCTCAGAGGGCAATGAGCTGAATGATTGCATAAACAAACAGCTGAAGAGTCTTTGCTTTGTTTTAAGGTCGCCACTGCACATAAAGCGTTCTTTTCTGCCGGAGCGGTCCCCGCTGTACAAACGGAAAAAATAAAATCTTGAATGCTAATTTGCGTATGTGCATCAGACAACTGTCCATTCAGCTGTCCCGAGTGGGCCTCAGGTAAATGACCACCGGTCAAAGCCCAAAATGTTTCTTTCCCTTATTTTGCTCCACATCCCAATCCTCGCATCCTTTTAAAGGTACCTGGATGAGCGCTTGGCACATCATAACATTCAAGACAATGGGATTCAAGGCAATCCCATACAAATGGGATGTGGTGGGCAGGTCAGGTGCTTTTCATGCATCGGTGAAGACTCGATGGGTCGAAGAGCCTCACCTGCGCTGTATTATTCTCTGATTCTTTCCTTTCCCGCATTTCAAATGGATATTTACTAAAAATGACTTTCCCCGGCCGAATGTTTGTTTTCCCAGACACAGCCTTGGGCTCCGAGTTGAATTCCAACTTCAGCTGCGTTCTCCGTGATCTGCGTCTTGCGGCGATTGTCATAATATACACCAGTATATCATGGTGCAGCCACACACTGATGGACACACAGCGGGACCAATCAACATACACAACACCGCAGCCAATCACCAGTGAGAGCACAACGCACTATAAAGACAGCGACGGGAGAGTTCCCGCTCATTCTAGGAGCACAGAGCTCACAGCCTGCAACACAGACATTCACCATGTGCTGAGTGCATCACCTGGTTAGGACTAGGCAAGTGTCAACAGTTCAAGTATGTTAATATAGTTAACCTTATAATAAAATAGTGTTGCACCACTTCCAGTGTTGGTGACCTGGGGCGAGATTCTCCGACCCCCCGCCGGGGGCTGGCGTGAATCCCGCCCCGCCGGTTGCCGAATTCTCCACCACCAGAGATTCGGCGGGGGCGGGAATCGCGCCGCGCCGGTTGGCGGGCCCCCCCCCCCCCCGCGATTCTCCGGCCCGGATGGGCCAATGTCCCGACGCTAAAATGCCTGTCCCGCCGGCGTAGATTAAACCACCACAAGGCGGCGCGGGCGGGCTCTGGGGTCCTGGCGGGGCGATATGGCCCCGGGGGGTGCCCCCACAGTGGCCTGGACCGCGATCGGGGCCCACCGATCCACGGGCGAGCCTGTGCCGTGGGGGCACTCTTTCCCTTCCGCCTTCGCCACGGCCTCCACCATGGCAGAGGCGGAAGAGACTCCCTCCACTGCAGATGCGCGGGAATGCCGTCAGCGGCCGCTGACTCTCCTGCGCATGCGCCGCCCGGAGATGTCATTTCCGCGCCAGCTGGCGGGGCACCAAAGGCCTTTTCCGCCAGCTGGCGGGGCGGAAATTCATCCGGCGCGGGCCTAGCCCCTCAAGGTTAGGGCTCGGCCCCCAAAGATGCGGAGCATTCCGCACCTTTGGGGCAGCGCGATGCCCGACTGATTTGCGCCGTTTTGGGTGCCAGTCGGCAGACATCGCGCCATTTCCGGAGAATTACGCCCCTGTTTGTGATCCAGAACACCCAACACATCAGCGATATTCACCATCTCTCCAATCACAGCTCTCACCATCTCCCGAGGTCCGCACTCAACACTATGGTGGGATTTGAACTAGTTCAGGCCTCTTCAGGGTTAAATTGGTGAAAGATTGAGTTTCTTCTGTGGATTCTCCAATTGAAAGAACATAGAACATTACAGCACAGAACAAGCCCTTCGGCCCTTGATGTTGTGCCGAGCATTGTCCGAAACCAAGATCAAGCTATCCCACTCCCTGTCATTCTGGTGTGCTCCATGTGCCTATCCAATAACCGCTTGAAAGTTCCTAAAGTGTCCGACTCCACTATCACAGCAGGCAGTCCATTCCACACTCTACCCACTCTCTGAGTAAAGAATCTACCTCGGACATCCCTCCTATATCTCCCACCCTGAACCTTATAGTTATGCCCCCCTTGTAACAGCTCCATCCACCCGAGGAAATAGTCTCTGAACGTCCACTCTATCTGTCCCCCTCATTATCTTATAAACCTCTATTAAGTCGCCTCTCATCCTCCTCCGCTCCAAAGAGAAAAGCCCTAGCTCCCTCAACCTTTCCTCATAAGACCTACCCTCCAATCCAGGCAGCATCCTGGTAAATCTCCTTTGCACCCTTTCCAATGCTTCCACATCCTTCCTGTAATGAGGTGACCGGAACTGCTCCCAATGAAAGGAGAAAGAAAGGTTTGTATTTATTGAGCACTTTTATAGAACCCAGGATGTTTCCCAAATCATTGTGCAGTCAAGGCGATCCTTCTGAAGTGCAGGAAACACAGCAGCCAATTTGTGCAAAGCAAGCTCCCACAGGGATGTATTCAGACAAGATTATCTGTTTTTCATGATATTACTTGAGGGATAAATATTGGGCAGGACACCGGGAGACTCCCTCGGCACAGCACTGTGTGCGTCAGTCTCAATAAGATTTCTAGAGTGGGACTTGAACTTGCAACTTTCCATACCCACAGCAATGTGATTGACTCCCAACTGCTCTCCTGAAATGGCCGAGCAAGTCACTCAGCTCGAGGGAAATTAGGGATGGGCAACAAATGCTGGCCTTGCCAGCGACACCCCACATCCCGGTGAAAGAATAAATTTCTCCCGCTGTGTGTCCGTGTCGATTTTTGTTTGATAATGTTCTTGTGGGGTCCACTTGTGGCGGGTTTTTAAAAACCACACTAAAGGCGTTAGATGAATGAAAGTCGTTCTTATCCCGCACCCGTCTCTCAGCCCTTCAAACAGGATTCTGAGTTAAATAAAGAGCTCTCATTCTGCATGCTAAAGTATACTGGTTGTGGTAACTGTGCTATGAAGACTCCCCATAGAGACATATGGAGCAGACTGTATTGCTTTTGATTTATTCATTAATAAGGGGTGGCTTTCTGCATGAGGGTTAACTGTTTGCTTGCACCTTGCCAAAGGCAGAAAGAATCACTTTTCACCCAGTGTCGAGGAATAGTAGCCCAGTGGCCTCCTTCGAGCAGAGAAGATAAAGGGGAAATTTAATCCAGATGTTCAAAATCAAAAAAGGTTTTGACAGAGTGAAGAAGGAGGCAGAAGGGGCGGGAAACAGAGGAGGCAGGTTATGATAATTGCTGAAAGAACCAGAGGGGGAGATTTTTTTTATGCTGTGTGTTGTGAGCTGCAAGGCGCTGCCTGAAAGGGCGGTAGAAGCAGATTCAATAGTAACTTTCACAAGGGAAGCAGATAGATATTGGAAGGGGAATGTCAAAGGAATTTGGGTGATGAGCAGAGTATGTGGAACTGATTGGATAGCATTTTTCTGCAATTTTTCATTATCTTCAAAAGTAAAGTATTTGTTTAGCATCTCTGCCATGCCCCAGGAGTTCTTTGCAACCCAGTCCTGAAGTATCCCTCAGGAAAGTGTCCCAATATTGCCCAATTATATCGAAATAGACCCCCTTGCATGAGGTCACATACTGACCTCACGAGTGTCGACTTGGACTGGTTACATCAAAGACAAATCTGGCCATTGTAACTATTATATGTGAATCAAATATATGGGCAGGCAATGGCGAGGTGGCATTGTCACTGGACGAGTGATCCAGTGACCGGGGGTAGTGCTCTGGGTTCGAAACCGGAGGAAACCCACGCAGACACGGGGAGATCCGCACAGACAGCGACAGCATTGTAATTGAATGCAGACGTTAGACTTCAATTAGAAATCTAGAAGATGTGATTAAGTTGCAATGACACACACACACACACAAATAAATAGCACCCTTCGTGATCCCAGGGATGTCCCAAAGTGTCTTTCAGCCAATGAAGAACTTTTTGAAGTGTAGTCACTGTTGTAATGTAGGAACACAGCAGCCAATTCACACACAGCAAGATCTCACTAACAGTATGATGACCAGATGATCTGTTTTTTGGGGATATCGATCGAGAGATTAAATATTGGCCATGACACTAGGGAGAACTCCCGCTGCTGTTCTTCAACATAGTGACATGGAAGTTTTAACGTCCACCTGCGAGGGCGGGTGGGGCCTCTGTTGGCATCTTGCAAAGGGACAGGACATTTGACAGTGCAGCACTCCCTCAGTATAGCACTGGAGCGCCTGCTTTGAATTTTGTCCTGGGGCTGAACCCAGCACCTTCTAATGTAAAGGCAACAGCAAGGCCCACTGAGCCATGACAACAAGAACATAAGAATTAGGTGTAGGAGGAGGCCATTCAGCCCATCGAGCTAGCCTGCCATTCGATAAGAGCATGACAAACCTGATTGTCGGCTTCGTCCCACATTTCCTGCCTGCTCCCCACAACCCTTGACCCCTCCTTGTTGACCAAACAACCTTCCCAGCTCAGGTTTGAATATATTTAATGGCCCAGCCCCCATTGCTCCCTGGGAAACAGAATTCCACAAACTAACGACCCTCTGAGAGAAGGCGTTTTCCCCCATTTCTATCTTATTGGCAGACCCCTTGTACTGAAACTGTGCCCCTTGGTCCTAGCCTCCCTACAAAGAGGAAACATCCTCACAGCATCCCAAGTTCAATTTACAATTTGGGTATTTTTAGACAGGATGAAAATCCAGACCGGTGGACTAGACTGTGTATGCGTGCATGTGTGCGACTGCGCATGTGTGCGCGCACGTGCGTCTGCATGTGCATGCGAGTGCATGTGCAAGGGTGCATGTGCATCTGTACACAGGTGCACATGTGTGCGTACCTATGTGTAGATGTGTGTGTGTTGGAGGGCTAAATAATTAACTGTGATGCTGCTTTTAACCATTATCCAGTGAATTTCAGTTAGATCACACTTGGTGTAATAGGCACTTCTCTAAATTTCGTATTATAGAGCAGACATAGAGGCATTGGGGAAGGGATAAAATGAGATTTACAAAAATTGATACCAGAGTTGAGGTAATATGCTTATCAGCAAACTTTGATCAGGGGATAATTTCTGTAGAAAAGGAGAATGCTCAAGAGTGACCTTATAGAGATAGTGAAGTTTATGAAGGGATTCATTAAAGTAAACATAGAATGTTTCCACTAATGGGGAGACTAAAACCAGGGGCCGTCAATTTACGGTAGTGTCATGGACTAAGATCTCATACTGTATGTTTATAATATATACATATGCTCAGCTTTTTCTCAAGTTTAAAACTAGACCTTGGTGAACAAGATGGTTAAAAAGGCTGTTCTGGTGTCGGTCTGTGATCCCAGAACAGAATAAGCCATTTCGCAGTTTCAGGAAAACTCATATCTCGTTATCTCCGAGGAGCCACTAACACAGCCCAACTTCAAAGAGAGCTAGACCAAAGTAATTTGTATTTAATAACCCAGACGTACCAGCCAGAGGCAGAGGGTCTGCTAAGGCAAAAGGCCCCTCAAATATTCCTTCTAGCTCACACTGCCTGGGACATTTAGCAGCCTTTGTGACCCAGTCGAATACTTGCTGATGGATACACATCCTTTGTTGTAGACCTGGCGGAGAGCTGGGGGGGGGGGGGGGGGTCATCTGACATAGTCCTCTGGCTTGTTGAACAAGTAAACGTGCCTTGCTGAGCTGAACAGCTCAGTTTGTTGCTTTAATATCTGACTAGCAGAAAAGGGTTCTGCTCAGGTTAAACACCTGGTCCCATGTACACAGCTCCTGCTGGAAGCTCTGTGCCATCGCCCACAAGACTGATTCATCTCGACAGGCCTAAATCATCGCGTGAAGTCAACACCACGGGAAAAGTGAATTTGACAACATTGATTTCCAGCGACCTCCATGAAGGAATTATCTCATTGGACTTTGGTTCTGGACTCTGGAGGTCACGAATATTTATATTCTCTGTGGTCTCCAAACTGTAAAACTTTCTTTTCTCTATCCCTTTCTTTGCTCTGAGTGTGGAGTCGGCGTTGCGAACCCTCATCCCATATTTTAGTGTGTGCAAACAAACTAACCCTCTGAGTTCACCCCATCTCGGGTTGGTTGTGGGGTTATTGATAGAAACTTGGATTGCACAAAAACTAGGAGGGGGTCGGGGAACCAACGCTTATAAAGAAGGAAATACATTGTTTTTAAACCTCTCTGGTTCAGGCCAGGTGGAGCGAGGATAAATAAGTGCTGTTTGGATTAACTCCCCTCCTGTCTGTAGCAGCAGCAGGCGGGAGGAGGTCCAGGTGGTGCATAAAGACTAGCATGGGGCAGTTGGATTGAATGGCCTGTTTCTGGGCTGTGTATTTGATGCAAGTTGTGCACGTGGGTGTTGAAAGAGGCCTCAACTGTAACGTTACCCAAGGAGGAACAGCTTGCCCGTACTTACCGTTTTGGCTCATAACTGATCGGGCGGGCGCAGGTGGAACTGCTGATGAAGGTGACGCTCCGGCCCTGCTGGAGGCACTGCGTTTCAGCGTAAAGGAGCAGCAGCAGATTTGGCTACCGGTCCCTTTGACTTGCTGCGGCTCAGAGGTCGGAACAGCCAGAGTGTGGGTTTAGAGTGGGTGCGCAAAGTGGGGCAAGGTGTTTGCGACAGATTTCCAAACAGACCTTTGCTAACAAGATGTTTGTGCTGATAAATATTCAGCAGCATGCCATTTGCCCAGGTTGGCAGCATCCTTGATGATATTTGACCTAGAATCACAGTGAACAGAAGGAAGCCAGTCAATTGGCTCGTCTGCCGGCATTTCGGAAGAGCTGCTCAATTAGCCCCACCGCGCATCAGCGCCCACCCCTCCCCCCGCCACCCCACTCTGCAACTCCATTCCTTTTCAAAGATTTATACAATTCCCTTTTGAAAGTTACTGTTGAATTTTTTAAAGTTCATTTGCGGGATGTGGGCGTCGCCGGTGAGGTCAGCATTTATTGTCCATCGCTGATTGGCCTTCAGCAGCTGCCTTCTTGAACCGCTGCAGTCCGCGTGGCGTAGGTACACCCGCTGTGCTGTTAGGGAGGGACTTCCAGGATTTTGCCCCAGCGACAGTGAAGGGACGGCCGATATATTTCCCAGTCGGGGTGGTGAGTGACTTGGAGGGGAGCCTCCAGGTGGCGGGGTTCCCAGGCATTTGCTTCACTTGTCCTTCTAGATGGTAATGGTCATGGGTTTGGAAGGTGCTGCTCAGGAGCCTTGGTGAGTCCCTACAGTGCATCTTGTAGACGGTGCACACGGCTGCCACTGTGTCGGTGGTGAGGGGAGTGAATGTTTGTGGAAGGGGGAGCAATCAAGCGGGGCTGCTTTGTCCTGGATGGTGTTGAGCTTCTTGAGTATTGTTGGAGCTGCACTCATCCAGGCAAATGCAGAGTATTCCATCACACTCCTGACCTGTGCCTTTTAGATGGACAGGCTTTGGGAAGTCAAGAGGTGAGATACATACTACAGGATTCCTCGCCTCTGACCTGCTGTTGTAGCCAGTGTTCATGGACTAGTCCAGTTCAGTTCCTGGTCTAGTAACCCCCAATCTGCATCTCCACCCTTTCAGGCAGCGCATTTCAGATCGGAATGAATTAAAGGAAAAATTCTCTTCATCTGCCGTCTGTTTCTTCCAGCAATGGCCAGATATCTGTGTCCTTTGGTTCCCAACCCTCCTGCCAGGGAAACAATTTCTCCCTGTCCACACTATCTAGATCCTTCATGGTTCTAAACATCTCTATTAAATCAACCTCGGAGGAGAACCACCATAGATTCTTCAGTGTCTTTATGACGTCCCTCATTCGTAGTACCATTCAAGTAAACCTCCTGGGCAACCTTTCCATGGCTTTAACACCCTTTGCAAAGTGCGATGTCCAAAATTGGTTACAATACTGCAGCTCATAGAATTTACAGTGCAGAAGGAGGCCATTCGGCCCATCGTGTCTGCACTGGCCCTTGGAAAGAGAACCCTACCTAAGCCCACGCCTCCACCTATCCCCGTAACCCTACCTAACCTTTTGGACACTAAGAGGCAATTCGGCACTGCCCACCCACCTAACCTGCACATTGTTGGACTGTGGGAGGAAACTGGAGCCCCTGGAGGAAACCCACGCACACACGGGGAGGATGTGCAGACTCTGCACAGTCACCCGAGGCCAGATTTGACAATAATCAATAATAATAATCTTTATTATTGTCACAAGTAGGTTTACGTTAACAGTGCAATGAAGTCACTGTGAAAATCCCCTAGTCGCCACATTTCAGCGCCTGTTCGGGTACACAGAGGGAGAATTCAAAATGTCCAATTCACCTAACAGCACGTCTTTCGGGACTTTGTGGGAGGAAACCGGAGCACCCGGAGGAAACCCACGCAGACACGGGGAGAACGTGTTTAAATCAAAAATCTGTCTAACTCCTCCTTAAATTTACTCGAAGTCCCGACATCCCCCGCACTCTGTGGTAGCGAATTCCACAGATTCACAACCCTTTGGGAGAAGTAATTTCTCCTCATCCCTGTTTTAAACCTGTTACCCCTTATCCTAAAACTGTGACCTCTGGTTCTAGATTGCCCCACAAGAGGAAACATCCGCTCTACGTCTACTTTGTCAGTATCTTTTATCATCTTATACACCTCAATTACTTCTCCTCTCATTCTTCTAAACTCCAGAGAGTATCGGCATAAACTGCTCAATCTCTCCTCATACGACAAACCCCCTCATCTCTGGAAGCAAATCTGGCTGTCGAACCTTCTATCCCTCCACCCAAGTCATTAATATATGTTGTAACTAGTTGGTCTCGAGGACCCAACCCTGTGGCACCCCACTAGTTGCATCTTGCCAACCAGAAAAATGCCCATTTATTCCGACTCTCTGCCTTCTGTCCATCAGCCAGTCTTCTATCCAAACTAATAAATTACCACTAACCCCATGTGATCTCACCTTGTGTGCGGCACCTTATCAAATACCTTCTGGAAGCCCAGATATACTACGGGCGCGATTCTCCGAAATGGAGACTAAGTGTTCGCGCTGTCGTGAACGCCGTCGCGTTTCACGACGGCACGACCCGGGCGCGGGGACAACCGATTCTGGCCCCCACAGGAGGCCAGCACGGCGCTGGAGCGGTTCACGCCGCTCCAGCCTTACATCCTGGTGCAGGCTGGGGGCGAAGAGCCAAGCGACGCATGCACGGTACACTCGCGGAACGCTCCGGCCCCGACGCAACATGGCGCGGAGGTTCTGGGGCCGGAAGCGGATCAGAGTAGGCCCGGGGGTAGAGAGGCCGGCCCGCCGAATGGTGAGCCCCGATCGCGGGCCAGACCTTCAAAGAACTCTAGCAGATTAGTCAAAGCCGGTTTACCCGTCATAAAACCATGCTGATGGATTGCGATTGACTTTCCAAATATCCTGCTATTACTTCTTTAATAATGGATGTTAACAATGTCCCAATGACAGACGTTAAACTAACTGGTCTATAGTTTTTATGGGGGTGAAAGTGAAGCAGGGAGTGCCGTCTTTGGCGGACCGAGGAGAGAAGTTGGAAGAGACACGGGAGAAGCCAAGAGCACACCACCGTCTTTGCAATGTGGAGAGGCAAATGTCAGAGCAGCGCCTCTGAGGGGAGGCGGGAGAAGCAGTACGTGGGTGGCGAGAAATACGGAACGGAAGTGGAACGAAAGAGTAAACTCTGCAGAGAGGGATCTCGAACTGGTGTTCCTGGGAATAAGAAAATCTCCGAAACCGTGGAAGGAGAAAGCAGTACGAATCAGGTGATGGAGGAAAGTTATCTTAAACTGGAGCAGGGGAGTAGAAGTCACCACTTAAACTGGACGGAGCCCAGGGGAAGGAATAAAGAGTGTGAGGTTGAAATAGTGGGAGATCTGAGAGGGGTGTATGAACGTTACAGGAATGCGGTGGGCAGAACGTGTCCAGATAATAAATCTTTATTGTCGCAAGTAGGCTTACATTAACACTGCAATGAAGTTACTGTCAAAAGTCCCTACAGCCATACAAATTAAGAACAGGAGTAGGCCATTCGGCCCCTCGACCCCCCCTCTGTCATTTGATAAAAACATGCAAGGCTGATCTGAACCTGGTCCCAACTCTACTTTCCTGTCTACCCGCTATAACCTCAGACTCCCCTGTCCATCACAAATCTATCTAACTCTGCCTTTACTCAATAACCTTGCCTCCACCATTCTCTGGGACAGAGTTTCAAAGACTAACTACCCTCTGGAGAAAAGAAGAAATCTCTGTCTTTAATGGCAAATGTCTTACTTTTAAACCGTGTCCTCTTTCTTGTTCTAGTCTCTCCCACGCGGGAAAATATCCTCTCAGCAGTGACCCTGTCAAGTCCCCTCAGGATCTTCCATGTTTCAATAAGAGTATCTCTCATTCTACTAAACTCCAATGGATACAGACCCAGCCTGTCGAATTTTTCTTCATAGGATAACCCCACCCTCATCTCAGATATGAGTCGAGTGAACCTTCTCCGAACTGATCCAAAATAGCGATATCCTTTCTTTTTTTAATTTAATAATCTTTATTGTCACAAGTAGGCTTACATTAACACTGCAATGAAGTTCCTGTGAAAATCCCCTAGTCGCCACATTCCGGCGCCTGTTCGGGTACACAGAGGGAGAATTCAGAATGTTCAATTCACCTAACAGCACGTCTTTCGGGACTTGTGGGAGGAAACCGGAGCACCCGGAGGAAACCCACGCAGACACGGGGAGAACGTGCAGACTCCGCACAGACAGTGACCCAAGCCGGGAATCGAACCTGGGACCCTGGAGCTGTGAAGCAACAGTGCTAACCTCTGTGCTACCTTGCCACCAGAATCATGCAAAGTGCTCCAGATGTGGTCTCGTGTGAATGTGTCCATGAACGTAACCCTGGTTAGACCACCCTCGAGCACCATGAGCACCTCTGGATGCCACACCTTAGGTTCAGAGTCTCACTGCCACACTTGAGGGAAAGGGAACGTTACATTTCAGTGGAAAAAGGGTTCAGGAATCAATCCCCCATTTACAACATTGTTTCAACAGGGAAAATCAGTTCGACTTACGATTTTACAACTTACGATGCGGTTTTCAGGAACGAATTGTGTCGTAAATCCGAGGACTGCCCGCAATTGCCTCGGAGAGAATGTCCTGTGGGTTTATTGGGATGGTAAGTTGTCTCCAGGTGTTAAATTATGAAGGGGGATTACACAAAGTAGGGTTATGTTCCCTGGAATTTGAAAGGTTAAGGGGTGATTTGATCAAAATTTTCAAGATACTGAAAGGGGAACAGGGAGGGTAGATCGTGAGAAGCTATTTGCACTTAGTTGGGGTGTCTAGGATTCGGAGGCACCGTGTATATATTAGAGCCAGACGTTTCAGGAGTGAAATTAGGAAACATTTCTCCGCACCAAGGGCGGTAGAAGTTTTGAACTTCCTTCCAAAAATGGCAATTTGACCTGGGAGTGTATGTGCGGGCATTGAAAGTGGAAGGGCAGTTTGGGAAAGCAGTTAATCACGATACGAAATCCCGGGCATTGGAATGAGAGGCATAGAGGAGAAGCAAGTGGACCTTTATTAAAAAACTGTTTCAGCCCTGACTGGAACATTGCATCCATTTCTGTACACCGCACTTTAGGGAGAATGTGATGTGCGGAAAAGATTCACAAGAATGGTTCCAGGGATGAGTGACTTCAGGAGCGAGATTAGTGGGGAAACTGTGGCTGTTCCCCTTTGAGAAGGTTGAGAGTAGATTTGATGGAGGTGCCCAAACTCCTGAGGGGTCTGGGCAGATTAGATAAGGAGAAATCGATGATGAAGGATCAAGAATCAGAGGGCACAGATTTCTAAAAAAAAAAATTTGAGTGCCGAATTCTCTTTTTTTCCCAATTAAGGGGCAATTTAGCGTGGCCAACCCACCTACCCTGCACATCTTCATGGGTTGTTGGGGTGAGACCGACGCAGACATGGGGAGAATGTGCAAACTCCACACGGACAGTAACCCTAGGCATGGATCAGACCCGGGTCCTTGGCGTCGTGAAGCAGCAGTGCTAAACACTGTGCCACCGTGCCGCCCCAGAGGGCACAGATTTCAGATGATTGGCGCATGATCCCAAGGCGACATGAGGCAAATCTTTTCAGATAGTGAGTGGTTAGAACCTGGAATGCCCTGCCTGACCGGGTGCTCTGGTGAAGGCAGAATCAATCGAGGCTTTCAATAGGCAATTGGATTAATATCTGAATACTTGCAGAGCTATGGGGAAAAGGGTAGGGGGTGGGGAAACAAGGTGAGTAACTCTTGCAGAGGGCCGGCATAGATACAACAGGCTGAATGGCCTCCTTCTGTATCGTAACTATTCAGTGGTTCCTAAGAGAAAGAAAATTAAACTATAAAATAGGCCGGATGCATGGCCAAAATCAAAAATAGTGTAATTATCAAATAAAATGGAGCATAAAATACCTTTCCTTTTATATGGATAGTAAAATAAATATACATGGTCATGGAAGATTCCAAAGTACTGGAAGGCATGTCAAAATGCCCTCCCCAAAAAAATCTAAACTTTCCAGGAAGGCATGCAGCAAAAACCCCAGGGTTAAGGAATTTTGATCTGGGAGCGCCACTCAGCTGCAATATGTTTTTCACCAGCCAAACCAGGGGAAAAAAGTATAAAGGAGAATTCAAGCTCAAGCTACCCCGAATGCAAATCGGGTTCACGCAATCTTTGCCACTGATTTGAAAAATGAAATCACACAAAAAACCACCAACCCCCAAAATCTGGCCATGTCCCCAGATCAAGCCAATCACATTGGCAAGTTCCTACTAATTGTAGGAACTTTCAGTGACTTAAATTCAGATTACTGTCAGGCATTGGGCTAGACACGAAATAGGCATTAGGCAGCACGGTAGCACAAGTGGATAGCATTGTGGCTTCACAGCGCCAGGATACCAGGTTCGATGGTTCGATTCCCCGCTGGGTCACTGTCTGTGCGGAGTCTGCACGTTCTCCCCGTGTGTGCGTGGGTTTCCTCCGGGCGCTCCGGTTTCCTCCCACAGTCCAAAGACGTGCAGGTTAGGTGGATTGGCCATGCTAAATTACCCCTAGTGTCCAAAATGGTTAAAAGGAGTTATTGGGACAGGGTGGAAGTGAGGGCTTAAGTGGGCCGGTGCAGACTCGATGGGCTGAATGGCCTCCTTCTGCACTCTATGTGCTAAAAATGCTTTTAAGTGATAAACCCATTTTCATCTGCATCAATAAAACTGCACCAAGTTACCACCCTTAAATATATCAAGGAATGTAACAATAGATTTTAACTTTTTTTTACAAGTCGCATTTTAAAACCTATCCTGATCGCGCAGGTTCTTGGCAGATTTTAGGTATGCAAATGAGTTGGGGGAAATTTGAGAAAAAGTAACTTTTCTCAAAACTGTCGCAATTTTTTTACAATGAATTTAGAGTACCCAATTCATTTTTTTTTTTCAATTAAGGGGCAATTTAGCGTGGCCAATCCACCTACGTTTTGGGTTGTGGAGGTGAGACCCACGCAGACACGGTAGCACAGTGGTTCGCACAGTTTCTTCACAGCTCCAGGGTCCCGGGTTCGATTCCCGGCTTGGGTCACAGTCTGTGCGGGGTCTGCACGTTCTCCCCCGTGTGTGCGTGGGTTTCCTCCGGGTGCTCCGGTTTCCTCCCACAGTCCAAAGATGTGCAGGTTAGGTGGATTGGCCATGATAAATTGCCCTTAGGTTAGGTGGGGTTACTGGTTATGGAGATCGGGTGGTGGTGTGGGCTTAAGTGGGGTGCTCTTTCCAAGAGCTGGTGCAGACTCGATGGGCCGAATGGCCTCCTTCTGCACTGTAAATTCTGTGATCCATGAGATACGGGGAGAATGTGCAAACGCCAAACCGTCGCAACTTTGAGCACAATTGGGATTCAAAGTGGAAACCCCGAGCCCTCGTATCTTAAGCACTTCTAAACCCATTCAAGTCTCTCAAATTGACCCTGAGAACTTGTAAGTGTGGAAACATAGAAAATAGGAGCAGACAGAGACCATTCAGCCCTTCCAGCCTGCTACACCGTTCAATATGATCATGGCTGATCCTCTATCTCACTGCCTCACTCCCGCACTCTCCCCATAACTCTTAACATCTTTAGAGTCCAGCAATCTATCTATTTCCTTCCTAAATATATTCAGTGGCTTGATGTCCACAGCTTTCTGTGGTCGAGAATTCCTCAGGTTCACCACACTCTGAGTGAGGAATTTTCGCCGCATCTCAAACGTAAATGGCCCACCCAGTGCAGACTTGATGGGCTGAAGGGCCTCATGCTCTGTATTATTCTGTGATCCTGAGTCTGTCACCCCTTGTTTTAGACCCTCCGGCCAGAGGAAACCACATCCCTGCATCCAGTGTGTCCAGCCCTGTCAGAATGTATATGTTTCAATGGGAATCTAACTCCACAACTCTATCCCTCCAATATCCCATCTCCACCGCCCCCGTATCCCACTGTAATTATTTGCTTTTGCATGTTGCCCATAGTCAGGGTTGTTCGAATCGCTAGTGCTTTGGAGTCGCTGATCAACGTTTGCTAGTTTTCTGGTTTAACATTTGAATGATAGGCGTACATTTCCCGAACACCTTTCACCACCTCGGAACACACTCAAGGGCTTTCCAACAGATTAAGTACTTCTGAAGTGTAGCCACTGTTGTGGGAAGTGCAGCAGTTATATTACAGGAAGCTCCTAAAAAACAGCAATGAATTGAACAAACAGGTCACACGTTTCCAACAGGTTGTTTGAGGGTGAAATGTTGGCCAAGGGGAAGACCCCAGTTCTTCTATCACAGCCCCCTGAGACGGCAGAGTACTCAGCAAGGTCTCCTTCGTGATGTGATTGCATTAGAAAGGGTGCAGAGGAGGTTCACCAGGACGCTGCCTGGGCTGGAGCGTTTCAGCTATGAAGAGAGGCTGGTTAGGCTGGGATTGTTTTCCCTGGAGCAGAGAAGGCGGAGAGGGGATCGGATTGAGGTGTACAAAATTATGAGGGACATAGCTAGGGTGGATAGGAAAGAAAGTTTCCCCTTAGTAGAGGGGTCAATAACCACGGGGCACAGAGTTAAGGTATTGGGCAGGAGATTGAGGGATTTGAGGAAACACTTTTTCACCCGGGGGGGGGGGGGGGGGGGTCTGGAACTCGCTGCCTGAAAGGGTGGTGGAGGGTGGGAACCTTCCTAACATTTAAGAAGCATTTAGATAAGCACTTGAAACACACTAGCCTACTAGGCTACGGGCCAAGTGCTGGAAAATGGGATTAGAAGAGATAGGTGCTTCATGGCCAACACAGACATAGAACATAGAGCGATACAGCGCAGTACAGGCCCTTCGGCCCACGATGTTGCACCGACATGGGAAGTCAAAAAACAAAAGCCATCTAACCTACACTATGCCATTATCATCCATATGCTTATCCAATAAACTTTTAAATGCCCTCAATGTTGGCAAGTTCACTACTGTTGCAGGTAGGGCATTCCACGGCCTCACCACTCTTTGCGTAAAGAACCTACCTCTGACCTCTGTCCTATATCTATTACCCCTCAGTTTAAGGCTATGTCCCCTCGTGCTAGCCATTTCCATCCGCGGGAGAAGGCTCTCACTGTCCACCCTATCCAACCCCCTGATCATTTTGTATGCCTCTATTAAGTCTCCTCTTAACCTTCTTCTCTCCAATGAAAACAACCTCAAGTCCATCAGCCTTTCCTCATAAGATTTTCCCTCCATACCAGGCAACATCCTGGTAAATCTCCTCTGCACCCGTTCCAAAGCTTCCACATCCTTCCTATAATGCGGTGACCAGAACTGTAGCAATACTCCAAATGGGACCGTACTCCAAATGCGGACGCAATGGGCCGTAGGGTCTCTTTCTCTGCTGTAAAACTCTGCGACTCTTTCATTCAAATATCACCGATAATAATCCAGGATAAAACGTCCAGGCAACAGGTTTCCCGCTTCACATTGCCGGTCCCCATGTACTAAGCTGTATTTAATTAAATTAGGGTAAATCAGAAACTGTGCTCATTAAAGCAGCCTTGGGGCCATGAAATGGGAATGGGAGCAGAGGGGAAAGACCCACACTCTTTAATACTTTAGCCACTGATTTGTGTGTGCAAGAAAAATGTATTTTTATTCACATAAAGCAGGGTCACCTTGCTTTTTGGAAGCTGTGGGAAGCATAACTACTCCATCGCCTCCTGAGGCAGTGATTGTGGACTTCCTGAACACAGAATTGGCAGCAACCAGCGGTTTATTTGACGGCGTGAGGAAGGAGCTGCGCTCCGAAAGCTAGTGATTCGAAACAAACCCGTTGGATTTTAACCTGGTGTCATAAGACTTCTTACTGCGCTCACCCCAGTCCAACACCAGCCTCTCCACCTCGTTGTACACAGTGCAACCTGTGGTGGACATCAAGAAAGTTTATGCAGTGTATCCCCCTGGGCCACTGACCCTCTGAAAATAAATGCCACGGGAACATCTTGCAGAAGAAACAATTTGATGGATTGTGCACTGGACCCCCCGCGTGGGGGGTTTGAAAGTCCTGCCCAACATCTGCACTCTTTCCCCAAAGGTTTGTCCAAGATCTGCTTTCATTCCCCTGCAACTTTTCTTCAAAAGAGGAAAAGGTAATGATTGTGATTGGAGAGGCATGCTGCTGTCTCAGGGAGATACAGAATACCAGAGCAGGCAGCAGGATTGTGGAGATGTCCCCAGACACCAACAAACAACAGGATGTTCCAGCGCGCACACACACACATTCATCACTCATCCCCTGCTGAACACTTACCAACACCTTTAACAATTCAATTTCCATCGAAAAAACAGATTCAGGCAATATAGGAATCTCACATTAACACTGCAGCAGACACTGGGGTGGGGATTATGAACATGTACAGAGACAGACCCCTGCATTGCTAAATTAATCAGCCCCCCTCTGTCCCAGTGTTACATTGATATATCCCCTACCCCCTCCCCTGGGCAATCATGATCAAGGCACTAGACGTGGCTGGTTGTTGCACTGAATACACACACTCTCCAGGCAGGGAGAGTCAGCCAGGCACCCTGCTCACCTGCTGCTGCTGTGACGGTAAACCAGAGCGTTTCACCGAACCTTGCTTTGAACTCAGTCTCTTCCAGGACTCTGCGAATTTGCCCCGGCTGGATCTCCTCTCTGTGCCCTCCTCCCGCACACTGCGCCCCCTCTCCGCCTCGCCTGGACTCCGCCACTTCTTCTTGCCCACTCGCATAGTTTCAGCACTTGTTGCAGCTCGGGCTGGCCAGCAATGCGAGGGGCTCCTCGTCACCGTAATACACACATCGTCTCTACCTGTCCCTCCCTCTGTCTCTGCCTGCCTCTCTCAGACAGGCACTGCCCGCCTTTCACAGGCATTGTCTCCCTCTCTCACACTCTCTCTCTCCCTCTCTCTCACACACTCTCTCTGTCTCCCTCTCTCACACTCTCTCTCTCACACACTCTCTCTGTCTGCCTCTCTCACACAGACACTGTCTGCCTCTCTCACACAGTCACTGTCTGCCTCTCTCACACAGACACTGTCTGCCTCTCTCACACAGAAACTGTCTGCCTCTCTCACACAGACACTGTCTGCCTCTCTCACACAGACACTGTCTGCCTCTCTCACACAGTCACTGTCTGCCTCTCTCACACAGAAACTGTCTGCCTCTCTCACACAGACACTGTCTGCCTCTCTCACACAGACACTGTCTCCCTCTCTCACACAGACACTGTCTGCCTCTCTCACACAGTCACTGTCTCCCTCTCTCAGACAGGCACTGTCTGCCTCTCTCTCACACACACTCTCTCTGTCTGCCCCTCACACACAGACACTGTCTGCCTCTCTTACACAGACACTGTCTGCCACTCTCACACAGACACTGTCTGCCTCTCTCACACACACACTGTCTGCCTCTCTCACACAGTCACTGTCTGCCTCTCTCACACAGACACTGTCTGCCTCTCTCACAGAGACACTGTCTGCCTCTCTCACACAGACACTGTCTGCCTCTCTCACACAGACACTGTCTGCCTCTCTCACACACACACTGGCTGCCTCTCTCACAGAGACACTGTCTGCCTCTCTCATACAGACACTGTCTCCCTCTCTCTCTCACACAGACACTGTCTCTCTCTCTCAAACAGACACTGTCTGCCTCTCTCACACAGACACTGTCTGCCTCTCTCACAGAGACACTGTCTGCCTCTCTCACACAGACACTGTCTGCCTCTCTCTCTCACACACTCTCTCTGTCTGCCTCTCACACACAGACACTGTCTGCCTCTCTCACACAGACACTGTCTGCCTCTCTCACACAGACACTGTCTGCCTCTCTCTCACAGACACTGTCTGCCTCTCTCTCACAGACACTGTCTGCCTCTCTCTCACAGACACTGTCTGCCTCTCTCTCACAGACACTGTCTGCCTCTCTCTCTCACACAGACACTGTCTGCCTCTCTCTCTCACACAGACACTGTCTCCCTCTATCTCTCACACAGACACTGTCTCTCTCAAACAGACACTGTCTGCCTCTCTCACACAGACACTGTCTGCCTCTCTCACAGAGACACTGTCTGCCTCTAACACACAGACACTGTCTCCCTCTCTCTCTCACACACTCTCTCTGTCTGCCTCTCTCACACAGACACTGTCTGCCTCTCTCACACAGACACTGTCTCCCTCTATCTCTCACACAGACACTGTCTCTCTCAAACAGACACTGTCTGCCTCTCTCACACAGACACTGTCTGCCTCTCTCACAGAGACACTGTCTGCCTCTCTCACACAGACACTGTCTGCCTCTCTCACACAGACACTGTCTCTCTCTCTCTCAAACAGACACTGTCTGCCTCTCTCACACAGACACTGTCTGCCTCTCTCACAGAGACACTGTCTGCCTCTCTCACACAGACACTGTCTGCCTCTCTCTCTCACACACTCTCTCTGTCTGCCTCTCACACACAGACACTGTCTGCCTCTCTCACACAGACACTGTCTGCCTCTCTCTCACAGACACTGTCTCCCTCTCTCACACACACACTGTCTGCCTCTCTCACACAGACACTGTCTGCCTCTCTCACACAGACACTGTCTCCCTCTCTCTCTCACACAGACACTGTCTCTCTCAAACAGACACTGTCTGCCTCTCTCACACAGACACTGTCTGCCTCTCTCTCACAGACACTGTCTGCCTCTCTCTCAC
Source organism: Scyliorhinus torazame (assembly GCF_047496885.1). Lineage (NCBI taxonomy): Eukaryota > Metazoa > Chordata > Chondrichthyes > Carcharhiniformes > Scyliorhinidae > Scyliorhinus > Scyliorhinus torazame. The sequence continues at coordinate 263,944,810 of NC_092715.1, read as the reverse complement.
AGACACTGTCTGCCTCTCTCACACAGACACTGTCTCCCTCTCTCTCACACAGACACTGTCTGCCTCTCTCTCACACAGACACTGTCTGCCTCTCTCTCTCAAACAGACACTGTCTGCCTCTCTCACACAGACACTGTCTGCCTCTCTCTCTCAAACAGACACTGTCTGCCTCTCTCACACAGACACTGTCTGCCTCTCTCACACAGACACTGTCTGCCTCTCTCACACAGACACTGTCTGCCTCTCTCACACAGACACTGTCTGCCTCTCTCACACAGACACTGTCTGCCTCTCACACACAGACACTGTCTGCCTCTCTCACACAGACACTGTCTGCCTCTCTCTCACACAGACACTGTCTGCCTCTCTCTCTCAAACAGACACTGTCTGCCTCTCTCACACAGACACTGTCTGCCTCTCTCTCTCAAACAGACACTGTCTGCCTCTCTCACACAGACACTGTCTGCCTCTCTCTCACACAGACACTGTCTGCCTCTCTCTCTCAAACAGACACTGTCTGCCTCTCTCACACAGACACTGTCTGCCTCTCTCTCTCAAACAGACACTGTCTGCCTCTCTCACACAGACACTGTCTGCCTCTCTCTCACACAGACACTGTCTGCCTCTCTCTCTCACACAGACACTGTCTGCCTCTCTCACACAGACACTGTCTGCCTCTCTCACACAGACACTGTCTGCCTCTCTCACACAGACACTGTCTGCCTCTCTCTCTCACACACTCTCTCTGTCTGCCTCTCTCACACAGACACTGTCTGCCTCTCTCTCTCAAACAGACACTGTCTGCCTCTCTCACACAGACACTGTCTCCTCTCTCACACAGACACTGTCTGCCTCTCTCACACAGACACTGTCTGCCTCTCTCACACAGACACTGTCTGCCTCTCTCTCTCACACAGACACTGTCTGCCTCTCTCACACAGACACTGTCTGCCTCTCTCACACAGACACTGTCTGCCTCTCTCTCACAGACACTGTCTCCCTCTCTCACACAGACACTGTCTCCCTCTCTCACACAGACACAGTCTGCCTCTCTCACACAGACACTGTCTGCCTCTCTCTCTCAAACAGACACTGTCTGCCTCTCTCACACAGACACTGTCTGCCTCTCTCACACAGACACTGTGTGCCTCTCTCACACAGACACTGTCTCCCTCTCTCACGCAGACACTGTCTGCCTCTCTCACACAGACACTGTCTGCCTCTCTCACACAGACACTGTCTGCCTCTCTCACACAGACACTGTCTGCCTCTCTCACACAGACACTGTCTGCCTCTCTCACACAGACACTGTCTGCCTCTCTCACACAGACACTGTCTGCCTCTCTCACACAGACACTGTCTGCCTCTCTCACACAGACACTGTCTCCCTCTCTCACGCAGACACTGTCTGCCTCTCTCACGCAGACACTGTCTGTCTCTCTCACACAGACACTGTCTGCCTCTCTCACACAGACACTGTCTCCCTCTCTCACGCAGACACTGTCTGCCTCTCTCACACAGACACTGTCTGCCTCTCTCACACAGACACTGTCTGTCTCTCTCACACAGACACTGTCTGCCTCTCTCTCACAGACACTGTCTGCCTCTCTCACACAGACACTGTCTCCCTCTCTCACGCAGACACTGTCTGCCTCTCTCACACAGACACTGTCTGCCTCTCTCACACAGACACTGTCTGTCTCTCTCACACAGACACTGTCTGCCTCTCTCACACAGACACTGTCTGCCTCTCTCTCACAGACACTGTCTGCCTCTCTCTCTCACACAGACACTGTCTCCCTCTCTCACACAGACACTGTCTGCCTCTCTCTCACAGACACTGTCTGCCACTCTCTCACAGACACTGTCTCCCTCTCTCACACAGAAACTGTCTGCCTCTCTCACACAGACACTGTCTGCCTCTCTCACACAGACACTGTCTGCCTCTCTCACACAGACACTGTCTGCCTCTCTCTCTCTCACAGACACTGTCTGCCTCTCTCACAAAGACACTGTCTCCCTCTCTCACGCAGACACTGTCTGCCTCTCTCACACTGACACTGTCTGCCTCTCTCTCTCACACAGACACTGTCTGCCTCTCTCACACAGACACTGTCTCCCTCTCTCTCTCACACAGACACTGTCTCTCTCAAACAGACACTGTCTGCCTCTCTCACACAGACACTGTCTGCCTCTCTCACACAGACACTGTCTGCCTCTCTCACACAGACACTGTCTCCCTCTCTCTCACACAGACACTGTCTGCCTCTCTCTCACACAGACACTGTCTGCCTCTCTCTCTCAAACAGACACTGTCTGCCTCTCTCACACAGACACTGTCTGCCTCTCTCTCTCAAACAGACACTGTCTGCCTCTCTCACACAGGCACTGTCTGCCTCTCTCACACAGACACTGTCTGCCTCTCTCACACAGACACTGTCTGCTTCTCTCACACAGACACTGTCTCCCTCTCACACACAGACACGGTCTGCCTCTCTCACACAGACACTGTCTGCCTCTCTCTCACACAGACACTGTCTGCCTCTCTCTCTCAAACAGACACTGTCTGCCTCTCTCACACAGACACTGTCTGCCTCTCTCTCTCAAACAGACACTGTCTGCCTCTCTCACACAGACACTGTCTGCCTCTCTCACACAGACACTGTCTGCCTCTCTCACACAGACACTGTCTCCCTCTCTCACACAGACACTGTCTCCCTCTCTCACACAGACACTGTCTGCCTCTCTCACACAGACACTGTCTGCCTCTCTCACACAGACACTGTCTGCCTCTCTCACACAGACACTGTCTGCCTCTCTCTCTCACACACTCTCTCTGTCTGCCTCTCTCACACAGACACTGTCTGCCTCTCTCTCTCAAACAGACACTGTCTGCCTCTCTCACACAGACACTGTCTCCTCTCTCACACAGACACTGTCTGCCTCTCTCACACAGACACTGTCTGCCTCTCTCACACAGACACTGTCTGCCTCTCTCACACAGACACTGTCTGCCTCTCTCTCTCACACAGACACTGTCTGCCTCTCTCACACAGACACTATCTGCCTCTCTCACACAGACACTGTCTGCCTCTCTCACACAGACACTGTCTGCCTCTCTCTCACAGACACTGTCTCCCTCTCTCACACAGACACTGTCTGCCTCTCTCACACAGACACTGTCTGCCTCTCTCACACAGACACTGTCTGCCTCTCTCTCACAGACACTGTCTGCCTCTCTCTCTCACACAGACACTGTCTGCCTCTCTCACACAGACACTGTCTGCCTCTCTCACACAGACACTGTCTCCCTCTCTCACACAGACACTGTCTGCCTCTCTCACACAGACACTGTCTGCCTCTCTCACACAGACACTGTCTGTCTCTCTCACGCAGACACTGTCTGCCTCTCTCTCACAGGCACTGTCTGCCTCTCTCACACAGACACTGTCTCCCTCTCTCACGCAGACACTGTCTGCCTCTCTCACACAGACACTGTCTGCCTCTCTCACACAGACACTGTCTGTCTCTCTCACACAGACACTGTCTGCCTCTCTCACACAGACACTGTTTGCCTCTCTCACACAGACACTGTCTGCCTCTCTCACACAGACACTGTCTGCCTCTCTCACACAGACACTGTCTGTCTCTCTCACACAGACACTGTCTCCCTCTCTCACACAGACACTGTCTGCCTCTCTCACACAGACACTGTCTGCCTCTCTCACACAGACACTGTCTGCCTCTCTCACACAGACACTGTCTGCCTCTCTCACACAGACACTGTCTCCCTCTCTCACACAGACACTGTCTGCCTCTCTCACACAGACACTGTCTGCCTCTCTCACACAGACACTGTCTGTCTCTCTCACACAGACACTGTCTGCCTCTCTCACACAGACACTGTCTCCCTCTCTCACACAGAAACTGTCTGCCTCTCTCACACAGACACTGTCTGCCTCTCTCACACAGACACTGTCTGCCTCTCTCACACAGACACTGTCTCCCTCTCTCACACAGACACTGTCTGCCTCTCTCACACAGACACTGTCTGCCTCTCTCACACAGACACTGTCTGCCTCTCTCTCTCTCACAGACACTGTCTGCCTCTCTCACACAGACACTGTCTCCCTCTCTCACGCAGACACTGTCTGCCTCTCTCACACTGACACTGTCTGCCTCTCTCTCTCACACAGACACTGTCTGCCTCTCTCTCTCACACAGACACTGTCTCCCTCTCTCTCTCACACAGACACTGTCTCTCTCTCTCAAACAGACACTGTCTGCCTCTCTCACACAGACACTGTCTGCCTCTCTCACACAGACACTGTCTCCCTCTCTCACACAGAAACTGTCTGCCTCTCTCACACAGACACTGTCTGCCTCTCTCTCTCACACAGACACTGTCTGCCTCTCTCACACAGACACTGTCTGCCTCTCTCTCTCACACAGACACTGTCTCCCTCTCTCACACAGAAACTGTCTGCCTCTCTCACACAGAAACTGTCTGCCTCTCTCACACAGACACTGTCTGCCTCTCTCACACAGACACTGTCTGCCTCTCTCACACAGACACTGTCTCCCTCTCTCACACAGAAACTGTCTGCCTCTCTCACACAGACACTGTCTGCCTCTCTCACACAGACACTGTCTGCCTCTCTCACACAGACACTGTCTCCCTCTCTCACACAGACACTGTCTGCCTCTCTCACACAGACACTGTCTGCCTCTCTCTCTCACACAGACACTGTCTCCCTCTCTCACACAGACACTGTCTGCCTCTCGCACACAGACACTGTCTGCCTCTCTCACACAGACACTGTCTGCCTCTCTCACACAGACACTGTCTGCCTCTCTCACACAGACACTGTCTGCCTCTCTCACACAGACACTGTCTGCCTCTCACACACAGACACTGTCTGCCTCTCACACACAGACACTGTCTGCCTCTCTCACACAGACACTGTCTGCCTCTCTCTCTCACACAGACACTGTCTCCCTCTCTCACACAGAAACTGTCTGCCTCTCTCACACAGACACTGTCTGCCTCTCTCTCACACAGACACTGTCTGCCTCTCTCTCTCACACAGACACTGTCTGCCTCTCGCACACAGACACTGTCTGCCTCTCTCACACAGACACTGTCTGCGTCTCTCACACAGACACTGTCTGCCTCTCTCACACAGAAACTGTCTGCCTCTCTCACACAGACACTGTCTGCCTCTCTCACACAGACACTGTCTCCCTCTCTCTCTCACACAGACACTGTCTGCCTCTCTCACACAGACACTGTCTGCCTCTCTCACACAGAAACTGTCTGCCTCTCTCACACAGACACTGTCTGCCTCTCTCACACAGACACTGTCTCCCTCTCTCTCTCACACAGACACTGTCTGCCTCTCTCACACAGACACTGTCTGCCTCTCTCACACAGACACTGTCTGCCTCTCTCACACAGAAACTGTCTGCCTCTCTCACACAGACACTGTCTGCCTCTCTCACACAGACACTGTCTGCCTCTCTCACACAGAAACTGTCTCCCTCTCACACACAGACACTGTCTGCCTCTCTCACACAGAAACTGTCTGCCTCTCTCACACAGACACTGTCTGCCTCTCTCACACAGACACTGTCTGCCTCTCTCACACAGAAACTGTCTCCCTCTCACACACAGACACTGTCTGCCTCTCTCACACAGAAACTGTCTGCCTCTCTCACACAGACACTGTCTGCCTCTCTCACACAGACACTGTCTGCCTCTCCCACACAGTCACTGTCTGCCTCTCTCTCACACACTCTCTCTGTCTGCCTCTCACTCACAGACACTGTCTGCCTCTCTCACACAGACACTGTCTGCCTCTCTCACACAGACACTGTCTGCCTCTCTCACACAGTCACTGTCTGCCTCTCTCAGACAGGCACTGTCTGCCTGTCTCTCTCACACAGACACTGTCTGCCTCTCTCTCACAGACACTGTCTGCCTCTCTCACACAGACACTGTCTGCCTCTCTCACACAGACACTGTCTGCCTCTCTCACACAGACACTGTCTGCCTCTCTCACACAGACAATGTCTGCCTCTCTCACACAGACAATGTCTGCCTGTCTCTCTCACACAGACACTGTCTGCCTCTCTCACACAGACACTGTCTGCCTCTCTCACAAAAACAATGTCTGCCTCTCTCACACAGACAATGTCTGCCTCTCTCACACAGACACTGTCTGCCTCTCTCTCTCACACAGACACTGTCTGCCTCTCTCACACAGACACTGTCTGCCTCTCTCACACAGACACTGTCTGCCTCTCTCTCACAGACACTGTCTCCCTCTCTCACACAGACACTGTCTCCCTCTCTCACACAGACACTGTCTGTCTCTCTCACACAGACACTGTCTGCCTCTCTCACACAGACACTGTCTGCCTCTCTCTCACAGACACTGTCTCCCTCTCTCACACAGACACTGTCTCCCTCTCTCACACAGACACTGTCTGTCTCTCTCACACAGACACTGTCTGTCTCTCTCACACAGACACTGTCTGTCTCTCTCACACAGACACTGTCTGCCTCTCTCTCTCACACAGACACTGTCTGCCTCTCTCACACAGACACTGTCTGCCTCTCTCACACAGACACTGTCTGCCTCTCTCTCTCACACAGACACTGTCTGTCTCTCTCACACAGACACTGTCTGTCTCTCTCACACAGACACTGTCTGCCTCTCTCTCTCACACAGACACTGTCTGCCTCTCTCTCTCACACAGACACTGTCTGCCTCTCTCACACAGACACTGTCTGCCTCTCTCACACAGACACTGTCTGCCTCTCTCTCTCACACAGACACTGTCTGCCTCTCTCACACAGACACTGTCTGCCTCTCTCACACAGACACTGTCTGCCTCTCACACACAGACACTGTCTGCCTCTCTCACACAGACACTGTCTCCCTCTCTCACACAGACACTGTCTGCCTCTCTCACACAGACACTGTCTCTCTCACACAGACACTGTCTGCCTCTCTCACACAGACACTGTCTCCCTCTCTCACACAGACACTGTCTGCCTCTCTCACACAGACACTGTCTCCCTCTCTCACACAGACACTGTCTGCCTCTCTCACACAGACACTGTCTGCCTCTCTCACACAGACACTGTCTGCCTCTCTCTCACAGACACTGTCTGCCTCTCTCACACAGACACTGTCTGCCTCTCTCTCACAGACACTGTCTGCCTCTCTCACACAGACACTGTCTGCCTCTCTCACACAGACACTGTCTGCCTCTCTCTCACAGACACTGTCTGCCTCTCTCACATAGAAACTGTCTGCCTCTCTCACACACTCTCTCTGTCTGCCTCTCTCTCACAGACACTGTCTGCCTCTCTCTCACAGACACTGTCTGCCTCTCTCACACAGACACTGTCTGCCTCTGTCACACAGACACTGTCTGCCTCTCTCACACAGACACTGTCTGCCTCTGTCACACAGACACTGTCTGCCTCTCTCACACAGACACTGTCTGCCTCTCACTCACACAGACACTGTCTGCCTCTCTCACACAGACACTGTCTGCCTCTGTCACACAGACACTGTCTGCCTCTCTCACACAGACACTGTCTGCCTCTCTCACACAGACACTGTCTGCCTCTGTCACACAGACACTGTCTGCCTCTCTCACACAGACACTGTCTGCCTCTCTCACACAGACACTGTCTGCCTCTGTCACACAGACACTGTCTGCCTCTCTCACACAGACACTGTCTGCCTCTCTCACACAGACACTGTCTGCCTCTCTCTCTCACACAGACACTGTCTGCCTTTCTCACACAGACACTGTCTGCCTCTCTCACACAGACACTGTCTGCCTCTCTCTCACAGACACTGTCTGCCTCTCTCACACAGACACTGTCTGCCTCTCTCACACAGACACTGTCTGCCTCTCTCACACAGACACTGTCTCTCTCACACAGACACTGTCTGCCTCTCTCTCACAGACACTGTCTGCCTCTCTCACACAGACACTGTCTGCCTCTCTCTCTCACACAGACACTGTCTGCCTCTCACACACAGACACTGTCTGCCTCTCTCTCACAGACACTGTCTGCCTCTCTCTCTCACACAGACACTGTCTGCCTCTCACACACAGACACTGTCTGCCTCTCTCTCACAGACACTGTCTGCCTCTCTCACACAGACACTGTCTGCCTCTCGCACACAGACACTGTCTGCCTCTCTCTCTCACACAGACACTGTCTCTCTCTCTCACACAGACACTGTCTCTCTCTCTCACAGACACTGTCTGCCTCTCTCACACAGACACTGTCTGCCTCTCTCTCTCACACAGACACTGTCTGCCTCTCTCACACAGACACTGTCTGCCTCTCTCACACAGACACTGTCTGCCTCTCTCACACAGACACTGTCTGCCTCTCTCTCTCACACAGACACTGTCTCTCTCTCTCACACAGACACTGTCTGCCTCTCTCACACAGACACTGTCTGCCTCTCTCACACAGACACTGTCTGCCTCTCTCTCTCTCACAGACACTGTCTGCCTCTCTCACACAGACACTGTCTGCCTCTCTCACACAGACACTGTCTGCCTCTCTCTCTCACACAGACACTGTCTGCCTCTCTCTCACAGACACTGTCTGCCTCTCTCTCACACACAGACACTGTCTGCCTCTCTCTCTCACACAGACACTGTCTGCCTCTCTCACACAGACACTGTCTGCCTCTCTCTCTCTCACAGACACTGTCTGCCTCTCTCACACAGACACTGTCTGCCTCTCTCACACAGACACTGTCTGCCTCTCTCTCTCACACAGACACTGTCTGCCTCTCTCTCACAGACACTGTCTGCCTCTCTCTCACACACAGACACTGTCTGCCTCTCTCTCTCACACAGACACTGTCTGCCTCTCTCTCACAGACACTGTCTGCCTCTCTCTCACACACAGACACTGTCTGCCTCTCTCTCTCACACAGACACTGTCTGCCTCTCTCACACAGACACTGTCTGCCTCTCTCACACAGACACTGTCTGCCTCTCTCACACAGACACTGTCTGCCTCTCTCACACAGACACTGTCTGCCTCTCTCTCTCACACAGACACTGTCTGCCTCTCTCTCACAGACACTGTCTGCCTCTCACTCACACAGACACTGTCTGCCTCTCTCACACAGACACTGTCTGCCTCTCTCACACAGACACTGTCTGCCTCTCTCTCTCACACAGACACTGTCTGCCTCTCTCACACAGACACTGTCTGCCTCTCTCACACAGACACTGTCTGCCTCTCTCACACAGACACTGTCTCCCTCTCTCACACAGACACTGTCTGCCTCTCTCACACAGACACTGTCTGCCTCTCTCACACAGACACTGTCTCCCTCTCTCACACAGACACTGTCTGCCTCTCACACACAGACACTGTCTGCCTCTCTCACACAGACACTGTCTGCCTCTCTCACACAGACACTGTCTGCCTCTCTCTCTCACACAGACACTGTCTGCCTCTCTCACACAGACACTGTCTGCCTCTCTCACACAGACACTGTCTGCCTCTCTCACACAGACACTGTCTGCCTCTCTCACACAGACACTGTCTGCCTCTCTCTCTCACACAGACACTGTCTGCCTCTCTCACACAGACACTGTCTGCCTCTCACTCACACAGACACTGTCTGCCTCTCTCACACAGACACTGTCTGCCTTTCACACACAGACACTGTCTGCCTCTCTCTCACACAGACACTGTCTGCCTCTCTCTCACAGAGACACTGTCTGCCTCTCTCACACAGACACTGTCTCCCTCTCACACACAGACACTGTCTGCCTCTCTCACACAGACACTGTCTGCCTCTCTCACACACAGACACTGTCTGCCTCTCTCACACACACACTGTCTGCCTCTCTCACACAGACACTGTCTGCCTCTCTCTCACAGAGACACTGTCTGCCTCTCTCACACAGACACTGTCTGCCTCTCTCTCACACACAGACACTGTCTGCCTCTCTCTCACAGAGACACTGTCTGCCTCTCTCACACAGACACTGTCTCCCTCTCTCACACAGACACTGTCTGCCTCTCTCACACAGACACTGTCTCCCTCTCTCTCTCACACAGACACTGTCTGCCTCTCTCTCACAGAGACACTGTCTGCCTCTCTCACACAGACACTGTCTCCCTCTCTCACACAGACACTGTCTGCCTCTCTCTCACACAGACACTGTCTGCCTCTCTCACACAGACACTGTCTCCCTCTCTCACACAAACACTGTCTGCCTCTCTCACACAGACACTGTCTGCCTCTCTCACACAGACACTGTCTGCCTCTCTCACACAGACACTGTCTGCCTCTCTCACACAGACACTGTCTGCCTCTCTCACACAGACACTGTCTGCCTCTCTCACACAGACACTGTCTGCCTCTCTCACACAGACACTGTCTCTCTCACACAGACACTGTCTGCCTCTCTCACACAGACACTGTCTGCCTCTCTCACACAGACACTGTCTGCCTCTCTCACACAGACACTGTCTGCCTCTCTCACACAGACACTGTCTGCCTCTCTCTCACAGACACTGTCTGCCTCTCTCTCTCTCACAGACACTGTCTGCCTCTCTCACACAGACACTGTCTGCCTCTCTCTCTCACACAGACACTGTCTGCCTCTCTCACACAGACACTGTCTGCCTCTCTCTCACAGACACTGTCTGCCTCTCTCTCACACAGACACTGTCTGCCTCTCTCTCACAGACACTGTCTGCCTCTCTCTCACACAGACACTGTCTGCCTCTCTCACACAGACACTATCTGCCTCTCTCACACAGACACTGTCTGCCTCTCTCACACAGACACTGTCTCCCTCTCTCACACAGACACTGTCTGCCTCCCTCACACAGACACTGTCTGCCTCTCTCTCACACAGACACTGTCTGCCTCTCTCTCACACAGACACTGTCTGCCTCTCTCACACAGACACTGTCTGCCTCTCTCACACAGACACTGTCTGCCTCTCTCACAGAGACACTGTCTCCCTCTCTCACACAGACATTGTCTGCCTCTCTCACACAGACACTGTCTGCCTCTCTCACACAGACACTGTCTGCCTCTCTCACACAGACACTGTCTGCCTCTCTCTCACACAGACACTGTCTGCCTCTCTCACACAGACACTGTCTGCCTCTCTCTCACACAGACACTGTCTGCCTCTCTCTCACAGACACTGTCTGCCTCTCTCACACAGACACTGTCTGCCTCTCTCACACAGACACTGTCTGCCTCTCTCTCTCACACAGACACTGTCTGCCTCTCTCACACAGACACTGTCTGCCTCTCTCACACAGACACTGTCTGCCTCTGTCACACAGACACTGTCTGCCTCTCTCACACAGACACTGTCTGCCTCTCTCACACAGACACTGTCTGCCTCACTCACACAGACACTGTCTGCCTCTCTCTCTCACACAGACACTGTCTGCCTCTCTCACACAGACACTGTCTGCCTCTGTCACACAGACACTGTCTGCCTCTCTCACACAGACACTGTCTGCCTCTGTCACACAGACACTGTCTGCCTCTGTCACACAGACACTGTCTGCCTCTCTCACACAGACACTGTCTGCCTCTGTCACACAGACACTGTCTGCCTCTCTCACACAGACACTGTCTGCCTCTCTCTCTCACACAGACACTGTCTGCCTCTCTCACACAGACACTGTCTGCCTCTCTCACACAGACACTGTCTCTCTCTCTCACACGGACACTGTCTGCCTCTCTCTCACAGACACTGTCTGCCTCTCTCACACAGACACTGTCTGCCTCTCTCACACAGACACTGTCTGCCTCTCTCTCACACACAGACACTGTCTGCCTCTCTCTCTCACACAGACACTGTCTCCCTCTCTCACACAGACACTGTCTGCCTCTCTCACACAGACACTGTCTCCCTCTCACACACAGACACTGTCTGCCTCTCTCACACACTCTCTCTGTCTGCCTCTCTCACACAGACACTGTCTGCCTCTCTCTCACAGACACTGTCTGCCTCTCTCTCTCACACAGACACTGTCTGTCTCTCTCTCTCTCACAGACACTGTCTGCCTCTCTCTCACACAGACACTGTCTGCCTCTCTCTCACAGACACTGTCTGCCTCTCTCTCACACACAGACACTGTCTGCCTCTCTCTCTCACACAGACACTGTCTGTCTCTCTCTCTCACACAGACACTGTCTGCCTCTCACTCACACACAGACACTGTCTGCCTCTCTCTCTCACACAGACACTGTCTGTCTCTCTCTCTCACACAGACACTGTCTGCCTCTCTCACACAGACACTGTCTGCCTCTCTCACACAGACACTGTCTGCCTCTCTCTCACAGACACTGTCTGCCTCTCTCACACACAGACACTGTCTGCCTCTCTCACACAGACACTGTCTGCCTCTCTCTCACACACAGACACTGTCTGCCTCTCTCTCTCACACAGACACTGTCTGTCTCTCTCTCTCACACAGACACTGTCTGCCTCTCTCTCACACACAGACACTGTCTGCCTCTCTCTCTCACACAGACACTGTCTGTCTCTCTCTCTCACACAGACACTGTCTGCCTCTCTCACACAGACACTGTCTGCCTCTCTCACACAGACACTGTCTGCCTCTCTCTCACAGACACTGTCTGCCTCTCTCACACACAGACACTGTCTGCCTCTCTCACACAGACACTGTCTGCCTCTCTCACACAGACACTGTCTGCCTCTCTCACACAGACACTGTCTGCCTCTCTCACACAGACACTGTCTGCCTCTCTCTCTCACACAGACACTGTCTGCCTCTCTCACACAGACACTGTCTGCCTCTCACACACAGACACTGTCTGCCTCTCTCACACAGACACTGTCTGCCTCTCTCTCTCACACAGACACTGTCTGCCTCTCTCACACAGACACTGTCTGCCTCTCTCACACAGACACTGTCTGCCTCTCTCACACAGACACTGTCTGCCACTCTCACACAGACACAGTCTGCCTCTCTCACACAGACACTGTCTCCCTCTCTCTCTCACACAGACACTGTCTGCCTCTCTCACACAGACACTGTCTCCCTCTCTCTCTCACACAGACAATGTCTGCCTCTCTCACACAGACACTGTCTGCCTCTCTCACACAGACACTGTCTCCCTCTCTCTCTCACACAGACACTGTCTGCCTCTCTCACACAGACACTGTCTGCCTCTCTCACACAGACACTGTCTGCCTCTCTCACACAGACACTGTCTGCCTCTCTCACACAGACACTGTCTGCCTCTCTCACACAGACACTGTCTCCCTCTCACACACAGACACTGTCTGCCTCTCACTCACACAGACACTGTCTGCCTCTCACACACAGACACTGTCTGCCTCTCTCACACAGACACTGTCTGTCTCTCTCTCACAGACACTGTCTGCCTCTGTCACACAGACACTATCTGCCTCACTCACACAGACACTGTCTCCCTCTCACACACAGACACTGTCTGCCTCTCACTCACACAGACACTGTCTGCCTCTGTCACACAGACACTATCTGCCTCACTCACACAGACACTGTCTGCCTCTCTCTCTCACACAGACACTGTCTGCCTCTCTCTCACACAGACACTGTCTGCCTCTCTCACACAGACACTGTCTGCCTCTCTCACACAGACACTGTCTGCCTCTCTCTCTCACACAGACACTGTCTGCCTCTCTCACACAGACACTGTCTGCCTCTCTCACACAGACACTGTCTGCCTCTCTCTCACACACAGACACTGTCTGCCTCTCTCACACAGACACTGTCTGCCTCTCTCTCTCACACAGACACTGTCTGCCTCTCTCTCTCACACAGACACTGTCTGTCTCTCTCTCTCACACAGACACTGTCTGCCTCTCTCTCACAGACACTGTCTGCCTCTCTCTCTCACACAGACACTGTCTGCCTCTCTCTCACACACAGACACTGTCTGCCTCTCTCACACAGACACTGTCTGCCTCTCTCACACAGACACTGTCTGCCTCTCTCACACAGACACTGTCTGCCTCTCTCTCTCACACAGACACTGTCTGCCTCTCTCTCACACACAGACACTGTCTGCCTCTCTCTCTCACACAGACACTGTCTGTCTCTCTCTCTCACACAGACACTGTCTGCCTCTCACTCACACAGACACTGTCTGCCTCTCTCACACAGACACTGTCTGCCTCTCTCTCACACACAGACACTGTCTGCCTCTCTCTCACAGACACTGTCTGCCTCTCTCTCACAGACACTGTCTGTCTCTCTCTCTCACACAGACACTGTCTGCCTCTCACTCACACAGACACTGTCTGCCTCTCTCACACAGACACTGTCTGCCTCTCTCACACAGACACTGTCTCCCTCTCTCACACAGACACTGTCTGCCTCTCTCACACAGACACTGTCTGCCTCTCTCACACAGACACTGTCTCCCTCTCTCACACAGACACTGTCTGCCTCTCTCACACAGACACTGTCTGCCTCTCTCTCTCACACAGACACTGTCTGCCTCTCTCTCACACACAGACACTGTCTGCCTCTCTCTCTCACACAGACACTGTCTGTCTCTCTCTCTCACACAGACACTGTCTGCCTCTCACTCACACAGACACTGTCTGCCTCTCTCACACAGACACTGTCTGCCTCTCTCTCACACACAGACACTGTCTGCCTCTCTCTCACAGACACTGTCTGCCTCTCTCTCACAGACACTGTCTGTCTCTCTCTCTCACACAGACACTGTCTGCCTCTCACTCACACAGACACTGTCTGCCTCTCTCACACAGACACTGTCTGCCTCTCTCACACAGACACTGTCTCCCTCTCTCACACAGACACTGTCTGCCTCTCTCTCACACACAGACACTGTCTGCCTCTCTCTCACAGACACTGTCTGCCTCTCTCTCACAGACACTGTCTGTCTCTCTCTCTCACACAGACACTGTCTGCCTCTCACTCACACAGACACTGTCTGCCTCTCTCACACAGACACTGTCTGCCTCTCTCACACAGACACTGTCTCCCTCTCTCACACAGACACTGTCTGCCTCTCTCTCTCACACAGACACTGTCTGCCTCTCTCTCTCACACAGACACTGTCTGCCTCTCACTCACACAGACACTGTCTGCCTCTCTCACACAGACACTGTCTGCCTCTCTCTCACAGACACTGTCTGCCTCTCTCACACACAGACATTGTCTGCCTCTCTCACACAGACACTGTCTGTCTCTCTCACACAGACACTGTCTGCCTCTCTCACACAGACACTGTCTGCCTCTCTCACACAGACACTGTCTGCCTCTCTCACACAGACACTGTCTGCCTCTCTCACACAGACAATGTCTGCCTCTCTCACACAGACACTGTCTGCCTCTCTCACACAGACACTGTCTGCCTCTCACTCACACAGACACTGTCTGCCTCTCTCACACAGACACTGTCTACCTCTCTCACACAGACATTGTCTGCCTCTCTCACACAGACACTGTCTGCCTCTCTCTCTCACACAGACACTGTCTGCCTCTCTCACACAGACACTGTCTGCCTCTCTCACACAGACACTGTCTGCCTCTCTCACACAGACACTGTCTGCCTCTCTCACACAGACAATGTCTGCCTCTCTCACACAGACACTGTCTGCCTCTCTCACACAGACACTGTCTGCCTCTCACTCACACAGACACTGTCTGCCTCTCTCACACAGACACTGTCTCCCTCTCTCTCTCACACAGACAATGTCTGCCTCTCTCACACAGACACTGTCTGCCTCTCTCACACAGACACTGTCTGCCTCTCTCACACAGACACTGTCTGCCTCTCTCTCACAGACACTGTCTGCCTCTCTCTCTCTCACAGACACTGTCTGCCTCTCTCACACAGACACTGTCTGCCTCTCTCACACAGACACTGCCTGCCTCTCTCTCACACAGACACTGTCTGCCTCTCTCACACAGACACTGTCTGCCTCTCTCACACAGACACTGTCTGCCTCTCTCACACAGACACTGTCTGCCTCTCTCACACAGACACTGTCTGCCTCTCTCACACAGACACTGTCTGCCTCTCTCTCACAGACACTGTCTGCCTCTCTCACACAGACACTGTCTGCCTCTCTCACACAGACACTGTCTGCCTCTCACTCACACAGACACTGTCTGCCTCTCTCACACAGACACTGTCTGCCTCTCTCACACAGACACTGTCTGCCTCTCTCACACAGACACTGTCTCCCTCTCACACACAGACACTGTCTGCCTCTCACTCACACAGACACTGTCTGCCTCTCTCACACAGACACTGTCTGCCTCTCTCACACAGACACTGTCTGCCTCTCTCACACAGACACTGTCTGCCTCTCACACACAGACACTGTCTCCCTCTCACACACAGACACTGTCTGCCTCTCTCTCACAGACACTGTCTGCCTCTCTCACACAGACACTGTCTCCCTCTCACACACAGACACTGTCTGCCTCTCACTCACACAGACACTGTCTGCCTCTCTCTCACAGACACTGTCTGCCTCTCTCACACAGACACTGTCTGCCTCTCTCACACAGACACTGTCTGCCTCTCTCTCACAGACACTGTCTGCCTCTCTCACACAGACACTGTCTGCCTCTCACTCACACAGACACTGTCTGCCTCTCTCACACAGACACTGTCTGCCTCTCTCACACAGACACTGTCTGCCTCTCACTCACACAGACACTGTCTGCCTCTCTCACACAGACACTGTCTGCCTCTCTCACACAGACACTATCTGCCTCTCTCACACAGACACTGTCTGCCTCTCTCACACAGACACTGTCTCCCTCTCACACACAGACACTGTCTGCCTCTCACTCACACAGACACTGTCTGCCTCTCTCACACAGACACTGTCTGCCTCTCTCACACAGACACTGTCTGCCTCTCACTCACACAGACACTGTCTGCCTCTCTCACACAGACACTATCTGCCTCTCTCACACAGACACTATCTGCCTCTCTCACACAGACACTGTCTGCCTCTCTCACACAGACACTGTCTGCCTCTCACTCACACAGACACTGTCTGCCTCTCTCACACAGACACTGTCTGCCTCTCTCACACAGATACTGTCTGCCTCTCTCACACAGACACTGTCTGCCTCTCTCACACAGACACTGTCTGCCTCTCTCACACAGACACTGTCTGCCTCTCTCACACAGACACTGTCTGCCTCTCTCACACAGACACTGTCTGCCTCTCTCACACAGACAATGTCTGCC
The DNA here is from genome assembly GCF_047496885.1 of Scyliorhinus torazame. Taxonomy (NCBI): domain Eukaryota; kingdom Metazoa; phylum Chordata; class Chondrichthyes; order Carcharhiniformes; family Scyliorhinidae; genus Scyliorhinus; species Scyliorhinus torazame. The sequence continues at coordinate 263,927,510 of NC_092715.1, read as the reverse complement.
TCTCTCACACAGACACTGTCTGCCTCTCTCACACAGACACTGTCTGCCTCTCACACACAGACACTGTCTGCCTCTCTCACACAGACACTGTCTGCCTCTCTCACACAGACACTGTCTGCCTCTCTCACACAGACACTGTCTGCCTCTCTCACACAGACACTGTCTGCCTCTCACTCACACAGACACTGTCTGCCTCTCACACACAGACACTGTCTGCCTCTCACTCACACAGACACTGTCTGCCTCTCACACACAGACACTGTCTGCCTCTCACTCACACAGACACTGTCTGCCTCTCTCACACAGACACTGTCTGCCTCTCTCACACAGACACTGTCTGCCTCTCTCACACAGACACTGTCTGCCTCTCTCACACAGACACTGTCTGCCTCTCTCACACAGACACTGTCTGCCTCTCTCACACAGACACTTTCTGCCTCTCTCTCTCACCCAGACACTGTCTCCCTCTCTCACAGAGACACTGTCTGCCTCTCTCACACAGACACTCTCTGCCTCTCTCACACAGACACTGTCTGCCTCTCTCACACACAGACACTGTCTGCCTCTCTCACAGACACTGTCTGCCTCTCTCACACAGACACTCTCTGCCTCTCTCACACAGACACTGTCTGCCTCTCTCACACACAGACACTGTCTGCCTCTCTCACAGACACTGTCTGCCTCTCTCACACAGACACTGTCTCCCTCTCTCTCTCACACAGACACTGTCTGCCTCTCTCTCTCACACAGACACTGTCTGCCTCTCTCTCTCACACAGACACCATCTGCCTCTCTCACACAGACACTGTCTGCCTCCCTCACACAGACACTGTCTGCCTCTCTCTCACAGACACTGTCTGCCTCTCTCTCTCACAGAGACACTGTCTGCCTCTCTCACACAGACACTGTCTGCCTCTCTCACACAGACACTGTCTGCCTCTCTCTCACAGACACTGTCTGCCTCTCTCTCTCACACAGACACTGTCTGCCTCTCTCACACAGACACTGTCTGCCTCTCTCACACAGACACTGTCTGCCTCTCTCACACAGACACTGTCTGCCTCTCTCACACAGACACTGTCTGCCTCTCTCACACAGACACTGTCTGCCTCTCTCACACAGACACTGTCTGCCTCTCTCACACAGACACTGTCTGCCTCTCTCACACAGACACTGTCTGCCTCTCTCACACAGACACTGTCTGCCTCTCACACAGACACTGTCTCCCTCTCTCACACAGACACTGTCTCCCTCTCTCTCTCACACAGACACTGTCTGCCTCTCTCACACAGACACTGTCTGCCTCTCTCACACAGACACTGTCTGCCTCTCTCACACAGACACTGTCTGCCTCTCTCACACAGACACTGTCTGCCTCTCTCTCACAGACACTGTCTGCCTCTCTCTCTCACACAGACACTGTCTGCCTCTCTCACACAGACACTGTCTGCCTCTCTCACACAGACACTGTCTGCCTCTCTCACACAGACACTGTCTGCCTCTCTCACACAGACACTGTCTGCCTCTCTCACACAGACACTGTCTGCCTCTCTCACACAGACACTGTCTGCCTCTCTCACACAGACACTGTCTGCCTCTCTCACACAGACACTGTCTGCCTCTCACACAGACACTGTCTCCCTCTCTCTCACAGACACTGTCTGCCTCTCACACACAGACACTGTCTCCCTCTCACACAGACACTGTCTGCCTCTCTCACACAGACACTGTCTGCCTCTCACACAGACACTGTCTGCCTCTCACACACAGACACTGTCTCCCTCTCACACAGACACTGTCTGCCTCTCTCACACAAACACTGTCTGCCTCTCTCACACAGACACAGTCTGCCTCTCACACACAGACACTGTCTCCCTCTCTCTCTCACACAGACACTGTCTGCCTCTCTCACACAGACACTGTCTGCCTCTCACACACAGACACTGTCTGCCTCTCTCACACAGACACTGTCTCCCTCTCTCTCACAGACACTGTCTGCCTCTCTCACACAGACACTGTCTCCCTCTCTCACACAGACACTGTCTACCTCTCTCACACAGACACTGTCTGCCTCTCACACACAAACACAGTCTGCCTCTCTCACACACAGACACTGTCTGCCTCTCTCACACAGACACTGTCTCCCTCTCTCTCACAGACACTGTCTGCCTCTCTCACACAGACACTGTCTCCCTCTCTCACACAGACACTGTCTACCTCTCTCACACAGACACTGTCTGCCTCTCTCACACAAACACTGTCTGCCTCTCTCACACAGACACTGTCTGCCTCTCTCACACAAACACTGTCTGCCTCTCACACACAAACACAGTCTGCCTCTCTCACACACAGACACTGTCTCCCTCTCACACAGACACTGTCTCCCTCTCTCACACAGACACTGTCTGCCTCTCACACACAGACACTGTCTCCCTCTCACACAGACACTGTCTGCCTCTCTCACACAGACACTGTCTGCCTCTCACACAGACACTGTCTGCCTCTCACACACAGACACTGTCTCCCTCTCACACAGACACTGTCTGCCTCTCTCACACAAACACTGTCTGCCTCTCTCACACAGACACAGTCTGCCTCTCACACACAGACACTGTCTCCCTCTCACACACAGACACTGTCTGCCTCTCTCACACAGACACTGTCTCCCTCTCTCTCACAGACACTGTCTGCCTCTCTCACACAGACACTGTCTCCCTCTCTCACACAGACACTGTCTACCTCTCTCACACAGACACTGTCTGCCTCTCACACACAAACACAGTCTGCCTCTCTCACACACAGACACTGTCTGCCTCTCTCACACAGACACTGTCTCCCTCTCTCTCACAGACACTGTCTGCCTCTCTCACACAGACACTGTCTCCCTCTCTCACACAGACACTGTCTGCCTCTCTCACACAAACACTGTCTGCCTCTCACACACAGACACTGTCTGCCTCTCTCACACAGACACTGTCTGCCTCTCTCACACAAACACTGTCTGCCTCTCACACAGACACTGTCTGCCTCTCACACACAGACACTGTCTGCCTCTCACACACAGACACTGTCTGACTCTCACACACAGACACTGTCTGCCTCTCTCACACAGACACTGTCTGCCTCTCTCACACAGACACTGTCTGCCTCTCTCACACAGACACTGTCTGCCTCTCTCTCTCACACAGACACTGTCTACCTCTCTCACACAGACACTGTCTGCCTCTCTCACACAGACACTGTCTGCCTCTCTCACACAGACACTGTCTGCCTCTCTCACACAGACACTGTCTGCCTCTCTCACACAGACACTGTCTGCCTCTCACACACAGACACTGTCTCCCTCTCTCACACAGACACTGTCTCCCTCTCTCTCTCACACAGACACTGTCTGCCTCTCTCACACAGGCACTGTCTGCCTCTCTCACACAGACACTGTCTGCCTCTCTCTCTCACACATACACTGTGCCTCTCTCTCTCACACACTCTCTCTCTCTCTCTGCCTCTCTCACAGACTCTCTCTGCCTGTCCCTCCCTCTGGTCTGTCTGCCTCTCTCTCTCACACACTCCCTCTCTCTCTCTCTGCCTCTCTCTCACACACACACTCTCTCTCTCTGCCTCTCCCACACACTCTCTCTCTCTCTGCCTCTCTTTCACACACTCTCTCTCTCCCTCTCTCTGCCTCTCTCTCTCTGCACCTCTCACACACTCTCTCTCTCTGCCTCTCTTTCACACACTCTCTCTCTCCCTCTCTCTGCCTCTCTCACACACTGCCTGTTCTCTCTCACACACTCTCTCTCTCTGCCTCTCACACACACTCTCTCTCTCTCTCTCTGTCTCTCTCTCACACACTCTCTCTGCCTCTCTCACACACACTCTCTCTCTCTGCCTCTCTGACACACTCTCTCTCTCTGCCTCTCTCACACTCTCTCTCTCTCTCTCACACACACTCACTCTCTCTCTGTCTCTCTGACTCTCTCACACTCACACAGACAGGGTGCTTTCGGGCTCCACCTTCTGTGCCAGTGACAGGTGTGGAGGTGGTCTCCAGTCTAGACCGTATCAGTGAAAGAGTCAAAGCGATACCGATGCCCACTCCCATTACCCTTTAAACTCCCCGCTCCCCTCACCCTCCCTCCCTCCCTCACTGACTGAGCTCACAACTCAGGTGCTGTTTGTCCCTCTGTGTCAGAGGATTAGTGCGAGCGAACGTGAAAGAGACAAACAAAGAAGTCCACAGTATCTGGCTGATTTGTCCATTCCGCTTGCTTCACGCGCTCAGCCATGGGAAGATGTGGAAGAATGTGGTTGATATCCTGTATTTTTTTTTTAATTCTGTGCTGAATTCCTGCCTGCACTCCCCAACCTCCCAACAGTGTGAGACCTCAAACATGTGGAGTGTGTTCCCCAGTATTTATCCATCCTCAATCAAAACCTCAGAACCTCCCATAGTACTTTCTAACCAATTGGTATGACCAGTCCCGAGGGGAGGTCCCCCAAATGTATTAAAACCTCCACAAGATCCCTCCATTTGTTACCCACTGTGGGCATTATCCTGGCACAAGCCCGAATTTGTAAGGAAATTCCCTCAATTTGTTAACTTCCGACTGGGGTACCCCCAAATCGTAATGCCCCAGGGTGAGGAGCGATGAACCGGCTCCCCTTCTTTATTCAACCCCCTCGGTCGGTCATAACGAGAGCCGGGACTCTCCGGTTGTCGGGATTCACTTTTCCCACCAGCAGCGCACCCCAGTTTCCATAAAATCCCTTTTACCATCCCCGATATTTATGTTTTAAAAGAAGTCAATTTCACCACTAGGGGGCATAGGTTTAAGGTGCGAGGGGCAAGATTTAGAGGAGATGTACGAGGCAAGTTTTTTGAGTTTAAGAAAGAGTTGAGTTTACTAAACACAAGAAAATGATAAAGTGCATGAACATTCATACAGATTAGAACTGAAAATTGATTCCAAAGTAAATAACTTGAAAAATAAGCATACAAAACAGTTCTTGACTTGTTTGTGAGGAGCAGGTGCTGAAACATTGCAGCCGTTGCGATGCATGATTCAGGTAACGCTGACTTCAACAGGTGAATCTCAGTTTTGACAGTCCAATGTTCTGCAGCTCAGCTGAGAAACTGCCTTGTTTCCCTTTTCAGTTGTAACTTCGCTGGTTTGCCTTGCTTCAGCGGTCAGAGAGAGACAGAGATTTGTATTTCGCCTGCCTCTGAGCACAGGCGACAGCTACTGTCGTTTTGCTTCAATGTCACACACGTACACACACTGCAATAGTCAACACCTGATCGCGTTTGCAGCTGGCTTTTATCCCAGTCTTTGAACATTCCTGAAGGCAAAACCCCCAAATCCATCTGGGACATTATTGCAGGTTAGCACGCCTGCAGAGATAATACTCATCTTCCAATAGCTCCCATTGTCTCCATAGGAGATAGCTTCTGAATGGCATTCTTGCTTTTGATGTATCTTTGTCTGGAGACAGAGTATGATTCCATTGTCTCTCTCTCGCTCCCATATGTATCAACCACCAGAAATTCAGCCAGTGCCTGAATTTACATTCTCAGCCATCTTTAGTTTGTATGTCCATTTTCAACACCACAGATCCCATTCAAAGTTCAATACTTCGGTGCATAATTGTATGTTTTTGGGCCATCTTCAGGACACCGTACAGTACTTTTTAAGTGTGGTCACTGTTGTTAGAACCAAGAAATTATACAGCAGAAAGGTCTACAAAATTATGAGGGGCATAGACAGAGTGGATAGTCAGAGGCTTTTCCCCAGGGTAGAGGGGTCAATTACTAGGGGGCATAGGTTTAAGGTGCGAGGGGCAAGATTTAGAGGAGATGTACGAGGCAAGTTTTTTACACAGAGGGTAGTGGGTGCCTGGAACTCGCTGCCGAAGGAGGTGGTGGAAGCAGGGACGATAGTGACATTTAAGGGGCATCTTGACAAATACATGAATAGGATGGGAATAGAGGGATACGGACCCAGGAAGTGTAGAAGATTGTAGTTTAGACGGGCAGCATGGTCGGCACGGGCTTGGAGGGCCGAAGGGCCTGTTCCTGTGCTGTACTTTTCTTTGTTCCTTGTAAAGAGAGGCAGACATCGTGTCCAAGCCAGCCCAAAGACACCCAGATGCCCTTCCTAATCCCATCTTCCTGTACACGGTCCATAGCCCTCCCGTTTACAGTACTTTTTTAAAATAATTTTTATTAACGGTTTTCATATAATATCAATAACAAAATGAGAAAGAAAAAAGAACCCAACAGGGTTAAGTACAAAACACAATCTAAAAAAAGCAACCCCCCAAACCCCTCCCCCCCTTACCTAAATAATAAATTAACATTAACATCCCGACTTAACACAACAGGTGTACCCACCCCCTCAGACCCTCCAGTGTAAATAACATAAACAAAAATATAGTAAACCCCCCCCCACGAGCTGCTGCTGCCACTGACCAATGTCTATCGTTCTGCCAGAAAGTCTAAGAACGGTTGCCACCGCCTAGAGAACCCTTGTACCGACCCTCTCAAGGCGAATTTCACCCTCTCCAACTTCATAAACCCTGCCATATCGCTGATCCAGGATTCCACGCTTGGGGGCCTCGCATCTTTCCACTGAAGGAGAATCCTTCGCCGGGCTACCAGGGACGCAAAGGCCAGAATTCCAGCCTCTTTCGCCTCCTGCACTCCCGGCTCCTCTGCCACCCCAAATATTGCGAGCCCCCAGCCCGGTCTGACCCTGGATCCTACCACCCTCGACACCGTCCCTCGCTACGCCCTTCCAAAATTCCTCCAGCGCTGGGCATGCCCAGAACATATGGGTGTGATTTGCTGGGCTCCCTGAGCACCTAACACAGTTTACAGTACTTAAGGTGCAGATGATCCAGGTACTTTTTGAAAGAGGTTAGGGTCTCTGCCTCCACACCAACTCAGGCAGACAATTCCAGAAACCCACCTTCCTCTGCATAAATACATTTTTCCTCACATCCCCTCTAATCCTTCTGCCACTTAGCTTGAATCTATGACCCATGGTTTTTGAACGCTCTGCCAAGGGAAACAAGTTCCTCCTGTCTACTCTATCTCCACCCCTCACAATTTTGTAGACCTCAATCATGTCGCCCCTCAGCATTCTCCTTTCCAAGGAAAACAACGGCAGCCTCCCAAATCTCTCCTCATAGCTACAATTCTCCAACACTGGAAACATTCTAGTAAATCTTCTCTGCACTCTCTCCAGTTTACAAATTACATCCTTCCTGTAATGTGGTTGTGGTGTTTCTTTGTGTTACTAATATTAGGATGGTTGGCGTAGTGTTCACAAAGACCACACATTGAACAAAGCTATAAATGTATTAACGCTACTAATTTGGATTCGACACTTACCCCGAGGTAATACACAGTTGATAATAAACATATAATCTACACCAGGCATTGTCAAACTCGGGGCCATGACCCGCGGGTGGGTCGCGGGCGGGTGTCGGGAGGGTCACGGAGCCGTCCGTCACGGCGCTCCCGATCGCGCAAATCTGCTTTTAATAATGCCGGCTGCAAGCGCCTTTCAAAATGGCCGCGAACATGGAAAACAAATGCGGCCACACTGCACATGCGTGCCCGATCATCGGCGCGCATGCGCAGTGCGGCAGCTTTTTTTAAAAACGGCTTTTTGCTTTACAAGTTCGGGGAGGTTTTATTCATTTTATTCATTCATTTTATTCCTTCAATTTTTATTTTTTTCCTTTATTTTATTCTTTTTTTTTTACAAGTTATGGGGGGTTTTATTTGATAAAACTTTACAGGAAAAAAATGCAGAACTTTGGACTGATGGAGGCTCCATACTTTCCGACACCGGAAGGCTTCACCTTCATCCAACAGGTTCCAATGGAGGAGCGTGTACGAGGGCCAAACGGACCCAAAACCATTTCTTCCACTTTTGTCAGCCGCAAAAAAGGTAAAAGAAAATGGTGGGTCGCGAAGGTCGGCCGGCGTGGGTCGCGAAGGTCGGCCGGCGTGGGTCGCGAAGGTCGGCCGGGTTGGGTCCCGAAGGTTGGCCGGTTGGTAAAAATGGGTCCCCGGAAAAAAGTTTGAAGAACACTGATCTACTACTAATCTCTACACTATTACATTAACTATGATCTGCTCTCAATCACACTATCTTTCTTTCAGTTTGTTCTCCAGCTGTCTCCTCACCCTCTCACCATAAGGCTTAGCATCAATGTCTTATATACTTGTACATCTAGCTCCCTCTCGATGTTGATTTAGACATTTCATTAACCCTTGCAGTTGTTACATTAATGATAATGCCACAGTGGTGACCAGAACTGCGCACAATCATCCAGTTGTGGCCTCACCCGTGTCTTATACACTTCCATCATTATATCCCTACTTTTGTATTCTATACTTCTGAAAATGAAGGGGTGCATTTGTTCATAGGAAGTGCAGGTGTGATTTATACACAGCAAGCTCCCAGAATACAGCAACATTGGATGTGATACCCAGAATTCCCACCAAAAGTCAACAAGTGTTTGGACACACTCAGTCCTGCTCATGATGCTGACTGCCACAGTGGAGAGGGAAACCCTTAGCCATTAAAATCACCAGATAATCTGTTTGTTTAGCAGTGTTGATTGAGGAACAAATATTGGCCACAACACTGGGGAAAATTCCCCTCGCTCTTCACCAAGATAGCCACAGGATCCCCATAGACAGGCCAAGTAGCACATCTGTTTAACCTCTCCGAGAGACAGCACCCCTGCACTATGCAGGGCTCCCGCAGTACTACACTACAGTGGCAACCTGAACGTTTGAGCTCAAACGGTAGCATAGTGGTTAACACAGTTGCTTCACAGCTCCAGGGCCCCAGGTTCGATTCCCGGCTTGGGTCACTGTCTGTGTGGAGTCTGCACGTTCTCCCCGTGTCTGCGTGGGTTTCCTCCGGGGTGCTCCGGTTTCCTCCCACAGTCCAAAGATGTGCGGGTTAGGTGTATTGGCCATGCTAAATTGTCCCTTAGTGTCCAAAAAGGTTAAGTGGGGTTGCTGAGTTACGGGATAGGGTGGAGGTGTGGGCTTGGGTAGGGTGCTCTTTCCAGGGGCTGGTGCAGACTCGATGGGCCGAATGGCCTCCTTCTGCACTGTAAATTCTATGAGAGGGACTTGAACCCACAACATTCTGACTCCGAGTTGGGCCTGCTCCCCACGGAACCATTACTGTCAAACAGGTTAGCAAGCAAAGGCTCGGGGAGAGAATTCCATAGCCAGGGACCATGGCTGCTGAAGACTTGACCGTCAATGGCTGAGTGATTAAAATCAGAATGTAGAAATGGCCAGAGATTTGGCACAGCGCAGAGTTCTCAGAGGCCTGGTAGGACAGAGTTAGAGTGTCGTCGGGTCACAGGGAAATTTGAAAACAAAGATGCGAATTTTAAAGTGGAGGCCGAGATGATGTATATGGCTGCGAAAAATTGAACACTCTGTTTTCCTCAAGAACTGCAATCGTTTCTCACATTACCCAATGTGATTAGATTATTGATTTGCTGAATTATGTTCGCAATCTAGTGTCCTTGGGTCTACTCCAGCCCTTCACTATGAGGTTAAGCAAAAAAATGGGCAGCACGGTAGCACAGTGGTTAGCACTGTTGCTTCACAGCTCCAGGGTCCCAGGTTCGATTCCCCGCTGGGTCACTGTCTGTGCGGAGTCTGCACGTTCTCCCCGTGTCTGCGTGGGTTTCCTCCGGGTCCTCCGGGTTCCTCCCACAAGTCCCGAAAGATGTGCTTGTCAGGTGAATTGGACATTCTGAATTCTCCCTCTGTGTACCCGAACAGGCGCCTGGAATGTGGCGACTAGGGGCTTTTCACAGTAACTTCATTGCAGTGTTAATGTAAGCCTACTTGTGACACTAATAAAGATTATTATTATTAAGTCAATTGGATAGATAATGGCAATTGAAATATCTGTTCGAGACATTTCAGACCAAACATTGATAGAATTTTAGAATTTGTTACTCAGGCATTTTTTTTTACATTGAATTTACACATCATTCAACTCAACAGATCTTTGCTGGTATTTACTTGCTCTCACTCTACTTCATCTCATTGCGCAAACAAAACTTTCCATTCCTTTCTCCCTCATCTATTTATCTAGTTCCCCTTAAATCGTAGGATCCCTACATTGCAGAAGGAGGCCATTCAGCCCATCGAGTCTGCACCGACCCACAGAAAGAGCACCCTAACTAGGCCCGTGGCCCATCCTTTCCCCGTAACCCAATAACCCCACCTAACCTTTTGGACACTAAGGGCAATTTAGCACGGCCAATCCACCCAACCTACACATCTTTGGACTGTGGGAGGAACCCGGAGCACCCGGAGGAAACCCACCCAGACACGGGGAGGACGTGCAGACGCCGCACAGACAGTCACCCAAGGCCGGAATTGAACCCGGGTCCCTGGAGCTGTGAGGCGGCAGTGCTAACCACTGTGCCGGCCGTAAGTATCTGCGCTAGCTATTCCCGGTGCGAGCGAGTTCCACATTCTCACTCACGGTGGAGCCGGTGGTGCAGTTGTAATCCAGGCGACCAGGGTAAAGCCCTGGGGACCAGGGGTAAAATCTCACCACAAACCCATTTGTTTTGTTAGTGTCCATTATGGAAGGAAACCTCCCATCCTCAGCTGGCCTGGTCTATATGTGACTCCAGATCTGCAGTAATCTAGTTGACTCTTCAATGCCATCCGAAGTGGCCTTGCAAGCCACTCAGTTCAAGGGCAAATAGGGATGGGCAACAAAAGCTGGCCTAACCAGTGCCAACCACATCCCATGAGGGAATCTTTTAAGACCGCATGCTTCTAATTCTAGTTGTGGTGGTAAGCAGCCAGTTGGCTATTGTGACACTGATGCTCTCTTCAGGATGGCTGTGTAATCTACTTGCATTCCTTCATGGTTTCTTAGGCCTTTTTCAGAGGGGTAGTTGAGAGTCAACCACGTTGCTAGGGGTCTGGAGTCACATGTAGGCCAGACCGGGTAAGGAGGGCAGATTTCCCTCCCCTGAAGGACATCAGTGAGCCAGATGGGTTTTTTTTTTTTGGGTGATGATCCAATGGTGCAGCAGGTGACTTGAAATTGAGAGCAGCTTTCAATTCCAGATCTTATTAATCTAATTTAAATTCCGCCAGCTGCCGTGGCAACACGACATCAGCCCGAGCCTCTAGATTAGTCGTTCAGTGACATTATCACGATGGCACCATTCACTCGCTCCCAAAGGAGGCACACAGAGAGAGCCATCCTGGTCTACAGACTGGCAGAGTGTCCACAAGTGCTTGAGGGCAACTGACAGACCACACATGGCACCCCAAAGACCTATATAACAATCCATTCAATGTAGGAAAAAGAAACTTCATTCTCATGATGTCCAGCGAGCAGACTGGCAATTATTTTACCATGAATGGCTGGCAGGCAGCTGGGAAGTTGCCACGACTCTAGACTGATTGCTGGTACCAGTAGATTGGCCGATGAGGAAGCATTGAGTAGAATGGGCAAATATCCTCTGGTGTATGGAAGAATGAAGTGTGATAGCATTGAAATACATAGATTGACAAGGCAGGAGAGTCCAAAACAAAGGGCAAAGTCTCCAGATAAGAGATCTTTGGAATTCTCTACTCCACATTGTAGTTGAGCATGTTCAAGAACGAGATTTTTGCGGGGGGGTACTGATTGGGAATCCGAGGACAGGGTGGGAAAGTAGAGTTGATGTAGAAGATCATCCATGATCTTATTGAATGGTGGTGCTGGATCGAGAGCTCGTGGCTACTCCTGCTCCCGTTTCACTTATTCCTGTGACGTTTGCATTATGCAACAATCCGCTAGACCTTGACTCAGAACCCTTTCTCCCCATGGTTAATTCAGGATCTGCGTGATCCTGTACAGGTAGGGTTGATGACTCCAGTGGGACCTCTGCTGACAGAGGCGCCCGCAGACACCATAAGGTCCACACCTGGAGACTACACAGTTTGATTTTATCCGCATCATTTGTATAATGTGATGATCCTCCATTCACTGTTCTTTGCTAGAATCATTTTGTTGATATTGGGACTTGTTGCTGTATTTACGGTCATGAGATTATGGGCCACTCATTAATGTCGTCATGACGATGGATCGAAACCCCAAATTACATGCGGACCAATTGAACCTTGACATAAGACATGTTTTTTTATTAAATGGATATACAAACCAATGATGGCTGAGAATGTAAATTCAGAGTCTGTCCAAATTGCTCCTGTGTAGATTATACTAAAATCTGAGGGACAATGGAATGTCTCATGTATTTAAATTGTGTATTGTAGGCAGAACAATACTTTCCACTGTACCTCGGTACACATGACAATAAATCAAATCCTGAAAATGAAGAAGCAATACAAACTGATATTTCATCTCCTGTGGAATAATTAAACGGAATGGGGGTGGGGTTGGGGGGGGCAGGTAGAGTTCATTTGTCGGGGAAATTAGAAAACCCAACTTAAGGGTTGTGAATCTATGGAATTCCTTGCCCAGTGAAGCAGTTGAGGCTCCTTCATTAAATGATTTTAAGACAAAGATGGATAGTTTTTTGAAGAATAAAGGGATTAAGGGTTATGGTGTTCGGGCCGGAAAGTGGAGCTGAGTCCACAAAAGATGAGCCATGATCTCATTGAATGGTGGAGCAGGCTCGAGGGGCCAGATGGCCTACTCCTGCTCCTAGTTCTTATGTTTTTATGTTCTTAAAGGAGGAGGTAAGAGTGCGGGTTAGCGATATGGCTACCAGAAAATAAAAGTGAGGGTCGGGACCGGTGCATGTCTTTATGCACCAAGCAATTAAAGAAGAGGAAGAAAACGGAACAGTGGAACACATTTAAAAGCTTTGTATCTAAATGCACAAAGCATTCGGAACAAACTTAATGAGCTAACAGTGCAAATAGAAACAAACGATTATGGCTTGGTGGGGATTACTGAAACGTGTTTACAGGGAGACCAGGGGCGAGATTCTCCGACACCCCGCCGGGTCGGAGAATCGCCGGGGGCTGGCGTGAATCCCACCCCCGCAGGTTGCCGAATTCTCCGGCACCGGAGATTTGGCGGGGGCGGGATGGCGGCCCCACCCCCCTCCCCCGGCTATTCTCCGGCCCGGACGGGCCGAAGTCCCGCTGCTAGAATGCCTGTCCCGCCGGCGTGGATTAAACCACCGACAAGTCGGCACGGGCGGGCTCTGGGGTCCTGGGGGGGGGGGGCGCAAGGCGATCTGGCGCCAGGGGGTGCCCCCACGGTGGCCTGGCCCGAGATCGGGGCCCACCGATCCGCGGGCGGGCCTGTGCCGTGGGGGCACTCTTTTCCTTCCGCCTTCGCCATGGTCTTCACTATGGCGGAGGCGGAAAAGACCCCCTCCACTGCACATGCGTGGGGATGCCGTGAGCAGCCGCTAACGCTCCCGCCCATGCGCCGCCCGGCAATGTCATTTCCACGCCAGCTGGCGGGGCACCAAAGGCCTTTCCCGCCAGCTGGTGGGGCGGAAATCAGTCCGGCGCGGGCCTAGCCCCTCAAGGTGAGGGCTCGGCCGCTCAAGATGCGGAGGGTTCCGCACCTTTGGGGCGGCGCGATGTCGGACTGATTTGCGCCGTTTTTGGCGCCGGTCGGCGGACATCGCGCCGATATCGGAGAAGCTCGCCCCAGGTCTGGGAATTGAGGGCGGGTTTCTCCCAGCCCGGGTTGGGCCGAGCGGCCGTTGTAAAAACGCCGAGACCCGCCGGCGCCATCCACACCTGCTCTCAGCCGGCGGGAACACGGCGTGGAAGGGTCGGAGGGCGGCCTGTGGGTGGGGAGGGGGGGTCCGACCCCGGGGAGGGGCCTCCTAAGTGGCCTGGCCCGTGATCGGGGACCACCTATCGGCGGGCCAGCCTCTGTGGCTGGCGGCCTCCTTTCGCCCGCTCCGGCCCCTGTAGGCCTGCGCCATGTTGCGTCGGGGCCGGCGCGTTGGAGGAAGCCACTGTGCATGCGTGGATCCCGCGGCGCCCAGTTCACGCCGGGATCAGCAGCTGGAGCGGCGTGAACCGCAGTACTGTGTAGGGGCCGGAATTGCTGATCCTGAGGCCGTCGAGAAATGCGACGGCGTTTCCTGACGGCGTCGACACTTAGCCTCAGGATCACAGAGCCCCGCCCTGAATATCCAAGGGTACGCAGTATTTCAGAAAGACAGACTGAAAGGAAAAGGAGGTGGCGTCGCCCTGCTGGTGAGGAAAGGGATCAGTGCTGTAATGAGAAATGACATTGAAACTGGAGATCGAGATGTGGAATCAGTCTAAAATAAGAAATAACAAAGGGAAGAAGTCCTTGGGAGGAGTAATATGTAGGTCCCCAAGCAGTAGTTCTGCAGTGGGGCACAGTATAAACCAGGGAATACTGGGGGCTTGTACGAAATGTATGGCAATAATCATGTCTAATTTTAATACGCACATAGATTGGAGGAATCAAATTGGCAAGGGGAGCCTGGAGGTAGACTTCATTGAATCCATTAGAAATTGTTTCCTCGAACAGTATGCTGGGGAACCAACTAGGGAGGAGGCTACTCTCGATTTGGATTTTGTAATGAGGAGGGATTCATTAATGACCTCATAGTTAAGGATCCTTTAGGCAGTAGTGACCATAATATGGTAGAATTCAAAATTCAGTTTGGGGGCGAGAACGCAGGGCGCAATTCTCCCATCGGGAGACTAAGTCCCGACGCCGGAGTGAAAACCGGAGTGTTTCACTCTGGCGTCGGAGGCCGCTCCCAGCCCCCTATTCTCCCGCCCCCGGGGGGCTAGTAGCAGCATCGCGTCATTTACGCGCGCCGGGCCTTGGCGCAGCATAAAAGCGGTGCTGCGTAAATGATACTGCCAGCGCCGCGTAAATGACGTCAACCACGCATGCGCGGGTTGGCTGGCGCTAACCCGCACATGCGCGGTTGCCGTCCTCCCCGAGGCCGCGCCGCAAGAAGTTGTCGGATGGATCCTGCGGGGCGGCGGAGGAAAGGAGGTCCTCCTTCAGAGAGGCCGGCCCGCCGGTCGGTGGGCACCGAACGCGGGCCAGACCCCTTTGGGGGCGTCCCCCGGTGCAGGAATCCCCCTCCCCCCCCCCATAGGCTGCCGCCCCCCCCAGCATTCCCGAGCGGTTCCCGCCGGCAGCGACCAGGTGCGGACGGCTCCGGCGGGAAGCCGTCGTGTTGGGCAGGCCGCTCGGCCCATCCGGGCCGGAGAATCGCCGCTCGCCCGTTACAAACAGCGAGCGCCGATTCTCCGAGCGGCCAGCCGTAATTCTCGCCGTTCAGGTTTGGGGGGGTGGGAGAATCGCGTGCGGGTGCCGGGGCGGCGTGGCGGGACCCGCGCGGCGCCCCAGCGATTCTCCCACCCGGTGTGGGGGGGGGGAGAATTCCACCCGTGGAGTCCCACACTAGCGTTCTGGAATTAAACAAAGGAAATTAATAGGCTTGAGGACAGATTTGGCCTGTACAGACTGGGCAGGAAGGCTGAAAGTTTGGACAGCTGAAGAGCAGTGGCAGTTGTTTAAGGAGATACTCAATTCCTCACAACTAAAATACATCCCAGTGAGTAAGAAAGATGGTAAGAGGTGAAAAAAAAATCCATGGCTAAACAAGGAGGTCAAAGACAATATAAACACAAACACTGAGGTATATCATATTGCAAAGGCCAGTGGCAGGCTGGAAGATTGGGAAACTTTCAAACATAAACAAAGGGATACTAAAAAAGTAATAAAAAGAGAGATGGGTAAATCACGAGAGAAAACTAACGCAGAATATAAAACAGGATAGCTAAAGCTTCTATCAGTACATAAAAGGGAAGAGAGTTGCTAATGTGAATGTTGGTCCCTTGGAGGATAAAACTGGTGAGTTAATCGTGGGGAACACAGAAATGACAAAGATGCTAAATCAATATAGTACCATTGCTATAGGAACGGGCAATTCAGAGGTAATAGAAAGAGTGGACCTTGGAACAATCAACATCAATAGGGAAACGGTCCTCAACAAACTCTTGGGATTGAGGGCAGACAACTCCCCAGGGCCTGATGGCCTACATCCTAGGGTGTTAAAGTGGCAGTGGAAATAGTGGATTCTTTGGTTATAATATTCCAAAATTCCCTGGACACAGAAAAGGTTCCAGTGGATTGGAAAAATCTTAATGTAACGTCCTTATCCAAAAAGGGAGGGAGGCAGAATGTGGAAAATACCGTACGCCTTCTTAAGGTTGAGAGGGTTGTTAAGAAGGCGTACGGTGTGTTAGCTTTTATTGGTAGAGGGATTGAGTTCCGGAGCCATGAGGTCATGTTGCAGCTGTACAAAACTCTGGTACGGCCGCATTTGGAGTATTGCGTGCAATTCTGGTCACCGCATTATAGGAAGGATGTGGAAGCATTGGAAAGGGTGCAGAGGAGATTTACCAGAATGTTGCCTGGTATGGAGGGAAGATCTGGGGCGTCATTCTCCGACCCCCCGCCGGGTCGGAGAATGGCCGTTGGCCGCCGTGAATCCCGCCCCCGCCCCCGCCGAAGTCTCCGAAGGGAGAAAAGTCGGCGGGGCGTTAATGGCGCCGCTGCCGCGGAGAATGTCACGGGTCTGCGCAAGGCAGCCGATTTTCGGCCTGCCGATATTCTCCCTTCCGGATGGGCCGAAGTCCCGTCGACGTGATGACCGTTCACGTCGACGTGAATCAAACCTCCTTTTCATCGGCGTGACCCGGTGCTCCAGGCTCACGCCGACCAGCGAGGAGGTGAGTGACGGCCTGGGGGGTTGGCTCTGGGCAGGAAATGGCGTTGCCGCAGACTGATTGCGTGAGGAGAGGTGTGTCTCGGCTTGTGTGTGTGTGCGGCGGGGGGGGGTGGGGGGGTGGTTAGAGTAGGCTGGGCTCCGGGGGAGTGCCGGGAGGGGGTCCGTGCCGGGGTGGAGGTTGGGGGTTGTGGAGGGCGTCCGTGCCGGGGTGGAGGTTGGGGGTTGGGGAGGGGGTCCATGCCGGGGTGGAGGTTGGGGAGGGGGTCCGTGCCGGGGTGGAGGTTGGGGGTTGGGGAGGGGGTCCGTGCCGGGGTGGAGGTTGGGGAGGGGGTCCGTGCCGGGGTGGAGGTTGGGGGTTGGGGAGGGGGTCCGTGCCGGGGTGGAGGTTGGGGAGGGGGTCCGTGCCGGGGTGGAGGTTGGGGGTTGGGGAGGGCGTCCGTGCCGGGGTGGAGGTTGGGGGTTGGGGAGGGGGTCCATGCCGGGGTGGAGGTTGGGGAGGGGGTCCGTGCCGGGGTGGAGGTTGGGGGTTGGGGAGGGGGTCCGTGCCGGGGTGGAGGTTGGGGAGGGGGTCCGTGCCGGGGTGGAGGTTGGGGGTTGGGGAGGGGGTCCGTGCCGGGGTGGAGGTTGGGGGTTGGGGAGGGGGTCCGTGCCGGGGTGGAGGTTGGGGAGGGGGTCCGTGCTGAGGTGGAGGTTGGGGGTTGGGGAGGGCGTCCGTGCCGGGGTGGAGGTTGGGGGTTGGGGAGGGGGTCCATGCCGGGGTGGAGGTTGGGGGTTGGGGAGGGGGTCCGTGCCGGGGTGGAGGTTGGGGAGGGGGTCCGTGCTGGGGTGGAGGTTGGGGGTTGGGGAGGGCGTCCGTGCCGGGGTGGAGGTTGGGGGTTGGGGAGGGGGTCCAATGCCGGGGTGGAGGTTGGGGAGGGGGTCCGTGCCGGGGTGGAGGCTGGGGGTTGGGGAGGGGTCCGTGCCGGGGTGGAGGTTGGGGGGGGGGGGGGTCCGTGCCGGGGTGGGTGATGGGAGGGCAAATGAGTTGGTCCACCTGGCCAGGTGCCAGCCTCCAACAGTTGGACCCATGCGGTCCATGCCACCTGGCTGTGGGGAGGAGGGGATATGGGCAATGATGACATGTCGTCGTTCCCCTCCCCCCCACCAGGTCGTCATGTTTTCAGATCATCCAGCGATGTTGGCCGCCGTGGTGGCAGCCGCTCATGTCTATGTTGCCCTGGATGAGGAGGAGGAGGAGGAGGAGGAGGAGCGTGCCAGAGAGGCGGCGCAGGCTGCCGCAGAGGGGCAGGCGGCAGCCGCCCAGGCTGGAGGGACACCTGACCGACAGGACGAGGAGGGGGAGGAGGACGTCGCGGCCCCACGGCAACGGAGGCACCCGAGGGCGCCCCGTGTGTACCGGCCCCGGCAGTCATACCAGGACCTCACGGACCGGGAATGCAGGAGGAGACTCCGGATGAGCCGGGAAACCGTGGCACACATCTGCCACCTGCTGGCACACCTGTCACCGCGTGGCACTGGCGGGGGACACCCTCTCCCCTTGTCCGTCAAGGTTACGGTGGCCCTGAACTTTTATGCAACAGGGTCATTCCAGGCACCGAGTGGGGACCTGTCCGGCATATCGCAGACATCGGTGCACCGGTGCATCCGGGCAGTGACAGATGCCCTTTATGCCATGGCGCACCGCTACATCCGCTTCCCCGTGGACCGGGCCAGCCAAGATGCCCGGGCCGTGGGCTTCTCTGCCAATGCCGGGTTCCCCATGGTCCAGGGCGCGATCGATGGGATGCACGTCGCCGTGCGGCCACCTGCAGATAACAGGGCCGTGTTCACTAATAGGAAGGGGACCTATTCGATGAACGTACAGGTGGTCTGCGACCACCGCATGATGATCCTGCACGTCTGCGCCCGTCACCCACGCAGTGTACACGACTCATTCGTGTTGTCGCGGTCATCCATCCCCGGCATGTACGAGGGACGCCATCCCCGGCTGAGGGGCTGGTTGCTGGGCGACAGGGGCTACCCATTGCGATCGTGGCTGATGACGCCTATACGGAGGCCACGCAATGAGGCGGAGAACCGCTACAATGATGCCCATGTAGCGACAAGGGGAGTGATCGAGAGGTGCTTTGGCGTGCTGAAGATGCGTTTCAGGTGCCTGGACCTCTCTGGGGGCGCCCTCCAGTATCGGTCAGATAGGGTCGGCCGCATCATTGTGGTGTGCTGCGTCCTGCACAACATAGCCCAGCAGAGGGGCGATGTGCCGCAGGCAGAGGAGGGCGGAGTGGAGGAGCAGCAGGAAGAGGCCCAGTCCTCCCCAGATGAGGGGGATGGGGGCAATGGTCAGGGCAGACGGGGTAGACACAGACAGGTGGCTGTCCACCGTTACCGGCTGGCCCAGCGGGCACGGGACAGGCTGATAGCCGCCCGCTTCACTGACTAGATGGGCGTGGGAATCGGGTAGTATGGCCACAGACCGCACACCATGACAACAGCCGACCACCCACACCCCCCACCCATCCACCCACCCAGCACCCTCACCCCCCTCCCCAACCCCACACACCCCACCCGCATGCACACCACCCCCCCACTCCCAATTGCCGATCCACCGGCGGCACAACGGGCCGGGCTCACCCAGTTGCGGGTGGACGCGTGTCTATCGCAGGCCATGGAGAATGATGACAACCCGCCTCCGATGAGCTCCTGGCTCTACATCGTTGGACTATGTCTGACCCATGGCCACAGTACCACCATCCACCCGGACCATCCCTGCATGCGGCTGTGACACTGCAGCGCACGGTCCCGTCCTCTGCCCGGGGGATGTTGATGGCGGCCCAGGGGGAAGGGGGCAGACTCACCTGGGGCTGAGGTAAGACCACCCCTCACACACACACTTGCGCTCAACGTACATGACACCCCCGCACACTTTGGACAGAGCACAAAGGCAGCTTCGGTAGGTGTAACATTGACTTTAATAACCAAAGGAGTTCATGCATGTGCCCTAGCGCCTAAAACTCATCTGTGCCCTGCACCCGTGCCAACTTACTCAGTGTCTAATTGTTTAGCCTTACGGGCCCTTTGACTACGTCTACGTGGTTCCCCAGACGGTACAGCAGAACTGGAGGTGGACTCCTGTGATTCCTGCCCTCTGACACTGGATCCCTTTGGCGGCCGTTTCCTGGGGCGTCCTGGCCTAGATGGGCCAGGCTGCGGCCCGGGCGACTGGGATGGCGAGCTGCCAGCCTGTCCTGCCCGTTGCCCACCCGATGCACCTGGGACGGAAGGGGGGGGAGTCCGAGGTGTCGCGGTGTACCGGGACCTCCCCTACAGAGGGAGCCGGGACGGACCACACCACCTCCTCCTCCCTCGGGGTGCCCGATGGCCCCCAGGCCTCTACATGGGTGGGGGATGTGAACGGACTGGCCATCCGACGCGCCCCCGACATCTGGCGCTGCCAGTCCTGGAGGCCCGTGCTGGTATCGACAGGGGTCTGCAGGTTTGCAGCCATGGAGCCCAGGGGGTTGTCGAACCCTGTCTGCGACAGTGCGACGCCAGCTCGCACATGGCCGCTGGCGCCGATGCCCTCAGCGATGGCCTGCTGAGACTGGGCCATGGCCTGCAGAGACTGGGCCATGGCCTGCAGAGACTGGGCTATGGCCTGCTGAGACTGGGCCATGGCCTGCTGAGACTGGGCTATGGCGTTGAGCGCCTCTGCCATCTGGCGCTGGCACTGGCTCATGGCCTCCTGTGAGAGGGCAGCCATTTCCTGGGCCACAGACGCCGCCTGCACGGAAGGCCCCAGGCCTCGCAAACCGTTCCCCATGTCTGACACCGTCGCACCCATTGCCTCCACCGCGGACGCCACCCGTGCGGTGTCAGCCTGGGTGGCACGCATGACCGGGACCACTCCCAGCTCCTGGACGCGGGTGGACTCCTCCACCTGCGACCGCAGCCGCCGCAAGCCACCCGTCACCCTATTCGCTCGTCTCCGTGTCGGTGGTTGCATCGGATCTATGTGTGGGTGTGGTAACTGCAGGAACCCGGGATCCATCTGGGCGGCAGATGTTCGCTTGGCCTGGGCTGCCCTCCGACCGCCCGGTCCCTCTGCTGCTCCTACCTCCACCTGCTGTACCGGGACGGCTGTGTTGTGCGCACCAGTGAGTGTACCAGACGCCTCATCACTAAAGTGCCCAACCGTGGTGAGTGTTTCTGCGATGGTGGAGGGTGTTGGTGACAGCAGTGGAGTTGTGTCGTGCTCTTCGTCCCACTCTGAGTCCATGGCACTTTGGGGTGGGGGTTCGTCTCCACCCATCCACTCTGAGTCACTGTCCGGTATTTCGTCTTCCCGGGTAGGGGTGTCCTGGATAGTGGTGTCCTGGGTAGTGGTGTCCTGGATAGTGGTGTCCTGGATAGTGGTGTCCTGGGTAGTGGTGTCCTGGCTCGGATGTGACGGGGGCCTGTGGCTGCCCCCCTCATCGCTGGGTGGTCGCTCCCGCACGTGACGGGGGTGTCGTCTCCCTGTTGCTCCAGGTCTCTCCGTCTCCCGTGGTCTCCGAGGGGCATCCTGCGGGCGTCGCATGCTGGAGGGTTCGGGTCTCTCCGTCTCCCGTGGTCTCCGAGGGGCATCCTGCGGGCGTCGCATGCTGGAGGGTTCGGGTCTCTCCGTCTCCCGTGGTCTCCGAGGGGCATCCTGCGGGCGTCGCATGTTGGAGGGTTCGGGTCTCTCCGTCTCCCGTGGTCTCCGAGGGGCATCCTGCGGGCGTCGCATGCTGGAGGGTTCGGGTCTCTCCGTCTCCCATGGTCTCCAAGGGGCATCCTGCGGGCGTCGCATGCTGGAGGGTGCGGGTCTCTCCGTCTCCCGTGGTCTCCGAGGGGCATCCTGCGGGCGGTCTGCATCTGCGGGGATGGGTGCCTGGACGTTTGGTCCTGCGATACACAATGAAGCATGCATGGTTAGACATCAGGCAGTGATCAGGTGATACGGGAGAGGGGGATATAGGGGAGGGGGGATATGGGGACGGGCTGTTGGTGGCTCACTTGCTCGTGGGGCCCCGACCTCTGCATCAGCAACCTCCCGGTCCTCAGGTCCGCCAGCCAGTTCCAGGGCCCTTTCCTCGTGTACGGTCAGTGGCCTCTCATCAGCGGGCCCTCCTCCAGTCCTCACATGCTCCCTATTGTTGTGTGCGCGCTTCTCCTGTGGGGGGGGGGGGGTGTGGCAGGGGTAAAAGGCAACAGTGTTAGGCAGGTATATGAATGCACGCCATCGGTTGCGCGTGCATTGCAGAGGTTAAGGTTAGGGCTGGATTCACTTGGGGATATGGGGGATATGGGGGAGGGGGGATATGGGGGAGGGGGGATATGGGGAGGGGGGGATATGGGGAATATGGGGGATATGGGGGAAGGGGGATATGGGGGAGGGGGGATATGGGGGAGGGGGGAATATGGGGGATATGGGGGAGGGGGGATATGGGGGATATGGGGGAGGGGGGATATGGGGGATATGGGGAGGGGGGATATGTGGGAGGGGGGATATGGGGGAGGGGGGGATATGGGGAATATGGGGGAGGGGGGATATGGGGGATATGGGGGAGGGGGGATATGGGGGATATGGGGGAGGGGGGGATATGGGGGAGGGGGGATATGGGGGATATGGGGGATGGGGGATATGGGGGAGGGGGGAATATGGGGGATATGGGGGAGGGGGGATATGGGGGATATGGGGGAGGGGGGGATATGGGGGAGGGGGGATATGGGGGATATGGGGGAGGGGGGATATGGGGGAGGGGGGGATATGGGGGAGGGGGGATATGGGGGATATGGGGGAGGAGGGGATATGGGGGAGGGGGGGATATGGGGGAGGGGGGGATTTGGGGGAGAGGGGATATGGGGGATATGGGGGACGCTCACCCTGCCTGCTCTGACGAGGTCGTTCACCTTCTTGTGGCACTGGGTGCCTGTCCGTGGTGTTAGGGCCACAGCGGTGACGGCCTCTGCCACCTCCCTCCACAGACGCCGGCTGTGGCGTGGGGCAACTCTGCGGCCGTGCCCGGGATACAGGGCGTCCCTCCTCTGCTCCACCGCATCCAGGAGCGCCTCCACATCGCGTGACTCGAACCTCGGGGCTGAGCGACGGCCAGCCATCAAGTCGGGTGTTGCGGTCGGGGCTGAGCGACGAGAGCCAGCCAAGCAGTCGGGTGAGTGCAGAGAAGAAGAGAGAGAGAGCAGTCGGTGGGGGGGAGCCAGAGAGCGGTCGGCTGTTCCGGTCGGGTGGGGGGGAGCTGCGCGGCCTTATGAGCCGTCACGCCGTGCAGCGCGTATGACACTGCACGGCGTGAACCACTGCGCAAGCGCGGATCCCGTTACGTCGCTGCTAGCCCATTTCGGGCCGCAGACTATCGGCCCATTTTTATGACGTGACGCAAGTGGGATTTGTGCCGTTTTGTGCGCCGATTGGCGGAGTTTCCGCCGATAACGGAGAATTTCGCCCCTGATGAGGGAAGGCTGAGGGACTTGAGGCTGTTTTCATTGGAGAGAAGAAGGTTAAGAGGTGACTTAATTGAGGCATACAAGATGATCAGAGGACTAGATAGTGTGGACAGTGAGAGCCTTTTTCCTCGGATGGTGATGTCTAGCACGAGGGGACATAGCTTTAAATTGAGGGGAGATAGATATAAGACAGATGTCAGAGGTAGGTTCTTTACTCAGAGAGTAGTAAGGGTGTGGAATGCCCTGCCTGCAACAGTAGTGGACTCGCCAACATTAAGGGCAATCAAATGGTCATTGGATAGACATATGGACGATAAGGGAATAGTGTAGATGGGCTTTAGAGTGGTTTCACAGGTCGGCGCAACATCGAGGGTCAAAGAGCCTGTACTGCGCTGTAATGTTCTATGTTCTATGTAGACTAGTTAATTTAACATCTGTTGTTGGGAAATTGTTAGAATCAATTATAAAGGAAATAGTATCAGGACATTTGGAAAATTAAAACACTATTCATCAGAGTCAGCATGGCTTTATGACGGGTAGATGTAGTATATCTGGACTTCCGGAAGGCGTTTGATAAGGTGCCGCACAGAAGGTTAATTCACAAGGTGAGATCACATGGGGTTAGGGGTCATTTATTAACTTGGATAGAAGACTGGCTGACGGACAGGAGACAGAGAGAAGGGATAAATTGGTCTTTTTCTCAATAGCAAGATGTAACTAGTGGGGTGCCACCGGGTTCGGTCCTTGGGCCCCAGCTATTTACAATCTATATTAATGATTCGGATACAGGGATAGAAGGTTCTGTAGCCAAATTTGCAGACAACACAAAAGTGGTGGAACAGTAAGTTGCAATGAGGAAATAAGAACCTGATAAATGGATATAGATGGGTTCGGAGAGTGGGCCAAAATGTGGCAGATGGAGTTTAATGTGGATAAGTGTGAGGTCATGCATTTGGTTAGAAAAATGGGACGGCAATTTATTATCTAAATGGGGAAAGACTTTGGGATGCTCCGTTGCAAACGGATCTAGGCGCCTTGTTCATGAGTCATAGAAATTAGCATGCGATTCAAGCAGGTAATAAAGAAAGCGAACGGAATGTTGGCATTTATGGCTAAAGGAATAGAGTATAATGTTCAGGAAGTGTTGTTGCAACTATACAAGGCATTGGTGAGACCGCACCTGGAGTATTGTGCACAGTTTTGGTCCCCTTATTTGAGGAAAGATGTAGTGGCATTGGAGGCAGTTCAGAGGAGGTTCACTAGATTGATTCCAGAGATGAGGGTTTGTCGTATGAGGAGAGATTGAACAGTTTAGACCGATACTCTCTGGAGTTTAGAAGAACGTGGGGAGATCTAATTGAGGTACACAAGATGCTAAAAGGTCTGGATAAAGTGGACGTGGAGCTGATGCCTCCTCTTGTGGGGCATTCTAGAACGAGAGGTCATAATCCCAGAATAAGAGGTAGAAAATTTAAAACAGATTGGAGGAGAAACTACTTCTCCCAAAGGGTTGTGAATCTGTGGGATTCACTACCCCGGAGTGCGGTGGATGCTGGGACAGCGAGTAAATTTAAGGAGGAGTTCGACAGATTTTTAATCTGCATTGGAGACTGGGATAAAAACCCAGCTGCAAATCTGATCAGTGGACTGGCGCTGGGGTGTGCAGGGTCCCGTACCCACCCCCCACAACCTCCCCCACCCCCCACCCTCTCCAGCTCCGGCAGGCGAAATAAAAGTCTTGCTCTCTCTCTGATTGCTGCAAGCAAGTCAAGTCAGCAAAGGCACAATTGAAACGGGAGCAGCTAAACTGCAGACCCCTGGAATATCAAAACCAACTATTCAACTGCCAAAGTCAGTGCTACTGGAACCACGAATCGCCAATGGCCACAACATTTCACCATTCACTGATTCCTAGATCTTTTGTTGTCAACTTATTTTTGTAATTGCTTCTCATTTAGCTCAGTGGGCTAGACAGCTGGTTGGTGATGCAGAAGAAGGCCAGCAGCGCGGGTTCAATTCCCGTACCAGCTTACCCGAACAGGCGTCGGAATGTGGCGACTAGGGGCTTTTCACAGTAACTTCATACTTGTGACAATAATGAATTATTGTTATTAATAATTGGGGACCAGTTCAGATCAATTGGCTAGACAGCTGGGGCGAAATTGTCCGGAAACGGCGCGATGTCCGCCGACTGGTGCCCAAAACGGCGCCAATCAGACAGGCATCGCGCCGCCCCAAAGGTGCAGAATGCTCCGCATCTTTGGGGGCCGAGCCCCAACATTGAGGGGCTAGGCCGATGCCGGAGGAATTTCCGCCCCGCCAGCTGGCAGAAACGGCCTTTGTTGCCCCGCCAGCTGGCGCGGAAATGACATCTCCGGGCGGCGCATGCGCGGGAGCGTCAGCGGCCGCTGACAGTTTCCCGCGCATGCGTAGTGGAGGGAGTCTCTTCCACCTCCGCCATGGTGGAGACCGTGGCGGAGGCGGAAGGGAAAGAGTGCCCCCCACGGCACAGGCCCGCCCGCGGATCGGTGGGCCCCGATCGCGGGCCAGGCCACCGTGGGGGCACGCCCCGTGGTCAGATCGCCCCGCGCCCCCCCCCCCCAGGACCCCGGAGCCCGCCCACGCTGCCTTGTCCCGCCGGTAAGGTAGGTGGTTTAATTTACGCCGGCGGGACAGGCAATTTATCGGCGGGACTTCGGCCCATCCGGGCCGGAGAATCGATCGGGGGGGGGGGCCGCCAACCGGCGCGGCGCGATTCCCGCCCCCGCCGAATATCCGGTGCCGGAGACTTCGGCAACCGGCGGGGGCGGGATTCACGCCAGCCCCCCGGCGATTCTCCGACCTGGCGGGGGTCGGAGAATCTCGCCCCTGGTTCCTGATGCAGATCAAGGCCACCAGTGCAGGCTGAATGTTGGTACCGGCTGTTATTGTTCATGAAGACCCTGCATTTTCAATCCATGCCCCTCACCTGAGGTGTGGTGACCCTGAAGTTAAACCATCACTAGTCAACTCTCCCCCTTAACGGGGAAAGTAACCTCTGCTCATCTGGGACTATGGTGACTTTACCGTTATCTGTATGTATTAGAGTGCATCCGATATATTATTTCGCGTACATTAGTAGCTGATAAACTCATTCTTTCTCTGACTCGGAAAAGCCTGGTTTCTTTAGAATATTAATTTTAAAACATAAATACACATTGACTGAGTAAAGTTATCCGCAAGGGGAGGAACCCTTTTTAACTTCATCTTGTTGTGGCCAACCGTGGGGGGTTGAATAAATAAAGGGAGCCGGTTCTGTCCTCCTCACTCGGGGGGGGCAGAACTATTTGCAGGTTTCCCATCCAGAATTGAACAAATTGGGGGTCATGCTGAGACAGGTCCCACAGAGGGGGGGGACGGAGGGTAACAAAATTGGGGACCTCACCCAGTGAGCGGTCGTGTCAGTATATTGGGCAGAAGGAAACTGCTGAAAGCGGTTTGACCCACATGCCCCCATGGGGGAACCACAAAATCAAAATAATCAAATTTACCCAATGACCCCCCCATGGGAAAATTACCAACCAGATTCTAGCGTTTGAACTTTTACCTGAACACGAATCAGAAACAGCCCGATTTACTTTGTGGTATGTCAAATTCACAGTGATCTGGATTTGGTTCGTCACTTTGAGTTAGAATCATTAAAACTTCCTTTTTCGGTTGTTTGCTATGTTTTAATGTTGCGTAATTATCAAAAAATGTTTCTATTGGTGTTTAATGTGGATAAAGATGTGACTATTAATGTCAATTCTGCAAGTTATATTTCGTTACAATAGACTGGAAGGTTAAGGGTGGGGAAACCTCAAGCAGTGATAAAACCAGCGCCCTTAATATCCTTTCCAGCATTTGAGGAACCTTTTACAAGGGTCCTAATTGATTGCGTAGGACCGCTTCCTAAAACAAAAAGTGGGAATCAATATCTTTTGACGATAATGGATGTGTCTACTAGGTTTCCAGAGGCCATTCCAGTACGTAATATTACAGCTAAAAAGATTGTGGAGGAGTTACATAAATTCTTTACTAGATATGGATTACCCACAGACATACAATCGGATCAAGGATCAAATTTTACCTCAAGGTTATTCAAAGAAGTTATGGATAGCTTAGGAATAAAACAATTTAAATCAACTGCATACCATCCAGAATCGCAGGGACCATTAGAAAGACGGCATCAGACATTAAAGACAATGTTGAGGGCTTATTGTCAAGATTATCCAGAGGATTGGGATAAAGGAATTCCATTCGTACTGTTTGCAATTAGGGATGCACCTAATGAGTGAACCAAATTTAGTAATTTGAACTAATTTTTGGTCATGAGGTAAGAGGACCACTTAAATTGATTAAGGAAAAATTGGTCAGTGAGAAATCGGAAATTACATGATTGGATTACGTGTCAAATTTTAGGGAACGATTAAATAGAGCAGGTGAATTGGCGAGACAACTTTTAAAAGTTGCACAAAATGTGATGAAACGGGTAGCGGACAAGAAATCCAAAGTTCGGAGTTTTGCCAGTGGGGATAAAGTTTTAGTGTTGTGACCAGTGGTAGGTGAACCTTTAAAAGCAAGGTTTTGTGGACCTTATCAGATTGAAAGGAAATTAAATGAGGTGAAGTATGTGGTAAAAACACCAGATAGAAGGAAGACTCACCGAGTGTGTCATGTGAATATGCTTAAGAGGGGGCAACTACAGCTGCTGCCTGTCTGTCCGACCAAATACCTCGAGGACAGAGCCCTGGCCGTGGTTCTATGCTGACGGTCACTTTAACTCCCTTTGACTGTCAGCAGCCTCTAGCTTCACAGTCAAAGGCTATTGCTAATAAGGAATTGGCCTTGCTATTTGTGAGGGCACTTTTTGCTGATTGTTCCTCCTGGTAGCTGCAAATGCTTGAAGGCCGTGCGTTTGTTTGCTGACGCCTCTTTTACTTTTGTGACCTGGAGTAAGGAAAGGGAGGGTGTAAGAGAACCTGCCGCCGGCACTGGAGAAGGTGAAGGGGAACTCTTTCTGCCTTCTGGCGTGCTTCGCGTTGGGTGTGATTTTCCACTGTTGAGGAGTCCACTGCTAGGAGCTGCGGGAGGGAGAGAGAGAGAGGCGATTCATCTGAATGAGCAACTTGACGAAGGTGTTGAAGAAATGCTTTTGCAGGTTGCTGGTGCCTTAATTGTACTGTTGACTGTTTAATGTTTGATGTGTATTTGTTTTTCTTTTCTATAAATGAACTGTTGTAGCTTTGTGTTTGTACTGATATTCTGTAGCAAAAAGGTGCTTGTGTGTGTGTGTGTGTGTATGTGGCACGGTGAATATTCCTTGTCGGCAAATGGTTAATGTGATATATGGACTGTTAAATAGTTTGTTTTTATATTTTTGTATACTAGTATTGTTGACCGTTTAATAAACAAAATATTCTCAAGTGCATTCTCGTGCAGAAATGTGCCATGTCTCAGACGATGATTATTACATCGCATTTCAATCAACCTTGAGACCTGAAAAGTTTGCGTGAGTCTAGAAGGGTCAACACCATAGAGGCAGCAGCTAACAGTTAAACACTCAAGAGCTGGGCTTCAGCATCCTCACGGCCAAAGGGTGAGTGTGCGACTCAGAGGAGGGTACATGAGCGCGGTCTCCCTAATGCTCCGGGCAGGGGTCTGGGATCTAGGGGCCCCCGCTGTGGCCAGGGGTGAGTGTGCAGACTGAGGGTCTCCAGCACAACTGGTTCGCTGGATGGCACTCTGAGAGAAGGCAGGAGTAAAGGTGGGGGGAGGCTGAGGGGATTTGAGGGTCCCGGTGTGGAAGCCTTAACTGATTGTCAGTCTCCCTTCTTCTCCAATTCCTTACAGAGACCAAAATCGATGGCGGTATCGATCCCGTAGTGGACGCCCTCGCTATGCTGGTGGCAGCCCTGGTGGCCAGAGGCTGGAGAAGGCAGCAGCGTCGCTGCTGGCTCGAGGCAGCAGCCCATGTGCAGGGGGCCGCCGCACACCCTGAAGACTTGGACGCCCATCAGGCTGAGGAGGAACCCAGAGGGGGACGCCAGCGATGGTCCAAGGTGCACAGGCATTGTCGCTCTTTCGAGGAGATGATGGACAGCATGTGCTGTCAACAAAGAGGTCACCCTCACGGACATGGCATCCTGTGGAGGAGGAGGGCAACCGCTTACGGTGACCATAGAGATCACCGCAGCACCGGACCTTTATGCCTCGATCATTTCAGGGCACGAGCGGGGACTTGTGTGGCATTTCCCAAGCTACAGCCCACAAGTGCATCCGTGAAGTCACAGATGCCCGGTATGAGGCAGCTGGCTATATCAACTTTGAGCTGGACCAAGCCCACCAAGATGCCCAGGTTGCAGGATTCTCTGCCATCGCCAGGGTGCCTCAGGTCCAGGGGACAATTGCTGGCACACATGTCACCTTACGCCCACTGGGGCATCAGAGAGTGCTCTTCATTAACAGGAAGGGGTTCCACCCTGTATTTTCAACTCGTGTGCAACCCCCGCCTCTGGATCATACACGCGTGTGCACGCTTCTCAGAGAGCGTGCATGACAGCTCCATCCTGGGATACTCGGATATCCCCGGCCTCGTCGAGGACCACCCCTGGATGATAGTTGGC
The DNA here is from genome assembly GCF_047496885.1 of Scyliorhinus torazame. Taxonomy (NCBI): domain Eukaryota; kingdom Metazoa; phylum Chordata; class Chondrichthyes; order Carcharhiniformes; family Scyliorhinidae; genus Scyliorhinus; species Scyliorhinus torazame. Next base: position 263,897,595 of record NC_092715.1, on the reverse strand, counting down.
TCTTGGGGGATAAGGAGTACTGCTGAGGAACTGGAAGGGGATAAATCAACCATGGTTGACCAAGGAAGTGAAGGATGGTATTAAACTGAAAGAAAAAACATAAAATGTGGCAAAGATTAATGGTAAACCATAGGAATGGGAGAGTTTTAAAAACCAACAAAAGATGACCAAAATAAAATAAAGAGGGAGAAGATAAACTATGAGGGTAAACAGTAAGAACTTCTTAAAATATATAAAAAGGGAGAGAGAGGCCAAAGTGAACATAGACCCTTTAGAGAATGAGTCTGGGGAATTAATAATCAGGAACCAGGAAATGGCAGAGGAGTTACATAAATACTTTGCATCAGTCTTCATGGTAGAAGACATTAATAACATTCCAAAAATACAAATTTCTTCTCTTTTTCGGCGAACACTCGCTAAGAGTATGATTGTCTATCTCACTTCCGGTGGCGGCCATAGTGTGAGTGGTCGCGCACAGGTCAGCTCCTGTTTGAAGTCGCAGGAAAGAGCTCTTTTTACCCGCTACTGGGTGGAATCTTGATGAAAAAGGTGTAGGTGAAGGTCGGAGGAGTAGTTTCCCCCGTGAGTGGTATGTCTGTTGATTACCAAACCCGGCAGAAGACGGTGAGAGACCTGGCCACAATTATTTACAATATATATTAATGACTTAGATTAGGGACATGAATTTATTATTGCAAAGTTTGTGGATGACACAAATGTAGGTGGAAAGGCAAGTGGCGAGGATGACACAGAGTCTACAGAGGGATACAGACGGGTTAGGTGAGTGGGCAAAGACTTGGCAGATAGAATATAACGTAGGAAAATGTGAAGTTGTGCACTTTGGTAGGAAAAATAAAGGAGCTGAATATTATTTAAATGGAGAGAGATTGCAGAAAGCTGCAGCACAGAGGGGATTTGGGGGTCCTCATGAATAATCGCAAAAGGCTAGCATGCAGGTCCAGCAGGTAATGGGGAAAGTAAATGGAGTGTGTGTTTCTTCATTTTTCCAATTAAGGGCCATTTTAGCGCGGCCAATCCACCTACCCTCCATATCTTTGGGTTGTGGAGGTGAGACCCACGCAGACATGGGGAGAATATGTAAAATCCACATAGACAGTGACCCGGGGCCAGGATCGAACCCGGGTCCTCGGTGCCCTGCGGCAGCAGTGCTAACCACTGTGCCGCCATGCCACCTGGCAAATGGAATGTTGGCCTTTATTTCAAAGGGAAAGGAGTATAAGAATAGGGAAGTCTTGCTAAAAATATACAAGGCACTCGTTACGTCACACATGGGATACTGTGAACAGTTTGGTCCCCTTATCTAAGGACAGATATACTAGCATTGGAGGCAGTGCAGAGAAGATTCATTCGATTGATCCCGGGTATGGGTTCATAATTAATTCTTAAACAAAAAAAGTAATTAATTAATTCTTGATCAATAAGAGGATCAGAGGTTATGGGGGAGCAGACTCGAAGGGCCGAATGGCCTAATTTTGCTTCTATGGCTTATGGAGGTTGAGTAGGTTGGGTCTGTGCTCATTGGAGTTTAGAAGGATGAGAGGTGACCTTATTGAGACATACAGGATTCTCAGGGGGCTTGGCAGGGTCGATGCTGAGAGGTTGTTTCCCCGCGTGGGAGAGTCTAGGACCAGAGGGCAGAATCTCAGAGTGAGGGGGGTCACACATTTCAGACAGAGATAAGGAGGAATTTCTTCTCTCAGAGGGGAGTGAATCTGTGGAATTCTTTACCGCAGAGAGCTGTAGAGGCTGGAACGTTAGGTATGTTCAAGGCTGAGATAGGCACATGTTTAACCAGTGAGGGAATCAAGGGTTATGGGGATAAGGCGGGAAAGTGTTGAGGATTATATCAGATCAGCCACGATCTCATTGAAGGGCGCAGCAGACTCGATGGGCCGAATGGCCTACTTCTGCTCCTATGTCTTATGGCCTTACACCAATCATTTTCAACCGCTCACTAACATGCAAATTCCCAGCTCATGTTCTGACACAATCTACTCCAAACCCACAATCTTTCCTGAAATCCTTCCCTCCCGACCTGGAAGCTCTCCCTCCTGATTGCTGGTCCAAACTCCCTGCAGTGTACTAACCCGCGTCATTTCCCGATTGTCAGGGGACCACCACTAAGCGATTCTTCGTTAGACTTCTACCATAGGCAACCCTGCCTAGCATCTTGCCACCATCCTAGCATAGAATTGCTACAGTGCAGAAGGGGGCCATTCAGCCCATCGAGTCTGCATCGACCCTCTGAAAAAGCACCCTACCCAGGCCCACTCCCCCACCCTATCCCTGTAACCGCACTTAACCTACTTATCCTTGGACACTAAGGGGCAATTCTAGCATGGCCAATCCACCAAACCTGCGCGTCTTTGGAGGACACGCAGGCAGACACAGGGAGAATGTGCAAACTCCACACAGACAGTTACCCAAGGCCGGAATTGAACCCGGGTCTCTGGCGCTGTGAGGCAGCAGTGCTAACCGCTGTCAATCTGTCAAACGGAAGGAGGACAAAATGATCATTCTCCAGGTCTCAAAGCACGAGAGAACTTCCACCGGCACTGCCTTCGAAAGAGCCCCACACCCAGGCGCAAAACAAAAGATGGTCCAACAGCCTCTCCCAAGTTAATGTGCCCGGCACTGAGACACTAATCACTCAATGCCCAGCTCCGATGGAAAGGACATGTCGTTCGCACGTCAGACACCAGACTCCTGCAGCAGCTGTTCCACTTGGAGCCTGGCCGCGGCAGGAGGCTCCCGGGGGAACAGCTTTAGGGGGATCCTCAAAGCAAAGCATCTCTGAAGAGGTCAAGCATTCCCTCCGAGTGGCGCGAGACTCTGGCTCATGGCTGACTGGAATGGAGAAGGTTCATTCAGGGAAGCATCGAGCACATCGGGAGACGTCATCGGAAACACGCTGGGGCAAAGTGTCGGAGAGAGGGCACGACCCTCCAACCAACCCAACCCTTCGAGCACCACTTGATTTTAATTGCGAGGCGATATATTCCTCCTCGACGAGTCACACACAAACACAACCTGTTGGCGACTAAACCGCAGAAGGAAACCAATGGCGTTTTGCAAAACAAACCAGGACAAGCTGGTGTCACGTTGCTGCAACAGGTGTCATTTTTTTTTTTTGCAAATAAAAGTAGCTTTTATTTTTGTTTTGCCGCTCAATATTTTCACGCAGGCAATCTGTTGGGAACGGAAGAGGATTTTAAAATCCTGTCTTCTGGACCCCAGGGGGCACCGACACACATCCACCCACCTTTAGCACAAAGGAGGAGGCAATGCCTTCATCACAGGCAGATGCAGATCTGCCTTCTCGCCCGCACCAGCTCAGAGTTCCTTTGCAACAACAGGGACAAAGTGCATCTATATAGCTCCAATTGCTGTGTGACCTACAGCGGGAGGTTCTTCTACAGACTAAGGGCACGTTAGGTTGGGGAAGAGGCCCAAATCGGGAACCGTGCCGGGTGCTGATCGGTTTGCGATCTAACCGGGCAACTCCCCTTGGCAAAATGAGGATCCCGCCTTTGCATGGCGAGAAACCATTAATCACCATTGAAGCCCAGTCCCCAAATAGGAACAGCCCCCTATCTAGCCCCGTGATCTAACCGCCTCCCCAGCAAGTTGTCACGCCCTGGATCCATGGGGGGATGGAGGGTCCTGGGGTGGAAGACACCTCTGGCCACTAGTCTCTCACCCTTTCCAGTTCCTTACAGATATTACAGGGGATGGTTGAGATCTTGGACCCCACGGAAGCTGCCCTCGCGGTGCTGCTGGCAGGCCAGGCGGTCAGGCGCCAGGGAAGGCAGCGGCGTCGACAGAGGCTCGAGGAGGCGGCCCATGTGCCGGACCCTGAGGACCCGGCCGCCCATCAGACCAGGGAGGGACCCAGAGGGGGAGGCCCGCAATGGCCCAAAGGGCATCGCTGATCTTTCGAACAGATGACGGACAGCGTGTGCCTCAACAACGGAACGGTGCGGCACCTGTGTCATGTCCATGTGGACTTGTCACCACGTGGAGGAAGAGGATACTCGCTCCCAGTGCCCGTCAAGGTCACCGCAGCCCTGGACCTTTAAGCCTCAGAATCATTCCAGGGTTCGATCGGGGACTTGTGCGGCATCTCACAAGCCACAGCCCACAAGTGTATCCGTGAGGTCACGGCTGCCCTGTTAGCCCAGGCAGCAAACTATATAAACGTTGACATGGACCTGGCCCAATATGATGCCCGGGCAGCAGGGTTCTCCAGCATCGCCGGGATGCCCAGGTTCAGGGGGTAATAGATGGCACACATGTCATCTTGCATACATCGGGCCATCAGGGAGTGCCCTACATCAACAGGAAGAGGATCCATCCCTGAACATCCAGCACTTGTGCAACCATCACATGAAAGTCATGCACATGTGTGCACACTACCCGGGGAATGTGCCCGACAGATACACTCTGGGACCCTCAGAGATCCCCGGCCTCTTCAAGAACCACCCCAGGGTGGCCAGTTGGTTCTTGGGGGATAAGGGGGGCCCGCTGAGCATCTGGTTAATGATGCCGGTGTGGAGGCTGGAGACTGATGTGGAGACCCGATAACGAGGCCGATGCAGCCACCCGGGCTGCCGTTGAGCGCCGCATCGGACTGCTTAAGATGCGGTTCCCATGCCTCGACCACTCCAGCGGTGCCCTCCAGTGCATCCCCCAGAGGGTCGCCAGCTTTGTGGTGAAATGAAATGAAAATCGCTTATTGTCACAAGTAGGCTTCAAATGAAGTTACTGTGAAAAGCCCCTAGTCGCCACATTCCGGCGCCTGTTCGGGGAGGCTGGTACGGGAATTGAACCGTGCTGCTGGCCTGCCTTGGTCTGCTTTAAAAGCCAGCGATTTAGCCCTGTGCTAAACCAGCCCTGTGTCCTCCATAAACTGGCACAGCAACAGGGGTGACATGCTGCAGGTGGAGGGGGAGGGACATGCGACCGCCTCCGAGGGGGAAGATGAGGAGGCCCGGGGTCAGGAGGTGCTGGAGGATGAGCCCGGGAGGGCCCACAGGACCAGTGAAGGAGGGTGGAGGACAGGCGACAGCGGTGAATGTCTGGCAACCCCAGAGGGTCAACAGGGCACTCATTCTTCACCTAGGACTTCATCCACCATCTCACCCACTATCCCCCCACCCCCCCCCCCCCCCCACCCCTCACTCCCCCCCCCCCCCCCTCCTGGGATGGGGGGGAACTCAGAGGAGCTACTAATCCAGCGTGGCCCAGGTTGGCACCCAATGCCCCTTGCTCCCGGTCGGTGCCTGTAGGGCCCTGGGGGGTCATCTCGGGATGGAGGGGCTGGTGCCAGGTGGCCTCTGCCACCTGGTGGAGATCATTGATCCTCTTACAGCACTGGTTGCTGATCCTCCTAGTCGCACACCCCGAGCTGATGTCAGCTGCCACTTCCTCCCAGGCGGCATTGGCTGCCCTGTGGCTGACCCTCTGAGATCCTTAGGGGTGTCATGATATGCAGGCACACACACACTCATAATGATATACAGGCAGGCATAGACAAGCAGCTAATGGACACAGAGAACAGGACATGACCAATAAGCAGGCAGGACACTCAGGGGTGGTATCTCACTATGAAAGACACGAGGCACTCACACACCACCTCTTTCCATTGATGAACATCTAGAGAGTCAGTCAAGGGTGTTGTTACAATCTCACACCCCACCACGTGGCTAAGAGCTAGTCTGGTTCAGTCAGACAGAGTAACCACACTTAAGTTAGCAGAGAGTCAAACTCACAGAGAACTGTGCTAACTGTGCTATTAGTTCAATAAACCTGATTGAACTAACTTCAAGGTCTGGAGTATCTTTCTCATCTAAACTGCATCCAGTTGCAGCCAGTGTTAGACCAGTGTACCTAACACGACAGGGGGAACATCCCGTCTGCCCTCGACTGCGTCCAATAATCTGCCCAGATTGTCATCCCCGAATCGTGGGGCTGGTATCCTCGGTGATACGGTTGCCAGCTGTGTGGGGTTCGCTCTGCAGGATGGGTTTAGGTGCTACTCCCCCTGGTTAGCGGGGGGCTGGTGGGCGCACTCCCGGAGAATCAGCCAGCGGGACCCATCATTTGAGGCGTGAAGCCCGTGGGGCCTCGTTAAGTGGTCCAATTAACGTTTGATAGCAGTGACGGCCTCGCCGGGTGGCAAGTCGGGAAGCTCGCGGCAGCCTCAACATACATAGAAACCCCCCCCCCCCCCACGTTGAAGCGCACCCTTAATACTCAGGCTAGAAACATGTAACAAAAATAACCTAACAAATTCAGCAAATAAGTGGTGGATGGGATATTAAAATAAGGAGTGTTGAATTAAAAGTTTTATTAAAATTATAAACCAATGCACCATACCTACATTACAGGCACTGAGGCACATATAAAATTTAATCATTGAAGATACGAGAAAGACCAAGTGAACCAAAGGTTATGCCAAAGAGGCAGGTTTTTAAAAATGAAAGTGAGAAAGATAAGCGATCGGACAGCATTTGCACAGCAGCCAGTTTGCGCACAGCAAGATTCCACAAACTGCATTGTGATAATGGCCCAGATTATTTGTGTCTGCGCAATGCTGGTTGAGGGTTAAATATCGGTCCAGGAAAACAGGGAGGACTCCTCTGCCCTTCCTGGAAATCGCAGCCATGGGATCACCTGGGCGGGATTCACTGTCCCACCGCACCCTTTGTCCGGTCCGGTGCGGTGCCCCCCCACCCCCACTACCCCCCCGCCCGGCGGAAGCGGGATCCTCCATCCCGGCCAATGGGGGTTTCCCATTGTGGGAACCCCCGCACCGTCGGGAAATCAGAGGGCCAAGAGAACGCTGCCCTTTATATCCACCACAGCAGAAGACCGCCATCTTGGTTTTACATCTCACTCCTAGGACTGAAATCTTAAAGGAGGAGGGAAAGGTAGAGAGTTGGGGTAGTTTAAAGTGGGAATTCCAGAGCTTAGAGCCCAGTCAGCTAGCTGCACGGCTGCCAGTGATAGAGCAATTGGAATGACGGTGCTCAAGAAATCAGAATTCGAGGGGTGCAGATATCTGGGAGGAATGTGGTGTTGGAAGAGTTTACAAAGACAGGGAGGCATGAGATCATGGAGGGGTCTGAACGTCAGCATGGTAGCACAGTGGTTATCGCTGTTGCTTCACAGCTCCAGGGTCCCAGGTTCGATTCCCGGCTAGGTCACTGTCTGTGCGGAGTCTGCACGTTCTCCCCGTGTCTGCGTGGGTTTCCTCCGGGTGCTCCGGTTTCCTCCCACAAGTCCTGAAAGACGTGCTGTTAGGTAAATTGGACATTCTGAATTCTCCCTCAGTGTACCCGAACAGGCGCCGGAATGAGGCGACGAGTGAATTTTCACAGTAACTTCGCTGCAGGGTTAATGTAAGCCTACTTGTGACGATAAAGGTTATTAATATTAAGAAGTTAACAAACAATTAAAATGTCAAGCCCTCCCAGAATTTGACAACACGTTTTTTTTAAAGATTCCTCATTTTTATTTTCTCTTGACAAATGACTGGATCCTGATCCCCCATCAGAACTTGAGGATTTGCTGTGGGGTCTGGCTGACTTTCTCTGAACCATCTAGCTGGAGAAAGGGGTACATCCTGACTGAAATTCACCCCCACTCTGTCCCGCATTTTTGTATTAAATGGTTCAATAATATAGGGAAGTATATAGAGCTTTCAGTAAACTGAGAATCCAATAAATATTGTGGATAGTTTTGCCAACCCACACTCTCTGCATGGAGCCTCACCAATGGGAGAGTGTATTGAAAATCCCAGCATGTTTCTCACAGAATTATTTCCAGAGAGGAAAAACCGTCGGGACCTGAGGCTGGAACCATTTCATAAAACCACCCCTGACAAATTATGATAATGTGTTTCTAAATGAAGGAGGTTGTTTTCATTGAAATGTGGCCAAGGTCATGATTTCTTTAATCATTTATTACTTCCCTGTCAGATTTTAAATTTCTCAGTGTGCGTTAAAGGAAGAACCGAAACGCATCTTCAGTGGACCTCATACACTTAATACGTGGCGACATTGAGATGCCAACCCCTCCAGGGCAAGTCATGTGACGAAGACCCCAGGAACACCGGTAATCACAGTTGGCACCACTAGATGTCACTGAGCAACACTCTGGCCTCTGAGTCAGCAGTTTGTGGATTCAAATCCTCCTCCGAGGAGTTGAGCACATAATCTAGGCCGATGCACCCATTGCCGTGCTTTCGGAGTGCTGCACTGTCGGAGGTGCTCTTTGTATATAACATTAAACTGAGACCTAATCTGCCCCCTTGGGTGGGTGTAAAAGATCCCCATGTCCCCTTGGGGCAACATGGTAGCACAGTGGTTAGCACTGTGGCTTCGCAGCGCCAGGGTCCCAGGGTCGATTCCCGGCTTGGGTCACTGTCTGTGCGGAGTGTGGTGACGTATTGTTGCTACAATTCACCACTGTATTCCATCATATTGTATTGTATTATGTTGATGTCCTTGTGGGCTCCGCCTATGGCTCCGCCCCCTCGGGGGAGGTATATAGATCTGCAGCCTGTAGGCGGCACTCAGTACAGAGCAGTCGCAGGCAGGCCCAGATCTAGCTTATTAAAGCCACTGTTCACTTCTACTTATCGTCTTGTGTTAATTGATGGTCGCATCACGGAGTCTGCATGTTCTCCCCGTGTCTGCGTGGGTTTCCTCCGGGCACTCCGGTTTCCTCCCACAAGTCCCGAAAGACGTGCTTGTTAGGTGGATTGGACATGCTAAATTGCCTTTAGTGTCCAAAAACATTTAGGAGGGGTTATTGGGTTACGGGGATAGGGTGGAAGGGAGGGCTTAAAGTGTGTCGGTGCAGACTCGCTGGGCCGAATGGCCTCCTTCAGCACTGTATGTTCTATGTTATTTTTTTTTTTTTAATTTAGCATGCCCAATTAATTTTTTCCAATTAAGGGGCAATTTAGCGCGGCCAATCCACCCACCTTGCTCATCTTTGGGTTGTGGGGGGCGAAACCCACGCAAACACGGGGAGAATGTGCAAACTCCACACGGAAGTGACCCAGAGCCGGGATCGAACCTGGGACCACGGCGCCGTGAGGCAGCAGTGCTAACCACTGCGCCACCGTGCTGCCCTGTTCCATGTTATAAGGGCATGAGAGCTCTCCTCAGTATCATGACCAACATTTACCCTCCGACCAACATCACTGGAACAGCTGCCGCATCGCTGCTTGTGGGAGCTTGCTGTGCACAAATTGACTACCTTCGCTGCAGCAGGTGCTGCACTTCAAAAAGCGCTTCACTGGCTGTGAGGTGCTTCGAGGTAACCTGAAGTTGTGAAAGATGCTATATAAATGCAAGTCTTCCTTCTGAGCAGCAGACTTTTCCAGTCATGAGGCCTCTAAATGGCGGAAGGTGGCCGAGGAAGAGAACTGAGTAACTGACTGGTATTCGGGTCAGGTGCAACTAAATCAGCGGGGTTTGACAACGGCCTGCGTACCCAGAATCCACTCATTAAGACTGGCCAGCTACATCGTGAGGTTGGGGTTTGAGGAGAGCATTGCCTGCACCTCACCATAAGGAGAGTTCATTTTGTTGTGCCAAAGTTGGTGTTGAATGCCAGAGATTATGGAATAGATCTTCATCTCCTGTGTCAGGTTGGCAAGTATTATGGGCCAGGGTTTAGAGAACACCAAAGTATACCATGGAGTTCCCCTGACCCACAACTTTGAATAGATTTTGGTTATGGGGAGCACAACGGCCCACTTTACAGGTGTGATGCAACAGAGAGCTAAAAGTATTTTTAAACAAAATCAATGTTTATTCTATGAATCCAGTTAACATTTTATAAACCCACAGTAAACATCTTACCGACTACCAAAACTGATACTCCCCCCAAGGATACAGTACTCTATAGATAACCCTTAGTAACTTCCCTAACAACATCCATAAGCCAAAACACTTTTTAGCAAAGACAGTAGGTTTGAATTCTCTACAGAAACAGGTATTACTTTGAAATCATCAAGTGATCTGCAGACATTCGTTAGAGAGAGAGAGAGGGATATACACCTTCTTGTTTGAATGCAGTTCTCCAACTGAAAGCGGAACTAAAACACAGAGCCAGAAAGAGCTACCAGCTCAAAACGAAAGTAAAAAGCAGAATCACATTCCAGCTCCACCCACACAATGACATCACGACAGCCATTTGATAAAACACACTTTTCTTCAAGGGACTCTCACATGACACAAGCACGTAGTGTGGGATACACGCCCTTTATCGAACCCACCTGATTTTTCACACCCAGATTTTAAAATTACCTAAAAATTATCTTAATGATGAAAAAGTCAAGAGAGGGCAGCAGGGTGACGCAGTGGTTAGCACCGCTGCCTCATGGCGCCGAGGACCTGATTTCGATCCCGGCCCCGGGTCACTGTCTGTGTGAAGTTTGCACATTCTCCCCGTGTCTGCGTGGGTTTTGCCCCCCCCCCCCCACAACCCAAAGATGTGTAGGGTAGGTGGATTGGCCACACTAAATTGGCCCTTAATTGGAAAACAATAATTAGGCACTCTAAATTAATTTTTTTTTAATTAAAAAAATGTTTTTTAATGTCAAGAGAGCATGCCAAACCTCAATCCTAAAACCACCGTCCATTTTATTACACATCGTTGTCATAATGATGGCTTTAAACTATTTCCAACATGGAAAGAGAGACTTGCATTTCTATCGCACCTTTCTCTACCTCCAGACATCCAAAAACACTTCTGAAATACCTTTGGAGAATAGTCACCATTGTAAGGAGAGGTAGCAGCCAATTTATGCATAGCAAGATCCCACAGACAGCAGTGAGATAATGACCAGATAATCTGTTTTGGTGACATTGGCTGGGGACACCAGGCAGAGATCCCAATGCTCTTCTTTGAAATAAGTCCATGGGATCTTTCACATCCACACAAGAGGGCAGAGGGCGTTTGTTATGGTTTAACGCTTCATCCAAGCGCCAGATGGTATCATTCATTATTTGCTACTCTTGGCATGCCAACAGTTAATCAAGTATCTTCTCACATTACTCACAATCTTGAATCTACCTCTAGGCCGACTCACAAGATGATGCGCTTTCTTCTCCTGCCTAATGTACGCTCTCTCTCCGCCATGTTCCGCACCTCTGGGATCTTGAGTCAGGTCGTGTGGTTTTTATTCTTGCTTGTAGGGCCAGTGGCTTCCAATTGTGACAGACCCACATGCAAAATACACTTAGCTGTCCGTCAGAGGGGCCACTTTCAGGACGAGTGGTTCAACCGAGGGACCATGGCCATTATTTCGAAGAAGGCCGCAAGCCTCTCTCGGGGTTTCCTGACCAAAACGTTACCCTTTCAACCAACATCAACAAAACAGGTTACCTGATCATTGTCATCTTGGGATCTTGCTGTGCGCACATTGGCTACCTGCATTGCAGCAGCGACTACATCTCAAACAAGTGCTTGATTGGCCGTGACGCCAATTCAGGCAGACGCAGGAGGTCTTGCAGCCCATCTATTGGAGTTTCTCATTTAAATTCCTTGGGAGGGTGCCGTCGTGGGACTTGAACATATGTCTGCAGAACGCTGTTGCCAGCATCGTTGTACTGATGCAGTAAATATCCCGTCCCCCTCAATAAAAAAATACATCAAGAAAGAAAGCTGTCAGTTTGTTTGATTTAATATCGGGCGACACGGTGGCGCAGTGGTTAGCACTGCTGCCTCACGGGCGTCGAGGACCCGGGTTCGATGCCGGGCCCAGGTCACTGTCCGTGTGGAGTTTGCACATCCTCCTCGTGTCTGCGTGGGTCTCACCCCCACAACCCAAAAAGATGTGCAGGGTCGGTGGAATGGCCGCGCTAAATTGCACCTTAATTGGAAAATAAATTAACTTAATTTTTAACTATTGATCCTCATGTCTGCTGATCAATTTAGCAATTCGCTGGGTGCTGTAAAATGATCCCAAGTGGTTGATTAGTATCCTCTGGGGGAGGAAAGCCACCTTCGTCACCTAGTTTGGACCGAGGTGTGACTCTACTCCTCACACCCATGCGAGTAAGACTTTACTGCCAACTGGCGAGGCATGGTGGATGGCCAATAGGTGCTGGTCAAGAACACCCACAATGGGAGATGGTGCTGCAGTCGCAATTTTAGGATGAGTAATGCGGGGACGCAGGTTGATGCTCTGGGAACATGGGGTTAAATCCCATCAGATGCCGTCAGATATCGGAATATAAATTCAATTCATAAAATCTGGAATATAAAGCCAGTCTGGATAATGATGACCATGAAACTATCACCGATTGTTATAAAAACCGATCTGGTTCACTAATGTCCTTTTGGGAAGGAAATCTGCCGCCCTTACCCGGTCTGGCCTACATGTGACTCCAGACCCACAGCAACGTGGTTAACTCTTAAACGCTCTCTGAAACGGCCGAGCGAGACGCTCAGTTCAAGAACAATTAGGAATTGGCTGCAAATGCTGGTCTCATCAATGATGCCCCGATCCCAAAGGATAAGAAAATTCTGAGTCGGAACAATCATTTCCTAAGGTGCCGTTCACAAATTACTGGTAGTCTTCCACACTGTCTAGGAAGATCCCATGTTAATTCCTTGAGGAATGCGCAGAATCTGTCGATTTCAAGCCAGCGTCTTTCAGTATCTCAAAGAACAGCTTTAATTAAAATGCGCACAAGGAGACAGCAATTAGACGCTTTTTTTTTAAAGAGAGTGCCCCGATAAGAAATCCATTAATCTTTAATGAGCAGCTCAATTTTAATTCATTTCTCACAGATGCTGGTTGGTAGCCATAGAGATGGCAAAACCCCTGCCTGGTCCACCTTCATGAAATATGCACCAGTCATCTTTGATCTAGTCCTGCTTACTCACAGACATCACAGTGTAGCAAAGGCAGCTTCCTCCCTCACAGTAATTGGCAGTCCCCCCATTAGCAGTCACAAGTATAAAAAAAAATGTTATCCCAGCCTCTCGTGCAGGCGGGTGCCCCGTTCTGTCCGGAAGAACCTATCTGCGTGCGTGACCAGCTCTCTGAATTCAAGCGCCTCGAAACACAACTTATTGCTTGATTCCAGGGGTGAATGGGTGCGTCAGTCCCAATTAGATTCTCTCCAATTTTAATAAAGGGAAGGCCTGCTTTTACACAGCGCCTTTCACGATCTCAGGATGTCCAAAAGCACTTCGCAACTGGCGAAGTGCCTTTTCTGAAGTCTGGGGCGGGATTCGCCCCTACCCGGCGGGGCGGGGGCCCCGGCGGGATGGAGTGGCGGGAACCACTCCGGCGTCAGGCCGCCCCAAAGATGCGGAAGTCTCCGCACCTTCAGGGGCCAAGCCCTCACCTTGAGGGGCTAGGTCCGCGCCGGAGTGGTTGGCGAGCCGCCGGCTGGCGGGAAAGGACTTTGGCGCCACGCCAGCCGGGGCCGAAAGGTCTACGCCAGGCGACGCGGGTCGGCGCATGCGCGGGAGCGTCAGCGGCTGCTGAAGTCATCCCCGCGCGTGCGCAGGGGAGGGGGTCTCTTCCGCCTCTGCCATAGTGAAGACCATGGCGAAGGCGGAAGAAAAAGAGTGCCCCCACGGCACAGGCCCGCACGTGGATCGGTGGGCCCCGATCGCGGGCCAGGCCACCGTGGGGGCACCCCCCCCCGGGGCCAGATCGCCCCGCGCCCCCCCAGGACCCCGGAGCCTGCCCGCGCCGCCTTGTCCCGCCGTTCAAAAGGTGGTTCAATCCACGCTGGCGGGGCAGGCATTCCAGCAGCGGGACTTCGGCCCATCGCGGGCCGGAGAATCGGCGGGGGTGGGCCCGCCGACCGGCGCGGCACGATTCCCGCCCCCGCCAAATCTCTGGTGGCGGAGACTTCGGGACACGGCGGGGGCGGGATTCACGCCAGCTCCTGCCGATTCTCTGACCCGGCGGGGGGTCGGAGAATCCCGCCCCTGGTCTCTGTTGTTGGCACAGGAAACGTGGCAGGCAATTTGCGCATAGCAAACCCCCATGAATAGTACCGTGAGCATGACCACATAATATATATTAGTGATATTGTTTCGGGGGTAAATATTGACCAAGACAAATGGGGAAAACTCTTTAGACCTGCCATAGGCGGCACATTAGCACAGTGGTCAGCACTGCTGCCTCACAACGCCAGTGATCTGGGTTTGATTCCGGCCTCGGGTGACTGTGTGGAGTTTGTACGTTCTCCCCATGTCTGCGTGGGTTTGATCCAGGTGATCCGGTTTCCTCCCACAGTCCAAAGATGAGCAGGTTAGGTGGATTTCACGTGATCAATTGTCCCTGAGTGTCCAAAAGGTAAGGCAGGGAAGTGGGTTTCGGTAGGGCGCCCTTTCAGAGGGTTGGTGCAGACTCGAAGGGCTGAATGGTCTCCTTCTGCACTGTTGGGATTCTATGTGATCTTTTACTTGCAGCTGAGAGGGCAGACAGGAGCCTTGGTTTGACACGTGGTGCTTTAGGACTTCCTGAAGCCGTGAAAGGTGCTATATTAATGCAAGCCTTTCTTTTTCTTAGTGCTCTTTGCCATTGTATTATCAATAAGGACCAATACATTCCAGTGACAATGATAAAGAGGTATTTTAATTCTCGACAGTGAGTGCTGCATTTCAATGTTTTTGAAACTATAACAAGAGTTTACATTGAGATATCATTAATTTCACATTTCATGTCAGTGTTACATTAATTGCAACATTGATGGTAATAAAATTATTTGTAACACATGGTACACAACTGAAAAATCATGTACAACACTTTTAGTTCTGTAATAGTTGTCATTGTGAATATATTTAGAATAAAGTATTACCCATTTAACCAGAGATAATGTCCATTCTTGCTAAGCATAGCGTTACGTTCTGTGTTGTGACCATAGTACAGATGCACACAGAAAATCTAGTTCTTTGACTAGTTAGATATTTTATTAACAAGATGAACATGTGGAAAGATGACTCACGAACTATGATACAAACGGTAACAAAATAAATGAATTCAGTGAATTCTCCTGGAGCCACTTCTAGTGCGACTATCCTCTTGTACGATTTACTACCAACTGCCAGATACCTCAAATCACATGGTAGCTCTCTATCACTACCTGCTGGTTGGAGGTTGTATCGATAACTATGTACATTATTAGCTAACTATATGTAAACACAGGCATACCTCAGGCGCTGCTGCCTACAGAGCCAGGGACCCGGGTTCAATTCCGACCTTGGATCACTGTCTGTGTAGAGTTTGCACTTTGGAAGATTACCGTCAAGGGTCTCCTCTCTCACCGGCTCGTTCCTCTTTGACGTTCGCTTCCCAGAAGCAATGGAGGCTGGGTTATTGAATATAGTCCAGGCAGAGTTGAACAGACATTTGACTGACAGGGAGAGTCAAGGGTTACAAGGCTGGTAGGTGCAGGAAAATGGAGTTAAGTCCACAATCAGAGTAGCCCTCATGCCGGAGCAGTTTCAATGGTAGAATAGCCTACTCCTACTTCTTATCATAGGAGTATAGTATCCCCACAGTGCAGAAGGGGGCCATTCGGCCCATCGATTCGGCACCGACCCTCCGAAAGAGCACCCTACTTAGGCCCACTCCGCTGCCATGTCCCCACAATCCCACCCAACCATTGGACACTAAGGGGCAATTGTGCGTGTCCAATCCACCTAACCTGCACAACTGTAACAATAATAATAATAACAATAATCTTTATTGTCACAAGTCGGCTTGCATGAACGCTGCAATGAAGTTGAAACCAGAGCGCCCGGAGGATACCCACGCAGACAAGGGGAGAAAGGTGCAAACTCCACACAGACAGTGACCCGGGTTCCTGGCAGCGGTGCTAACCATTGTGCCACCCTGCCGCCCAAGATGACAGTGTCACGATCAAAAAAAAACTGGCCACTTTTGAAAGGGAGCACAACTAATAAAGCAGAAAACTGTAAAGTAAACTTTAATTACCCTTGTCCACTGCGTATGTACTGGGGAGTAAGTTGATTGAAATCAGCTCGACTTTGAAGCTGCTCTACAGAAGGAATAATTAAATGGCACAAATGTAAACGTTTCGCAAGAGAGATGTGGCAATATATTAAAGGAACGCAGGGACCTCTTTTCACCCGCCTGAAGTTGTGGGAGTTCCTGTAACAAGCCCGGCGCTTCAAGATTGCCCCGAGATGCCCTGAACAGTGAACTTTAACAGAAAAACTGTTCCTGACTCTCCCGCGTTGTAGCACAGACGACGCTAATTATTAAATTGCCTGTCGCTGCCATCATCCGCACTTGCTCGCCCAGACTTTCCGTAGTATTAAACAGCAAGCTAATTGCTTCAGAAAAGAAAAGATGGGGGCAAGATCAGTTGAAAGGAGAAGGCAGGCTTTGACAATTAACAAGATCTGAATCTTGGAGGAATTGGAAATTAATGTCCAGGGCCCTGCTGCAAGCAGCAAGCTGGGTAACAACAATCACGAGGCATTAATAATCATTTCCTTTCAACATTCTTGTTTCATTCATGATAAGAGTATTGGAGATGGGAAGGAAAAAGCCGATGGACTGACAGTGTGGAATCACCCAATCAATAACCAAAGGTCATAGATTGAAAGTAATTCCCAATAAATGTAAGAGAGGAAGTGAGGAGAAATGTTTCCACACCGAGAGCTGCCAGGACCCAGGAAAGCTTCACCTGAAAGGGTGGTGATGTGTTGGGTGTTCTGGATCACATGCAGGTCACCAACACTTGAAATAGTGCAACACTATTTTATTGAATCATTAACTGTTTAAACTTACTTAGACTGTGGGTTAATACAAAACTAGCTTTAACTAAAGACCTTTGCCTTGTCCTAACCAGTCGATGCACTCAGCATATGGTGAATGTCTGTGTTGCAGGCTGTGAGCTCTGTGCTCCGAGCTGGCTGCTACTCGAATGAGCGGGAACTCTGATGCCCCCTGTCTTTATAGTGCGTGTGCTCTCACTGGTGATTGGCTGCGGTGTTGTGTGTGTTGATTGGTCCCACTGTGTGTCCATCAGTGTGTGTCTGCACCATGATATACTGGTGTATATTATGACATCCCCCCTTTTATAAAAAATGTACCTGCATGGCAATAAATAGTGTATGGTGAATGTTCCTGACTACGTGTGTGCGAAATATTTACAGGACTATGTACATAAAAACTAAGCAATTTACATCGGAAGGTGCCTGGTGCAGAAAAACAGTGTGTCACAAGAATAACGAGATGAACACTATATACAAACCACGATTAAACGGAAGAACAGAACAAATCAGAAAGTCTACAAACTTCACAAATTAAGTCTCTGAGGAGGTGGGCGACAAATTCTGGTTGACCGTCAGGGTGGCACACCACTCATCGTCTGGATCGATGCTGTATACCGACAGCGGCTGATGTCTTTGCTTCGGGAACAGCCTGTTTTTCGTTCCGACACCGACTCAAAAAGGCTCCCTCGGGTCCTCGGTGTCACTGCTGTGTGAGAGGTCCGCATCAGACTCGGTGACCGTGGGTTGTATTGCCCGAACATTCCTGTGAGGTTGGCTGAAGCGATATGATTTGGCAGGCTGAGCTGCTCGACAGCAGGCAGCATAGTGGCCAAGTCTTCCACATCGTAGACATTGTCGAGAATTGCCACTTTAAATGGGCGGAGCCACAGTTGCCGCACGTCGTGACGTCAGCACGTTCGCTGCGCCACCGCGCATGCGCGGTGCTGTCATGCGTGGTGCACGCCTGCGCATTACGTTCCTCAACGTCGCCGTCCCCTCCTTTGGTGCGTACAAGCGCGGGAGTCCGCGAAAAGCACGCAAAATGACCGCCCTCATCCAGGCTGAGGCCCTGGAGGTGTTCAATCACTTGGACCCGTTCCACCTCGTGGGGACCTTGCCACGCCGTTTCAGCCACTTGTATATGGGAATACCGACTCGTGGCGTTTTCATGTAAGACACAGGCCTTGATGGCGGTCGCTAGGGTGAGTTGCTTTACTTTGAGGAGCTGCTGGCGTAGGGGGTCCAACTGAACACTGAAAACGATCTGGTCGCGTATCATGAAGTCGGAGGTGGACCCGTAGCTGCAAGATTGCGCAAGGATGCGGAGGTGCGTAAGAAAGGATTGGAAAAGTTCATCCTTACCCTGCAAACGCTGCTGGAACACGTAGCGTTCAAAACTTTCATTCACCTCTACGCTGCAGTGAGTGTCAAACTTGAGGAGGACCGTCTTGAACTTCGTCTTGTCTTCATCATCTGCAAAGTTGAGAGAGTTGAAAATATGGATGGCATGGTCTCCGGCCGTGGAGAGGAGTAGAGCGATCTTTCTGGTGTCCGAGGCGCCCTCCCTATCCGTGGCTTCGAGGAAGATCTGGAAGCGCTGTTTGAAAATCTTCCATTTGGCCCCTAGGTTGCCGGCGATGCGGAGCGGCAGCGGCGGGCTGATGTTGTCCATGTCGCAGGATGACGGAATGCTGGCGGAAGGCAGATCACTTGCAGGTAGGTCTAAGAAGTGCCCGTATGCAACCACTCCTGGTATCATGATGTGTTGGGTGTTCTGAATCACATGCAGGTCACCAACACTTGAAATAGTGCAACACTATTTTATTGAATCATTAACTGTTTAAACTTACTTAGACTGTGGGTTAATACAAAACTAGCTTTAACTAAAGACCTCTACCTTGTCCTAACCAGTCTATGCACTCAGCACATGGTGAATGTCTGTGCTGCAGGCTGTGAGCTCTGTCCTCCTAGCTAGCTGCAACTCGAATGAGCGGGAACTCTGATGCCCCCTGTCTTTATAGTGCGTGTGCTCTAACTGGTGATTGGCTGCGGTGTTGTGTATGCTGATTGGTCCCACTGTGTGTCCATCAGTGTGTGTCTGCACCATGACATACTGGTGTATATTATGACAGGTGGAACAAGCCGATTCCATCTCTGATTTTAAAGGAAGCAGCAACATTTGGTGATTTCAAAAGGGAATCGAGTTGGCCCAGGTAAACTTGCAGGGCTACAGGGAGATCGAGGGCGGGGGGATGGGGAGGGGGGGTGGGGGGGGGGGATTCAGGATTGTTCCGCAGTCGGCTGGCATTAACTTGATGGGCTGAATGGCCTCCTTCTGTGATGCAAGTTTCTATGAATCATCCAACTGGGTTGTGCAAAGTTTGCTGACTTTCCAGTTGGGGTGAGAATGGATGTGTTGAGCAGACAGTGGGATGTCAGGTGATGTTACCTCCAAGAAAGCGCACGACTAGAGTTAACAAACTTACTTTTATAACTCAATGCCAGCACATCTCGATCCAGTAAAAAATAAAATGACCCTCCTCAGTTCTCTTTCAAGTTAAATGAATTTTCTATTCCCCCCCTCCCCCGCCCCCCCCCCCCCCCTAAAAATCCCAACTTGCCCAACAAGGATTTTAAATTTTAATTCGTTATCGTCGAGTCGGTGTCTGTTTCCTCAATAAGGGTGAGACAATCACTGCAAACCAAACATTTCCAGCTACAAGCTGCTTTTCTGTACCAATGTCATGAAATCCATCCATGTAACCACCTGCCTTAAGCATTTCCTGAGAACCCACAGGCTTCAAACAGAATTGAACATAACCTGCAGATTAATCAGGCACCCATCTGCAATGTTCCCATGGTGACCGAGCAAAAACGATAGTCAAGCTGAAGCAGGTAAGTACACGTTGACTAGATTAATCCAACTGGGAGTTTTAGCACTGATACATGGATGCATGAATGATACATAAACCACGACTTGGGTCTAACCAGTGAAGCGTAGGTCATCAGATCTGAGTCACTTCATTAGTTGACTCCTCGAGGGAAAAATAGACAAGGCATTGCATTTGTCAGTCATAATGACCTGGATCTTATGTCAGTAATGAAAGTGAAACTGCCAACATTGACCATCATGACTCTACTGAAACTGACAGAAAGCTCGGGAGTCTGTTAGCAGTGGGAATTCAGGAGGTGCTCTCAATTATTCCATGATTCTCCATAGGTTGTACTATTGTCATTTCACCCACCCCACCCCCACACCTCTCCCCCCAGATTGCAATCAATCAATCAAGAAATTACTGAATTGAAAAGAACTTGTCATTTTACACTATTGGTTATTAACTATATTATTTGGGTTCAATTTTCCGCAGGTGGTGGGCATTAACTTTGTGCCCCCATAAATAACGTAGATACAACCGGTGGTTGTTGCAGTTAGGAGTGATATGCTTGTAATGATTAGTTCTGAAAATAAATATAAAAGTGCCTAAATATTGGCTCCAGTTCTATCCTTCACCAACTAGCTTTCTGAAGTAAAACACATGACCTGCTGCAAAAGCGCTCAGAAATGTGGCACCTCGTTGAAGGAGGTGTAACCTGGCTTGAGATTTTCCGGCCCTTCCATTGGCAGGCCAGCCAAAAGTCTATTGCCTTTCAGTGGGACCAGATGTTGTTGCCAGATAGAGCCAGGTTTTTTTAAACAAATACTGTTGAACAGCCTCCTGGTCCTGAAAAACTAATTTTATGTCTGTTGAAAGTAACATTTCTCCATTATGATAAAACAATTTCTACATGGTTTTTAATGTTTTAAAAGATATTTTGTTTTTTTACCTAATCCCTTACAAAGTCCCAACCAACTATTTCACGCTCTGAAAAATCAATTAAAAGTGAAGGACAATCAGTGCATTTTACTTCCTGGTTTGCTGTCTGCGATAATGCTTCAATATGATTGGTTGTACAGCTTGTTTGATGACATCACTGTAAGTGGACACTTGGCGATCCCTTTCACTTGGTGCCAGATTAGGACTTAACGCATGTGATATTACCCGCAAACTCTGACTTTTTAGGGTTTGTCCACGACATGTGAAGAAGCGCAAGATTCATCCCAATAGAAACATGGGATTACCATGCAAAACATGTTTGTGCCATTAGATTTCCGATTGCAAGTAATACGATCATGGTCTCTGACACAATGCTCAACGCATCCCAAGGCTTCTGTTTTTAAGCAACTAGCTTCAAACACAGCTACAACTCCATGCAACCTCCGAAAGCAAGATCAAGCAGATGTCTAATTCAAGTTGGAATTAATTCGCAAGTTGATTAATTATATTGCATTCCAATTCAGATACAGTCGATTCCCAAACCGTTCACTAAACGTGTCCATCAGAGATCTTTCGTGAAGTGAGCCCGCCCCAAAGTAGCTAACCTGAACACATCCTCCGACAGTGGGATGGGAGACTAAACGGACCATTGGTCTTCCCACGCCTTACACAGATGTCACTTTGTCGTTCAACCGATCGATAGAGATCTTGGGATGAAGGTAAGACAGATTTCATGGGAGCCGGGATGTCCTCTCCATCTGTTTGTTAAAGATAAAAGACAAATTAAGCCTGTCACATTCAAAGGAAGAGGAGAAAGCCATTCAGCCCCTTGAGCTTGTTCATCCATTCAGTTAGATGATGAGTAGTATCTTAACTCCATCTACCCATCTTTGGATCCATAACCTTAGTGCTCTTTGTCTAACGATAATCAGCCAATCTTAGTTTTGAAATTTTCTTTCCCACCCTCAACAACATTTTTGGGGAGAGAGTTCCGTTTTTTCTGAGGAAGTGCTTCCTGACATTGTCCCTGAATAATAATAATAATCTTTATTATTGTCACAAGTAGCCTTACATTAACACTGCAATGAATTACTGTGAAAATCCCCTAGTTGCCACACTCCGGCGCCTGTTCGGGTACACAGAGGGGATCGCTGGCTTTTAAAGCAGACCAAGGCAGGCCAGCAGCACTGTTCGATTCCTGTACCAGCCTCCCCGAACAGGCGCCGGAATGTGGCGACTAGGGGCTTTTCACAGTAACTTCATTTGAAGCCTACTTGTGACAATAAGCGATTTTCATTTCATTTCGGGACTTGTGGGAGGAAACCGGAGCACCCGGAGGAAACCCACGCTGACACGGGGAGAACGTGCAGACCCCGCACAGACAGTGACCCAAGCCGGGAATTGAAGCTGGGACTCTGGAGCTGTGAAGCAACAGTGCTAACCACTGTGCTACCGTGCCGCCTAACGACCTGGCTCTCATTTTAAGGTTCCGCCCCTTTGTTCTGGACTCCCTGCACGAAAATAAATAGTTTCTCTCTGTCTCTGGATCTTCACCCGATGTTGGAGGTTAATTCACGGTTAACAATAAAACAGATTAATTCTTAATTTTTACGACATGTTTTATAATATTGGCCGAGTCATAACATGACACATTAAAAATATTACACAAGCTAATGGATTTAAATGTGCTTGTAAATATCTTTCTAACCAGGTAAATAATATCATCCATGACATTTTCTTTGATAGTCTTTACCAATTATCTTGAGAGCTGTCATGTTTCCATAGAGACACCACAAGTATGGCTCTCCGGTTTTGACATTGGCTGTTTAGCACAGGACTAAATCGCGGGCTTTGAAAGCAGACCAAGGCAGGCCAGCAGCAAGGTTCGATTCCCGTAACAGCCTCCCCGAACAGGCACCGGAATGTGGCGACTAGGGGCTTTTCACAGTAACTTCATTTGAAGCCTACTTGTGACAAAAAGCGATTTTCATTGATAGGAAGCTCTGCGACCGAGATAGAGTCGATACAAGTCAAATTCTAACTACAAGAACTTACATCGCTGTAGCTTCAATGATACAGAAAAATAGCTTGAGGCACTTCAGAAAGGTTACTCGGGCAAAAACGGACATCGACCCAAAGGAGATATTAGGAGGGGCGACCAATTGATTTTTAAGAATTCATTCATGAGCACTGCTGGCAAGGGTAGCGTTTGTTGCTCACCCCTCATTGCCCTGGAGAAAGTGGTGGTGACCCATCTTTGTGGAACTGCTTCAGTCCTTGAGGCCTAACAACACCCACAGTGCTTTTTCCTTCAGTGGTTTGGCACATCTGAGTGACTTGCTGAGCCATTTCAGAGTCAATCACATTGCAATGGATCTGGAGTCACATTTATAGGACAGACCAGACAAGGGTGGCAGATTTCCTCTCCTTTGAGGTTTTTATTACAACCTGGCAGTTGCATTCTGAATGAGACCCGGGCAGCATGGTGGCGCAGTGGTTAGCACTGGGACTACGGCGCTGAGGACCCGGTTTCGAATCCCGGCCCTGGGTCACTGTCCGTGTGGAGTTTGCACATTCTCCTCGAGTCTGCGTGGGTTTCACCCCCACAACCCAAAGATGTGCTGGTTAGGTGGATTGGCCACGCGAAATTGCCACTTAATCGGGGGGAAAAAAATAATTGGGTACTTAAATTTTTTTTTTTAATGAATGAGACCCGTAATTTAATTAAAAATTTATCGCATGGTGAACTTTGAACTCATATCTCCAGAGCATTCTTGCTGGGCCTCTAACCTACTAGCCCAGTAACATTACTGCTGTGCCATCACTCCCCTTGGTCAACCCTGGACTACAAGGAGGGAAGGGAAAACAAGGAGGCAGCACGTTTAGGTGAGAAGATCTGCCCATGGTCCTGCTGGTGGTGGGGTGAAGAGAGATAACAAAATAATAATTTTTATTATTGAGACAAGTAGGCTTACATTAACACTGCAATGAAGTTACTGTGAAAAGCCCCCAGTCGCCACACTCCGGCGCCTGTTCGGGTACACAGAGGGAGAATTCAGAATGTCCAATTCACCGAACAAGCACGTCTTTTGGGGCACGTGGGAGGAAACCGGAGCGCCCGGAGGAAACCCACGCAGACACGGAGAGAACACAGAACATAGAACATACAGTGCAGAAGGAGGCCATTCAGCCCATCGAGTCTGCACCGACCCACTTAAGCCCTCACTTCCACCCTATCCCCGTAACCCAATAACCCCTCCTAACCTTTTTTGGACACTAAGGGCAATTGATCATGGCCAATCCACCTAACCTGCACATCTTTGGACTTTGGGAGGAAACCGGAGCACCCGGAGGAAACCCACGCAGCCACAGGGAGAACATGCAGACTCCGTACTGACAGTGACCCAGCGGGGAATCGAACCTGGGACCCTGGCGCTGTGAGGCAATAGTGCTAACCACCGTGCCACCCTGTTGATGAACAAGGGGGCGTGCGCTAAAGGAATAGAGAGATGGGAAGTTGGAGGAGGTTATCGGGATACGGTGAGGTGAGGGCATTCAGAAACGTGAACAATGGCATTTGAAATTTAAGGGGTCGAGCTATTGGAAGCCAGTGTAATCCAATAATGACAGATTGGAGCAGGTGAGCAAGACTTGGCCTGTCAGGGTGTCCTCGGGCCCCACCCACACCCCTCCTCACATGGGCTGGGTCAGCCTGACAGTGTTAGGGTGCCAGGCTGGCAGCGCAAGGTGCCCAGGTGGCACCAGCAATGCCAGGGTGCTACCCTGCCTGAGGGGCAACCACCTGGGGGCCTCCAATCTACTTGGTAGACCTCCCAAAGTGCCATCAGCCTGGTCCCAATTTGTGGTGACCAGCACTGAATGGCACACGCCCACAGTCTCCGAGGCAAAGGAGTTAGATCCCAAAGCCTCGGTAGATAAGGCGAGCTGCACATTAGAGTGAGATCAGCTGCCTCACTCTAATATGCAGATTTGCAAAATACTGATTCCCCCCACAATGGGCAGTATCTAGATCGCGACGTCTGGCGAGATCCCATTAGATCTCGCGAGACCTGGCGAGTTGGGTAAATCCCGGAAGAGGAGTCTCCCAGCATCTACCAGCCATGCCGCACCTCTATTCACCCGAACGGGGGCGCGACCGGTAGATTGCGGCCATTATCTCAGCTTCTCTCCGGGCGGCACGGTGGCGCAGTGGGTTAGCCCTGCTGCCTCACAGCGCCGAGGACCCAGGTTCGATCCCGGCTCTGGGTCACTGTCCGTGTGGAGTTTGCACATTCTCCTCGTGTCTGCGTGGGTTTCGCCCCCATATCCCAAAGATGTGCGGGGTAGGTGGATTGAACACGCTAAATTGCCCCTTAATTGGAAAAGAATAATTGGGTACTCTAAAAAAATTTTTTTTTACTCTGCTTTGAGGTGAGGGATGCCGTTAGTGTCCCTGCTGATCTTACCTGCAGGAAATGCAGCCATCTCCAGCTCCTCCAAGACCGAGTTAGGGAACTGGAGCTGGAGTTGGATGAACTTCGGATCATTCGGGAGGCAGAGGGGGTCATAGATAGCAACTTCAGGGAATTAGTTACACCAAAGATTGTAGATAGATGGGTAACTGTAAGAGGGACTGGGAAGAAGCAGTCAGTGCAGGGATCCCCTGCGGTCGTTCCCCTGAGTAACAAGTATACCGCTTTGGATACTTGTGGGGGGGGGGGGGGCTTACCAGGGGTAAGCCATGGGGTACGGGCCTCTGGCACGGAGTCTGTCCCTGTTGCTCAGAAGGGATGGGGGAGAGGAGCAGAGCATTAGTAATTGGGGACTCGATAGTCAGGGGCACAGATAGGAGATTTTGTGGGAGCGAGAGAGACTCACGTTTGGTATGTTGCCTCCCAGGTGCAAGGGTACGTGATGTCTCGGATCGTGTTTTCCGGGTCCTTAAGGGGGAGGGGGAGCAGCCCCAAGTCGTGGTCCACATTGGCACTAACGACATAGGTAGGAAAGGGGACAAGGATGTCAGGCAGGCTTTCAGGGAGCTAGGATGGAAGGTCAGAACGAGAACAAACAGAGTTGTTATCTCTGGGTTGTTGCCCGTGCCACGTGATAATGAGATGAGTAATAGGGAGAGAGAGCAATTAAACACGTGGCGACAGGGATGGTGCAGGCGGGAGAGATTCAGATTTCTGGATAAATGGGGCTCTTTCTGGGGAAGGTAGGACCTCTACAGACAGGATGGTCTACATCTGAACCTGAGGGGCACAAATATCCTGGGGGGGAGATTTGTTAGTGCTCTTTGGGGGGGTTTAAACTAATGCAGCAGGGGCATGGGAACCTGGATTGTAGTTTTAGGGTATGGGAGAATGAGAGTATAGAGGTCAGGAGCACAGATTTGACTTCGCAGGAGGGGGCCAGTGTTCAGGTAGGTGGTTTGAAGTGTGTCTACTTCAATGCCAGGAGTATACGAAATAAGGTAGGGGAACTGGCAGCATGGGTTGGTACCTGGGACTTCGATGTTGTGGCCATTTCGGAGACATGGATAGAGCAGGGACAGGAATGGATGTTGCAGGTTCCGGAGTTTAGGTGTTTTAGTAAGCTCAGAGAAGGAGGCAAAAGAGGGGGAGGTGTGGCGCTGCTAGTCAAGTATTACGGTGGCGGAGAGGATGCTAGATGGGGACTCTTCTTCCGAGGTAGTATGGGCTGAGGTTAGAAACAGGAAAGGAGAGGTCACCCTGTTGGGAGTTTTCTATAGGCCTCCAAATAGTTCTAGGGATGTAGAGGAAAGGATGGCGAAGATGATTCTGGATAAGAGCGAAAGTAACAGGGTAGTTATTATGGCAGACTTTAACTTTCCAAATATTGACTGGAAAAGATATAGTTCGAGTACATTAGATGGGTCGTTTTTTGTACAATGTGTGCAGGAGGGTTTCCTGGCACAATATGTTGACAGGCCAACAAGAGGAGAGGCCACATTGGATTTGGTTTTGGGTAATGAACCAGGCCAGGTGTTAGATTTGGAGGTAGGTGAGCACTTTGGGGACAGTGACCACAATTCGGTGACGTTTACGTTAATGATGGAAAGGGATAAGTATACCCCGCAGGGCAAGAGTTATAGCTGGGGGAAGGGCAATTATGATGCCATTAGACATGACTTGGGGGGGATAGGTTGGAGAAGTAGGCTGCAAGTGTTGGGCACACTGGATATGTGGAGCTTGTTTAAGGAACAGCTACTGCGTGTTCTTGATAAGTACGTACCGGTCAGGCAGGGAGGAAGGCATCGAGCGAGGGAACCGTGGTTTACCAAAGAAGTGGAATCTCTTGTTAAGAGGAAGAAGGAGGCCTATGTGAAGATGAGGAGTGAAGTTTCAGTTGGGGCGCTTGATAGTTACAAGGTAGCGAGGAAGGATCTAAAGAGAGAGCTAAGACGAGCAAGGAGGGGACATGAGAAGTATTTGGCAGGTAGGATCAAGGAAAACCCAAAAGCTTTCTATAGGTATGTCAGGAATAAAAGAATGACTAGGGTAAGAGTAGGGCCAGTCAAGGACAGGGATGGGAAGTTGTGTGTGGAGTCTGAAGAGATAGGCGAGATACTAAATGAATATTTTTCGTCAGTACTCACTCAGGAAAAAGATAATGTTGTGGAGGAGAATGCTGAGACCCAGACTATTAGAATAGATGGCATTGAGGTACGTAGGGAAGAGGTGTTGGCAATTCTGGACAGGCTGAAAATAGATAAGTCCCCGGGGCCTGATGGGATTTATCCTAGGATTCTCTGGGAAGCCAGGGAAGAGATTGCTGGGCCTTTGGCTTTGATTTTTATGTCATCATTGGCTACAGGAATAGTGCCAGAGGACTGGAGGATAGCAAATGTGGTCCCTTTGTTCAAGAAGGGGAGTAGAGACAACCCCGGCAACTATGGACCGGTGAGCCTCACGTCTGTTGTGGGTAAAGTCTTGGAGGGGATTATAAGAGACAAGATTTATAATCATCTAGATAGGAATAATATGATTAGGGATAGTCAGCATGGCTTTGTGAAGGGTAGGTCATGCCTCACAAACCTTATTGAGTTCTTTGAGAAGGTGACTGAACAGGTAGATGAGGGTAGAGCAGTTGATGTGGTGTATATGGATTTCAGTAAAGCGTTTGATAAGGTTCCCCACAGTAGGCTGCTGCAGAAAATACGGAAGCATGGGATTCAGGGAGATTTAGCAGTTTGGATCAGAAATTGGCAAGCTGAAAGAAGACAGAGGGTGGTGGTTGATGGGAAATGTTCAGAATGGAGTTCAGTTACAAGTGACGTACCACAAGGATCTGTTCCGGGGCCGTTGCTGTTTGTCATTTTTATCAATGACCTAGAGGAGGGCGCAGAAGGGTGGGTGAGTAAATTTGCAGACGACACTAAAGTCGGTGGTGTTGTCGATAGTGCGGAAGGATGTAGCAGGTTACAGAGGGACATCGATAAGCTGCAGAGCTGGGCTGAGAGGTGGCAAATGGAGTTTAATGTAGAGAAGTGCGAGGTGATTCACTTTGGAAGGAATAACAGGAATGCGGAATATTTGGCTAATGGTAAAGTTCTTGGAAGTGTGGATGAGCAGAGGGATCTAGGTGTCCATGTACATAGATCCCTGAAAGTTGCCACCCAGGTTGATAGGGTCGTGAAGAAGGCCTATGGAGTGTTGGCCTTTATTGGTAGAGGGATTGAGTTCCGGAGTCATGAGTGACCACAGGTTTGGTTGACTAAGTAGGTTTTGAGGAGCGTTTTAATGGAGCTTGGAGGGTAAGGCAGCGAATGCAGAGCTTAGCTGAAGGAACAATCAGCAAGGGTGCAGCAATGGCATTTCAACAATGCGCACGTAGCCCCAGTGAAATGGACATGGAGACCCCAGAGGGTCTGAGTGCTCGAGGAGGTTACAGAGATGCGGAATGGTGAGGTCTTGGAGGGAATTTAAGAGAAGGAGGAGCAGTTTAAAATTGAATCATCCCGGGGCTGGGAGCCAATGTCAGCAAACCCAGTGGGTGATGGGTGGAAAGGACTTGGCATGAGTTAGGCTGCGCCCAATGTAGTCCTGCCAGAGATAGAGGCAGGGATTTTTTAAGTTACGGAATGTGGGCAGCACAGTCGCACAGTGGTTAGCACAGTTGCTTCACAGCTCCAGGGTTCCAGGTTCGATTCCCGGCTTGGGTCACTGTCTGTGCGGAATCTACACGTCCTCCCCGTGTGTGCGTGGGTTTCCTCCGGGTGCTCCGGTTTCCTCCCACAGTCCAAAGATGTGCAGGTTAGGTGGATTGGCCATGCTAAATTGCCCTCGGTGTCCAAAAAGGTTAGGCGGGGTTACGGGGATAGGGTGGAGGAGTGGGCTTAGGTGGGATGATCTTTCCAAGGGCCGGTGCAGACTCGATGGGCCGAATGGCCTCCTTCTGCACTGTAAATTCGATGGTTCTATGATTCTATGAAGTAAGGTGCAGAACTTATGATGGGAGCTGTAGACTATAGCGTCAGTAATTAACTAAAGAATACTGTGGCTCACTCAGGAACTCAAAACACAGAGACATTAGAGGCATTAAGAATTCATAATTAGAACATTGAATTCCTGAACTAAAAACAGTACAGAAAGTGCGTTCCCATAATTTGAAAACAAAATTGGACAAATTGGTGCTGAGTAATACAATGCTTATGTACATTTTTCACTGATTAATAGCATCAAGAACTCTCAATCAGGCACAGCACAAGTCAGGTGCATAATTCCCAGCTTAAGCCACAATTGCTTCAGCAAAAAGTCAACTGAAAAGCTGTTCATTACAACACTGAAGGTTTCAATCTCCACACCAGCTGACAGTGTGGTCTTTTTTAGTTACCCAGTAAAGACCATGAGATATAGGAGCAGAATTAGGCCATTCGGCCCATCGAGTCTGCTCCGCCATTTAATCATGGCTGATATGTTTCTTATCCCCATCCTCCTGCCTTCTCTCCATAACCCCTGATCCCCTTATTAATCAAGAACCTATCGATCTCCGTCTTAAAGGCACTCAGTGACTTGGCCTCCACAGCCTTCTGCGGCAAAGAGTTCCACAGATTCACAACCCTCTGGCTGGAGAAATTCCTCCTCATCTCAGTTTTGAAGGATCATTCCTTTAGTCTGAGATGGTGTCCTCTGCTTCCAGTTTCTCCTACTAGTGGAAACATCCTCTCCACGTCCACTCTATCCAGGCTTCTCAGTATCCTCTAAGTTTCAATAAGATCCCTCCCCTCTATACTTCTAAATTCCAACGATTACAGACCCAGATTCCTCAACCGCTCCTCATATGACAAATCCTTCATTCCAGGGATCATTCTTGTGAACCTCCCCTGGGCCCTTTCCAAGGCCAGCACATCCTTCCTTAGATACGGGGCCCAAAACTGCTCACCATGTTCCAAATGGGGTCTGACCAGAGCCTTATACAGCCTCAGCAGTACATCCCTGCTCTTGTATTCTAGCCCTCTCGACATGACATTGCATTTCCCTGCAATGCATTGACATTCCCGTACCAGCCTCCCCCAACAGGCGCCGGAATGTGGCAACTAGGGGCTTTTCACAATAACTTCATTTGAAGCCTACTTGTGACAATAAGCGATTTTCATTTCATTTCATTTGCCTTCCTCACTGACAACTGAACCTACATATTGGCCTCAAGAGAATCCTGAACTAGGACTCCCAAAAATCCCTTTGTACTTCAGATTTCCAAAGCCTTTTCCCATTTAGAAAATAGTCTACGCCTCTATTCTTCCTGCCAAAGTGCAAAACCTCACACTTTTCCACATTATATTCCGTCTGCCACTTCTTTGCCCACTCGCTTAGCCTGTTCAGGTCCTTCTGCGGCCTTTTCGCTTCCTCAACACTACCTGTCCCTCTACAAACTTAAGACCAATTTGTGCTTAATTTTGACTCCACAACTTGTGACACAATCCAAGTTTAAGATATGTCCCAAGCATGACAATACATCACAATAACCCCTGGGAGCAGATATCCGTCCAAAATGAATGCATTAAATAGTTTCAATAAACAGCAATATTTTCTTTTTCATAGTTCTTCTCATTTGTGGGAACAGTTATGTCATTTTAAAAGAATTTCATTTCTTAAATTGTTATTCATTTTGAGCTGCAGCTTTCCTTCACCCTGATCAAAGCGTCCAATTATTTTGTTTAATTAGTGGGAGCACTAATCGCTTTCTGATAAAATGAATGAAGCGCCAAGAAAAGATAGAACCATAGAATGACGGAAATTTACAACAGGTAAGAAGCCATTCAGCCCATCACCCGTGTGCCGGCCGCCATGTAGCCTCCAGCCTAATCCCACTTTCCGGAGTAGCCTTTTTCCAACACTTCAAAAGTGCATTTCCAGGTCCGTTAGCAATGCCAATTCTGAACTGAGTTCCAGATCCACAACATCCTCTAAACATCCCCTTAAAATCTCCCTGTACCTCCTAATTCTAATCCCAAAACTATGCCCTCTGGTTACGGACCCCTTTTGTTACCCGTGTGCGGTAATTAGCCGACAGCTTCTGCAGTGGCTAACCGGGGTGCTCTGAGCCCTCCGCTGAATTTTGTCAGGGGGCAGTCTTCAGTGATGTGGGTCTCGGATTTGGGGGGGGGGGGGGGGGGGGGAGGGGGCACCACAGCAGCAGCCCAGGTTCCCTGCAAGGCCCTACTTGTGCCAATTTGCTGCACAAAGGCCTTGGCCAGTGTGGAAACGGTTGAGGAGTGCCCAATGTTGGCGTGGCAGGTTGATGCCCAGTGGACGGGCTGTGGGATCTGTGATGAGGAAGTGGTTTTTTAATGGTGTTGTGTTGTGTCGTCTCAATCCTGCTGTCACAGGGGGCCTCTGCTGTTATTCCTTGGTGGTCTTAGCGAGACGGGTTGGCTTGATGGGAGGCAAGAGGCAGGTGGATTGGGAAGGTTCTTGTGTTGCGGCAGGCTTGGGTTGATATCGACCTTCTCCAGGAACCTTCTTGTTGCAGTGTCCCTCCTTGTGTGAGGGGGTGGGATGTTACTCAGGACTGAGAGCCAGGACTGTGGAGTTGATTGGAGGCTACCCGAGATGATACACATTGTTGGGTTGCGCTGGATATGGAACAGCTTCTTCCCCACAGCTACTAGACTCCTCAACGACTCCCCCTCTGACTGATCGGTTCCCTGTAAGAACACTATTCTCGATGCCCTATGCTGCTCTTGCTCATGTATTTGCTTTATTTGGCCCCTTGTTCTGCAATGTAACCAATCACTGTTTGCCGATGTACCATGGGCGGGATTCTCCCAACGGGAGTGTAAGTGCCGACGCCGGAATAAAAACCGGAGTGTTTTACTCCGGCGTCGGTGCCCGTTCCCACACCCCATTCTGGGGCCTCCGTGGGGCTGGCAGGGGCGTGGCACGATTTGCGGGGGCGGGGCCTCCGCACGACGTCGGAGAGCTGGCGCCGCGTCTTTTACGCGGCGCCTTGGGTCCCACGCATGCGCAGTTGGGCAGGCGCCAACTAGCGCATGCGGAGTGGCCGTCCTCCCCCAGGCCGCCCCGCACACAAATGGCGCAAGTATATAACATTGCCGGCGGAGGAAAGGAGACCCGCCGACAGAGAGGCCGGCACGCTGATCTGTGGGCCCCGATCGCGGGCCAGACACCATTGGAAGCCCCCCCCCCCGGTGAGGGAGCCCCCCTCCCTCCCCCTCGCAGGCCGCTCCCCGAGCGTTCCCGCAGAGTTCCCGCCGGCAGTGACCAGGGGTGAACGGCGCTGGCGGGACTCTGTCGTGTCGGAGCGGCCGCTCGGCCCATCCGGGCCGGAGAATCGGCGGCCCCACCGATTCCAGCAGCCCGCGGCCGGCGCCGCGCCAAACGCGCCAGCGCAAATGGTGCCGATTCTCCGCACCTCGGAGAATCACGGGCCGGCGTCGGTGCGTCGTGGCGCGGTCGCTCCGATTCTACGGCCCGGCACGGGGCTCGGAGATTCGCCCCCCATTTGCCGATGTACTCTGTTGATTATTCTTTTTGTCTACTATGTACGTACTGTGTACGTTCCCTCGGCCGCAGAAAAATACTTTTCACTGCACTTCCGTACACGTGACAATAAATCAAATCAAATCAAATCAAATCTACAAGACCCTTCAACAAGGGGATTAGTTCATTCCTATCCCACTCTATCTGGACCCTCAGAATTTTATACCTTGGGGTGGGGAGGGGACGGAATCACGTGTCCCCCAGCCGCGTGTTTCCAGATGACAGGGGGATTCTCTCATCCCGCCGCTTGTCAATGGGATTTCCCATTGAAGCCACCCCATGTCACCGGGAAACCCGCAAGTGGGGGGGCACTGCCAGCGGGAAAAGGGAATCCCAATGGCGGGAGAATTCCAGCCTAGATCTCCCTTTTTTCCAACGAAAACAATCCCAGCCGATGCAATATTTCCCATAGTCAAAATTCTCCAGTAGAGGCAACATCCTTGTAAAATATAAATATAAATCTCCTACTTTTCAAAAATCATAAATATTATGTAAATGATCGAGAATTCTATGGACACAACCTGACAAGATGCGATTTATGAACATTAATACAAAATGCAGAATACAACAGATCTTTCACTTTTATGCTGTAAATTAAGGAGACCGGCATTTTGCAACATATTGGCCGAAATCTTTCGTCCTCATTCGCAGGCTGGGATTTTCCGTCTGGGATTTCCCGGTGCCGTTGAAAGTGAACGGAGTTTCGGCTGGGCCCCAAATTCTCTCTTCCCGCTCGCAACGGGTCCCGCCACAGACGAGAGCAGAGACTGACACCCGCCCATTGCAGTGATTTGTACACTAAAGAGTTCATAATTGTGCAATAATTATTATTTTATACTTTAATTTAATTGCTGCTTATGATTATATGAATTATGATTGTTTTGTGCGTATCATCATCCCAATTTCGGCACCTGCTGACACGATGATGTTTCAAACACCAATTATCTATCTATCCATCTAAACCTCCTCTGTACCCTCTCCAGTGCGATTACATCTTCCCAGTCGTGCAGTGAAAGTGTGAAACTTTCTCTGCTCCATCAATATTCCTGTGCCCCCAGACTGTAACAACTCAACCCAAATGTCTCTGCGTCTTCCATTCCTATCACCACCGAATGTTAGATCACCTCCTTTAACGCGGCAGATTCACCACTCCCTCCTTGAGCTAAACGTACTGATAACGAGCTCCTGATTTCTCTTCCAGATATTCTGGCCGGGATCCTCCGTTCTGGAGTCTCAGGGCCTCCGCCAGCTACTGGCCGCCGCTTACGCTCGGAGCGGGGCCCGATGTGCTAGTCTCTCCCCTTTACCATGCTGATTTATGCAAGGGGGAGAGCTTGCCGGACTCTGTCGGTATCCCGGTATCAGGCCTTCATTGTGAGTTGGGGGCTCGATACCGAGGTCTGGAGTTGGCCCTCCCACTGCTGCCAACAATGCAAATGCTGCTTACAAGTAGGGGCATCCACCCCCCCCCCATCCCCACTCCGAACCACAAAAATAACGATCACCCTCCCACAGCACGCACCTATGAGGTGACCTGATCCTTCCCCCATCGGCACCCACAGCCCCCCCTCAGACCCCCATCAGTCCCGACAATCAGACCCCCCCCATCAAACCCCCTCACCAGACCCTTCCATCAGAACTCCTAACTGAGACCCTCACCAGTGACCCTCATCAGAGACCCCATCAATCACCCCCCCTGCCTGAAAGCGAAAGAATCGCCGCATTTTCACTTACCTTTGCCTAACATCTGCTGCCTCAGACAAAAGTGTTTAAAGCAGCAGCTGTCACAAGTGTCAGAGGCTTCCTCCAAAGCCAAGTACACTTCAAAGGGCTTCAAATCCCTTGACTGCCTTTGAAATACAAATCTTCCATTCAATTTCACAGAGCAATACATTTCACTAGCCAGTGATTGACAGGTTTATTGATTCAGGAACGGCTGCTGAGGGGTCTGTTTGTTTATCTTTCCCTTCACCTTCAATGCATCTCAAGTACTTTCTATTGATGCTAACCACAATATTTATAAACACTTTTGCTATGATTGTACGTTATCAATATAGATAACACTGTAAAATAGATGCATGTGTTAATGCTTGTTGAGTAATGCAACAACTTTGCTTCAGACATTCTGTTACCATCCCAGACCAGACCACCAAATTTGGGTATGATCCCAGATGAGCCCCTCCAATATATGTTTTTAGTTAAAGTAGACAGAATTTGCGATCCCAGGTATTTACTAAGAGAATAAAGCCACAAATTCCACTGCTTTAAGCAAACTTTGACTATACAGGAGTCCGCAAAGTAAACAGTCAACACTATCTATCTTAATACTCTAACATCCAGAATTAACGTGAAGTAAACATGAATTATCAAGCAAACTGTGGTTGATCGCAGAACAAACTGCACATTAAATAGCAAACACAACCAAGATAAGACCCCCAAATTTTCTCAACAAACCACCCAGACATCAGTGATCCACAAAAGTCTAGTTAACTCTGTCTTCCTCCCGAAGGATATCAGCTCCTCTCTTTCGAGGATATAGCTTCTGATTTCTCTTAACAGCTGCTTCAACTCAGACTGCCCCAGTAACCGCTCACCTCTCTGGTGCTCAATCTCTTCTCCCGAGACTGCTCCCCACTGCATTCCCGAGGCTGCACTCCATCATTCAATGATTGGCACAGATCCGGCTCGCTAGCTGAACATCAATTCTCTGGAGATTTCCTTTGCCCCAAACAGCCCACGTCACTGAGTGGGTACTGACCCGGGTTTCTTTGAACTCCAATCTTCCTAGCTGCACCAAGTAAATGCCGCTTCAAGGCGTTTGTTATAACCACACGGGTCTCACAGGATAGGGATGATTAATTACCCCCTGGATCTTGCGGAATATGAGTTCCCCCAATAATACTTGGATTTGAATAAATAGAGTTGGCCAGTAAGGCAATAAGACCTACTGGAGCTGTGTATAATAGTAATTGTGAAATAAAGTACGTTTTTGTTGCAACCTAGTCGATGTGGACCCTTCGTTGCCCTTACAAAAGTGTTTCTTGAGCGCCAACTCTTAGCAGCACAGAGCTAATGGCCCCCATGGTTTCACAGAGCCCCGACCCCTGAAACAACGCCGAGATTAGAGCAATACTTACACTGCACGGAGCCGGCACTCCTCTCTGTCTGCTGTTGACTCTGCTTTTCACAGTGTGATGAATGATAACTGTATAACTGTACCTTTAATGTGATGATCCCTTTAAGACTGGATTTGGAACCCTGGGGGACTCCGC
The DNA here is from genome assembly GCF_047496885.1 of Scyliorhinus torazame. Taxonomy (NCBI): domain Eukaryota; kingdom Metazoa; phylum Chordata; class Chondrichthyes; order Carcharhiniformes; family Scyliorhinidae; genus Scyliorhinus; species Scyliorhinus torazame. Next base: position 263,861,664 of record NC_092715.1, on the reverse strand, counting down.
CTCCGGCTCCGCCCCCCCAGGGAACTGTATATAAGGTAATGTTGAGTGGGCAGCGTGCAGTGAGCACCCTTCTCGGCTGCTGTCTGGTTCTCTGCTAATTAAAGCCTTTGAATTATCAATCTTCTCTCTCGAGTCATAATTGAGGGAATTTCACACACCCCCCCCCCCCCCCCCCGCCCCCCACCCCATTCCCATGCTCATTATTTTCACACCATAATACCACGCGACACTCTGCCTGCTAACTGCAGCAGCGGAGGTATTTTGGAGCAACTATTCGCCGCCTGTCTCCCTGCCATGCTCTGCACTTGCACTGGGCACCTCGAGCATGCTGGGAAATGTAGTCCCCGGCCTACACCCAGAAAACCCACCGATAAAACCCAGGCATCCAAGATCCCTCGCAAATTAAATAGGCTCATTTTACCACGAGTTTTAAACAACCCCTCTCCCTTTTTACCAGAGGCCCCTGCCAAACTCAACCCAGCTCCCAGTCCTTTTGAGAATGTCTTTGTTCAAATAACTGGTGCGTCATCAAACCATAAAACAAGGCCCCTTAGTGGTTAGGATTAACAGGTTTCAACTTTGAGTTATTTTAACTTTTCCAATACATTTGAATCTATAGCAAGCATTGACATCAAGATTCAGGTTAATGTTACAGCTATGCAGCATTATAATGGCATGAACATTATTTACAGCTATGACTCAATTTAGGTTAAGCTACAAAACCTGAGGAAGACGCCCAGCTGTGTTTTAGCATTGCAAAATACCTCAGAGAACATCATGGCTCCCAAATTACCTGTAAGCAGTCCTATTGGCATCAACTGAAGCCAAGCAAAAAAATGGACACTATTTAGGGAAACGCAACTAATAAAGGACCAAATCATTAAAACAAAAGGTAATTTTGAAACTTAAATATTACCGTTGCTTGAGCCCACTCTGCCATCCAGTCTCTGGCAGTGCCACCAATGTGCGGACAATAACTGCGGGAAAGCTGGTCAAAGCAGGGGTTTTCACCTTGCTTCTAGCTGAACCTTACATCGCAGCAAGGGTAACTACCGGAGCTAGCCCGCCTTCTAGATCTTTCTCAGGCAAAGGCCAACTTCAAGCTGAAAGAGCCGTCCTTATTTGATTTGAGTGCAGCTTTGCCGAAGTGAGCAGTAAACTCTGATTTCAACACAAAAGTTTTTTCTTCAAACCCTTTCATCATTTTTTGTGTTTCCAAAGTTTGCACCTGACTGAACAGACGTTGATAGCCAAAAGCCTGTGTTCCTAGCGAAACAAAACATTCTGCCACAACGGGAACATTATTGTTGATGAATATTTATTAAAATGAAGCAAAACTGCTCAGAATAATGAATATGAAATCAATTTTCCATTGCACGAATATTATAACAAGCAACAAAATGAAGCATGATAGTTTCCATAGCATGCACATCCACATCATCAATTTTTTCAGGAATTACCCGCCTTGATTTTAAAAAGTAGAAATAGTTAAGAAAGGCTTTAGAGAAACTTACCAACGTTTCCTAAATTTCTGGGTTTTGTTCTGCTTTGAAGATCTCTCGATTATATCAGGGACTGAAACCTTTGAACTGAAATCATTGCGCATTCATTGGCACCATGGCTCGCGTTTCCTAAGTGGCGCCAGCACACCCCAGACCCAGCAGTTATCGTCTGTGTGTATGTGTGTGTGTGTGCGTGTGTGTGAGAGTGTGTGCGTGTGTGTGTGTGCCCGTGTCTCGGGAAATCCATAGAACGAGGCGACGGAGAGTAGCACAGGTCGGAATGATTGTGTTTGACCGTCGCTGATCGCTCAACCCCTTCCTGCCGGGTTTGAACTGTGCATGTCATGGCATGCTGCTGTTAGCCTTCATGCTGACGCCAGAGGTTTATCACTGCTGCCACACTTAAATGGCAAGCTAATCAATTGCCCTAAGCAAAAAAAAGAACGATTGCCACCTGTTCCACGAGATCACAAAAGATTGGATGTGAACATTACCTTAACCTCCCCTTCAACCTAACTGCTACATTATACTCTATCAGAAGATAAATTGATGTTAAATTGATTTATTAAATTCCTTCATGACACACAATCTAATTTGTGTTCAGGTTACTTACTATTTATAGACAATGTGTGTTTGGCTGATAAAATATTACGCTGTCTTGGGGGAGTATACCTTTACCCCCTGATTCTTATTTTGCTCATTAATGGTGCCTGATTTAGAGAGTATCGGTGTTAAATCAGAAACAAGCATCAGCAAACCAGCTGGAGCTGGGTTAATGACGAACCTGATACTTCTTATAATCAGAATAGATGACTGGCTTCGTGTGGGCAAGCTGAGCGTGTGTCATGGAGAAGCTGGGCAGGTGGTGTCAGCCAGGGCCCTGCTGTGGCTGGGGACTGTGCAAACGATGGCAAGCAAAGCTCCACGCCTGCCTCTGTCCCTGTTGATCCTTTCCAAATGAGGTAACATATCATGTTCTGATTTATCGCTCAATTTGAGCGATTAGAGATCTTTCTCGTATTGCTCTGGAGCTGTACCAGCGCTGGATCAGACAACCCTTTCAGCCCCACATTCTCTCTGGGCAGTACGGTAGTGCAGTGGCTAGCACTGTTGCTTCACAGCGCCAGGCACCCGGGTTCGATTCCCGCTTGGGTCAATGTCTGTGCGGAATCTGCGCGTTCTCCCCGTGTCTGCGTGGGTTTCCTCCGGCTGCTCCGGTTTCCTCCCACAAGTCCCGAAGGTCGTGCTTGTTAGGTGAATTGGACATTCTGAATTCTCCCTCCGTGTACCCGAACAGGGGCCGGAATGTGGCGACTAGGAGATTTTCACAGTAACTTCATTGCAGTGTTAATGTAAGCCTACTTGCGACAATAATAAAGATTATTATTGTGCTTTACACCAAGGGGCCATTGCATGTCAGACTGGACGCAGGCACTCAGTGATTACCCCCAGAGATCGATGTTAGGGCCATTGCTCTTAGATGTACATTAGTAACCACAACTTGGGTACTGGGGCATTTTGCGTAACGTCTGTGGGTGACAAGAAAGTGGGAAATGTAGTAAGCAGCGTGGGGCATTGTGGCCAACCCAGTGAGACATGGGCAGATCGGTTGGGTGGGCAGCACATAGGGGTGGCAACTGAGATTAAATGTATTCCTGGAAGTTTTATCACATGACCTGCCCCCACACTCCAACCATTGGTTAGCCAGCACATCCATCCTCGTGATGTGCGACCTTGCTGAGATCGCGGCCCGGATTCAATGGCACATAGCGCTACAAATGAGCCCCCACGAGATTCTCGCAATCACTGACTGCCTCGCCGTCTGACCTGCCAGATTCGCACCTCAGCTTCTCGCCGCTAACAAGGGGGAGCTGCTTTTAAACACTCCCTCACCACTCACTTCCAGTTAACACACAAGCACGACAGCACAGTGACCGACTCCTCACTTTAGAGATACCGGCCACGACAGGTTCTCACGCTGTGAACAACACCGCAAGAAACTTCAGAGAGTCGTGAACACCGCCCAGTCCATCACACGAACCTGCCTCCCATCCATTGACTCCATCTACACCTCCCGCTGCCTGGGGAAAGCGGGCAGCGTAATCAAAGACCCCTCCCACCCGGCTTACTCACTCTTCCAACTTCTTCCATCGGGCAGGAGATACAGAAGTCTGAGAACTCGCACGAACAGACTCAAAAACAGCTTCTTCCCCACTGTCACCAGACTCCTAAACGACCCTCTTATGGACTGACCTCATTAACACTACACTCCTGTATGCTTCATCCGATGCCGGTGTCTATGTAGTTATATTGTGTACCTTGTGTTGCCCTATTATGTATTTTCTTTTCTTTTCTTTTCTTTTCATGTACTTAATGATCTGTTGAGTTGTTCACAGAAAAATACTTTTCATTGTACATCGGGTACACGTGACAATAAACAAAATCCCGAATCCAGGGGTCGGAGGGCCAACAGCAGGGTCACCCATACCGCCGCAGTGGTAGCGGTTGTCAGTGAGGGCAGCATGACCAGGAAGATTGCTTTCCATTGTTGGAAGAAGGCCAATGATTGCACCAAGCTGCAAGGTAAGTTACCACCTCTCTCCCTGGCAGCAGTTCCACCTGCCACCCCTCAAACTCCCCCCCCCCCCACAAATCACCAGCTTACCCTCTCACCTTCCCTACATCTGATCTTTATGCTCGTGGACTGATCTTTATGCTTGTTCCTCAGAACCCCGAGGCGCCCACCTACACAACCTCTTCATGTCCAAGTTGTTCATGTCAGCCAAAATGATCCTTCCCTCTCACTGACCACATGTCCATTCACCCGCAGGGGTCGGGCCATCCAGAGGTGTCCCCCCCACCACCACCCAAGAGACCACCTCGGAGGAGAGCTTCTCGGGCACAGTCTGGTGAGCGCCACACTTCATCTGATGCACATCAGCTGGAGGGAGGAACATCCAATGGAGACAGCAGTCGGAGGTCTGCGGGACCCCAGGACTCGGCTGAGGCCCAGTCAGACTCTGAGCCTCTGGTCAAGGTTATCCCAGAGCTGATAGAACACAGCTGTGAGGTTCAGGAGAAGATGTCAGCGACATTCCAGCATAGCCGATTGGAGGAGTTCCAAAAGCTTCAGCTGCAGGAGATGGTGCAGACATGTCCCAGTTGCTGCGGGATATGTCCCAGACACAGGTGGACACTGTCGAGGCATTGCAGAGCGTGGCCCAGTCACTGAGGAGCATCGCTGACGGCGTCAACACCATGGGGAGGCACCAGGACTGGTAGAGACAGATGACGCAGAGGCCTCTGGAGCTCATCCCAGCTGCCCCTCCCATCCCATGGAGACCCCCAGGACCCTACAGACACCGTCGGGGGGGGGGGGAGAAAACACTGGAGGCCAACCCAGGGCCTGCTACTAAGGAGACGGTGGCGGACTCCAGTTCGCTCGAATCCCCCACTCCTGACACAAGAGCATCTCAAGGGTAGAGAGCAGAACAGGATGGCACGGCAATGCCTGTGGCACAGGTAGGTCGGTCACGACCCTCCAGCTCCATGCCCTCCAGAGGACATCCGCCAAGGGCATCGAAGGCCACAGAGCGTGGAAAGCAGCAGGCTGCCTCCATCTCTGATGTGCATCCTGGGGACACACCTAGACAGAGCACTAGACCACGAAAGATCAAGAAGAGTGAGGATTGCGGAGTGGACGGAGTTTGGGGGGGGGGGGGGGGGGCTGGGGTCTATCTGTAGCGAGGGGGAATGGAAATGTCAAATGTTCACAATTAAAACATGTTACACCTGATACATGTGAAGCCTCTGACACGTTAATTTTCACAGCGAGGCTGCCTGCACCCCTACCCCCTGTGACCCTCCGCCCGCCCCACTCCCTGCTCGCTCGGGAACAATTCTCTGAGATCAAACTCCCTGAATCAGACCCCATTCAGAGAGTGGGTGTGAGACGCTGTCAGCAGAGTAACAGGAGTCAGACTTTGGCAGAAACTGAGTGCCGTGTTGGGTGCTCTGCTACACAGACGAACCAACACGATTGCGGATGGTACAACTCAGTTTTATTACTAACAATAACAACATCTGTAAACTGATGACTGTGGTTCGTTCACTACCCTCTAACCTGTGGACCCAGCCCTAACACTATCTTGTAGTGGCACTCAGCACATGGTGAATGTCTGAGTGGCTTGCTGTGAGCTCTGTGCCCTGAGCTGTCCCCTGCTGGAATGAGCGGGAAGTGTCGTGTTCTCTGTTTTATAGTGTGTATGCTCTTGCCTGTGATCGGCTGTGATGTTGTGTGTGTATTGATTGGTCCGTTGACCTGTCCATCAGTGTGTATGTATGTTTGCACCATGATGTTTATCTGAATATCGTGACACTGAGGGGCAGCAGCGCTTTCCGCACAGCGATCATCGTTCTCCTGCCTTGTACCGTGACCCGCTGACAGGGCCGACACAGGCCCACCACCCTGGGGTAATGTAAGACAGGCCCTGGGAGGGTGGAACTGGGTGTTTGGGGAGGGGGTGGTAGGATGAGGCTTGGAAATGGGGGGGAGGGGGATTGGGGGGAGGGGAGATTGGGGGGGGGGAGGAGGGATATCAAGGAAGGAGGGAAATGGAGGAGGGGAGGGAGAGATTGTGGGGGGCGGAGGGAGGGTAATGGAGGATGGGGTTGAGCTGACGGACACAGCCTGATCCTATGGGCTTTGGTGGCACAGTGGTTAGCACTGCTGCCTCACAGCTCCAGGGTCCCAGGTTCGATTCGAACGAACTGGAAACTGTTGTCATCTCCTTAGTTGCAGGCCATGGGGGCTCCTGATGTGGCCGGGGGTGAGTGTGCAGAGCAAGGTTTGCAAGCACAACTGGCTCACTGGATGGCACTCTGAGAGAGGCAGGACATGTAAGATTGGGGAGGCTTGGGGGATTTGGGGGTCCCGACTCGGGTGACTGTGTGGAGTTTGCACTTTCTCCCACTGTCTGCGTGGGTTTCCACCCACAGTCCAAAGATGTACAGATTAGAGGATTGGTCGTGCTAAATTGCCCCTTAGTGTCCAAAGGTTTGGTGGGTGTGGTAGTCACCACTGATTGTATATTAGATGTAGTAACTGTATAGTAGATGTAGTTCGGTAAGGCTCCTGTACTAGAGGTACGGGGTTAAATCCCTGCCTGCTGGCTCCGCCCAGTAGGCGGAGTATAACTGTGTGTGCACTCCAGAGCTGCTCCCATTCTGGTAGCAGCTGCAGGAGGCCACACATCGCTGCTTAATAAAGCCTTGATTATTCTCTACTCTCGTCTCGTAGTAATTGATAGTGCATCAGTGGGGCTACTGGGTTACGGGGATAGGGTGGAGGCGTGGGCTTAAGTCGGGGCGCAACATGGGTCTCATTGTAACGGGTCTTCGCAATTGTCTCCAGCCTCCGTACCGGCGTCATCCGAAAGATTGTTAGGGTGAATTGGACTTTCTGAATTCTCCCTCCGTGTACCCAAACAGGCGCCGGAGTTGTCGGCGACTAGGGGCTTTTCACAGTAACCTCATTGCAGTGTTAATGTAAGCCTACTTGTGACACTAATAAAGATTATTAATAGCCATGATCCCTAAAGAGCCAACACGTCATCCTGGGGAGGTCCTCGAAGATGCCGGGAATCGGCGAGTGCCCCAGGATGTAGCTGGCATGCACGCTCCCTGGGTAACGGGCACACACATGCATGATACGGAGGCAGTGGTCACAGACAATCTGAACATTCAGGGGAGTGGAATCCTTTCCTGGTAATTCTCTGATGCCCTGTTGCACGCAAGGCGACAAGCGTGCCATCAATTGCCCCCTGGACCTGGGGCATCCCGGCGATGGCAGAGAATCCTGCAACCCGGGCATCTTGGTGGGCCTGGTCCAGCCCAAAGGTCTGTTGCCCGGGCACACAGGGCATCTGTGACCTCCCGAATGCATCTGTGGGCTGCAGACTGTGAAATGCCGCCACGAGTCCCCGTTTGAGCCCTGGAATGAACTGATGGCATGAAGGTTGAGGGCAGCGGTGACCTTCACAGCCACCAGGAGCGGGTGCCCTCATCCACAGGGGTGCCATGAGTGTGGGGACATGGCACATGTGCCGCACTGTCTCTCTTCTGAGATGGAGTCTTCTGCAGCATATGCTGTCCACCATCTCATTGAATCCCACAAGCCTCCCCAACCTTACATCTTCTGCCTTCTCTCAGCGTGCCTTCCACCGAGCCAGTTGTGCTGCACACTCGGTCTGCACACTCACCCCCGGCCACATCAGGAGCTCCCAGACCCCAGACCTCTGCTGAGAACATTAGGGAGGCCGTGTTCATGTGCCCTCCCCGATCCACACACTTACCCTTTGGTCGCAAGAGGATCCCCAGTGCCGCATGCCTGCTCTTTAGTGTTGGCAGCTGCCTCAATGGTGCCAGTACTCCTAGAATTCAACCTCAAAGTTTGCCGGACATGCAGTGCACTAATTATCCTCTGAGATGTGGCACGTGTCCCCGAGGACGCACTTGAGAGTTGCGGAGCATGAAGCGCGATCACAGCTCACAAGGCTAATTCCTCATTTGAAATAGCCTTCAGCTGTAAAGCTAGAGGCTGCCCACAGTCAAAGGGAGTGACGATAACTTTCAGGAGAGACGTCGCAGCAGGGCTCTGTCCTGGAAGTGTTTGGTAGGGCAGACAGGCGGCAGCTGTGGATGCCCCTGTTATGGGTCTCCGCAATATTTAAAGATGGCTTGAAGGCCTCACAGACACAAAGCCCCTGATCCCGCCTCCCACCCCCCACCCCCCCCCCCCCCCCCCAAGCCCAACCCCCCTGAGGGATTCCCCCACCCTCGGGGAACAGCTCCGGTGCCCTTGAGCTGCATTCCGGAAAATGGAAATGTCTCCTCACCTCCCCAGTACCCCTCAGCAGGCATTGGCCAGCTTCACATTTTTAAAAAGGAGTACTACACGATGCCCGTGTGATTTCACATTGTGGAGGCGGTTAATTCCTGAGAGGCCGCAGCGTTCGACCTCAATCTCACTGATGAGGCAGGAATTAATTCAAATGAGGGTTAATGATATTCTCGCCATATTTGGTCGAGATCCTGGACTCACCATTGGGAGTGGGCCGGTTAGATAGCACGCTGATTCGCGCCCGCCGCAAATCTCAAGTTTGGCCTTTCCCGCTATTTAACCAGGGTGCCCAGATCCGTGCCGGACGCAACTCGCCGGTTAAATCACGCCCGGGCGGCACGGTGGCACAGCAGTTAGCACTGCGGCCTCGCGGCACTGAGGACCCGGGTTCGATCCCGGCTCCGGGTCACTGTCCGTGTGGAGTTTGCACGTTCTCCCCGTGCCTGCGTGGGTCTCACCCCCACAACCCAAAAAGATTGGGTAGGTGGATTGGCCACGCTAAATTGCCCCTTAATCGGATTTTTTTTAAAAAAGAATCACGCCCATGAATTATAAAAAGAAACGGGAGAGAATGAAGGTTCTCTTTGGAACAGAGAAGATGAAAATTAATAGAGTGGAGGCATTAAAGATCAGGAAAGGTTTTAATAGCGTGGGAGAAACAGCTCTCTGGCTTTGTTTAAGGTGTCAAGTGGATTATTAGTGTTGGAAATTAGCTGCTCTTACTGAAGCTTCTTGCCTCCCTAACAGTCTGGCAGCAGACAACATTGGAAGCAGTCAGTGAATTGGGTTATCATTTTCTTTGAGTACGAGCCCCTGAGCTCTGATTAGCAGCATTGTCCAAAACACTCACTGTGATGACAAGGGCCTCACCGTTATCGATGAGTTCTCCCGTTTCCCATTCGCCATTCCCTGCCCCGACATGACCTCAGCCACAGTGATTAAGGCACTGCACAGCATCTTCACCCTGTTCGGTTTCCCGACTTATATCCACAGCGACCGGGGTACATCGTTCATGAGTGATGAACTGCGTCAGTATTTTCTCAGCAAAGGCATCGCCTCGAGCAGAACGACCAGTTATAACCCGCGGGGAAACGGGCAAGTGAAGAGGGAGAACGCGACAGTGTGGAAGGCTGTCCTTCAGGCCCTGCGGTCGAGAAGTCTCCCAACTACCCGCTGGCAGGAGGTCCTGCCCGATGCCCTACACTCCATTAGGTCGCTCCTCTGCACGGCCACGAATGAGACCCCTCACAACCGATTGTTTGTCTTCCCCAGGAAGTCTACCTCCGGGATCTCGCTTCCACCTTGGCTGATGGCTCCGGGACCTGTTCTTCTCTGGAGGCACACGAGGAGCCATAAAACGGACCCCCTGGTTAAAAAGGTCCGACTGCTCCACGCCAACCCCAGTTACTCCTACGTTGAGTACCCCGACGTCAGGCAAGATACGGTTTCCCTCCGGGATCTGGCACCCGCTGGATCCCCCACTACAGACACCCCTTCCCGCGCCGCTCCCCTGCAGGACCCGGCGCCCCCTACAACACACCCCCTCCCGGCCCTACCCCCCGTTGGTGAGCTACTGTGCACCCCCCCTAGCCCTCCCCCCCCCCTTTACACACCCCGCCGGCGCCGGCACCACTACCCCTGGCCCTGCCTAGTCTCCCTGCCCTGACCTGGACCGAAGCTACGACCGCTTTGCTCCCGGATGTACCCTCGACCAGGACATCCGTGCCCGCCGCACCACCGCCCGAACTGAGGAGGACGATCCGGCCACCGAGACGGATGGACCTATGATGGCACTTCACCCCCGCCGGACTCTTTTTTAAACAGGGGGTGAATGTGATGAATGGTTACTGTAACACTGTACCCTTGTCATCATGTAAGGTGATGTCCCCTTTAAGACCGGGCTTGGAACCCTGGGAACTCCGCCTCTGGCTCCGCCCATCTGTGAGCCGTATATAAGGGGCTGCCGTGTGGGCTGTGCAGCAGTTAGCACACATCTCAGCTCTAGCATAGTTCTTAGTCTGATAAAGCCTTCTTTACCGTTTACACTCTAAGCGTCGTTATTGAGGGTACCACACTCACTTTCCTTCTGGATAGCAGCTGACCTGCTCCCAGTCTGAGAGTCCTTATTTTGATTTCTAATCAGCTCCCATCACTGACACCTCCACCCCTGCTGCTCAACCCACAAAGGCAAAGGTTCTCAGCAGGTTGGTTGTGCCCTCCGCCTACTTAAGCCCAGCTCCAAAACTGGGTAATGGCGCAGCGAGACTAACGGTGCAATGCGCGGCGGGCGAACCGACTCAGGAAAACCCGAGGTGTCGGCCCTGGGGAACGGCGATGAGGCCGTTCCCGCCTCAGTCTGAGCTCGGTGCAATCTCTACAGGGAGCCTGTGCGAGGTAAATAAATTGGTTCGCGCAGGCTGCGCTCCCAATAGCTCAATGTGGATACCGAGCAAACACCGTATCAGCCTCCCCGAACAGGCGCCGGAATGTGGCGACTAGGGGCTTTCCACAGTAACTTCATTTGAAGCCTACTTGTGACAATAAGCGATTTTCATTTCATTTCATTTCATCTCAATTACCAGAAGTGACCTGCCATGTGCTGGAGCAATGAGTACACAGATTATCATTGTGTTCCCAAGTCTCGCAGGCAATCAGCTCGAGCACCACACAGCAGCGGTGACAAACACAATAAAAGGTCCTCGAAGGATTTGACCGAGTCCCAAGTCACTCCAGGTTCAGGTGGAAAAAAATTATTCCCTCAAAATATTTCGGCGTGGCAGCAAATCAAAATGCCGATGCTGCCGCAGTTCTCCTGGTGAGGTTTTTGGACGAGGCATTGAACCGAGGCCCGATCTTTGCCCTCGGGTGGATCTCTGAAACTGATCAGCGGGTCATTTGTCTCATTGCCCATCATGGGATCTTGCTACGCGGCACGGCGGCACAAGTGGTCAGCATTGCTGCCTCATATACTCTGGTTTCTCTTCTGACCTGACAAATCTTTCGCCTTTAGCATTGCTGCCCCACAGCGCCAGGGTCCCAGGTTCGATTCCCCGCTGGGTCACTGTCTGTACCGGGTCTGCACGTTCTCCCCGTGTCTGCGTGGGTTTCCTCCGGGTGCTCCGGTTTCCTCCCACAGTCCAAAGACGTGCAGGTTTGGTCGATGGGCCATGATCACTTAGTGCCCAGGTATTTGCAGATTAGTTGAGGTTATGGGGTTAGGGCGGGGGTGTGGGCCTCGGTAGGGTGCTCTTTCGGGGGGTCAGTGTCGACTCGATGGGCAGAATGGTCTCCTTCTGCACTGTAGGGATTCTATTCTCTAAACTGGCCATCACTTTGCCCCACATTACAGTGGTGAGCGCACTGCAGGCGTGCTTCATTGACTGTGAAATGGTTTGGGAAATCCTGAGGTTGTGAAAGGCACCCCAGAAACACACGGGGCGAGATTCCCCGACCCCCCCGCCGGGTCGGACAATCGCCGGGGGCTGGTGTGAGTCCCGCCCCCGCCGGTTGCCGAATTCTCCGGCACCAGAGATTTGGTGGGGGCGGGAATCGCGCCGCGCCGGTTGGCGGCCCCCCGGATGGGCCGAAGTCCCGCTGCTAGAATGCCTGTCCCGCCGGGGTGGATTAAACCACCTCTCTTACCGGCGGGACAAGGCGGCGCGGGTGGGCTCCGGGGTCCTGGGGGGGGGCGCAGGGCGATCTGGCCCCGGGGGGTGCCCCCACGGTGGCCTGGCCCATGATCGGGGCCCACCGATCCGTGGGCGGGCCTGTGCCGTGGGGGCACTCTTTTCCTTCCGCCTTCACCACGGTCTCCACCATGGCGGAGGCGGAAGAGACTCCCTCCACTGCGCATGCGCGGGGATGCCGTGAGCGGCCGCTAGCGCTCCCCTGCATGCGCCGCCTGACAATGTCATTTCCGCGCCAGCTGGCAGGGCGGAAATCAATCCGGCTCGGGCCTAGCCCCGCAAGGTTAGGGCTCAGCCCCCCAAGATGCGGAGGATTCCGCACCTTTGGGGCGGTGCGATGCCCGACTGATTAGCGCCGTTTTTGGCGCCGGTCAGCGGACATCGCGCCGATACCGGAGAATTTCGCCCACGTTCTCTATTCTCTTCACAAAGCTGGTGAGATACAACAAGAGTGTAAGAATAGAATCCTCAATTCACTGCATTGTCGCTGCAGTAGACGTCCGAACTCCTTACCTTTCTGGGCCAGCTGAGAGAAAGCTGAGTGAAAGGAGAAAGTGAGAGGGTATGAGTGTTACACCAGTCCACGTGTCATCGTCGCAAGCCAGGGGAATCCCACTCCCCTGCCAGCAATTTAACAATGGCAGCTTGCAAGCATTTCCCAGCAGAGGGAGCTAGAACATATGAATATGTGCCAGTGTTTCCCTCCTATAGAACATAGAACATTACAGCGCAGTACAGGCCCTTCGGCCCTCGATGTTGCGCCGACCTGTGAAACCAATCTAAAGCCCATCTACACTATTCCCTTATTGTCCATATGTCTATCCAATGACCATTTGAATGCCCTTTGTGTTGGCGATTCCGCTACTGTTGCAGGCAGGGCATTCCATGCCCTTACTACTCTCTGAGTAAAGAACCTACCTCTGACATCTGTCCTATATCTATCTCCCCTCAATTTAAAGCTATGTCCTCTCATGCTAGCCATCACCATCCGAGGAAAAAGGCTCTCACTGCACACCCTATCCAATCCTCTGATCATCTTGTATGCCTCAATTAAGTCACCTCTTAAGTCACCTCTTAACCTTCTTCTCTCTAACGAAAACAGCCTCAAGTCCCTCAGCCTTTCCTCATAAGATCTTCCCTCCATACCAGGCAACATTATAGCTCTATTCACATTTACCCAGGCTCGGTACTATTTCCCTAACCCCCCCCTTTTCCCTACATTCAACCTAATTTCAAATGGAAGCATAACCTTAAACGTAGAGCTGGGTCATTCAGGGGTTTCTTCATTAATTATTTTATAGGATGGGGGCATTGTTCGTAAGTCCAGCATTTGCTGTTCATCCTTCTTTGCCCATGAGTGTCTCGCCCGGCCATTTCAGGGGGCATTTAAGAGTCAACCACATTGCCGGGGGTCTGGAGTCATGTGGAGGCCAGACCGGGTAAAGGCGGCAGATTTCCTTCACCGAAGGGCAAAGTGTATCATGGAGTTCCCCTGACCCACAACTTTTAATAGATTGTGGTATGGGGAGCACACGGCCCACTCTACAGGTGTGGTACAGCAGAAATGGAAAAGTATTTTTTAAAGCAAAACAATGTTTACGCTATGAACTCAAGTTAACCTTATAAAACATCCATTGAACATCTTAGCAACCATTAATTCAAATACAACCCCCAAAGAATACAACACTAAGTAATCCTTAATAACATCCCAAACAACATCCAGAAGAAACACCTTTTAACAGAAGCACATCAGGTTTACATTCACTACTGAGAACATTTATAATTCTGAATTCACCAAATGATCAAGAGATAGTCTTTTCATGGCAGAGAGATCAACAGTACACCAGCTCTGTCTGACTTCAGCTCCAACACTGAAAACAAAACTAAAACACACCCTGCAGCAAACAGCCTAAAACGAAAGTACAAAACTGACAGCCCAGCTCCACTGACACTCTGACATCACTAATAGACACCTATTTCTTAAAGGTACATTTCTTAAACACCCATTTCTTAAAGGTACTCTCACATGACAATTAGAGCAATTGGAGCTGCCACGGTGGGATTCAGACCCACGTCCCCAGGGCACCAGCTGGGGTCCCTGGATTACTAGTCCAGTTACCAGTAAACCACCAACTCCCCGTAAAATGATGTCTCGAAGCACTTCCTGACGTAACAGCGACTGGAACTTTCTCTCCCCCAAAAGCTGCTGAGGCTGTGAATTGAGAAGTGTTGGCCGAAATTCGACAGTGGGCGGAAGGGCCACTGAGAAACACGTGGCTGGGGGAACGGACAACCCCGTCCGTTGTAATTGACAGAATGTTGTTCGATATTGCGTTAGGGAACAGGGGTTAGTAGGTGCGAGTTGCACATGATCTAATTGAGTGGCAGAACATTCTCAAGGGATTAAATGGCCTCTTTCTTTTCCATGATCCTTTATTCCTGGCGATTTTCCAAAAGAAGGCTGCCACCTGTGGGAAAATCGATGCGTTTCCCATCGGCACTGGCAGTGCTTAATCAGGTGCCAGTCAAGGGTACGTGGAAATTATTTTGAAGAGGGGCAGATTTTGCATTGGCATTGCGAGGGCTCGCTGATAGGTTCCTCTCCTCTGAAATCGAGGCACCCTTTTTAACGGAGGTGTAACAATCCCAGAATAACAGCCCCACCCCCACTCTAGTCGCTGGCAAGGTTCACCCTCAATCACTGACAAGACACTCCCCACCCCCAATCACTGGAAAGGTGCCCCCCCCTCCCACACAATTGCTGGTGCAACTCTGGTCTTTCCAGGAAGCTCTTCAGAACAAACAAACGGGCTCTTTTTTTTCCCCAAACCTGCGGTTAGAAACAACAGATGCTCACAAGAGTAAACACTTCAGAGTTTATGTGAACAGCTATAAAAACAAGCACAGCTCATCCCTCCTTTGAAATAGTCTGGACTTGTCAATCAAGAGGTTTGGAAAAGATAATGTACTGTGAAATTGAATGTAAGTAATGTAGTTCAAAGCTTTTAGGCTCCTCAGCAGTCCAAGAGGCTTGACAAAGTTGAAGGGAAATGAAAGTGACTGTACAAACGGCACTTCAAAGATTTCCAAACCATCACCTTCGTCTTGACATGCTTGGAGAGACATCAGGGGGAGCACTTTTAAGTACAATATGACATGCTGAAAGACAGTTCATCATTTTCAAAGCGAAAGCAGGAAGACCTACCACACAACCCCGATCTCGGGAAAGACATCGACCTGAGCACCTTTAGACCAGCTCAAACCCCTCCCCCAACCCCCGGCTCTCCTGAAGGGCCCCCCCCCAGTACCCTGGAGGTAGATGTAGAGAGGGTATTCACCCCCTCGCCCCCTTTTGGAGTCCACAGCATCTGGTCCCCGCTAGTCAGGACCAGGAGATATTGGCACCCGCTGGACTCTCAGCTGGAGAGGCAGGAGCGTTCCGGGAGGCCATAGCACTGGCCTCAAACCTGGTAATTGTATTTAAATCCATGGAGAACACGAGGGTTCACGCCTGCTCTGGGTGAGAATCTGATCAGGTCTGGCAGAGCGGACCACAGGCCGGGAGACTCATAACGGGCTTGGGACCGGGAGACTCGTAACGGGCTTGGGGCCGGGAGACTCGTAACGGGCTTGGGGCCGGGAGACTCGTAACGGGCTTAGGGCCGGGAGACGCGTAACGGGCTTGGGGCCGGGATACTCGTAACGGGCTTGGGGCCGGGAGACTCGTAACGGGCTTGGGGCCGGGATACTCGTAACGGGCTTGGGGCCGGGAGACTCGTAACGGGGTTGACACCCAGGGGAATCCCAATTCAACGGGTCATCGCGGATCCCAGCTGGGCAAAAAATCCCAGAGAATCACCACCCCCCCTCCCCTTTATGTTCATTATATCTGCTTCAACCGTTAACCTTGGATGTAAATTTCACAGCCTTCGCACACAGAAATGTTCTGTGCAGTAAACGAATTGCTGAGAAGTGAGTAAAGTGCCATCTATTTTCAGGGCTAGTTATCAAATAATCTTTATTGTCACAAGTAGGCTTACATTAACACTGTGATGAAGTTACTGTGAAAAGCCCCTAGTCGCCACACTCCGGCACCTGTTCAGGTACACTGAGGGAGAATTCAGAATGTCCAATTCACCTAACAAGCACATCTTTCGGGACTTGTGGGAGGAAACCGGAGCACCCGGAGGAAACCCACGGAGACACGGGGAGAGCGTGCAGACTCCGCACAGACAGTGACCCAAGCCGGGAATTGAACCTGGGACCCTGGCGTTGTGGAGCAACAGTGCTAACCTCTGTGCTACCGTGCCGCCCAGTCCCTGATGCGTGAAAGATTAAGGAGACATGCAACTGAGGCGTTTAAGATCATTCAAGGATTTCACGATGTAGATTGAGAGAAATTATTTCCTCTGATGGGATTGGTTAGCCGGGAACATGAGGTCAGAAACCTTAAAATTACAGCTGGGACATTCAGGGGTGATGTGGGGAAGCACGCCTTCACACGCACGGGTGTGGAATTCCGGAACTCTCCCCCTCCCCAAAAAGCTGTTGAGGCTGGGGATCAATAGAAAACTTTAAAACTGGGAATGGATTTTTGTTGGCTAAGAGTATTACAGAACAAAAGTGGATAGGCAGTGTTAACACACAGCTTAACCATGGTCAAATCAAATGACAGACTAGCCTCAAGGGGGCTGAATAGCCTCCTCGTCTGTACCTAAGATACAGATACTGGGTTTAATTTGCACATTAATCTGACAGAGCATCACCGTCGTGAACTCAATTTATCATCTAATAATTGCACAAGAGTTGGGGAAATGGATGGTCGAGGATTTTGAGAGGGGGGAATCGATCAAAGTCCTGCGGTTTGGAAAGGTGTGAGAAAAGTATGTGGAGCTGCTGTTGGGGCTGGTGTTTAAGTCAGTGAATCACTGACACTTTAAATATAAGCACCTGCCAGTTTAAACAATGAAAAGGCAGGGGCGAAATGGTAATGCTGTACTTCAAATTCCTGCAAGGCTTAAGTTCATTGCTGTACGCGTTATTAAACCACGCTTTCTGCGCCCCCCCCCCCATCCCGATACAATAACGCAATTATGGTCCATAAAACTACAATTTATGTAACAGAGGTGAGCGCTGTCACATTCAGATGTTCCTCCAGTGAGGCAATTACCTAAATGTGACCATCATCTGAATCGTAATCAAATTTACTTTCTGTGATATTTGACTCGACAATGTTTTGCAATATATTAAAATCATTAGGCTATGCAGTTTACTCTTTCGCACGGCAGCTATATCCCAAACCCCTCTGTTTCTGAAATATTTGACCTGCTTAATGATATACGGATTAATCCATTTGGGGAATTTAAGGTACATTCATTCATGCAATAACAGCAACCTGCATTTAGGTAGCACCTTTAACCTAGTAACATTTCCAAAGTAGTAAAGTTCGGCCATCAATGTCTACGTGGGCACAGTTCACATTCTGCGCGAGTATTCTTTTCCTCGGCACATTCCCCAGCTTCTTGACTTTCATTATTATTTAGTCGTTTGGTAACGCAGAACTGAAGTACTGGTGAAAAAAGAAACATGCTATCAAAGCTTTTCATCTTGCACTCAGGAGGACAGATCACAAGATTACCAACCGCAAAAGGAGCAACAACGTGTGTTGCATGGGAAGAGAGTGCTGATAGGTTGACATGTGGGGTGATGATTGGTAGAGGCATTGCCATGGCAAATGCACCAGGGAACAGTTAACTGCCAAGCTTTTGTTTAAATTCAAATTAGGCAGGAGAGCCCTGATTGGTCAAGGCGTGACCATGGGGAATGAAACAGAGAATGGCTGTCATCCAAGCTTTTGTTCAGTTGCAAAAGGATACAATGCATTACCAGCTTCCCTCTTTCTGCTAAAGGACGGGGCCCTGTGTGTAAATATATACCATTCCTACCATGGATAAATGAGCTGCACTGCGAGCCTGACCAATAATCTTTAATTGATTTTCAGTGTAATTCTTAGCTAACAGATCGTGATTGTGCATCTTAACACAAGTTCTTTCTCAACCATGTCCCAGTGCTCTTTCAATTTGCAGTGAAATTCAAGCATTGTTTTGTCAGTCGTTGTGGAAGCAATTAGATTGCCTGTGGAAAACAAGATAACAGGGGGCTCAATCCTTTTAATAGATGGGTTGATGCATAAAGGAAGCATCCTGTTGTTGGTCTTATTTTCTGCCTGAGGTGGCTGAAGTGAATACGATGGATGCATTTAAGAGGAATCTAAATAGGCATGCAAGGGAGAAAGGAATACACACGATCATGAGGTTAGATGACGTTTGGTGGTGGGATGCTCATGTGGAGCATTAACATTGGCACAGACCAGATTGTTGAGGGCGCTCCAGGCGGTAAATTGAAGTCTTCAGCACCCATGTATTGCCCAAAGAACAATGTTTGTGCCACTCAGTTTCTAGTCCGGGGATGTGATCAGAATGTGTCATGGCAGAATAGAGGCAAACAGTGTGTCAATGGACAACCTGGAACAATGGCCCTAGTGGGGTGGGGGGGAAGGGGAGACTGTGGTGAGGGAATGGTTGTACCTAAAGTATTTGGATACAGGGGTAGCCAACACTTCAGGATTGACCTGAATTAGAGAGGAATCTTTTGAACAACTGAGGAGAGCAAAATCTAAAATGCATTAAAAATAAATTGTTTTTCTGTTCAATTTCTTTGAACAGTGTGGTGGTATGTATTAGGGGTAATATGGTACCTGTGAAGCCGAGAGGCTATTGGCTGACAGGTCCCGGGTCCTGGTTGGATCTGCCGCCTTCTGGCTCCGCTCTGAAGGCGGAGTATAAGAGCTCGAGCTCTCCCAGCAGCCGCATTCTGTAACCGAGCTGCTGGGGGACAAGTCTTGCTTACTAAAGCCTCGATTGATTTAATCTCTTCTCGACTTGAGTGAGTAATTGTTGCGCTACAAACAGCTTTGTCTATTCATTCGAAAAACGTTGGCGATGGGGATAAAAAGCAGTTTGAATAGGCAGAATGGCTGGGTGCAAGGCATCTTGCAATGAAATCCCCGGGAATATGGAGGAAAAGGGGGATTATGTTTTGGCAGTTTACAGCGTGCAAGTTCGGAAGGCTTTCCATACTCAAAAGGGGAAACATCCAGGGCGGGACTCTCCGTTGGCTGACGCTGAAAGTGGGAAACACGATTGGGCGAGGAATAGGTTCCGACGCCCAAATCATGGCGGGCACCAATTTGATGCCAAATCGCAATTCTTCGTCACCTCGACAACGGCGTCAATGCGTTCCGGAACGCACGTACAGTAAACTCCGTTTGCATATCATTAGCGGGCCCGACCTGGTATCCTCCAGGGCCTCCGCGATGCTCCGCCTCCGATGGGCCGGGTTCCCGACGGCGCGGTTCACTTGTGCTTTTAAAAATCGTGAAACCGGCGTGGTGGTTGCCGAGGGACAGGGAGGGGGTACGGAAAGTGTCCAACATCACCACAGTTTGCTGACAGTTGTGCCGCTGGCCGGGGGGGGCTTCTGCCAGGGCCGGGGGAAGGAGCAGGGGGGGGGGGGGGCGGGGGCCAGAAGGTGGGCTGTGAGGTTGGGGTGGATGGGCACGGAGCACCATTGCTGAAACCGGCAAGGCAGCCATGCAGCTGCGCACGCCGCTGACAGCCCACTGTGAATGTAGGGCCACGGGTCATATAAGTGACTCCCCCAGCCATGCTCCCTAGGTGCCAGCTGGCCCCAGCCGTTCGATCCGCTGTATGGGCGCGCTCCAGCACAACCAGTGGCATCTTGTTGGCTGGGGTGAGTGTGTGTGGGGAGTGTAATGTGTGTGTGCGGCTGGGATGAGTGTGTGTGGGGGGTGTAATGTGAGTGTGCGGCTGGGATGAGTGTATGTGGGGAGTGTAATGTGAGTGTGTGGCTGGGATGAGTGTGTGCGGGGGGTGTAATGTGTGTGTGCGGCTGGGATGAGTGTATGTGGGGAGTGTAATGTGAGTGTGTGGCTGGGATGAGTGTGTGTGGGGAGTGTAATGTGTGTGTGCGGCTGGGATGAGTGTGTGTGGGGAGTGTAATGTGAGTGTGTGGCTGGGATGAGTGTGTGCGGGGAGTGTAATGTGAGTGTGTGGCTGGGATGAGTGTGTGTGGGGAGTGTAATGTGTGTGTGCGGCTGGGATGAGTGTGTGTGTGGGGAGTGTAATGTGTGTGTGCGGCTGGGATGAGTGTGTGCGGGGAGTGTAATGTGAGTGTGTGGCTGGGATGAGTGTGTGTGGGGAGTGTAATGTGTGTGTGCGGCTGGGATGAGTGTGTGTGGGGAGTGTAATGTGAGTGTGTGGCTGGGATGAGTGTGTGTGTGGGGAGTGTAATGTGAGTGTGTGGCTGGGATGAGTGTGTGTGTGGGGAGTGTAATGTTTGTGCGGCTGGGATGAGTGTGTGTGGGGAGTGTAATGTGTGTGTGCGGCTGGGATGAGTGTGTGTGTGGGGAGTGTAATGTGTGTGTGCGGCTGGGATGAGTGTGTGTGTGGGGAGTGTAATGTGTGTGTGCGGCTGGGATGAGTGTGTGTTGGGAGTGTAATGTGTGTGTGCGGCTGGGATGAGTGTGTGTGGGGAGTGTAATGTGTGTGTGCGGCTGGGATGAGTGTGTGTGTGGGGAGTGTAATGTGTGTGTGCGGCTGGGATGAGTGTGTGTGGGGAGTGTAATGTGTGTGTGCGGCTGGAATGAGTGTGTGTGGGGAGTGTAATGTGTATGTGTGGCTGGGATGAGTGTGTGTGGGGAGTGTAATGTGTGTGTGCGGCTGGGATGAGTGTGTGTGGGGAGTGTAATGTGAGTGTGTGGCTGGGATGAGTGTGTGTGTGGGGAGTGTAATGTGAGTGTGTGGCTGGGATGAGTGTGTGTGTGGGGAGTGTAATGTTTGTGCGGCTGGGATGAGTGTGTGTGGGGAGTGTAATGTGTGTGTGCGGCTGGGATGAGTGTGTGTGTGGGGAGTGTAATGTGTGTGTGCGGCTGGGATGAGTGTGTGTGTGGGGAGTGTAATGTGTGTGTGCGGCTGGGATGAGTGTGTGTGTGGGGAGTGTAATGTGTGTGTGCGGCTGGGATGAGTGTGTGTTGGGAGTGTAATGTGTGTGTGCGGCTGGGATGAGTGTGTGTGGGGAGTGTAATGTGTGTGTGCGGCTGGGATGAGTGTGTGTGTGGGGAGTGTAATGTGTGTGTGCGGCTGGGATGAGTGTGTGTGGGGAGTGTAATGTGTGTGTGCGGCTGGAATGAGTGTGTGTGGGGAGTGTAATGTGTATGTGCGGCTGGGATGAGTGTGTGTGGTGAGTGTAATGTGTATGTGCGGCTGGGATGAGTGTGTGTGGGGAGTGTAATGTGTATGTGCGGCTGAGAGGAGTGTGTGTGGGGAGTGTAATGTGTGTGTGTGTGGCTGGGATGAGTGTGTGTGGGGAGTGTAATGTGTGTGTGCGGCTGGGATGAGTGTGTGTGTGGGGAGTGTAATGTGTGTGTGCGGCTGGGATGAGTGTGTGTGGGGAGTGTAATGTGTGTGCGGCTGGGATGAGTGTGTGTGTGGGGAGTGTAATGTGTATGTGCGGCTGGGATGAGTGTGTGTGGGGAGTGTAATGTGTGTGTGCGGCTGGGATGAGTGTGTGTGTGGGGAGTGTAATGTGTGTGTGCTGCTGGGATGAGTGTGTGTGTGGGGAGTGTAATGTGTGTGTGCGGCTGGGATGAGTGTGTGTTGGGAGTGTAATGTGTGTGTGCGGCTGGGATGAGTGTGTGTGGGGAGTGTAATGTGTGTGTGCGGCTGGGATGAGTGTGTGTGTGGGGAGTGTAATGTGTGTGTGCGGCTGGGATGAGTGTGTGTGGGGAGTGTAATGTGTGTGTGCGGCTGGAATGAGTGTGTGTGGGGAGTGTAATGTGTATGTGCGGCTGGGATGAGTGTGTGTGGTGAGTGTAATGTGTATGTGCGGCTGGGATGAATGTGTGTGGGGAGTGTAATGTGTATGTGCGGCTGAGAGGAGGGTGTGTGGGGAGTGTAATGTGTGTGTGCGGCTGGGATGAGTGTGTGTGGGGAGTGTAATGTGTGTGTGTGGCTGGGATGAGTGTGTGGGGAGTGTAATGTGTGTGTGTGGCTGGGATGAGTGTGTGTGGGGAGTGTAATGTGTGTGTGCGGCTGGGATGAGTGTGTGTGGGGAGTGTAATGTGTGTGTGCGGCTGCGATGAGTGTGTGCGGGGAGTGTAATGTGTGTGTGTGGCTGGGATGAGTGTGTGTGGGGAGTGTAATGTGGGTGTGCGGCTGGGATGAGTGTGTGCGGGGAGTGTAATGTGGGTGTGCGGCTGGGATGAGTGTGTGCGGGGAGTGTAATGTGTGTGTGTGGCTGGGATGAGTGTGTGCGGGGAGTGTAATGTGTGTGTGCGGCTGGGATGAGTGTGTGCGGGGAGTGTAATGTGTGTGTGCGGCTGGGATGAGTGTGTGTGGGGAGTGTAATGTGTGTGTGCGGCTGGGATGAGTGTGTGTGGGGAGTGTAATGTGTGTGTGCGGCTGGGATGAGTGTGTGCGGGGAGTGTAATGTGTGTGTGGCTGAGATAAGTGTGTGCGGGGAGTGTAATGTGTGTGTGGGGCTGGGATGAGTGTGTGTGGGGAGTGTATTGTGTGTGTGCGGCTGGGATGAGTGTGTGTGGGGAGTGCAATGTGTGTGTGCGGCTGGGATGAGTGTGTGCGGGGAGTGTAATGTGTGTGTGTGGCTGAGATGAGTGTGTGCGGGGAGTGTAATGTGTGTGTGCGGCTGGGATGAGTGTGTGTGGGGAGTGTAATGTGTATGTGCGGCTGGGATGAGTGTGTGTGAGGAGTGTAATGTGTGTGTGCGGCTGGGATGAGTGTGTGTGGGGAGTGTAATGTGTGTGTGAGGCTGGGATGAGTGTGTGTGGGGAGTGTAATGTGTGTGTGCGGCTGGGATGAGTGTGTGTGGGGAGTGTAATGCGTGTGTGCGGCTGGGATGAGTGTGTGTGGGGAGTGTAATGTGTGTGTGCGGCTGGGGTGAGTGTGTGTGGGGAGTGTAATGTGTGTGTGCGGCTGGGATGAGTGTGTGTGAGGAGTGTAATGTGTGTGTGCGGCTGGGATGAGTGTGTGTGGGGAGTGTAATGTGTGTGTGTGGCTGGGATGAGTGTGTGTGGGGAGTGTAATGTGTGTGTGCGGCTGGGATGAGTGTGTGTGCGGAGTGTAATGTGTGTGTGTGGCTGGGATGAGTGTGTGTGGGGAGTGTAATGTGTGTGTGCGGCTGGGATGAGTGTGTGGGGAGTGTAATGTGTGTGTGCGGCTGGGATGAGTGTGTGTGGGGAGTGTAATGTGTGTGTGCGGCTGGGATGAGAGTGTGTGGGGAGTGTAATGTGTGTGTGCGGCTGGGATGAGTGTGTGTGGGGAGTGTAATGTGTATGTGCGGCTGGGATGAGTGTGTGTGGGGAGTGTAATGTGTATGTGCGGCTGGGATGAGTGTGTGTGGGGAGTGTAATGTGTGTGTGCGGCTGGGATGAGTGTGTGTGGGGAGTGTAATGTGTGTGTGCGGCTGGGATGAGTGTGTGTGGGGTGTGTAATGTGTGTGTGCGGCTGGGATGAGTGTGTGTGGGGAGTGTAATGTGTGTGTGCGGCTGGGATGAGTGTGTGTGGGGTGTGTAATGTGTGTGTGCGGCTGGGATGAGTGTGTGTGGGGAGTGTAATGTGTGTGTGCGGCTGGGATGAGTGTGTGTGGGGAGTGTAATGTGTGTGTGCAGCTGGGATGAGTGTGTGTGGGGAGTGTAATGTGAGTGTGCGGCTGGGATGAGTGTGTGTGGGGAGTGTAATGTGTGTGTGCGGCTGGGATGAGTGTGTGTGGGGAGTGTAATGTGTGTGTGCGGCTGGGATGAGTGTGTGTGGGGAGTGTAATGTGTGTGTGCGGCTGGGATGAGTGTGTGTGGGGAGTGTAATGTGTGTGTGCGGCTGGGATGAGTGTGTGTGGGGAGTGTAATGTGTGTGTGCGGCTGGGATGAGTGTGTGTGGGGAGTGTAATGTGTGTGTGGCTGGGATGAGTGTGTGTGGGGAGTGTAATGTGTGTGTGCGGCTGGGATGAGTGTGTGTGGGGAGTGTAATGTGTGTGCGGCTGGGATGAGTGTGTGTGGGGAGTGTAATGTGTGTATGCGGCTGGGATGAGTCTGTGTGGGGAGTGTAATGTGTGTGTGCGGCTGGGATGAGTGTGTGTGGGGAGTGTAATGTGTGTGTGCGGCTGGGATGAGTGTGTGTGGGGAGTGTAATGTGTGTGTGCGGCTGGGATGAGTGCGCGGGGAGTGTAATGTGTGTGTGTGGCTGGGATGAGTGTGTGTGGGGAGTGTAATGTGTGTGTGCGGCTGGGATGAGTGTGTGTGGGGAGTGTAATGTGTGTGTGCGGCTGGGATGAGTGTGTGTGGGGAGTGTAATGTGTGTGTGCGGCTGGGATGAGTGTGTGTGGGGAGTGTAATGTGTGTGTGCGGCTGGGATGAGTGCGCGGGGAGTGTAATGTGTGTGTGCGGCTGGGATGAGTGTGTGCGGGGAGTGTAATGTGTGTGTGCGGCTGGGATGAGTGTGTGTGGGGAGTGTAATGTGTGTGTGCGGCTGGGATGAGTGCGCGGGGAGTGTAATGTGTGTGTGCGGCTGGGATGAGTGCGCGGGGAGTGTAATGTGTGTGTACGGCTGGGATGAGTGCGCGGGGAGTGTAATGTGTGTGTGCGGCTGGGATGAGTGTGTGTGGGGAGTGTAATGTGTGTGTGCGGCTGGGATGAGTGTGTGTGGGGAGTGTAATGTGTGTGTGCGGCTGGGATGAGTGTGTGTGGGGAGTGTAATGTGTGTGTGCGGCTGGGATGAGTGTGTGTGGGGAGTGTAATGTGTGTGCGCGGCTGGGATGAGTGTGTGTGGGGAGTGTAATGTGTGTGTGTGGCTGGGATGAGTGTGTGCGGGGAGTGTAATGTGTGTGTGCGGCTGGGATGAGTGTGTGTGGGGAGTGTAATGTGTGTGTGCGGCTGCAGCTTGTCAGCCTCCCGAGTGTCAATCACGGACCCGGCGAATCCCGCACCGTTTCTCGTTGGAATCGATTGTGTTCCACGTGGTGCCGGTGCTAGCCCCTCCGCTGTCGCGGATTCGATCCAGGTTCAGCGCCAGTTTGGCTGTCAGGAAAGTCCAGGAATCGTGCGCCTGCGTCAACACTTACTCTTAGAAACAGAGAACCCCGCCCCCATTATTTCATAATGAACCAATGGCAAAACACTCGCTTTGGGTGGTGGGTTTGTTTCAACTGGAGTTAACTGTTGCTGCGTCTAATTCACTTTGACCATGGTCCTTTTTTTGTGAATCTGATCGCGCGCTAACAAAGCAAGGCCTTGGCTACAAGTACATTCAATTCTCATCGAAGTACGCGGCCAAAGTCGGCGCCCCCAGGTGGCTGGCAAGTGTAGTTTCAGTTGGAGTTTTTATTGTTCCACTAATTTTCGAATGCTTAATGTAATGGAACTTTTTGTCCGATTCTAAACCCTCCCTCCCACATGCAGCGTTCTAAGCAATACCCCACTTTCTTGCTTGTCGGTTCCAGGTCTATTAATCTGGTTGGCTGCTGAGCGGGATATCGGGAGCACAGGGTCCCCGCCACCAGAGAAATAGTTTCTCTCCATCAACCAACCCCAGCAAATCCTTTAACCACATTAAACATCATGATTAGATGTCCGCTTAATCTTCCGTGCTTGATTGAATGAAGGCGTGACAATCAGATTTCTGAGTCATCGGCCTCGAAACACCAGCATCTATTGTAAACCTTGACTCACAAACAAATGCACAATCGGAGATTTGCTTTCCTGGTTAGAAGGAACCAGCCCTGCAGCGTAAATAGGGTGAGATGTGGATAAGTATAATGGCAGCAGAGTGGGTTCGATTCCCGTTGCAGCCGAGGTAGATTTAAGGCCTGTCTCCCGGCCTACCCAGTGCTTGAAGCTGAGCGATGCCCCTCAAGCAAGTTAACCCACTGCCCCTCTCTCTCTCTAATGGAAAGAGATGTCGACAGTCCCTCAGGGACGATGGCTAACTACCTACCTGCCTCTGTGATGTCAAGTGCAAGAAGGTGGGGTTGAGGGAGCAGCCATGGTTATTATGAATGGCGGAGCAGGTTCAAAGGTCAGTGCAGTAACCCAGAAGACACGAAGAGGAAGGTTTAAACAGATTTATTCTGAACTCAAATGTCGAGCCGCGCCCACGGGGTTCGATACAGGTGTACCTGCTTGGGATTGACGGGACTCCTGCTCTGGGTCTGGGAGCAGCTTTTAGAGGGCTCGGTAACGGGTCCCGGCTGGGAGGGCCTCCGCCCGTTACCATGGGAACTCGTGCTCCACGAGCCCCACGGGGAGACGGGGAGTGCTGCATGCGTCGGATTGACTAACACTGTGAGTTTTCTGGCTCTCTACCCCACCCTCCCAGGAGAAGACGGCCCACAACCACCCGGAGAGGGAAAAGGCTGGAGGGGGACCGCCGGACTGCAGCCCCTCACCACAGCTGAGCAGTGGTGGGTCTGATTGGTGGGCCTGGAGAGAGGGCAGTCGCCGAGGTGGAGGTTGGCATCGGCTTAGCGTGCGAGACCCCGCTCGTTTGCGGTTCCCCATGGCATGTGTGTCGTGCCCCCCACCAGCAACTCCACACCATCACCCCCACACATACCCTCCTCCACCACCACCCCACCACTGCCCCCACACGCCGGAGCACCAATCCGGGAAGACGCTGACTTCCCGTCACAGCTGTCTCCAACTCCCTCCACCATCCCAGAGACTCTCACCTCAGCTGGGCATTTCAGCGAAGAGGCTCCTGGGACACTATCTGGTGCGCACCATACACGTGCAGCGGTACATCAGGTGGAGGTAGGAACCCCCGAGGGGGGCGAACAGTCAGAAAGCAGCCCGACCCTAGGGACTAGCTTCCGTCCGGATGGGTTTCGGGCTTCTGGAAAGGATGGTTCCATCTGTAGTGGAGATGCAGCCACAGAGCCAGGGACTACATGAGGGAGTGTCGGCAACCATCCAGCAATTGCGGGTGCAGGAGGTGGTGCCAACCATGAGTGCCACATATGCCATCACCGCACAGGTGGCATCCGCGTTGGAGGTTTTGGGGTCGATGGTTTTGGCCATGGGTCAGGATGTCCAAGGCCTGGAGCACAGGCCCGGGACAGGACTGCCCTCTCACAGGCAGCCATGTACCAGGGCCACCTGGACATTGCAGCGGCAGTCCAGAGCGAGGCCCAGTCACAGCGGGCCATGGCTGAGGGTGGCGACGGCATAGCCTGGGCACTGGCTGGCATGGCACAGACCCAGAAGGTGGTGGCAGTGAATCCTGTGTGATGTTAACTCTTGTATGAAGATTGGAGTTCAACGCTTGAGCCTCCAATCAGTGGCAGTGAAGTTTAGCTCTTGTAATTCCTTTAGCACATTGACTTGTCAACGAAGGGTGATGGTGCACATAAGAACATAAGAACTAGGAGCAGGAGTAGGCCATCTGGCCCCTCGTGCCTGCTCCGCCGTTCAATGAGATCATGGCTGATCTTTTGTGGACTCGGCTCCACTTTCCGGCCCGAACACCATAACCCTTAATCCCTTTATTCTTCAAAAAACTATCTATCTTTATCTTGAAAACATTTAATGAAGGAGCCTCAACTGCTTCACTGGGCAAGGAATTCCATAGATTCACAACCCTTTGGGTGAAGAAGTTCCTCCTAAACTCAGTCCTAAATCTACTTCCCCTTATTTTGAGGCTATGCCCCCTAGTTCTGCTTTCACCCGCTATCAGTCATATGAACGCCTCTTGTGGCAGATGAGACACAGCTGATTAGGCTGAAGCCTGAAATTAGCATGTCAGGCACATCCCTACAGGGCACACTTAGTCACCAATTTCATAGCCAACACACTAATTCCTGACAGACAAACTCTCCAGTGAAGTGAAATTAAAAATAAGTAGAGCTGAACCCCTTTGGCCTCACCGTGTTGCCCGAGTGTGGGTTCTACTCACACTACAGTCGTGCTCCCCCCAGTGAGAGAGTCTTCATGAGGCTGGGGTGCAGCCCATCCCTGAGTCGCCACTCTGCCCTTGCAGCCTGGCCTCTCCTGGCGACCCACCCAAGAACCTCACAGTCGCCACTATTGCTAAAACTCTGCATTTACCTCCTCCTCCCACCCACATTCCAGCTCCCCATTGAGGACGGGCACTCCCTCAGCGGTGACTTGAGAACAGGCCCAGCCAGGGCGGGGGGGGGGGGGGGGGGGGTCACAGGTAGCGATGCCTGGATGCCAGCTCCCAGACACCCTTAAAGCAGGGGGCTTCCCGAAGTGAATGGAAGGTAAGGCTTGCTAGCAACACCTCCCCCCTGTGACTGGATGACTGAACTCCAGCCCCAAGCCCGAGTTGAACATATCTGTGACCCTCATGTCCTCCCCAGTGTCCCTGATCAGTGAAGACCCCAGAGATCCGACATCCCCCTTTGAGGCGGGACCACCGAATTCACGTTTCTGCAGGGCTGTTGCGAATGACATCGGCGTGACGGGGAGCGGCCTGGACTGACCGCTCACTAATGACATGGCTTTTGCGATAACCTCTGTTGTACGGCATGCCTGTTTCGCATTGGCGCCCGTGGCTTTTTTCTCTCTTTTTTTTTTTGTTTTGATGCAATTTGAAAACCCCAATGAAAATACACTTTTAAAAATTAGAGTGAGGTTTTGACGATGCATAATGACTCGGCAAGAACCAAATTGAATTCTGCTGAGACGCTACGGCACGATCCTGTTGTTAGAATAAATCTATTTGTGTTAAATTATACAGGCGTATTGTTCAGAGAGGGAGCTGAGGAAAACACTGTTTTCACAATGAAAACCCAGAATTGCCTGTAATAGAGAGATGGAAAAACAGAGGACGGAAGAACGGGATGTACAAATGGGAATCCGAGAAACTGAAGGAGCAATTAAACTGTGACAGGACTTCATGCACATTCTCTTCCTTGTTCTTGAATCCCCCCATGCCCCCCCCCCCCCCCCCGCCCTATCCTGGTAATCTCCTCCAGCCCCGAAACCCTCCAAGGTCCCTCGACTTCCTCCACTTCTGGTCTCTTGCGCATCTCTCATTTTAATCACTTCACCTGGTCTCCCAAGCTCTGGAAGTCACAAGTTTGGCTTCAATGAAGTTACTGTGAAAAGCCCCTAGTCGCCACATTCCGGCGCCTGTTCAGGGAGGCCGGGACGGGAATTGAACCCGCACTGCTGGCGTTTTTCTGCTTTACAAGCCAGCTGTTTAGCCCACTGTGCTAATCCAGCCCCTAGCCCTTTGACCAATCTTGGGTCCCCCCTGCCCTAATATGTTGCCTCCCCAATTTCCATCGCCCCGTTGGGAGCCTGATTTTACTTTAACGCTGGCTTGACGGGAATCTCGGCGGTTAAGCGGAGATGGGAGCGAGCAGCTAAACGCTATCCAAACGTAGCCCGTCAGGCAGGAGGTGCAGCGGCGATTCTGTGCATTCGTCCAACATCAGTACCCGCCTCCCCCTCCACCCCACCACCACCATCTCCACCACTTCTCCCACCCCATCAGCCCTGTGGCAACCTTCTGTACCGTGATTGGCCGGACCCTCCAAACCTCTATCACAAGCCTTATCACACGGTGCAGCATGGTAGCACAGTGGTTAGCACGGTTGCTTCACAGAGCCAGGGTCCCAGGTTCGATTCCCCGATGGGTCACTGGCTGTGCGGAGTCTGCACGTTCGCCCTGTGTCTGCGTGGGTTTCCTCCGGTTGCTCCAGTTTCCTCCCACAAGTCCAAAGAAGAGCAGGTTAGGTGGATTGGCCATGCTAAATTGCCCCTTAGTCTCCAAAAGGGTTAGGTGGGGTTGCTGGGTTGCGGGAATAGGGCGGAGGCGTGGGTTTCTCTTTCCAGGGTTTGGTGTGGACTCGATGGGTCGAATTGCCTCCTTCAGCACTAAATTCTATGATTCTATGATTATGTCCTGAGACACTTTCCTCGCCCCCAAATACCTCCAATCCCACCCCCACCTTATGCCGTGTCATCTTTGCCTAAGCCTCCATCGAACTGTAATTTCCCCAGTTGCTGGGGACCATAATCAATAGCCCACTGACTGGTTTTCTGGCAAAGATTCGAGATAGGCCGAAAGAATATAATTTCAGTAAAAACACAGAAAAACTACTTTGGGAGCCAGAGTGGAGGTGCGGTCATTTTTCCGTTTTGCTCAGCGAGTTGTCGCAGTCTGGAATGTGCTGTCCGAAAGGACTCTGGAAGCAGATTCGCAAGGGGAATGGGATGGTGGGTCCAGCCGAGAGAGCAGGCGCGCAATCGGCTAGCTAATCCGAAGAGCTAGCACCTGCACAACAGACCGAATGGCCTGCACTTCCTTCCATATTCTTCTGTGACAAGGCCAGCATTTGTTGCCCATCCCTAATTTCCCCCGAACTGAGTGTCGCTGAGCCAGTTAAGAGTCGACCACATTGCCGTGGGTCTGGAGTCACACGTAGGCCAGACCGGGTAAGGGCGGCAGATTTCCTTCCCCAAAGTGAACCAGATGGGTTTGAAAGACAATCGATCATAGGTATCCTGGTCCCGGCAGCACGGCAGCGCAGTGGTTAGCACAGCTGCTTCCCGGCGCCGATCCCGGCTCTGGGTCACTGTCCGTGTGGAGTTTGCACATTCTCCCCGTGTTTGCGTGGGTTTCGCCCCCCACAACCCAAAAGACGTGCAGTTGTCGTGGTCCCCATCACTGAAGCTACTTTTGAATACCAGATTCATTGGTTGAATTTAAAATTCCATCAGCTGCCATTTGGACCCATGTCCCCAGAGGATTACCCTGGGCCTCTGGATCACCCGCTCAGTGACATAACCACGGCAACACCATCTCCTCCTGAACTGGTTGTTTCTGAGAAGAAAGACTTGTGTTTATGAAGCTCCTTTCACAAAAACTCAGGGGGCTGGATTCTCCGCACCCCAAAGCCTAAATCGCATTGGGCCGGAGTATCCAGATTCCCGCACGAAATTGGGACTGGCGCCGGTTCCGCGATTCTCCATCCCCCGAAAGGCGACGTACCCGGGGAGTCTGCCGCGCCGATTATCCAGTGCCTCAGGCCCACCCTGCAATTCTCCGTCCTCGACCGGTCGAATTCCCGACGGCGTGGACCACTCATAGCCCCACCATCCGTGATACCCGCGTGGCGGGTGCGGACTCAGTCCGGGGTCGCCATGTTCGGGGGTGCGTCGATCGGAGGGCAGGGGGGCCTCATTCAGGACTGAGGACTATGTGGGCGGGCGGTCCGGGGCGGGCAAGCTGCCGATCGGGGGCACTATTTCCGCAGTCCAGGTCCGCCGTCTGAGTCTCCCATGGAGCGCGGCGCAGCCGCTGGAGGCTGCCATCGTGCATATGCGTGGCCTCTGACCCGGAAATGCTAGGTGCCCGTATCGGCAGCGAGAGCTGCGAGCTCCACGACAGCTCCCTGCTAGTCCCTTGCAAGGCTGTGAATCTGTGGCCTTTTGACGGCAGTTTTCCTGGTGTAAAAGACCACAGTTTCCACGACGGCGTCGGGACTTAGTCCCAAAAATGGAGACTCCAGCCCAGGATATCCCAAAGTGCTCCACAGCCGGATAAATCCTTCTGGAGCGCAGATATTCTTGTGATGTGCGAAATGTGACGACCGGTTTTGCACAAAGCAAGATCCCATGAGATAAATGAGCAGACACTGTGCATAAGTGGAGATGATTGATGGGTAAATGGGGCCAGGCTTCTATTCTTCTTCAAGTCCTGTTATGTGATTATTTACACCCACCAGAACATAGTCAGACATGACAATATTTCATCACCTACTTGTATCTCCAACACTGAAGCTCAACCCTGGTACTGCAGAGAAGTATCACCTTCAATGAATGATCTGCACAAGTTTATGATTTGACTCTTGAACTTGCAATCTTCTGACTCAAGAACAATCATGTTGCCCATTGAGCCAATGATGACCAGCATTGCTCGGACCCCATAGAATCCCGACAGTGCAGAAGGAGGCCATTCGGCTCATCGAGTCTGCGCTGACCCTCCGAAAGAGCACCCTACCTAGGCTCAGTCCCCCGCCCTATCCCTGTAACCCACCTAACCTGCACATCGTTGGACACGAAGGGGCATTTTATCGTAGCTCATTCCGCCTAACCTGCACATCTTTAGACTGTGGGAGGGAACCGGAGGAAACTCACACAGGCACGGGGAGAACGTGCAAACTCCACACATACAGTCACCAAAGGTCAGAATCGAACCAAAGTCCCTGGCGCTGTGAGGCAGCAGTGCTAAACGCTGTGCCACCATGCCGCTCCATGCTGTCCCAGGTGAGAACACAATTATTTGCAATTTGTAAAAGTGTGTGGAAAGGATACTTGACCGCAGGAATGATAACACTGGCCAATAGGTATATTTTATGTTAAAACAAGCTTTAATTTAAACACAAAATCAATCACATTAGCAACAAGGTCTGCAGTTAAGTTAAAACAGTCCTTAAATAAAAGGAAAAACTTTAACTTACTCCCTGCACCTGCAACTATATATATTCAAATTAAGTGAAACAATATATTTCAAACACCACTGATAAATAAAGTTAACAATCAGGTTTACTTGTTTTTCTCTGTGCCTAGATAGAACATAGAATATAGAACAATACAGCGCAGTACAGGCCCTTCGGCCCACGATGTTGCACCGAAACAAAAGCCATCTAACCTACACTATGCCATTATCATCCATATGTTTATCCAATAAACTTTTAAATGCCCTCAATGTTGGCGAGTTCACTACTGTAGCAGGTAGGGCATTCCACGACCTCACTACTCTTTGCGTAAAGAACCTACCTCTGACCTCTGTCCTATATCTATTACCCCTCAGTTTAAAGTTATGTCCCCTCGTGCCAGCCATTTCCATCCGCGGGAGAAGGCTCTCACTGTCCACCCTATCCAACCCCCTGATCATTTTGTATGCCTCTATTAAGTCTCCTCTTAACCTTCTTCTCTCCAACGAAAACAACCTCAAGTCCATCAGCCTTTCCTCATAAGATTTTCCCTCCATACCAGGCAACATCCTGGTAAATCTCCTCTGCACCCGCTCCAAAGCCTCCACGTCCTTCCTATAATGCGGTGACCAGAACTGTACGCAATACTCCAAATGTGGCCGTACCAGAGTTCTGTACAGCTGCAACATGACCTCCTGACTCCGGAACTCAATCCCTCTACCAATAAAGGCCAACACTCCATAGGCCTTCTTCACCACCCTATCAACCTGGGTGGCAACTTTCAGGGATCTATGTACATGGACCCCTAGATCCCTCTGCTCATCCACACTTCCAAGAACTTTACCATAAGCCAAATATTCCGCATTCCTGTTATTCCTTCCAAAGTGAATCACCTCACACTTCTCTACATTAAACTCCATTTGCCACCTCTCAGCCCAGCTCTGCAGCTTATCTATATCCCTCTGTAACCTGCTACTTCCTTCCACACTATCGACAACACCACCGACTTTAGTATCGTCTGCAAATTTACTCACCCACCCTTCTGCGCCTTCCTCTAGGTCATTGATAAAAATGACAAACAGCAACGGCCCCAGAACAGATCCTTGTGGTACTCCACTTGTGACTGAACTCCATTCTGAACATTTCCCATCAACCACCACCCTCTGTCTTCTTTCAGCTAGCCAATTTCTGATCCACATCTCTAAATCACCCTCAATCCCCAGCCTCCGTATTTTCTGCAATAGCCTACCGTGGGGAACCTTATCAAACGCTTTGCTGAGATCCATATACACCACATCAACTGCTCTACCCTCGTCTACTTGTTCAGTCACCTTCTCAAAGAACTCGATAAGGTTTGTGAGGCATGACCTACCCTTCACAAAAACATGCTGACTATCCCTGATCATATTATTCCTATCTAGATGATTATAAATCTTGTCTCTTATAATCACCTCCAAGACTTTACCCACTACAGACGTGAGGCTCACCGGTCTATAGTTGCCGGGGTTATCTCTGCTCCTCTTTTTGAACAAAGGGACCACATTTGCTATCCTCCAGTCCTCTGGCACTATTCCTGTAGCCAATGATGACATAAAAATCAAAGCCAATGGTCCAGCAATCTCTTCCCTGGCCTCCCAGAGAATCCTAGGATAAATCCCATCAGGTCCCGGGGACTTATCTATTTTCAGCCTGTCCAGAATTGCCAACACCTCTTCCCTACGTACCTCAATGCCATCTAATCTATTTACCTGGAGCTCAGCATTCTCCTCCACAACATTATCTTTTTCCTGAGTGAATACTGACGAAAAATATTCATTTAGTATCTTGCCTATCTCTTCAGACTCTACACACAACTTCCCATCCCTGTCCTTGACTGGTCCTACTCTTTCCCTAGTCATTCGCTTATTCCTGACATACCTATAGAAAGCTTTTGGGTTTTCCTTGATCCTTCCTGCCAAATACTTCTCATGTCCCCTCCTTGCTCGTCTTAGCTCTCTCTTTAGATCCTTCCTCGCTACCTTGTAACTATCCATCGCCCCAACTGAAACTTCACACCTCATCTTCACATAGGCCTCCTTCTTCCTCTTAACAAGAGATTCCACTTCTTTGGTAAACCACGGTTCCCTCGCTCGGCACCTTCCTCCCTGCCTGACCGGTACATACTTATCAAGAATACGCAGCAGCTGATCCTTGAACAAGCTCCACTTATCCAGTGTGTCCAATACTTGCAGCCTACTTCTCCACCTTATCCCCCCCAAGTCACATCTAATGGCATCATAATTGCCCTTCCCCCAGCTATAACTCTTGCTCTGCGGTGTATACTTATCCCTTTCCATCCTTAACGTAAACGTCACCGAATTGTTGTCGCTGTCCCCAAAGTGCTCACCTACCTCCAAATCCAACACCTGGCCTGGTTCATTACCCAAAACCAAATCCAATGTGGCCTCGCCTCTTGTTGGCCTGTCAACAAACTGTGTCAGGAAACCCTCCTGCACACACTGTACAAAAAACGACCCATCTAATGTACTCAAACTATATCTTTTCCAGTCAATATTTGGAAAGTTAAAGTCTCCCATAATATCTACCCTGTTACTTTCGCTCTTATCCAGGATCATCCTCGCCATCCTTTCCTCTACATCCCTAGAACTATTTGGAGGCCTATAGAAAACTCCAAACAGGGTGACCTCTCCTTTCCTGTTTCTAACCTCAGCCCATACTACCTCGGAAGATGAGTCCCCATCTAGCATCCTCTCCGCCACCGTAATACTGCTCTTGACTAGCAGCGCCACACCTCCCCCTCTTTTGCCTCCTTCTCTGAGTTTACTAAAACACCTAAACCCCGGAACCTGCAACATCCATTCCTGTCCCTGCTCTATCCATGTCTCAGAAATGGCCACAACATCGAAGTCCCAGGTACCAACCCAGGCTGCCAGTTCCCCTACCTTATTTCGTATACTCCTGGCATTGAAGTAGACACACTTCAAACCACCTACCTGAACACTGGCCCCCTCCTGCGACGTCAAATCTGAGCTCCTGACCTCTATACTCTCATTCTCCCTTACCCTAAAACTACAATCCAGGTTCCCATGCCCCTGCTGCATTAGTTTAAACCCCCCCAAAGAGCACTAACAAATCTCCCCCCCAGGATATTTGTGCCCCGCAGGTTCAGATGTAGACCATCCTGTCTGTAGAGGTCCCACCTTCCCCAGAAAGAGCCCCAGTTACCCAGAAATCTGAATCCCTCCCGCCTGCACCATCCCTGTCGCCACGTGTTTAATTGCTCTCTCTCCCTATTCCTCATCTCACTATCACGTGGCACGGGCAACAACCCAGAGATAACAACTCTGTTTGTTCTAGTTCTGAGCTTCCATCCTAGCTCCCTGAAAGCCTGCCTGACATCCTTATCCCCTTTCCTACCTATGTCGTTAGTGCCAATGTGGACCATGACTTGGGGCTGCTCCCCCTCCCCCTTAAGGACCCGGAAAACACGATCCGAGACATCACGTACCCTTGCACCTGGGAGGCAACATACCAAACGTGAGTCTCTCATGCTCCCACAAAATCTCCTATCTGTGCCCCTGACTATTGAGTCCCCAATTACTAATGCTCTGCTCCTCTCCCCCCTTCCCTTCTGAGCAACAGGGACAGACTCCGTGCCAGAGGCCCGTGCCCCATGGCTTACCCCTGGTAAGTCGTCCCCCCCACAAGTATCCAAAGCGGTATACTTGTTTCTCAGGGGAACGACCGCAGGGGATCCCTGCACTGACTGCTTTTTCCCAGTCCCTCTTACAGTTACCCATCTATCTCCAATCTTTGGTGTAACTAATTCCCTGAAGCTGCTATCTATGACCCCCTCTGCCTCCCGAATGATCCGAAGTTCTTCCAACTCCAGCTCCAGTTCCCTAACTCAGTCTTGGAGGAGCTGGAGATGGCAGCACTTCCTGCAGGTAAAATCAGCAGGGACACTAACGGCATCCCTCACCTCAAACATCCTGCAGGAGGAACATTGCACTCCCTTCCCTGCCATCTCTCTAACTTTCTACCAAGATCTGGCTAACAACTAAATTAAATTTTTTATATTAAAAAAAATATATTAATAACAATAATAAAATATGGTACTTACCTCACACCAAAGGGTTTTATTATTAGGTTAGAGGAGGAGGGCGGGAGACACTACACGTGTAGTGTCTCGGGTTTCCTCTCCACCAGAATTTATTGGTGAGGGTCTTCCCAGAAGTCCGCGGGTCGACTTCCTGTTCCCACCTTAAACACTAAAATTAAAAAAAAAAAAATTTTTTTAAGGATCTTGGAGAGAACCTTTCAGGAGCCAACTCAGCACACTTCTATTCAACTAAATTGAATTTCTATTCAACTTCTATTCAAAAAAATAATAATTTAATAGATCTTGGAGAGAACCTTTCAGGAGCCAACTCAGCACACTTCTATTCAACTAAATTGAATTTCTATTCAACTTCTATTCAAAAAAAAAATAATTTAATAGATCTTGGAGAGAACCTTTCAGGAGCCAACTCAGCACACTTCTATTCAACTAAATTGAATTTCTATTCAACTTCTATTCAAAAAAAAAATAATTTAATAGATCTTGGAGAGAACCTTTCAGGAGCCAACTCAGCACACTTCTATTCAACAAAAAATCCCATGGCAAACTGAAACTACAGATAGACCTGTCTCCATTCCTTAATTACATAATTTCTACCCTAAGCATAAGGCATTCTACTGTCTCCTCCCACAAGATGTCCCATGACCTGGTTAGCCAAGACCCTAGCACAATCCCTCATAAATTATCTACACCCCAGAGATCTTCCAAAATCCAAAACATGTTCCATTAGCCCATTATCTGTAAACAGGTAAATGGTTAAAATCAAAGATAACCTTACTTTTACAACCCCTTGACCACAGCTGTAACAGACATACTGTCTGTCTGCATTTTATGCCTTTTTCTTTAATAACTGCAACAAATATAAAATATAACAATTTCTGACATTTATCACATTTATCAGGATTGATTCTGGTCAGGTGGTTTTTATTAACCATCCCAATTTGCCTTCAGAAAGTGGTGGCGGGTGGGACTACAACAGTTTTCATGTTGTTAATAGTCCAGTATTGAGGTGGGCGAGGGAATACCCAGGAGGTGTACCCAGCAACAATGGAGGAATACACATTTATATACTTGTATTGGAGGCGGTACAGCAAAGGTTCTGTAAATTAGTCCCGGGGGTGAGAGGTTTTTCCATGATGAGAGGCTACAGAAATTGTGCCTAAATTCTCTGGTGTTAACAAGAATGAGAGCTCACCTCACTGAAACGTAAATGATTCTGAAGGGGTTTGATGGGGTGGACACAGAGAGATTGTTTCTCCCTGATCGGGGATCTAAAACACAGGGAGCACTATGTCAGGATAAGGGAGCGATCATTTAGGACTGAGATGAGGAGAAATTACTTGTCTCTAAGGGTTGTGAATCTTTGGAGTTCTCTAACCCAGAGGGTTGTGGGTGCTCCGTCATTGAATACTTAAGTCTGACACAGACAGATTTTTGGTCTCTCAGGGATTCAAGGGATATGGGGAGCGAGCGGGTAGTGGAATTGAAGCACGAGATCGGCCATAATTGTATTGAATGGCACAGCATGCTCGATGGGCTGAATGGTCTACTTCTGCTCCGAATTTTTATGTTCTTGTGATCTACCTAAGTGAGAGACATGGAAGGGAACCCCGAAGTAACAATGTTCCTATCATAATAATCTTTATTATTGTCACAAGTAGGCTTACATTAACACCGCAGTGAAGTTACTGTGAAAATCCCACAGTCGCCACACTCCGGCGCCTGTTTGGGTACACAGAGGGAGAATTCAGAATGTCCAATTCTCATTGAAGGGCGGAGCAGACTCGATGGGCCGAATGGCCTACTTCTGCTCCAATGTCTTATGGCCTTATACCAATCATTTTCAACCGCTCACTAACATGCAAATTCCCAGCTCATGTTCTGACACAATCTACTCCAAACCCACAATTTCTCCTGAAATCCTTCCCTCCCGACATGGAAGCTCTCCCTCCTGATTGCTGGTCCAAACTCCCTGCAGTGTACTAACCTGCGGAATTTCCCGATTGTCGGGGGACCATCCCCAAGCGATTCTTCGTTAGACTTCTACCATAGGCAACCCTGCCTAGCAGCTTGCCAGCCAACCTATCATAGAATTGCGACAGTGCAGAAGGGGGCCATTCAGCCCATCGAGTCTGCATCGACCCTCTGAAAGAGCACCCTACCCAGGCCCACTCCCCCACCCTATCCCTGTAACCGCACTTAACCTACTTGCGCTTGGGCACTAAGGGGCAATTCTAGCGTGGCCAATCCACCAAACCTGCGCGTCTTTGGAGGAAACCCACGCAGACACGGGGAGAACATGCAGACTCTGAACAGACAGTTACCCAAGCCAGGAATCAAACCCGGGTCCCTGACGCAGTGAAGCAACAGTGCTAACCACTGTACTACTGTGTCGCCATTGCAAATATTTTTTTTTTTTTTTTAATTTAGAGTACCCAATTATTTTTTCCAAATAAGGGGCAATTTAACGTGGCCAATGCACTTACCCTGCACATCTTTAGGTTGTGGGGGCGAAACCCACGCAGACATGGGGAGAATGTACAAACTCTTCACGGACGGTGACCCAGAGCCGGAATTCGAACCCGGGTCCTCAGCGCCGTGAGGCAGCAATGCTAACCACTGTGCCACCGTGTCGCCCCGCCATTGGAAATATATCGGCCATTCCTTCCTTCACTGTCGCTGGGGCAAAATCCTGGCACTCCCTCCCTAACAGCACAGTGGGTGTACTTACGCCTCAGGGACTGGAGCGGTTCAAGAAGGCACCTACCATCTTCAGATTAGAGATGGGCAATAAATGTCCCTCTTGGCGGTAATTGTTGTGGGGAAGGAGCTATTGTCAAAGTTAGCTTGCCATGTCGCTGCTGTACACCTTTTAAACTATACATATCCCAGCAGTGATTTCTGGAAGTCGGCACTTTGGGAAATCAATAGGATTTGACAGCCGAATCCTCGGTCAAAATCTTGCATCTTCAGGGAAGTTAAGTGGCTCTTCTGACAGCTGAGAAACAAGGTTTTTGGAACCAAATTAGTCTCAGCGAGGAAGGCATCAGAGGGGATGAGGTCGGCTAATTACAGGCATACTTGAGGAGGAAGAGTGAAAATGAAATCCGACCACATAACAAACAAAGTCTCTGGTGAAGTGGCTCTGTTGTACACTGAGCAAGTGGCAAGTGGTTAAAAAGTACAGGGAAAGAAGTGTTCGAGACCAAGAGTGGGCTTGATCCCATGCCAGCAGAGAGCAGAATAATGACGATGAATCATTGGTACTGCAACATCTGAAAGATAGCAAACAAGCCATTCCAGAACAGGAGGACATAAGGTACAAAAGTGTCAGGACTCCAGCTGTAAATCAAAATAATTGTCTTCCCAGAAATAAAAATTGTATAGGAGCAGACTCCGAGGCACATGAGTTAACACCTTTAAAGGAGTCAAATGTATATGAAAGTCATTTGGCAGGACGGAACTTGTATTGCCGGATGGAAAGAGACATGTCAAAATTGTTCATCACGCCCTGATCAGGACATTCGCAAGAATACCAAATGCAAAGGGAACAACAATTTATACTGCTTGGGAGGAGAGTGCTGATTGCTTGACAAGTGGGAAGGCACTGTGACACAGTGGTTAGCGCTGCT
Organism: Scyliorhinus torazame; assembly: GCF_047496885.1. Classification (NCBI taxonomy): domain Eukaryota; kingdom Metazoa; phylum Chordata; class Chondrichthyes; order Carcharhiniformes; family Scyliorhinidae; genus Scyliorhinus; species Scyliorhinus torazame. Next base: position 263,821,267 of record NC_092715.1, on the reverse strand, counting down.
GCCTCACAGCACCAGGGTCCCAGGTTCGGTTCCCGGCTGGGTCACTGTCTGTGTGGAGTCTGCACGTTCTCTCCGTGTCTGCGTGGGTTTCCTCCGGGTGCTCCGGTTTCCTCCCACAGTCCAAAGATATCCAGGTTAGGTGGTTTGGCCATGCTAAATTGCCCCATTGTGTCCAGGGATGTGTAGGTTAGGTGGGATTACAGGGAATGGGGGGGGGGGGGGGGGGGGAAGGAGGGGGGGAGGAGGGGGGGGGGCAGTGGGCCTAGATCGAGTGCTCTTTCAGAGGATCGGTGCAGACCCGATGGGCCGAATGGCCTCCTTCTGCAGAATTCTATGGTCCCAAGGACTCTGATTGGTAGAGGCACTGCCATGCGGAATGCACTAGTTGACTGATGACTGACAGTTAACTGCCAAGCTTGTTTAAATTCAAAGCAGGCAGGTTAACTCTGATTGGTCAAGGCTTTGCTCTAGCAATCAGAGTCCACTTGCCAACCAATTAGCACCGGATTAGCCCATCACACCGGAGATAATTCCCTCTTGCTCTTCTAAACAGTGGTATTTTTTTAAACGTCTACATACATGTGGTTCAACACCTCAACCAAAAGGTGTGACAATGCAGCACCACCGCAGTACTGCACTGGGAATGTCTGCCTGGATTTTGGGCACCGATATTTTTCCATATCATTCTCTTTCATAGATTCATTCATGCCTGTTGCAATAGAGACTTTCCATCTTACCATATACTCCCATGTCTGTATGATCACCTCCAACACACACAAAGCTACATCAATACTCTCCTCCTCGGCATCAATCGTGTGCTACTTTAAAGCACACTGTCACTGTCCAAATGCTTACAGATAACTGTGAATTCCGTACCTCTCATCCATCAGGTTCTCCAGCTGAAAATGTGTCATTCACAACCAGATGTACTGAAATCTACTTGGATCTCGATACAGCCCTGGCTCAGTTAGTAATACCTGCCTCTGCGTCTCCGAGCCCACGTCCCATTCCAGGACTTTTGCCCCCAAAAAATCAAGGCTGACTCTCCAGTCCGGTACAGAAGGGATGTTTTTCTTTAATGAGACTCTAAACCAAGGCTCCTACTGCCCCCACGGGCGGATGTAAAAGGATCCCATGGCCACTATTTCAAAGAAGAGTCAGGGAGATCTCCCAGGTGTCCTGGCCCATGTTCATCTCTCAATCAACGTCACAAATAAACTGATTGCCATGTCTTTATCGCATTGCTGTTTGCGGGATCTTGCTGTGCAGACGTTGGCCGCTGTGCTTCTACATTACACCAGTGACTACCTGTCAAAAAGTACTTAATTGTATGCAATGCAATTTGAGACGTCCGCTGTCGTGATACAAGTGCTACACAAATGCAACTCGTTCTATCGTTTGAAGTTGGAACGTTTGAAAGCATTGTTTGCGAGCCCCCCCCCCCCCCCCCCCCCCACCCCCTACCCTCCCCAACCAGTACCTCAATCCCACCGCTTTCATTCCCTATGCCATCTTGGCTATGCTCATAGATGCAGAACCATGGTACACTGACTGACAGACAAACTTCCTCGCCAAACCCACTCTCCCAATTCCGTACCATCCCCTTCCTCCACTAGCCCCCGTTTGCACTGGCTGCTAGAACGCTGGCCCCACTTTGTCAATGTCCTCCTCTTAAGAAGTCTTACAACACCAGGTTGAAGTCCAACAGGTTTATTTGGAATCATTAGCTTTCGGAGCGCAGCTCCTTTCTCAGGTTTACTTGCCTGGTGAAGGAGTTACGCTCCGAAAGCTAGTGATTCGAAACAAACCTGTTGGACTTTAACCTGGTGTTGGAAGTCTTCTTACTGTGCCCACCCCAGTCCAACGGCGGCGTCTCCATGTTTTGTTATGCTCTTGACGGAGCATAAGGTGCTTCCTTGATGTGCACTCTGACAAAGGAAGGTTCAGATTTGGAGATAGCTTTAACACGTTTATTAAACTATTAACAATTCTCCTACTTTGATTCAACGCTACTGTTAATCCTACTCAGACTGACGATCCAGTCTGCTGCAATCCACGTGGTGGGAGTGATGTGTTTCAATCAACCCTGTGTCTGTACTCACTGAGAGTCTCCACTGGAAAGAGACTGAGCATGTGTGCTGTGTCCTTTTATATGGGTTGGTGTAATGCCCCCGTGTGGTAGTGTCACCTCTGTGTGTATCGTGAATGCCCATTGGTCGTGTCCTATCTTACTGACCTATTGGTTGAATGTCTGTGTGTCATGTCTCTGGTGCTCCCTCTAGTGTCTAGCTAGTGTATTTACATTAACCCCTTGTGTATTTACAGTGATGCACATCACCACACTCCACACAATGTCTTCCTAGTCAGCCCTGCTCTTTGTAGTTTTCTCGGAATGCCACGGAACGTACTCGGTCACACCAAGCCTTGCACTCCCACCACCCACCTATGCTTACTAGGCTTCTGGCCATCACCCTCCCTCCACCCCCCACACTGTCACCCAACCATGCTGCCCTACATGTCCCCTCTACATCCACTCTGCACACGACCTGCGGAGTGGGTACAGCATTACTGAGCTTGATTATGTCCTCAGCCAACATTCATGGAAGTCAGGGTGGCTGATAGCAATCTGAGTGGACCCTTGCTCTCTGGTCCACGCGAGCAGGACGTCCCTACTCTCAGGGCAGGGATCAGGAAACTCAGTCTATAAATCAGCCATCAAATTGAGTTGCCCATGGGCAGTGATCCAGCACCGGTCCGGACAGTACCAGTCACTCCTTGTGTGATTAATTAAAGCAAATGCAATCGCTTTTCTGCAAATGACAAGAGACATTAAACATCTGTAATATTAAAAGAAGAAAAAAACATGTTATGGCACCTAATAACTTCGTTTTTTCATGCATTCTTATTTTCTTAATTGTACAGTTGAAGGATAAATAAGGAGAAACCGTTTGCGCTGTCAGACGGTCAGGGAAGCAGACGGCACAGACTTAAGATAATTGGCAAAATCCCAGAGAGGGAGAGGAGAATGTTTTTCTTGCTCAGTGCGTTGTTATGATCTGGAATGCGAGGTATGAAATTGCGACAGAGGCAGATTCAGTAGGAACCTACAAAAGGGAGTCTGCAGGGTTATGGGGAAAGAGTGGGAGAGTGGGACTAATTGCATGGCTCTTTCGGAGTGAGTACAGGGGGCGGGATTCGGTGATCCTGAGGCTAAGTGTTGACGCCGTCGGAAACGCCGTCGCGGTTCTCGACGGCGTCAACACGGCCTCAGGATCAACAATTCTGGCCCCTACAGGGGGCCAGCACGGCACTGGAGCGGACCACGCCGCTCCAGCTACTGATTCTGGCGTGAACTGGGAGCCGCGGGGTCCGCGCACGTGCAGTGGCACCGGTGCCAACCCACGCATGCGCAGTGGCGTCCTTTCAACGCGCCGGTCCCAACGCAACATGGCGTAGGGCTACAGGAACAAATGCTGGAAAAGCAGCCCGATCCTCCATCTGATAGAACCCCCGGCTCTAGCTGCCGATTCGGACGGAGAATTGCCGGGTCCATGGCAACGCATTTGCACGGTGGCGACCTACCGCCGTGCAACATGGCGCCGGCCGCGCGCGTACCCGGCCTGCCAAAATTTAGCCCCCCTGTAATCAGCCTCGCCACCCCCTGAACACCCACCGCCAATGCCCCCAGCCCCTGCCAAATGCCCCCCCTGCCCGCGGAATGGCTCCCCCCCCCCCCGACTGGGGTGGCGCTGGACTCAGTCCGCAGCCGCCACGCCGGGTTCACGGGAAAAAAAAAAAAGGACAAGTGTTCCGCGCCGCCGGGAACTCGGCCCATTGGGGGCGGAGCCTCGGGGGAGGGCCTCAGGTGAAGTCCTGAGGCCGTCCCGATGGTGTGCGACGCACTCTTTGAGTAGGCCGTCTTCGAGGGGGGAGGAGCATCGCAAGAGCGGCGCCGCCCTCAACCTCGGCGCAAACGGGGATCCTGCGGCCGATAGCCGAACGCAATTTTGGCGAACGGAGAACCCGCCCCAGGTATTTGTCCTCTTCGTAACGAATAACCATCTTCATTGAGGATAGGATATGCTATCATTTTTGTTTTTGAGCGCCCTGGTGGCCTCTGTTAAGCGTCATCTGGTGTGGGGCTCAGGCGACGCACTCTGGCACGGCAGCCTCTGCCTCATTAGCTACAGAGGACAATGGGGCTAAGACGGTGATTGATTCACTGGCCTCTGTGTTCCCCGGGTCCTCTTCTTCGCCCTTTTGTTTCTAGTCGCCTGTTCCGATGCCCTTCCCCTCAGTCAGCCTCCAAAGGTCATGGCCGTCTCCCATTGGTCAGTACCCATGTCTGCCATCTTTATACCTTGTTTGCCGGTGTCCTTGTAGCGGAGATATGGATGCCCAGTAGGTGGCAGCATTGTTTCACCTCCTTATTTAAGAGAGGATATAAATGCACCGGAAGCAGGTCAGAGAATGTTCACTCAATTCATACCTGGGATGAAGGGGTTATTATAGAGGAAAGGTTGGACAGGCCGGGCCTGTATCCATTGGAGTTTCGAAGATTGAGAGGTGATCTTATTATAAGATCCTGAGGGGACTTGACAGGGTCAATGCTGAGAGGATGTTTCCCCGCGTGGGAGAGACTAGAACTAGACGACTCAGAGACTTTCGGCCACCATCTGCATCTGCCAGAATCATACATAGAGAAACGTTGCACTGCACGATTCAAACTCGGAATCTCATTGAGAATTTCGATTGGCTTTCGTCAGCCTGGCACTCAGACCAGCAAGTTGCTGCTGCATTTTATTGGGCAGAAAATGCCTTGCATCTACGTAGCGCCCCTCACGAGGATATGCCAAAGTGCTTCACAGCCAATGAAGTGCCTTTGGAGTATAGTCACTGTTGCAGTGCAGGAAATGCGGCAGTCAGTTTGTGCACAGCAAGATCCCGCAAACAGCAACATTACTTTTCAGAAGGCCCGGTTGTGAAGCACAGGACAGGAACCAGTCTTTGCACACATTGAGAATAAATTTATTGTGGGAAAATGCACTACAATCATGTATCTCCTAAATTCAAATGTCAGTTCCAGTCCGCTCCTATGGGCCGGAGCCCAAATAAATTCCTAGTTAATGTTCACCACCGATATCCAACTTGGTGATGTTGATGGAGGGATGAATATTGGCCGCCACGGAGAACTCCTCGAGTCTTCTGGTCCTCTGGCACGGTGGCATGGTGGTTAGCACTGCTGCCTCACAGCGCCAGGGATCCGGGTTCAATTCCGACCTCGGGCGACTGTGTGGAGTTCGCACTTTCTCCCCGTGTCTGCGTGGGTTTCCTCCGGGTGCTCCGGTTTCCTCCCACAGTCCAAAGATGAGCAGGTTAGGTGGATTGGCCATGATTTTTAAAAAATGCCCTTAGTGCCCAAAGATGTGCAGGTTAGGTGGGGTTACAGGGAAAGGCCGGGAAATTGGGCCTAGATTGGGGTGGCTCAGTAGCACAGTGGTTAGCACCGTGGCTTCACAGCTCCAGGGTCCCAGGTTCGATTCCCGGCTTGGGTCGCTGTCTGTGCGGAGTCTGCACGTTCTCCCCGTGCCTGCGTGGGTTTCCTCCGGGCGCTCCGGTTTCCTCCCACAGGTCCCGAAAGACGTGCTTGTTAGGTGGATTGGACATTCTGAATTATCCCTCTGTGTACCCGAACAGGTGCCAGAGTGTGGCAACTAGGGGCTTTTCACAGTAACTTCATTGCAGTGTTAATGTAAGCCCACTTGTGACAATAATAAAGATTATTATAGATAGGGTGATCTTTCAGAGGGACGGTGCAGACTCGATGGGCTGAATGGCCTTCTTCAGCGCTGTAGTGATTCTACGGATTCTGTGGATAATGCCGTGGGATCTTTTAAATCCACCTGACAGACCAGACAGAGTCTCCACTGAAAGACAGCACCTCCGACAGTGTAGCACTCACTCAGTACCGCACTGAGCTTCAGCCTGGCATTTGAAATGGTCGTTGAACGCAGAGGTGAGGCTGCCACCCACTGAGCCATCGCTGATACCATGCACTGTACAATAGGTCTGCTGCGACAGGACAATCAAATCATTCTGTTTGTCTTATTCATAATAACATGTTGTCTGCTTCTCTCTCCTTATAGATCAAAACAACATTGCCTTGCAATTACGTGATAATAATCATCTTTATTAGTGTCACAAGTAGGCTCACATTAACACTGCAATGAAGTTACTGTGAAAAGCCCCTAGTCGCCACATTCCGGCGCCTGTTCGGGTACACAGAGGGAGAATTCAAAATGTCCAAATTACCTAACAAGCACGTCTTTCGGGACTTGTGGGAGGAAACCGGAGCACCCGGAGGAAACCCACGCAGACACGAGGAGAACGTGCAGACTCCGCACAGACAGTGACCCAAGCCGGGAATCGAACCCGGGACCCTGGCACTGTGAAGCAACAGTGCTAACCACTGTGCTACCGTGCCATCCCATAGAGATGTTAAACAGTGAGGATATTCTTAATGCTTGGGTATTAATAAAAGCAAACAACATAAATATCTCTTGCTATAAGTATTATTGTGACATACTAAAAAACGAATCACAAATAACAAGCTTGGCTGAAGTGAGGGTGACTCTGAAGTGAGGCACGCGGTAGACTCGGAGTGACGGGGATATGCTGAGTTGACGTACAGAAGGTGGCTCTACTCTGAGGCAATCGAATTTGGGCATTTTTAACCAAAAATAGCCGACCAGAACCGAGACGAAAAGCATCCCGTCACCACTGTCTTCAATCGACAAACAAAGAAATAAACCATTGACCGAAATGCCGAATAACTGGAGCAGCAGAGGCCGCAAGGAAACGAGAGACAACAGGAGCCTGGCTAAAGCGGTGAGCGAGGTGGCGGGCCCACGAGGCGAGGAAGCCATGGCCGCACCTGAAGGAGAGGGGCCAACATGCCGTGCCTGTCGCTGGAGGGCGGCCGAGGACATTCCTCACCAGAGAGCTACAGGGGCTCGAGGAGGACATAAAGCTGGGAAAACAGGCAGCGGTCAAGGTGGCGATCACGGAAGCACCGGCCATCATGCAGGTGGCCCTCGACAAGACAGAGAGGTGACCAGAGGCCCAGGGGAGTACAATCAAGCCGCTGGAAAAGGCCTCTGTGGATGAGGACATTGCCCTAGAAGCAGAGATAGCAAGGTCGGTGGCGGCCCAGGGGAACCTCAAAGGGAAGGTGGTAGACCAAGAGAGCCGGTCGAGGCGCCAGAACCTCAGAATAGTGGGACTGCCGGGGGGGAGGGAGGCGGCCCTGTTCAAAAGTGGGGTGAAGTTTAGGATGCTCTACCCAATCAAGCTCTGGGTAACCTTCTGATGCTCGATCAATGACTCCAGAAGCGAGATTGGATGACAATTGGAGGCTTTATTGGACTCTATGTTTCCCCCAGCAGCGCAGGTACAGAATGCGGCTGCTAGGGAGACACAGACTCTTATACTCCGCCTTACTGGGCGGAACCAGCAGGCAGGCTTCACCAATAATCTTCCTGTCTCAGGTACCTCCCACACCAATGATCTTACAGCCTCAACCTAGGTACCGTAATACCCCTAATACTGACTACCACATTCACCCCCTGTTAAAAAAAAGAGTCCGGCGGGGGTGGTCGTCTCGCGTCATACAGTGGTAGAGGTTATGGTGGTACCCGTCGATGGTACAGTGTTTTGCCTTATTACATGTCACAACTATTTACAGTATTCATTTTACATGCACATATCAGAATGAAGCAATTAGTCGATCGGGGGCCCTGGTTGTCCTCTGTGATCTTCGCAGTTTCGGCGGTGATACAGGCGCCGCCTCGGGCATCCGTGACTCCGGGAGCGTAACTTTGGCTTCATCGGTAGCTTCATCACCCCTGGTGGAAGAATCAATCCACCTGGGAAGGGGGCAGCCGTGGGGTGTGCCGGTGGGAAAGAGGGTGGGGTTGGTGGGGATCCAGCGGGCACCAGGTCCCATAGGGAGACCGTATCCTGCCGGCCGTCGGGGTACGCCACATAGGCGTACTGAGGGTTAGCGTGAAGGAGGTGCACCCTCTCTACCAATGGGTCCGACTTGTGCGCCCGCATGTGTTTGCGGAACAGAATGGGTCCAGGAGCTGCCAGCCAGGTTGGAAGCGAGGTCCCAGAGGAGGACTTCCTAGGGAAGACAAGGAGACGTTCATGAGGTGATTTGTTTGTTGTCGTACTCAGCAGTGATCGGATTTCGGAAGCATGGAGGGTGCATGAGAAGAAGGCCACGGGCCTGCCCGCTTGGTTGAGGGTGGCCGCCAGAGCTACGTCGGATGCATCGTTCTCGACTTGGAAGGGAAGGGATTCATCGATTGCGCGCATCGTGGCCTTTGCGATGTCCGCCTTTATGAGGCTGAAGGCCTGGCGGGCCTCTGCCGACGGGGAAAACCGAGGATTGGATTAGTGGACGGGCCTTGTCCGCATAATTGGGGACCCACTGGGCGTAATATGAAAAAAATCCCAGGCAGCGTTTCAGGGACTTGGAGCAGTGGGGGAGGGGAAACTCCATGAGGGGGCGCATGCCTATGGGATCTGGGGATCTGGGCCTATGACTCCATCATGCACTACGTAGCCGAGGATGGCTAGATGATCGGTGCTGAAGACGCATTTGTCCTTGTTGGAGGTTAAGTTAAGGGTTTTTGCGGTATGGAGGAATTTGCGGAGGTTGGTGACGTGGTCCTGCTGGTCGTGGCCGCAGTTATCGAGGTACGGAAACGTGGCCCGCAAACTGTACCGGTCAACCATTCGGTCCATCTCCCGTTGGAAGACCGAGACTCCATTTGTGACACCGAAGGGAACCCTTAGGAATTGGTAGAGCCGCCCATCTGCTTCGAATGCAGTGTACTTGCGGTCGCCCGGGCGGATAGGGAGCTGGTGGTAGGCGGATTTGAGGTCCACCGTGGAAAAGACCTTGTATTGTGCAATCTGATTGACCAAATCAGGTATGCGGGGGAGAGGGTACGCATCGAGCTGCGTATACCTGTTGATGGTCTGACTATAATCGATGATCATCCGGTACTTCTCCCCGGTCTTTACAACCACTACTTGAGCTCTGCAGGGGCTGTTGCTAGCCTCGATAATACCTTCCTTCAGTAGCCGCTGGACGTCCGACCTAATGAAGGTCCGGTCCTGGGCACTCTACCGTCTGCTCCTGGTGGCGACGGGTTTGCAAACCGGGGTGAGGTTCGCAAAAAGGGAAGGCGGGTCGACCTTGAGAGTCGCGAGGCTGCAGACAGTGAGGGGAGGGCATAGGGCCGCCGAATTTAAAGGTTAAGCTCTGGAGGTTGCATTGGAAGTCCAATCCCAGGAGTGTGGCAGCGCAGAGCTGAGGGAGGACGTAGAGTCGGAATTTTTTTAATTCTCTTCCCTGGACCGTGAGGTTCACTACGCAGAACCTTTTGATCTCTACAGAGTGAGGCCAGGGAGATTCTTTGGTTAACTGGGTTTATGGGAAGAGAACAGTGCCTTACCGTGTTGGGGTGTATGAAGCTCTCTGTGCTCCCGGAGTCAATCAGGCAGGATGTTTAGCGCCCGTTGATGAGCACGGTCGTCGTCGCGGTCGAGAGCGTTCGAGGCCGAGACTGGTTCAGGGTCACCGAGTCGAGTCGTGGTAAAAGTTGAAGGTTTTCCTTGGGCGGTGTGTGGTCATCCGAATCGGGGTCCTGAGACTCCAGCCAAGATTGGGGCACCCACGGGTCGCACGTGGTCCCTGGGGAACAGGATGGCGGCATCCGGGGCCCGCACGTGGCCCGGGAAAATGAAGGTGGCGGCGCCCGCGGCCCGCACGTGGCCCGTGGAGAGAGTGGTGGTGGCGGCCCCGGTTCACCCCCGGAGACAGCGGCGACCGCCCGGGCATGGCATACCGCCATGAAATGGCCCTTTTTGCCACAACCTTTGCAGGTGGAGGAGTGGGCCAGGCAGCGCTGCCGGGGGTGCTTGGCTTGCCTGCAAAAATAACAGCGGGGCCCCCCGGGGTTGCCTGGTAGCCGCGCGGCACAAGCTTGTAGGGGGATGGGGGATGTATCGGGGTCGGCTGCGGGTGGGTTCCACGCTGCCCAAGGGGCTGCCGCGCGGTCGGGGACGTACGCGTGGGCATTTCGGGAGGCCACATCCAGGGAGCTCGCAAGGGCCTGTGCCTCCTTGAGGCGTAGTGTCTCTTTCTCCAGCAGCCGATAGCAGATTTGGGAGGACAGCATACCTGCAACGAATGCGTCCCGGATTAAAAGTTCTGTGTGGTCGCTGGCTGAAACTTGTGGGCAGTCACAGTTCCTACCTAGTACCAAGAGTGCGCGGTAGAATTCATCCAGCGATTCCCCCGGGATTTGTCGCCTTGTCACTAGCAGATGTCGGGCGTAAACCTGGTTTACTGGGCGAATGCAGTGTCCTTTCAACAGGGCCATCCCGGCCTCGAAATCGTCCGCATCCTCGATGAGGGTGTAGATCTCTGGGCTCACCCTTGAGTGGAGAACTTGCATCTTCTGGTCCTCCGTGGGTGCAGTCGTGGCCGTCCTGAGGCACCCGTTGAAGCACGCCAGCCAGTGTTTGAAGGATGCCGCTGAGTTTGCCGCTTGGGGGCTGAGTTGCAGACACTCCGGCTTGATTCGGAGCTCCATTCTTTAAAATCTAGTCCAATAAATTGATGCTCGATCAATGACTCCAGAAGCGAGATTGGATGCCAATTGAAGGCTTTATTGGATTAAATGTTTCCCCGAGCAGCGCACGTACAGAATGCAGCTGCTAGGGAGACACAGACTATTATACTCCGCCTTACTGGGCGGAACCAGCAGGCAGGCTTTACCAATGATCTTCCTGTCTCAAGTACCTCCCACACCAATGATCTTACAGCCTCAACCTAGGTACCGTAATACCCCTAATACCAACAACCACGCCTCCCAGGGTCAATGGGCACTATTTTACGGCGCCTGCATGCGGACGTGTTTGTCCAAAGGATCAGGCTGAGAAAGGAGCAGCAGAAACAGAAGAGAAACCAGCACCCTGAGAGACTGAGAGGCTGAGAGACAATTTGCGTGGGACTGCACCGCCTGGTTCTGAAGCCGGAAACAAAGGCGCAGAAAGGAGCGCAGCAGGGCGCAGGAGAAAGGGAGAAAAAGGAAGAGGGGAAAGGGAAGAAAAACAGCGGGCGAATGCTCGGCTCGGAGCCACTCCGAGAAGGGGGCCAGCACACTAACGGGGAAGCTCGCAGCAGGAAGTACGAGCGAGAGGCGGGTGGGGGGGGGGGGGCGCAGTGTATCTCCCGCAGGGGAGAGAGCGCCAGGTGACTGGGGGGGGTGGTAAATATCACATGAGGGGGAATAAGCAGAGGGGTGGGAGGGAGGGGGTGCGGAAGGTCCAAACCCATAGGGGGAACAAAGGGTCGGGGGTGGGGGAAGGACTATAGGCTGGTTACAACAGGCCACACATGGCAACAGGGAAAGAAGATAGCACCGCAAACTTTGGAGTGTCCCCAAACAAAAGGAAACTCCGGAGTGCAGGGCCTCACCCACATGGCGGACATGTTGGGTGGCCCCGGGACAAGGGATACCCTGTGATGCACGATCAATGACCACTAAAGCGAGGTTGTAGTCCAACTGAAGGCTTTAATAAGCTAGATGTTTCCCCCAGCAGCTGAGGTACAGAATGGAGGCTGCTGGGGTGGCACGGGCTCTTAAACCCCGCCTTGCAGGGCGGAGCTACCATACAGCTTGACCAATAGGAAGCATACAATATCTACCAATAGTGTTCCAGCATTACCAGGTACCGTAATACCTCTACACAGATGATCACATTCACCCCCTGTTAAAAAAGAGTCCGGCGGGGGTGGTGGCCTGATACTACAAACATGGTAACGTGGTAGAATTAGTTAAGGAGGTACCATAATACCTCCGTACAGCGTTTTGTAACTATTTACAATTCTAGTAACTATTTACAATTTATGATTTAAATTTACAATTTAAAATGAAGCAATCAATCGATCGGGGGCCCTGGTCGTCCTCTGTGATCGTCGGAGCTTCGGTGGATACTCCAGTGGAGGCTCGGGCGTCTGTGACTCCGGGAGCGTGGCCTCGATCTCTGTGGCAGCTTCGACACCCCTAGATGGTGCTGGTGGGGAAAACGGTTGGCCTGGGAAGGGAGCATCTGCGGGGTGCGTCGGTGGGTGCGGGGGCCTAGACGGGGTAGGCGGGAGGACCGATCGTCCTGTGAGGTGCACTGGTGAGAGGGAGGGTGGGACTTGTGGCTGGCGTGTGCGAGGGGCTCCAGCGGGCGCCAGGTCTCGTAGGGAGACCGTATCTTGTCGGCCGTCGGGGTACGCCATGTAGGCGTACTGGGGGTTAGCGTGGAGAAGATGGACCCTCCCGACCAACGGGTCTGATTTGTGCGCCCGCACGTGTTTTCGGAGCAGGATGGGTCCGGGAGCTGCCAGCCAGGTCGGGAGCGAGGTCCCAGAGGAGGACTTCCTGGGGAAGACAAGGAGACGTTCGTGAGGTGTCTGGTTGGTTGTGGTACAAAGCAGGGACCGGATGGAGTGGAGGGCATCCATGAGGACTTCCTGCCAGCGGGCGACTGGGAGATTGCTGGAACGTAGGGCCACAAGGACAGTCTTCCAGACCGTTCCGTTCTCCCTCGCTACCTGTCCGTTACCCCGGGGGTTGTAACTGGTCGTCCTGCTCGAGGCGATGCCCTTGCTGGGCAGCAATTGACGCAGTTCGGCGCTCATAAAGGAGGACCCCCTATCACTATGTATGTAAGCGGGGAACCCGGACAGTGCGAAGATGCTATGGAGGGCCTTGATGACGGTGGTTGCGGTCATGTCGGGGCAGGGGATGGCGAATGGGAACCGGGAGTACTCGTCAATCACGTTCAGAAAGTACGTGTTGGGGCCAGTGGAGGGGAGGGGGCCTTTGAAGTCCATGCTGAGGCGTTCAAAGGGACGGGAAGCCTTTATCAGGTACGCTTTCTCTGGCCTGTAGAAGTGCGGTTTGCACTCCGCCCAGATTTGGCAGTCCCTGGTGGCTGTCCTGACCTCCTCGATGGAGTAGGGCAGGTTGCGGGTCTTGACAAAATGGAAAAAGCGAGTGACCCCCGGGTGGCAGAGGTCCTCGTGGAGGGCTCGGAGGCGGTCCACTTGTGCGGTGGCACATGTGCCGCGGGACTGGGAATCAGGAGGCTCGTTTAGCTTCCCGGGATGATACAAGATCTCGTAGTTGTAGGTGAAGAGTTCGATCCTCCACCGCAAGACCTTATTGTTTTTTATCTTGCCCCGCTGTGCATTATCGAACATGAAAGCAACCGACCGTTGGTCAGCGAGGAGAGTGAATCTCCTGCCAGCCAGGTAATGCCTCCAATGTCGCACAGCTTCTACTCTGGCCTGGGCCTCCTTTTCGACTGAGGAGTGGCGGATTTCGGAAGCATGGAGGGTACGTGAGAAGAAGGCCACGGGTCTGCCCGCTTGGTTGAGGGTGGCTGCCAGAGCTACGTCAGACGCGTTGCTCTCGACCTGGAAGGGGAGGGACTCGTCGATGGCATGCATCGTGGCCTTTCCAATGTCTGCTTTGATGCGGTTGAAGGCCTGGCGGGCCTCTATCGACAGGGGAAAAGCTGTGGATTGGATCAGGGGACGGGCCTTGTCCGCATAGTTGGGGACCCACTGGGCTTAGTAACTGAAAAACCCTAGGCAGCGCTTCAGGGCCTTGGAGCAGTGAGGGAGGGGGAACTCCATAAGGGGGCGCATGCGTTCAGGGTCGGGGCCTATAACTCCATTTCGCTCTACGTAGCCGAGGATGGCTAAGTGGTCGGTGCTAAACACGCATTTATCCTTGTTGTATGTAAGGTTAAGGGTCTTTGCGGTCTGGAGGAATTTTCAGAGTTTGGTGTCGTGGTCCTGCTGGTCCAGATGGCGACATTATCGAGATACGGGAATGTTGCCCGTAAACCGTACCGGTCAACCATTCGGTCCATCTCGCGCTGGAAGACCGAGACCCCTTTGGTGACACCGAAGGGAACCCTTAAGAAGTGATAGAGCCGCCCATCTGCCTCGAAGGCAGTGTATTTGCGGTCACGAGTGCGGATGGGGAGCTGGGCGTAGGCAAACTTAAGATCCACCGTGGAGAAGGCCTTGTAATGTGCGATCCTGTTTACCAGGTCAGATATGCGGGGGGGAGAGGGTACGCGTCCAGCTGCGTAAACCTGTTGATGGTCTGACTGTATTCGATGACCATCCTATGTTTCTCTCCGGTCTTTACCACCACTACTTGAGCTCTCCAAGGACTGTTGCTAGCTTCAATGACCCCTTCCCTCAGTAGCCTTTGGACCTCTGACCTAATAAAGATCCTTCCTGGGCACTGTACCGTCTGCTCCTGGTGGCGACGGATTTGCAATTCGGGGTGAGGTTCGCAAACAGGTAAGGCGGATCGACCTTGAGGGTCGCGAGGCCGCAGACAGTGAGGGGGGGTATAGAGCCGCCGAATTTGAAAGCTAGACTTTGGAGATTACAGTGGAAGTCTAAACCTAGGAGTGTGGCCGCACAGAGGTAGGGAAGGACGTAGAGCCGGTAATTTTTAAGCTCCCTTCCCTGGACTGTGAGGTTTGCTACACAAAACCCCTTTATCTCTACTGAGTGGGAACCGGAGGCCAGGGAGATTTTTTGATTAACGGGGTGGACGAGGAGAGAACAGCGCCTTACCGTGTCAGGGTGTATGAAGCTCTCCGTGCTCCCAGAGTCGATTAGGCAGGACGTCTCGTTCCCATTGATAAATACAGTCGTTGTAGCAGTTGAGAGTGTTCGAGGCCGGGACTGATCCAGAGTCACCGAGGCTAATCTCAGCAGTTGAGTGTTCTCTTCGGGCGGTGTGCGGTCAGCCGAGCTGGGGTCCTGGGGGTTCATCCAAGATGGCGGCTCCCATTAGTCGCACATGGCTGGGGGTGCACAAAATGGTGGTGCCCATCCATCTAACGTGGCGTCCGCGGGACAACATGGCGGCGCCCGGGGCCTCACGTGGCCCTGGAGTAGGAAGATGGCGGCGCCCGCTGGTCGCACGCAGACCGTGGAAAGGTTTGTGGTGGCGGTCCGCATTCGCCGCCAGAGACCACGGCAACCGCACGGGCCTGACGTACCACCACGAAATGGCCCTTTTTACCGCATCCCTTGCAGGTGGATGCGCGGGCCGGGCAGTGCTGGTGGGGGTGCTTGGGCCTGTCCACAAAGGTAGCAGCGGGGCCCCCAGGGGTTGCCAGGCTGCTTTGCAGCACAAGCTTGTGGGGGGATGGGGGATGTCTTGGGGTCAGCTGCGGAGAGGTTCCACGCTGCCCAGGGGGCTGCCGCGCGGTCGGGAACGTAAGCACGGGCGTTTCTGGAGGCCACATCCAGGGAGCCTGCAAGGGCCCGTGCCTCCTTGAGATGTAGAGTGTCTTTTCCACCAATCACTGGCGGATTTGGGAGGACAGCATACCTGCCACGAAAGCGTCCCGGACCAAGAGTTCAGTGCGTTCGCTCGCCGAAACTTGAGGGCAGCTGCAGTTTCTCCCCAACAGCAGGAGTGCACGGTAGAATTCTTCCAGCGATTCCCCAAGGATTTGTCGCCTCGTTGCTAGCAGATGTCGGGCGTAGAGCTGGTTTACCGGGCGAATATAATGTCCTTTTAGCAGCTCTATTGCTGCATCGGAGTCTTCCGCTTCCTCGATGACGGTGTAAATCTCCGGGCTCACGCTCGAGAGCAGGACTTGCATTTTCTGTTCTCCCGTGGGTGTGTTTTCTGCCGTCCCCAGATATCCTTTAAAACACACCAGCCAGTGCTTGAAGATTGCCGCTAAGTTTGCCGCATGGGGGCTGAGTTGCAGACACTCCGGCTTGATTCGGAGCTCCATCCTTTTAAATCTAGCTTATTAAATTGATGCACGATCAATGACCACTAAAGCGAGGTTGTAGTCTAACTGAAGGCATTAATAAGCTAGATGTTTCCCCAGCAGCTCAGGTACAGAATGAAGGCTGCTGGGGCGGCATGGGCTCTTATACCCCGACTAGCAGGGTGGAGCTACCATACAGCTTGACCAATAGGAAGCATACAATTTCTACCAATGGTTTTCCAGCATTACAAGGTACCTTAATACCTCTACTACCACACCCCAGAGCTCAGGGGTGAAGACGGTTACGGCCCCAGGGGGACAGTACATCGTGGTCAGCAGGGTCCTGGAAGGGGCACCAGTGGTCCTTGTTAGCGCATACAAAGAACAAAGAAAAGTACAGCACAGGAACTGGCCCTTCGGCCCTCCAAGCCCGTGCCAACTATGCTGCCCGTCTAAACTAAAATCTTCTATACTTCCTGGGGTCCGTATCCCTCTATTCCCATCCTATTCATGTATTTGTCAAGATGCCTCTTAAATGTCACTATCGTCCCTGCTTCCACCACCTCCTCCGGCAGCGAGTTCCAGGCACCCACTACCCTCTGTGTAAAAAACTTGCCTTGTACATCTCCTCTAAACCTTGACCCTCGCACCTTAAGCCTATGCCCCCAGTAATTGACCCCTCTGCCCTGGGGAAAAGCTTCTGACTATCCACTCTGTCTAAGCCCCTCCTCCCAACTCAGGAGTGAGATTATTGCCTATAAGTTTTTTTTCAATAATTTTAGAGTACCCAATTCATTTTTTCCAATTAAGGGGCAATTTAGCGTGGCCAATCTACCTACCCTGCACATCTTTGGGTTGTGGGGGCGAAGCCCACGCAAACACGGGGAGAATGTACAAACTCCACACGGACAGTGACCCAGAGCCGGGATCGAACCTGGGACCTCAGCGCCGTGAGGCAGCAGTGCTAACCCACTGCGCCGCCGTGCTGCCCCATTATTGCCTGTATGAAATGAAAAATGAAAATCACTTATTGTCACAAGTAGGCTTCAAATGAAGTCACTGTGAAAAGCCCCTAGTCGCCACATTCCGGCACCTGTTCGGGGAGGCCGGTACGGGAATTGAACCGTGCTGCTGGCCTGCTTGGTCAGCTATTTAGCCCTGTGCTAAACCAGCCCCTATAAAGCAAGCAGAGACAGGGAAGAGAGGACAGCTAGGCAACAGCTAGCACGGAGTTCATAAAAGGAAACGATGACGGAAATCCCCAACATAGACACACACCGACTCATCACGGGAGGGGACTTTACCTGTGTACGGGACCCACAGACATACAGGTCCAACCCCAAAACAGGGAAGACCTCTAACATGGCGAAAGAACTCAGCACAATAATGGAGCAGGTGAGGACAGTGGACCCATGGAGGTTCACACACCCAGGGGAGAAGGAGCTCTCCTTCTTCCCCCAGGTACATAAGGTTTTTACATGCATAGACTTCTTTGTGGTGGGGAAAACGGTGCTTCCAGGGATGGTAAGAGCAGAATATTCCGCAATCGTGATCTCCGACCAAAACTCCACACCACGTGGGTATGAGGTTGGAGATGGGTCGTGCCCAGCGCTCCCCGTGGAAGTCGGGCATGGCCCTCCTGGCCGACGAGGCTTTCTGTGAGACAATGTCACCAGCTACAGATTGGAATATCACCAATAACCAGAATGGGGAGGTCTCACCCTCCACGTTCTGGGAGGGGCTGAAGGCTGTGATCAGGGGTGAGATTATTGTCTATGAAGCACGTCGAGACAGGGAAGAGTGGGCTGCTAGTCAACAGCTGGTCGACTCCATACTGGAGATAGACCAACGATATTCCATGGCCCCGACCGTGGAGCTTCTGGCGGAGAGGAAAAAGCTACAAATCGACTTTGCACCATTAGAACTGGGAGAAGTTATGGAGAGCATCAACCCCATGCAGGCGGGGAAGGCCCCGGGACCAGATGGATTCCTGGTAGACTTCTATAATAAATTCTGGAGGGCTCTGGCCCCACACCTGCGGTAGATGTTCACAAACTCACTAGCAAGGAGCATCCTGCGGCCTACGCTGGCACAAGCCTCAACCTCGCTAATACCCAAGAGAGGCAAAGGCCCAACAGAACGCGGGTCTTCGGGCCACATCTCGCTGCTCAATGTGGACGCGGAAACACTGGCCAAATTCCTAGCCAGGCCACTGGAGAAGTACGTACCAGAGGTGGTCGCAGAGGACCCAACGGGCTTTGTTAAGGGTAGACAGCTAACGTCAAACATCAGGCGCCTGCTCAACATGATAATGACCCCATTTGGTGGGAGAACACCACAGGTGATCATCTCCCTGGATGCAGGTCTTCGACAGAGTCGAGTGAAAGTACCTCATAGTGATACTGGAGCGGTTCGGGCTTGGAGCAGGGTTCACAGCCTGGGTGAAACTTTTGTGCAACACTCCCAGAGGCTTGTATGGGCGAATGTTGGGAAAGGCAGGCTCCCCAAAGGACGAGACAAGGGAAAAATAGGAGGAAGAGCTAGGGATTGAAATATTGTAGGTACTCTGGAGTGAAGCACTGAACAGGGTCAACTCCACCTCCACGTGCACAAGGCTAAAGCTCACGCAATTGAAAGAGGTGCACAGAGCACACCTGACTAGAACCCGAATGAACAGTTTCTTCCTGGGGGTGGAGGACAAATGTGAGCGGTGCCACAGGGGCCCGGCCAACCACACCCACATGTTTCGGCATGCCCCAAACTTGTCGGGTTCTGGACGGCCTTCTTCGAGGCAATGACCAAGGTTGTGGGCGTGAGGGTGGAGCCGAGCCCAAAGGTGGCAGCCTTCAGGGCATTAGACCAGCCAGAACTCTGGGCGGAATTCTCCCCCCCAACGCCATCCGACATCTTCTTGCGGGGAGGACAACAACCGCGCATGCGCGGGTGACGTCATTTATGCGGCACCGCTTTTACGCGGCGCCAAGGCCCGGCACGCGTAAATGACACGGCGCCTCTCCTAGCCCCCCGGGGGCGGGAGAATAGGGGGCTGGGAACGGCCTCCGACGCCGGAGTGAAACACTCCGGTTTTCACTCCGCCGTCGGGACTTCGTCTCCCGATGGGAGAATTGCGCCCTCTTTCTGGGGAAGAGGGCCGGCAACCTAGCCTGTGCCTCCCCAAACGCCCGCCGAAGAATCCTGCTCGGCCGGTGATCAGCAATGCCACCCAAAGCTGCAGACTGGCTGGCCGACCTATCGGGATTTCTCCAAGTGGAGGAGATCAAACACACCATCCGAGGATCGGACGAGGGCTTCCACAAAGAGTGGGGGCCATTCACCAACTTCTTCCAGGACCTGTTTGTAGCCAACAGCCAATAGAGCAAAGGGGAGGGGGTGGGGCTCACAGAGAGACCACAAGCAGAAACAAATGGAGGGGGAAAATAAGGAGGCATATACACAGATAACACCCCCCCCCCCCCCCCCCCACCCCACCCACCTCCCAGTCTGCAGTCTGAAAGTATTGTAAATACTGGGCAGACGACCGGGATTGATTTAGCACTGTGTAATATATGTGTAACTATCCGACCTTGCTATATATGATCATGAAAAACCAATAAAGAAAACATCCTATGTACAAAAATGGGGAAAGGGGGTGAAGGGTAGGCAAGGGGGTTTGGGGCTATTTCTAATGGTTAGCTGGTGTAATTTGTATCTGGTTTGCACAGATTTATCAAATGAAAACCTCTAATAGAATCATTTTTTTATAAACTGCCGTTTATTGTCCACAATGCAAATTTGAGCTGTCCCCAATTGAAATAATTGTGCACAGCTCCGAGTCTCCGTATTGGAAAAAAGGATATGGAGGCACGGGAGAAGGTTCAATTAAAAACAAAATACAAGTGCGACGCCAGAAGTGAAAGGGAAGATTGAGCAGGCTGGGGTTCTTCTTTTCTGTCGAATGTTAGCTGCATTGAAGAGGAGGCTAGATACCTGCATGTGTGAGGAAGGAATAGAAGGATGTATGCTTTTAGAGTGGGAGGAACAAGAGGCGGCTGATGTGGGGTATAAACACCAGCATATATTAGTTGAACCAAATGGCCTGTTTCTGTGCTATGAATTCTACATAGTTCCAAGTAATATTGGCGGATGTCAGACAGATTGATGGACATGATATGACAAGCCCTGAGGCTCGAAACGCAGCAACACTGAGCATTGTTTCAGCCACTGGCAGCAGAAGCATCAAATAAAAAAGCTTCTTAAAATGACACATGGCAAACAATACAACCTCTCAGTCACAAGACTCTTCCTTTGCAGCGTGGGAGTGTAATAAACCCTTTAATGTGATTATGTTGCCTTGGAACAGGAAAATCCTTCACATGTTCACAGTAGGAAATTGTTATACGTTATATTTTATATTTTGTTGTACTAATGTTATTAAAAAGCCCTGGGCTCAAATACATACAGTATGTCTGCTAAAGCTGCGATACAGGGCTACTAAAGGGCGAGGCAATCATAGATTTTAACCATTTACATGTTTACAGAGAGATGGTGAATGAAATATTGTTTTGTTTGCTGAAGGCTCCCTGGGGTGTAGATAACTTGAGGGATTGTGTTTAGTTCTAGCTATGCAGATCATGGGACATCTAAGTGAGATCCAGATGATGTAATTAATGGGAGGAGCCAGGTCCGTCTGTAGTTTTGCAATCTGTCATAAGATTTTAAGTTGAACAGCAGGTTTGCCAAACGATATGAGTCTGGCAAGACAGAAGTATTTTCAGGTTGTTCCTGAAATAGTCTCTCTCCAAAAGCTGCAAGTAAACCTGATTGCTAACTTTATTAAGGAGTGGATTTTGAACTCTATTGGATTGCGTAGCGAGTAGAAGTTCTTTTCTTTTATTTAAGAACTGTTTAACTGTTTTTAAATGTCAATTCATTGTTTAAAATATATCAATTGGTCAGAATCATTACCCTTGGGGTAAAGTAATTGATCCTCAAAGTTTTACAAATTGCAATTTGTTTGGGGTTTATTGTCCGGTATCCTAACAAACGTTGGGGTCTGGATCAGGATCCTAACGAATGTTAAAGTCTGGACCGATATCTTAACAAAAGTCAGGGTCTCCGGCATCTTAACAAAAGTTGGGTTCTGGTCCGGTGTCTTTTTTTTTTTAAATATTTTTATTCTCCTCCTTTTTCACATTTTCTCCCAAATTTACACCCAACAATAAACAATAATCAGTAACGAACGTAATGTCAATCCCCATATCAATAACAACGATCCCATCCTCCCACCAAACCCCCAGACATTAGCCCGCACGTTAACATAAACAAATGACAAAAAGGAATCAGGAATCACCCATAGTTACCATTAATACATACAGTCCCCCATCCCCCAATCCTTCCAGACACCCCCCCTAATGTTTGATGCGTTCCAATTCTTGAAAGTGCATAATGAATAATTGCCCATGTATTGTAGAACCCCTCCATCCTTCCCCTCAGTTCAAATTTGGCCTTTTCAAGCGTCAAGAATTCCAACAGGTCCCCCTGCCACGCCAAGGCACAGGGTGGAGAGGTTGCTCTCCAACCCATCAGGATCCGCCTTCGGGTGATCACCCAGGTTAAGGCTACAACATCTGCCTCCGCGCCCGTTTCCAACCCCGCTTGGTCTGACACCCCGAATATGGCCTCCCGAGGGCCCGGGTCCAGTTTCACATGCACCACTTTAGAGATTACCCTAAAAACCTCCTTCCAGTAATCCTCCAGCTTTGGACAGGACCAAAACATATGAATGTGATTTGCACACCCCCCCCGCCCCCCCCCCCACCCCAGCAATGTTCAAACACACGTCTTCTACTCCCTCAAAGAGCCGGCTCATCCTCGCCCTTGTGAGGTGTGCTCTGTATACCATCTTCAGCTGTATCAGCCCCAACCTCGCACACGAGGTGGAGGCATTCACCCTCCGGAGCACCTCACACCAGAACCCCTCCTCCATACCCTCTCCCAACTCTTCCTCACACTTTGCGCCGATCCCTTCCAGCGGCACCTACTCCTCTTCCAAAATAGCCCCGTAAACCGCCGATACTACCCCCTTCTCCAGTCCCCCTGTCGTCAGCACCTCCTCCAGCAATGTGGGCACTGGCTCTATTGCGAAGCTCTGTATCTCCTTTCTGGCAAAGTCTCAAACCTGCATGTATCTAAATATTTCCCCCTGCTCCAGCCTGTACTTCGCTCCCAGCTCCTTCAATCCTGCAAACCGACCCCCAAGAAACAAATCTTTTAGTGTCCTAATTCCTTTCTCCTCCCCTCTCAGAAAATTTCCATCCCACTTCCCTGGCTCAAATCTATGGTTCCCCCGAATCGACATTTCTGGTCCGGTAACCTAACACATGTTGGGGTCTCGACCCGTATCCTAACACATGTTGGAGTCTGGTCCGGTATCCTCACACATGTTGTGGTCTGGTCCGGTATCCTAACACATGTTGGGGTCTGGTCCGGTGTCCTAACACATGTTGGGGTCTGGTCCGGTATCCTAACACATGCTGGGGTCTGGTCCGGTTTCCCAACACATGTTGGGGTCTGGTCCGCTATCCTAACACATGTTTGGGTCTGGTCTGGTATCCCAACACATGTTGGGGTCTGGTCCGGTATCCTAACACATGTTGGGGCCTGGTCCGGTATCCTAACACATGTTGGGGTCTGGTCCGGTATCCCAACACGTGTTGATCTCTGGTACGGTATTCTAACGCGAGTTGTGGTCTGGACTGGAATCCCAAGACATGTTGGGGTCTGGTCCGGTATCCAAACACGTGTTGGGGTCTGGTCCGGTATCTTAACACGTGTTGGGATCTGGTCCGGCTTCCTAACGCATGTTGGTGTCTGGTCCGGTATCCCAACACGTGTTCGGGTCTGGTTGTGTATCCTAACACATGTTGGAGTCTGGTCCGGTATCCTCACACTTGTTGTGGTCTGGTCTGGTATCCCAACATGTGTTGGGGACTTGTCCGGTATCCCAACAAGTGTTCGGGTCTGGTCCTGTATCCTAACACATGTTGGAGTCTGGTCCGGTATCCTCACACATGTTGTGGTCTGGTCTGGTATCCCAACATGTGTTGGGGTCTGGTCCGGTATCCTAACACATGTGGCGGTCTGGTCCAGTATCCCAACACGTGTTGGGGTCAGGTCCGGTATCCTAACACATGTTGGGGTCTGGTCCTGTATCCTAATACATGTTGGGGTCTGGTCCGGTATCCTAACACATGTTGGGGTCTGGTCCGGTATCCTAACACATGTTGGGGTCTGGTCCGGTATCCTAACACATGTTGGGATCTGGTCCGGTATCCTAACACATGTTGTGGTCTGGTCTGGTATCCCAACACGTGTTAGGGTCTTGTCCGGTATCCCAACACTTGTTGGGGTCAGGTCCGGTATCCTAACATGTGTTGAACTCTGGTACGGTATCCTAACACATGTTGGGATCTGGTCTGGTATCCTAACACATGTTGTGGTCTGGTCTGGAATCCCAAGACATGTTGGGGTCTGGTCTGATATCCAAACACGTGTTGGGGACTGGTCTGGTATCCTAACACGTGTTGGGATCTGGTCCGGCTTCCTAACACATGTTGGTGTCTGTTCCAGTATCCCAACAGGTGTTCGGGTCTGGTCCTGTATCTTAACACATGTTGGTGTCTGGTCCGGTTTCCTAACACATGATGGAGTCTGGTCCGGTATCCCAAAACGTGTTGGGGGTCTGGTCTGGTATCCTAACACATGTTGGGGTCTGGTCTGTTATTCTAACGCATGTTAGAGTCTGGTCTGGAATCGCAACACATGTTGGGGTCTGGTCCAGTATCCTGATGCATGTTGAGGTCTGGTCCGGCTTCCTAACACATGTTGGAGTCTGGTCCGGTATCCTGATACATGTTGGGGTCTGGTCCAGCTTCATAACACATGTTGGGGTCTGGTCCGGCTTCCTAACACGCGTTGGGGTTTGGTCCCGGATTCCAACACATGTAGGAGTCTGGTCCGGTATCCTAACACATGTTGGGGTCTGGTCCTGGATTCTAACACATGTTGGGGTCCGGTCCGGTACCCTAACACATGTTGTGGTCTGGTCCGGTATCCTAACACATGTTGGAATCTGGTCTGGAATCCCAACACATGTTGGGGTCTGGTCCGGTATCCCAACACGCGTTGGGGTTTGGTCCCGGATTCCAACACATGTTGGAGTCTGGTCCGGTATCGTAACACATGTTGGGGTCTGGTCCGGTGTCCTAACACATAGAACATAGAGCGAACCTCTGTCCTAGATTAATCATAGATTATCATAGAATTTACAGTGCAGATGGATTCTGGCCTGGAATCCCAACACAGGTTGGGGTCTGTTCCCGGATTCTAACACATGTTGGTTTCTTGTCCGGTAACCCAACACGTGTTGGGGCCTGATCCCGGATTCTAAGATGTTGGGGTCTGGTCCGGTATCCCAACACATGTTGGGATCTGGTCCGGTATCCTAACACGTGTTGGGGTCTGGTCCGGTATCCTAACACGTGTTGGGGTCTGGTCCGGTATCCTAACACCTGTTGGGATCTGGTCCGGTATCCTAACACGTGTTGGGGTCTGGTCCGGTATCCTAACACGTGTTGCGGTCTGGTCCGGTATCCTAACACGTGTTGGGGTCTGGTCCGGTATCCTAACACGTGTTGCGGTCTGGTCCGGTATCCTAACACGTGTTGGGGTCTGGTCCGGTATCCTAACACGTGTTGCGGTCTGGTCCGGTATCCTAACACATGTTGGGGTCTGGTCCGGTAGCCCAACACATGTTGGGATCTGGTCCGGTATCCTAACACGTGTTGGGGTCTGGTCCGGTATCCTAACACGTGTTGCGGTCTGGTCCGGTAGCCCAACACATGTTGGGATCTGGTCCGGTATCCTAACACGTGTTGCGGTCTGGTCCGGTAGCCCAACACGTGTCTGGTCCGGTATCCTAACACGTGTTGGGGTCTGGTCTGGGATTCTAACAATAGATTGAATGAAATAGTGTTTGGAGGGAGGGATGTGAAAGTTTAATAATATTACTGGTAAATCACTCCCTACAAATGGACGGAAATATTGCAGAAATGTTTTTTTGACGAAGTGATTAGAAGTGAGACGGGAGATGGATCGATTGGATGAGAAAGGAAAAGCAAGAGTTTGGAAGGGTTGAAGAGAGGGAAAGAAGGAAAGTTGAGGCAGAATGTCCAGAGCCTGGTGCCAACTACTGCCACCGCGCCCGGGAGATTCGGGCATGAGGTCATCAGCCGGTCAAGGGGCGGGGTGTGCACAGGCCCCGCCCCTTTCTCCAGCTCCGCCCTCTCCTCTGAGCCCCGCCCCTATAGCTCCGCCCTCCGCCTGGCCCCGCCTCTGCTTTGGTCTGCCCCTTCTAGCCCCGCCCACTAATTAGCCTGCCCCTTCTAGCCCCGCCCCACCTCCTGTAACACCGCCAAAGCACTTGCCCTCCCACTCCCCTCCCCCAGCCTTGTAGCCCCGCCCTATCCCTCCAGGACACGCCCCAGTCCCTCTAGCCCCGCCCCTCTGTCACCTCGCCCCGCCTATTCTCGACGCTCCCCTCTCGCTCTGACCCAGCCATGGACTCAGGCTCCGCCCCTGGACCTCTCTGCCCACCCCCTCCACGTGCCGAGCCCCCTCAGTGCAACGCCCTCCCCGGCCCCGCCCCTAAAGTGCCACGCCCCGGGCCCCGCCCCTAAAGTGTCACGCCCCGGGCCCCGCCCTCTCCCGCCCCGGGCCCCGCCCTCTCCCGCCCCGGGCCCCGCCCTCTCCCGCCCCGGCCCCGCCCTCTCCCGCCCCGGGCCCCGCCCTCTCCCGCCCCGGGCCCCGCCCTCTCCCTGATGGACGCCGGCGGCTCTCCGAGCGGGGACCCGAGCCCGGGCAGTCCGGAGAGTTCGCGCCGCGGCCTGGGCACGGAGGAGCGGGAGACGCCGGAGGAGCGGCCGGGGCTGAGGGAGCGGGGTCAGGCGGTGGCGGCGGGCGAGGGGCGCTGGCTCCGCGGCTGCATGGAGCCCCCGGCCCCGGAGGGAGGCGGCGGGGGGCCCGGGCTCAGCGCCGACACCTTCCCGCTGCTCTTCGACTCGGACGGGAGGCTGGTCAGAGAGTCTCAGTTCAGGAAACTCATCTTCAAGGAGGGTGAGTGATGGCCACCAGGGTCGAATAGCTCGGCGGGGAGTGATGCCTACCCAGGTCGAACAACCTTGGGATTGTGATGCCTTCCAGGAATGAACAGCCTGTTGCAGAGTGACGCCTTTCAGGGCTGAGCAACCCGTTAGTTTGATGTCATCCAGGTCTGAACAACCATGGGACCAAGATGCCTTCTAAGGGTGAATAGCCCATTGGGTGTGATGCCTGCCTGGAATGAACAGCCAATTGAGTGTGATGCCTGCCAGGAATGAACAGCCCATTGGTTGTGATGCCTGCCAGGAATGAACAGCCCATAGGGTGTGATGCCTGCCAGGAATGAACAGCCCATGGGGGTGTGATGCCTACCTAAAACATAATAATCTGCATTGTCACAAGTCTGCTTACATTAGCACTGCAATGAAGTTACTTTGAAAATCCCCTAGTCGCCACACTCTGGCGCCTGTTCGGGTACACAGAGGGAGAATTCAGAATGTCCAAATTATCTAACAGCACGTTTTTCAGGACTTGTGGGAGGAAACCGGAGCACCCGGAGGAAACCCACTCAGACACTGGGAGAACGTGCAGACTCCGCACGGACAGCGACCCAAGCCGGGAATCGAACCTAGGACCCTGGAGCTGTGAAGCAACAGTGCTAACCCACTGTACCACTTGCTGACCACTATAGCTTTGCACAGCCACTAGATATCTCAAGGCACTTTATAACCAACATTGAAGTGTTGTAACGACTCGGATACAAGTGGGTAGAAACCATGCTTCAGCTGCTTGTGGTTGGAGCAGACCAGGAGTAACATGCACAGCTCTGGACATCACTCCTCAGCAGGGATGTATTAGTCTGGGAGGGAGGGCAGAACAGATTCAGCAAAATGCTACCGGGACTCCAAGGGTTAAATTATATGGAGGGAGTACACAAATCAGTGACCAAAAGGAGTAATTTGATCAATGTTTTCAAGCTAGGCTGGGAGCAAACGCAATGGAAGCTGAGTAAATTTGAACCAATGTGGGTGAAGTCACGCATTTAAAGATGCGTCTCTCTGTGTTTCTGACTGAGTAATATGCCGATAATGTAACTTGTGACTGACATTGGGTGGGGGTGGGGGGGCGGTGGAAAGAATTTGTGCTTTTTCCCCTGCTGGTAATAGTGATGGTAGTTCAGAGTCTCGGGCTGTTGGACTGTGTTGACAGAAGGATGTGTTTGGCAACAGATGGTTGGGGTGTTCTGTGTTGACAGTGCAGTAAATGATGCTAATTTATTCATGTTTATTGCTGGATTCAAGCAGAAGCGTTCCTAATTGTAAGAGCTACATCTGGGGAAACTCTCAATTCAACAGTTGTATGCACGGCTGAGCAAAGATTCTGACCTTTCGGCTTTTTGAACCTTCCTGCGCAACTAGGCATTATCAAATCGGAGCGTTGTTACCCCTGTAAGGACAGGTGTGTGCTGAATCTAACAGGCCATTCGGCCCATCTGCTCTGTGCTGGTGTTTAAGCTCTACACGGCCTCTTCATCTCGCCCTATCAGCCTGTTCTTCCACTTGAGGACATTACCAGTGCGGTGGATAACGGGGAGCCAGTGGATGTGGTATATCTGGATTTCCAGAAAGCCTTTGACAAGGTGCCACACAAAAGGTTGCTGCATAAGATAAAGATGCATGGCATTAAGGGTAAAGTAGTCACATGGATAGAGGATTGGTTAATTAATAGAAAGCAAAGAGTGGGGATTAATGGGTGTTTCTCTGGTTGGCAATTAGTAGCTAGTGGTGTCCCTCAGGGATCAGTGTTGCGCCCACAATTGTTCACAATTTACATAGATGATTTGGAGTTGGGGACCAAGGGCAATGTGTCCACATTTGCAGACGACACTAAGATGAGTGGTAAAGCAAAACGTGCAGAGGATACTGGAAGTCGGCAGAGGGATTTGGATAGGTTAAGTGAATGGGCTAGGGTCTGGCAGATAGAATACAATGTTGACAAGTGTGAGGTTATCCATTTTGGTAGGAATAACAACAAAAGGGATTATTATTTAAATGATAAAATATTAAAACATGCTGCTGTGCAGAGAGACCTGGATGTGCTAGTGCATGAGTCCCAAAAAGTTGGTTTACAGGTGCAACAGGCTCGCACTCCTAATGCAGTACTGGGGGAGCACTGTGCTGTCTGAGGTGCTGTCGTTCGGGTGGGAGGTCACCTCTCTCGGGTGGGTGTAAAAGCTCCCCGGGACATTATCCCAAAGATGAGCAGGGGAAAAGTTCTGCCCATTGATCCACAACCGCTTATCTGCTCATTATCGCATTGCTGTTTTGGAATCTTGCTGTGCACAAATTGGCCTTTGCGTTTCCTACTTTCCAACCGCTGATTGCACGCCGAAGCTGCCTCACCGGCTTGAAAAGTGCCGCGGAGTGTCCCGAGGTCGTGAAAGGCGCTATCAAAATGTAGAAACCGTTGCCAAGGTAACCCTGCCTTGCGACACCTGTGCAATCTCGTCGTCACCTTTTATTGAATTCGGGGGGGAAAAAAACTAAAAGCGGTTTTCCACCTCTTGCCCGGGGGAATGAAGACACGGGCTTGAGGGAGCAGTTTGTTAATGTGTGTGGCCCGGGCTCTCGCACACAATTTGCTGTGTGCAAGGTCGCAGGCGAAAGTCCAAAAAGCTTATTCCAGTTATTTTTTTTCCAGCCTTTTAAAATAGGACCGAGGGGCAGCACAGTGGATAGCACAGTTGCTTCACAGCTCCAGGGTCCCAGGTTCGATTCCCCGCTGGGTCACTGTCTGTGCGGAGTTTGTACGTTCTCCCCGTGTGTGCGTGGGTTTCCTCCGGGTGCTCCGGTTTCCTCCCACAGTCCAACGATGTGCAGGTTAGGTGGACTGGCCATGCTAGATTGCCCTTTGTCCAAAAAAGATTAAATGGGGGTTACTGGGTTACGGGCATAGGGTAGATACATGGGCTTGAGTAGGGTGCTCTTTGTAAGGGCCGATGCAGACTCAATGGGCCGAATGGCCTCCTTCTGCACTGTAAATTCTATGAAAGCCGCCTGATTCTGTATTCACATAATTTGGCCTGAGGCAGTTTGCCAGAAATAAGCATTTTAAGAATACAGTAATTGTCAGTTTCGACAGAAGGCACTGTGACTCTAACGCTTGTACACCAGGCCCGCTCCGCTCAGGACTGTCTATTCATAAGGACAGTGTAGGGAATTGTGTTTTGATTATTATTCCCAGTCACCCTGCTGTGATATCTGTAATAATAAATGGCAAGGTTTGACACTCGTGAGTCTTCGATAGACATGTGACAAGACGGGAACTGTCCCCTCCATCACATCAAAAAGTTTCTGGATTGCTGTATGTATTTTTAGCATTTTAACAGGGCTGCATGCATCCATATGGAGCGTCTGTGTTTAAGGGGAAACTTGTACTGAAAGCGAAGCAGGAGAAGCACACAGGGAGAAAGGAGAGTGGGAGCAGGCTCGGTTATTACTGTTACGTTAATTATGTTGTTAAGGGTAAGTGGGTGGAGGACATGGGTTGATTCAAATATCTTGGACACATAAAGGGTCTGCTCGGACCCGATGGTGGGTGTCGAGGCAACTCAAGTGTGCGGTGGACTCCCGTCTGAACTGACCCCTGTTCGGAAAGAATTCTGCAATGATCCTGCGACCCCCCCCCCCATCCCCCACACCTCTGTCAGGAGCCGCAACCCCACGTTTTGAGCCATCACACGGAAATTTCCTCCTTGCCCTTCCAGTCGCCGCAGGGGTGGGGAGGGTGATGCATTTCCTGTACGGCCTGATGCTGCACGCCCTCCAGCTTCCTGCCTTCCTCCACCATCGGGGCTCGCCTTGGCGATCTGTTTTGGCCGGGGGGGGAGGGGGGGGGGTCGTAGAATCATAGATTTACAATGCAGAAGGAGGCCATTCGGCCCATTGAGTCTGCACCAGCCTTTGGAAAGAGAACCCTACTTAAGTCCACTTCTCCACCCTATCCCCGTAACCCCACCTAACCTTTTGGACACGCTAAATTGCCCCTTAATTTGGGGGGGGGAATAATTGGGTACAAAGAGGGTACGACCGCGGCTATATCCACGAGGGAGCTCGACTTTCCATGGCCAGTGGGCACCGCAGGGGGCTGGAGTCCACCGCCAACCCCGGGGAATTGTAGTTTGGTTTGGTTCGTTAAACTTCCTTTTGCGTTCTTACTGCAAAGCCTCACCGAGAGCTGTCGCCCCGCCGTCCACTAGTCGATTTGCTTTGACCATTTGTTTTCTGTGAAGAGACTCTAAATTTTAGAGAGAGTGCCGGGACGTTTGGCTAGTCGTCGGGGAATAGACCTATCTCACGCATTCTGTAAACGAACCAACCACCCACCACTAAATGGATTTGCAACTCGTTCCGTACTTGAGCATCTGGGTTGAGATCCACTTATCACCTTGTGGTGCCTGAACACCAGTGGAGGCACGCTGGGCTGGATGGTGGCGTGCATTCTAACTGATCTCCCTTTCTTTGATGAAGGTTGCTTCCTGAAAACAAACTGTTTGTCTTGATGTGGGCGGCAACGGGTTAAAGCACCACAACCATTACTTTCGAGGGCTCGGGGCTCTGCTTTAAGGGTTAAGCAGGCTGCCTTTTGTGGGAGATCATCAAGAACTCGCTGCACCTCTGAAATCCTTGGTTGCCTCTGAAGTTTTCAAAGGCTTGATCTGGCTGGTTGGTCTTGACACAGTTACTTGACATGCAGGTTGCATCTTGAAGTGCCAAGTTCAAACACATTAACCTCAAAACTATATTTACTTTGAACCATCCAAACCCGCCTTTAATCTGGGTGAGTTGTAAGCTCATGTTGGCAGGTGATGCGAGTGTAGCTTCCTGCTCTCTAAATGCTCGGTTTCCACTTGTGGTGGTTGAGGTATGACTCCTGAGGCAGGAACATCATCACTTTCTGATCTTCAAAGATGCGGTTAAAAGTTTCAACAGTGTTTTTGACCAGCTTATAGAGGCATAGTGTCCATCAAGCTTGCACTGACAAAAGCTATTCTAATCCCACGTTCCAGCACTTGGCCCACTGCCTTGGATATTATGGCATTTCAAGTGTTCATCCAAGTACTTTTAAAAAAAAAAAAAATGTATTCTCCTTTTTCACATTTCCTCCCACATTTACATCCATCAACAATAAACAATAATCAGCAAGATATGTCAGTCCCCATAATAACAACGATCCCATCTACCCACCAACCCCCAAACCTCAACCCGCATGTTTACATAAACAAATGATAAAAAGGAATCAGGGATTACCCGTAGTCACCCTTAATCTTACACAGCTCCCCCCACCTCACTCCGGCCAGCGTGGAGGCCCCCGCCCAGGTCCCTTTCCCACTTGCCCGGCCCTAGGAAAGCCCAAAGATCCCCTTTTAGCACACAAACCCCGCATATCCACCTACACCCCAAAGAGCCCTCATTTCGAGTGAAAGTCCCGTCCCTTCCCTTGTCCAAATATATACCACATTGGCTCCTTTAATCTCTACACCCGCGCGCAGTGATACAAAAAAGAAGAAAATACAGTCATGAGGTTACATTGGCACATGGCCATTCCCCAATTTGTCAGTTCTGCCACAGTCCTTCTGCTTTCGCAAACTCCTCCGCTGCTTCCGCCGTTCCAAAATAAAAGTCCCTGAGCTTGTAAGTCACCCTCAGCTTCGCTGGATATACAATGCCGCACCGCACCTTGCTAATGTACGGTGCCCTCTTCACCCGGTGGAAGGCAGCCCGCCTCCTTGCCAGCTCCACCGTAAAGTCCTGGTATACACGTATACCAGCTCCAGCCCACTGCACCACCCGCTTCTGCTTGGCCCAGCTCAGGACCTTCTTCACACTGTACCTACGGAAGCACTGAGTCACTGCCCTTGGCGGCTCACTCGCCTTTGGTACAGGCCTCCACGACCGATGAGCCCAATCCAGTTCATATCGGGAGGGATCCTCCCCCTCCCCCAATAGTTTTGCCAGCATCGCGGCAAAATACTCAGTCGGCTTCGGTCCTTCAACTCCTTCGGGCAGCCCCACAGTCCTTAAGTTCTGTCGCCTGGATCTGTTTTCCAGGTCTTCCATTTTGCCTCGCAGATCCTTGTTAGTATCCATCACCTTCCGCATCTCTTTCCCCATCGAGGCAAGTTGATCACCGTGCTACAATAACGTCTCCTCCACTTCCTTCAGCGCCTCCCCTTGCTCTCGCACCTCCGCCACTGCGCTCGCCACTTCCGTCCTCACCGGGGAAACCGCCTCCTCCACCAGCACACTCAAAGCCTCCCTCGTCTCCTTCCTCACCGTCTCCATGCATTTCGCAATCTGCGCCAACTGCTTTTCAAATTCCGCAGCCATCACCTTAGTTATTTCTTCAGCCGTAAGCAGTGCGGCCTCCCCTGGTGCTCCAGCCTCCGTTTCCCTTGGTGACCCCGCGGTGACCTTTCCACTCCCCGACGGACCTCCGGCTGTTTTTTTTCCGGCCGTTTTCTTGCTCACCCTCAACATTTTTCTTTGTTCTTTTTTCCTCCTGTGTCTTCACTGTGCCTCCTCCGTGCCTTCTCCCTGCTTCTGCCGCCTCCGCGGACCCTGGGACCGGGCTTAAAGCCCCGAAAATGCCGTTGCCGAACGGGAGCCCTCCATTGTGCGGCCGCCTCCCGCCCGCCATCACCGGAAGCCCCCATCCAAGTACTTTTTAAGGGTTGTGAGGTTTCCGGCCTCACCTACCCTCCCAGGCAATGCATTCCAGATTCCCACCACCCTCTGGGAGAAATAGTTTCTCCTCAAATCCCCTATAAACCTCCTCCCTTTCACCTTAAATTTAAGCCTCCTTGTTACTGACCCTTCAACTAAGGTGAACAGCTGCTGTCTATCCACCCTGTCCATGGCCTTCATATGTCCATGCCCCTCATAATCTTACATTCCTCAGTCAAGTCCCCTCTCGGGCTTCTCTGCTCCGAAGAACACAACCCAAGCTTATCCAGCCTCTCTTCATAGCTCAAACGCTCCAGCCCCGGCAACATCCTGATGAATCTCCTCGGCACCTTCTCTAGTGCAATCATATCCTTTCCACAGTGCTCCAGCTGTGACCTAACCAAAGTCCTGTACTCCAACATAACCTCCCTGCCCTTATAATCTGTGCCACGACTGATTTAAAAAAAAAAAAAACGCTTATTGTCACACAAGTAGGCTTCAAAGCCCCTAGTCGCCACATTCCGGCGCCTGTTCGGGGAGGCTGTTACAGGAAGTGTCCATCTGACCAATCTGTCTCTATCCTCCTATAACTAAGATCTTCTTCAGTGTCGACCACCCAGCCAATCTTAGTATCCTCAATATATGATATATATATATATGTGTGTGTGTGTAGGGGACCCAGCACTGATCCACTGGGCGCCAACCCTCAGTCACACAAACAGCCTTTTACCGCCACCCTCTGTCTCCTATCACTAAGCCAATTTTGGATCCACTGTGCTACGTTACCCTGGATCTCATGTGCTTTTACCTTCTTTATCAGTCTCCCATGTGGGACCTTATCAAACAAAGGCTTTGCTGAAATCCATATAAATGACATCAACTACACTGCCCTCATCTACACACCAGGTCACGTGCTCCAACAATTCAATCACATTTGTTCGGCATGACCTCCCTCTGACAAAGCCATGCTGATTAGCCCTGGTCAAACCTGCCTCTCCAAGTGGAGACTGACTCTGCCCTTCAAACTTTTCTCCAATAGTTTCCCTCCCACCAATGTGAGACTCCCTGGTCTGTAATTCCCTGGCTTGTCCTTTGGTTGTGCAGTGGAGGTCAAGGGCACAACGTAGAACCTCAGAAGCAAGAAAGATCGCCAATACTTGGGAAATAAATCCATTTAAACCCAGCTGCAGTTCAGGTTCTGGACCAATCCTGAAAGCACCGCAGAGTGGTAACACCAGTGACGGTCAGTTTACCAGCGCACTCAGCCCCACAGGGAGTCTCGAACACCACCCACACGTGTCGATACGTTGCAGCCCTGCTACCATCAGCTTTCTGCCCATCAGCCTGAAACGATGTGCACTTGTCCGTGGTGCTCCTGTGGATTTTCCAACGTGAGCCGGGTTCAGGCCAAGCTTTCCAACAGTAGTGTTAACTCAGAAGGTGGGCCGCATCGAGCAGTGCTGAATATCACAAGCCATGAAGGTCACCGCGTGGATCTCTGGTCTCATTCCACGTGGCCAATAGAAAGAAAGGGAACTTTAATTTCTATAGCACCTTCCACGTCCTCAGCAATACTGCAAAGCACTTTACGATCAAGCAGGTAGTTTGTGAAGTGCAGTCACTGTTGGAAAGTTAGCCGATCTGAATAATGGTGAGGATGCGCGCTTTTGGAGTTACAGCACCGGGGACAGACCATTCGAGCCACAGGTTTGTGCTAGGGTTTGAGCTCCACATGAGCCTCTTCATTTTACCCTATGGGGCAGCACAGTAGCACAAGTGGATAGCACTGGCTTCACATCGCCAGGGTCCAAGGTTTGATTCCCCGCTGGGTCACTGCCTGTGCAGAGTCTGCACGTTCTCCCCGTTTTTCTCCGGGCTTCCTCCGGGTGCTCCAGTTTTCTCCCACAGTCTAAAGATGTGCAGGTTATTGGCCATGATAAATTGCCCTTATTGACCATTAACCTTGGGATGGGGTTATTGGGTTACAGGGCTAGGGTGGAAGTGAGGGCTTAAGTGGGTCGGTGCAGACTCGATGGGCCAAATGGCCTCCTTCTGCACTGTATGTTCTATGTTCTATCACTTTATCCTTTCACCCTCCAGCTCCCTATTAAATGCATCGATGATTTTCGCTTCAACCACTCCCTGCGGCCGCGAGCTCCACATTCTCACCACTCCCTGGGTAAAGAAACTTCTGCTGTTTGTTTTGGACTGATTAGTGACTGCCTCACATTTCTGATCGCCTAGTTTTGGACTCTCCCGCAGGTGGGAAACACCTCCCTACCTCTAACCTATCAAACCTTTATCCAGGTTTCCAAAGAGGAAATCTTGGCTGCTGAAATCTTGTTGTTTTAATGTTGCAACACAATACACAGAACAATTAAAAACACAGCGCGTTGCTCAAAACCTTGGGCTGTAGTTTTGAAATTACTGTAAAAGTCCTTCGCTCGTTGACCAGAGAGTACATACAACACGTTAAAAGTCCAACAGGCTTTTTTGGAGTCACTAGTTTTCAGATGATGAAGGAGCAGCGCTCCGAAAGCTAGTGATTCGAAACAAACCTGTTGGACGTTAACCTGGAGTTGTAAGACTTCGTACTGGGCCCACCCCAGTCCAACGCCGGCATCTCCACATCATGTCCAGAGAGTAAACAGAAGATTGGCGCATTCCCAACATTATGTAATTCATTGGTTGTAAAGTGCTTCGGAGAACCCTGCAATTCTGAAAGGTGCTATACAAATGCAAGGCTTTCTGTTTCGAATAGCACTGTAAAGAATTGCTCACGTGACGAGCAGGGACAGTATTACTGCACGAGCCAGCTCACACCGGCGGGCGGTATCTGCATTATACAGCTTGTTCAGTGCAGATGCAGGTCTGTAATAGTGACTACATTTGGAATCCCTTGTAACCATGGGCAGAAGCATTTCCACCCGCGATTCTCAAACCTCCAGTACGGGCGAACAATTCTGCAAGTGCAGTTCTGGCATCAATCATGTCTTTGTTTCCTACTTTTATTTGTAACATCCCATCTAGCAACACATGAAGGCAGCCAGGGGCATTTCACAATAACTTCATTGCAGTGTTAATGCAAGCCTACTTGTGACAAAGATTATAATTATTAGAGATGGTCATGATTGAACTGCGCACCCAGATTCCGCATCTCGTCACTGAGATGGCAGTCAGGGAAACCACTGTTATTGACAACCAGAGACACATGGGTACTGGAGAGAGCCAGGGAACACACAGACTCTGGTTCCAAAACTTTCAGACGTTGTAGGGTGGCATGGTGGCGCAGTGGTTAGCACTGCTACCTCACGCCGCTGAAGACCCGGGTTCAATCCCGGCCATCCAATTTTAATTGGTAAACTAAAATTTCTTTAAAATATATATAAATGTGTTCACTGTGGCTCAATTGGTGGTACTTTGCTCCTGAGTCAGAAGGGGGTGGGTTGAAAGCCTCATAATCTAGGATGACACTGTCAGCGCCGGTGCTGAGGGAGTGCTGCACTGTCACAGGTACTGTCGTCGGGGTGAGATGCTAAACCGAATCTGCCCGCTCAGGTGGACGAGAAAGATCCCAGGGCCGCTATTGTGAGGACAGGCTGGCTGAGTTCCCCCTGGTGTCCTGGCCAATATTTAACCCTCCATTGAAAGCAAATGATCAGGTTGTTATCATGTTACTGTTTCTGCGCACCGTACAACTGTGACCACACTAAAAAGTATGTCATTATCTGTAAAGGGACATCGCGAGGTTGTGAAAGGCACCAACTAAACGCAAGTAGTTTCCTCTAAAACTATGTCCAATATAAAGATGACTCCAATCCTGCAGAGTTGGAATGAACTGCAGTCTGCCCTGGCCAGATCATTTCTTGGGCCTCCATCACTATTTGGAGGAACTCCCCAGCTTTTTAAAATAGAAATGCAAATGGATATTTAATAAGGATGGCAACGAAAGACAAGCAAGGTTTTAAGATTGCCGATGCCTCCTAGATTCCAAGAAAGTTGGGAAGCGACCACAATTCATGATTTTATTCTCGTGTTCAGGTGGGGTGGATCCTAGTATCCGAAAGGATGTGTGGAAGTTTCTGTTCGGGATGTACCCCTGCACCTCCACAACCCGAGAGCGTAAAACCCTGGCGCTGGAGCTGTACGTCCGCTACAAGATGATGAAGTGTCGGTGGCAGGCCTTGATGCCAAGTAGCAGGAGGATGAGGGTGGACGAGACCGACAGTAAGTACCGCTTCAGCTGTGTGTCCATTCATGATGACTGGAGAATTGGCCGGCTTCTCCTTTGAGCGTTGCTCCAGAAATAACTAAACGTGCCTGATCTTCCACCCCATCTCCAATGTTCCACCTGATCCCCATATCCGTAGATTCCCTTAAGACCATACTAATTTCAGTCTTGAATATATCCGATGACCATGCATCTGGGTAGGAAAATTGTAAGGATTCCCAGTGAAAAAATTCCTCCTCATCTCAGTCTTAAATGTCCTTATCCTGAGGCTACAACCCGGAAACCGTGTTGATGAAAATTGAGCAAGGTTTATTGGCCTGGACTGGACGTTTGTGGATTGAGACATTTCACCCTGTGCCCCGTGGACCAACCTCTCAATCTCTCTCTCTCTCCTCTCTCCCCCTCTCTTCTCTCTCTTTTTCTCTCTTTTCCCACCCCCCCCAAAAAATCTGAAACAACGAGGCTTGCATGGAATCGGATCCGAAACACATCCAATGTTCTGAGCATCGATACAGAATAACTGGCCATTTCCCCGGAATACTCAACAGCAATGGCTGCAATCCGATGGCGTTGAGACAAGTCGCTGCCTGCATGGTCAGAGTATCGGGCTCTGACTTCACTTGATAAGTCTGCACTGAAACGGTGTAAATCGGTAAATCAGCATTTAGAATGTATGTTGAGTTATTTCCCCAACCCTGCGTGATCCCCAGCCAGATATCATTAACAGTTGCAATTGTGATTCGTGCAGAATTCACTAAATATTACAGGTGCTGGACACCGCATCCGGGAAGCTCGAGACAGAAGGTGTGCCTGATTTGGGGATTTTACAGATTTTGGGTCCTTGGCCCAGCATTTATTTATAATGCAGAAAATAAAGTATGAAAAATAGGGAATAAAGCATCTCCTTGGAATCCCTACAGTGCAGAAGGAGGCCATGTACCGACCCACCAAAAGAGCACCCTACCTAGGCTCACTCCCCCGTATCCCCACCTAACCTGAACATCTTTGGACAGTGGGCGGAAACAGGAGCACCCGGAGGAAACCCACGCAGACACGCGGAGAACGTGCAGACTCCGCACAGGGTCACCCGAGGTCGGAATTGAACCCGGGACCCTGGTGCTGTGGGGCAGCAATGCTATCCACCGTGCCATGTGGCAAAAAGGGTTTTATTCAAATTGCTACCCGTGATGCCAGCTTCGAATGTAGCTGTTTTTCGGGTCCTGCCAGATTTTGGAATGCTGGACAAGGCGGTCTGGTACCTGTACTCTTAAAAGAGAAAACCGGAATGTGCCCGGATGTCAAGGAAATATCTTGTTACTTAATAGAGGTTTAAAATCATAGAATAGAGGGGCAGCACGGTAGCCTTGTGGATAGCACAATTGCTTCGCAGCTCCAGGGTCCCAGGTTCGATTCTGGCTTGGGTCACTGTCTGTGCGGAGTCTGCACATCCTCCCCGTGTGTGCGTGGGTTTCCTCCGGGTGCTCCGGTTTCCTCCCACAGTCCAAAGATGTGCAGGGTAGGTGGATTGGCCATGATAAATTGCCCTTAGTGTCCAAAATTGCCCTTAGTGTTGGGTGGGGTTACTGGGTTATGGGGATAGGGTGCCGGTGTTGACCTTGGGTAGGGTGCTCTTTCCAAGAGCCGGTGCAGACACGATGGGCCGAGTGGCCTCCTTCTGCACTGTAAATTCTATGATAATCTATGAATCCTACAGCAAAACATAGGCCATTCAGTCAAAAGTGCCAGAATTGCCTCTTTGAAAAACATATCGATTTAATCCCACTCCTCTGCTCTTCCCCATCGTATTTATCTGATTCCCTCATGAAAGTTGGGTCCTTATTAAATCTTCATCTACCGCACTTTCGGGCAGCGCTTTCCAACTATTTTGAGTAAAGCCGACTCTAGTAGGATTCGAATGCACAACCTTTGATACCTCGCCAGACACATTTTTGATGTAGTTTAAAAAAATAAATTTAGAGCACCCAATTCATTTTTTTCCAATTAAGGGGCAATTTAGTGTGGCCAGTCCATCTACCCTGCACATCTTTACGTTGTGTGCGGCGAAACCCACGCAAACACGGGGAGAATGTGCAAACTCCACACGGACAGCGACCCAGAGCCGGGATCGAACTTGGGACCTCGGCGCCGTGGGGCAGCAGTGCTAACCCACTGCGCCACCGTGCTGCCCTACCTCACCAGACACATGACTATTAAATCCAACACACCATCCGTTGCGCCACACCAAAAACCAGGCGGAAAGTGCAGTAGCATTAACCATTCAAGAATCGCGCCTGTACAAGACGGGCAGACTTACTTGGCCAGTGCGGTGCTCGAACCTGCGACATCGGCAGCATTAGCACCACGCTGTAACCAGCCGAGCTAACTGACCAACTATTTTAAGTCGACCCAAATGCCAAGTAAACTAAATCGAATGAACTGAGGGGCAAATTAAAGGGGACAGCCTCTTTAAGGGAAACTGCCTTAAGCAAAATGAGAATCACACACGAGACTTAAAACATCAAACAAGAGGGGTCAGTGAGGCACCCCATCCCCTGCGGTGCCCAAGAGCACGGAGTGTCTCCAGAGTGTGACAGCAACTCAAAACTCTTCTCATTACCCCCTTGTATTTTTTTTTGCCAACAAATTTACAATTTTAGTTTGAATTCCTTCAACGATTTCAATGAAGTTCCTGGAACAAGTCAGCAAAAATGTTGCCCTGGGATTACCTGGTGAGCGATTTCCTAATACCCGGCCCTCCAGCACCGTTCTATAATGGGCTGTGCCGATCATAATTTAGCACACCACGTCCCACCATTTATTTTAAATAGCAGAGCTAGGATATTTAGCTGTTAAATGATTTTAATTATCTTACTTAAGGAGGGACACACTTGCATTGGAAGCAGTTCAGAGAACATACAGTGCAGAAGGAGGCCATTCGGCCCATCGAGTCTGCACCGACCTACTTAAGCCCTCACTTCCACCCTATCCCCGTAATCCAATAACCCCTCCCAACCTTTTTTAGTCACTAAGGGCAATTTAGAATGGCCAATCCACCTAACAGCACGTCTTTGGACTGTGGGAAGAAACCGGAGCACCCGGAGGAAACCCACGCAGACACGGGGAGAATGTGCAGAGTCCGCACAGACAGTGACCCAGCAGGGAATCGAACCTGGGACCCTGGCGCTGTGAAGCCACAATGCTAATAACTGTGCTACCGTGCTGCCTAGAAGGTTCGCTGGGCTGGATTTCCTGGGATGAAGGAAAGGTTCAGTAGGTTGTGCCTCTGCGCGTTGGAGTTTGGAAGAATGAGAGAGGATCTTAATTATACGTATAACATTCTGAGGGGGCTTGACAGGGTTGACGCTTCCTCTCATGAAGGAGTCTAGAACGAGGGGGGGGCTCCGCTTCAAAATAAGCGGTCTCCCACCGATATGGAATTTCCTCTCTCGGATGATGGTTAATCTTTTGGAATTCTCTTCCACGCTGGAGGCGGCTGGGTCAGTGAATCTTTTTACGGCCGGGGTTAGACAGACTTTAGGTGTACAGGGGAGTCTGGGGTGATGGGAGGAAAGTGGAGTTGAGGCCACAATTCGATCAGCTGTTATTTTATTGAACGGCAGAGAAGGTTCAATGAGCTATAGGCCCCCGATTTCTTACACTCTTACGTTTTGTTGAGGGCCCCTCTGATCGGCACACAATTCCCAGGAAATTGGGCATTGCGTGGGGAATACAATAAGTTGCTGATGCCAGCATCTGACCACCTCAATGATTGCGTTTGTTGAAACTCCAGTCCCTCTGCTGTTTGCCAGACTGTGATTAGATGGAACACGTACCTTCCTGATGAGATCTACCATGCGGAATTAGTGAGGTCTAAAACTCAGTAAAAATTAGAGTTAAACTTCTCGGATGCAAACAAGAATCTTTATTGCCTCTATTTGATTACAATTGAGAGAAACTTAAATCTATTCTCAATAAAGTCTGGCTAGCAAAAGGACTTTAAGAGAAGTAACTTATAAACAATTTAACAATGTTCCGGGGTACAGATGCTATAGAAAGGATAGAACAGGAGGTAAGAGAGGAGGGGGAGTGGCGTTTTTGATTAGGGAGAACATCACGGCAGTACTTAGAGGGGATATAGCCGAGGGTTCGCCCACTGAGTCTATATGGGTGGAACTGAAAAATAAGAAGGGAGAGATCACCTTGGTAGGACTGTACTACAGGCCCCCAAATAGTCAGCGGGAAATTGAGGAGCAAATATGTAAGGAGATTACAGATAGCTGCAAGAATAATAGGGTGGTAGTAGTAGGGGACTTTAACTTTCCCAACATTGACTGGGACAGCCATAGCATTAGGGGCTTGGATGGAGGGAAATTTGTTGAGTGTATTCAGGAGGAATTTCTCATTCAGTATGTGGATGGACCGACTAGAGAGGGGGCAAAACTTGACCTCGTCTTGGGAAATAAGGAAGGGCAAGTGACAGAAGTGCTAGTGAGGGATCACTTTGGGACAAGTGACCATAATTCCATTAGTTTTAAGATAGCTATGGAGAATGATAGGTCTGGCCCAAGAGTTAAAATTCTTAATTGGGGCAAGGCCAATTTTGATGGTATCAGACAGGAACTTGCAGAGGTAGATTGGGGGAGACTATTGGCAGGCAAAGGGACGGCTGGTAAATGGGAGGCTTTTAAAAATGTGTTAACCAGGGTGCAGGGTAAGCACATTCCCTTTAGAGTGAAGGGCAAGGCTGGTAGAAGTAGGGAACCCTGGATGACTCGAGATATTGAGACTCTGGTCAAAAAGAAGAAGGAGGCATATGACGTACATAAGCAACTGGGATCAAGTAGATCCCTTGAAGAGTATAGAGATTGTCGAAATAGAGTTAAGAGGGAAATCAGGAGAGCAAAAAGGGGACATGAAATTGCTTTGGCACATAATGCAAGGGAGAATCCAAAGAGATTCTACAGATACATAAAGGGGAAAAGAGTAACTCGGGACAGAGTCGGGCCTCTTAAGGATCAACAAGGACATCTATGTGCAGAGCCACAAGAGTTGGGTGAGATCCTGAATGAATATTTCTCATCGGTATTCACGGTGGAGAAAGGCATGGATGTTAGGAAACTAAGGGAAATAAATAGTGATGTCTTGAGAAGTGTGCATATTACAGAGGAGGAGGTGCTGGAAGTCTTAAAGCGCATCAAGGTAGATAAATCCCCGGGACCTGATGAAATGTATCCCAGGATGTTGTGGGAGGCTAGGGAGGAAATTGCGGGTCCCCTAACCGAGATATTTGAATCATCGGCAGCCACAGGTGAGGTGCCTGAAGATTGGAGAGTGGCGAATGTTGTGCCCTTGTTTAAGAAGGGCAGCAGGGAAAAGCCTGGGAACTACAGACCGGTGAGCCTAACGTCTGTAGTAGGTAAGTTGCTAGAAGGTATTCTGAGAGACAGGATCTACAAGCATTTAGAGAGGCAAGGACTGATTCGGGGCAGTCAGCATGGCTTTGTGCGTGGAAAATCATGTCTCACAAATTTGATTGAGTTTTTTGAGGGAGTGACCAAGAAGGTAGATGAGGGTAGTGCAGTAGACGTTGTCTACATGGACTTTAGCAAAGCCTTTGACAAGGTACCGCATGGTAGGTTGTTGCAGAAGGTTAAAGCTCACGGGATCCAGGGTGAGGTTGCCAATTGGATTCAAAATTGGCTGGACGACAGAAGGCAGAGGGTGGTTGTAGAGGGTTGTTTTTCAAACTGGAGGCCTGTGACCAGTGGTGTGCCTCAGGGATCGGTGCTGGGTCCACTGTTATTTGTGATTTATATTAATGATTTGGATGAGAATTTAGGAGGCATGGTTAGTAAGTTTGCAGATGACACCAAGATTGGTGGCACAGTGGATAGTGAAGAAGGTTATCTAGGATTGCAACGGGATCTTGATCAATTAGGCCAGTGGGCCGACGAATGGCAGATGGAGTTTAATTTAGATAAATGTGAGGTGATGCATTTTGGCAGATCGAATCAGGCCAGGACCTACTCAGTTAATGGTATGGCGTTGGGGAGAGTTATAGAACAAAGAGATCTAGGAGTACAGGTTCATAGCTCCTTGAAGGTGGAGTCGCAGGTGGACAGGGTGGTGAAGAAGGCATTCGGCATGCTTGGTTTCATTGGTCAGAACATTGAATACAGGAGTTGGGACGTCTTGTTGAAGTTGTACAAGACATTGGTACGGCCACACTTGGAATACTGTGTGCAGTTCTGGTCACCCTATTATAGAAAGGATGTTATTAAACTAGGAAGAAGCAGAAAAGTTTTACTAGGATGTTGCCGGGACTTGATGGTTTGAGTTATAAGGAGAGGCTGGATAGACTGGGACTTTTTTCCCTGGAGCGTAGGAGGCTTAGGGGTGATCTTATAGAGGTCTATAAAATAATGAGGGGCATAGATAAGGTAGATAGTCAACATCTTTTCCCAAAGGTAGGGGAGTCTAAAACTAGAGGGCATAGGTTTAAGGTGAGAGGGGAGAGATTCAGAAGGGCCCAGAGGGGCAATTTCTTCACTCAGAGGGTAGTGAGTGTCTGGAATGGGCTGCCAGAGGTAGTAGTAGAGGGGGGTACAATTGTGTCTTTCAAAAAGCATTTAGATAGTTACATGGGTAAGATGGGTATAGAGGGTTATGGGCCAAGTGCGGGCAACTGGGACTAGCTTAATGGTAAAAACTGGGCGGCATGGACTGGTTGGGCCGAAGGGCCTGTTTCCATGCTGTAAACTTCTATGATTCTATGATTCTAACTTTCAAAATAATACAGAAATGGTTTCTT
Organism: Scyliorhinus torazame; assembly: GCF_047496885.1. Classification (NCBI taxonomy): domain Eukaryota; kingdom Metazoa; phylum Chordata; class Chondrichthyes; order Carcharhiniformes; family Scyliorhinidae; genus Scyliorhinus; species Scyliorhinus torazame. The sequence continues at coordinate 263,777,445 of NC_092715.1, read as the reverse complement.
GCTTACAGCAAAACCGCTTGCGTTTACTTCAAGAGTTAGAGTGGAAAAGTGCAAATATGAAAATAAGGATAGCGAGTAGTTAGATCAAAGTATAGAATGATCCTGGATAAAGATGGCTGTACGGACCATCATATTTAAGGAGAATCTTATCAGACTTTAGTCTGGCTCTGTGGCTCAGAAGGGAAGGGGGGAGAATAGAAAAGCAATAGTAATAGGAGATTCAATGGTTAGGGGAATAGATAGGAGATTCTGTGGTCGCGAGCGAGACTCCCGGAAGGTATGTTGCCTCCCGGGTGCCAGGGCCAGGGATGTCTCGGAGCGTTTCTTCAGGATCCTTAAGGGGGAGGGGGAGCAGCCAGAAGTCGTGGTGCACATTGGTACCAACGACGTAGATAGGAAAAGGGGTGTGGAGGTAATAAACGAGTTTAGGGAGATAGGCTGGAAGTTAAAAGCCAGGACAGACAGAGTTGTCATCTCTGATTTGTTGCCGGTGCCACGTGATAGCAAGGCTAGGAATAGGGAGAGAGTGCAGCTGAACACGTGGCTGCAGGAATGGTGTAGGAGGGAGGGCTTCAGGTATTTGGATAATTGGAGCGCATTCTGGGGAAGGTGGGACCTGTACAAGCAGGACGGGTTGCATCTGAACCAGAGGGGCACCAATACCTTGGGAGGGAGGTTTTCTAGTACCCTTCGGGAGGGTTTAAACTAATTTGGCAGGGGAATGGGAACCGGATTTGGTACTTGGTAATGAATCAGGGCAAGTGATAGATTTGTTATTGGGGGGGGGAGCATTTTGGAGAAAGTGACCACAATTCTGTGACTTTCACTTTAGTAATGGAGATGGATAGGTGCATGCGACAGGGCAAGGTTTACAATTGGGGGAAGGGTAAATACGATGTTGTCAGACAAGAATTGAAGTGCATAAGTTGGGAACATAGGCTGTCAGGGAAGGACACAAGTGAAATGTGGAACTTGTTCAAGGAACAGGTACTACGTGTCCTTGATATGTATGTCCCTGTCAGGCAGGGAAGAGATGGTCGAGTGAGGGAACCATGGTTGACAAGAGAGGAAAAAGGAGACTTGTGTAAGGCTGAGGAAACAAGGTTCAGACAGGGTGCTGGAGGGATACAAGATAGCCAGGAGGGAACTGAAGAAAGGGATTAGGAGAGCTAAGAGAGGGCATGAACAATCTTTGGCGGGTAGGATCAAGGAAAACCCCAAGGCCTTTTACACATATGTGAGAAATATGAGAATGACTAGAGCGAGGGTAGGTCCGATCAAGGACAGTAGCGGGAGATTGTGTATGGAGTCTGAAGAGATAGGAGAGGTCTTGAACGAGTACTTTTCTTCTGTATTTACAAATGAGAGGGGCCATATTGTTGGAGAGGATAGTGTGAAACAGACTGGTAAGCTCGAGGAGATACTTGTTAGGAAGGAAGATGTGTTGGGCATTTTGAAAAACTTGAGGATCGACAAATCCCCTGGGCCTGACGGGATATATCCAAGGATTCTATGGGAAGCAAGAGTTGAAATTGCAGAGCCGTTGGCAATGATCTTTTTGCCCTCACTGTCAACAGGGGTGGTACCAGGGGATTGGAGAGTGGTGAATGTCGTGCCCCTGTTCCAAAAAGGGACTAGGGATAACCCTGGGAATTACAGGCCTGTTAGTCTTACTTCGGTGGTAGGCAAAGTCATGGAAAGGGTACTGAGGGATAGGATTTCTGAGCATCTGGAAAGGCACTGCTTCATTAGGAATAGTCAGCGCGGATTTGTGAGGGGTAGGTCTTGCCTTACAAGTCTTATTGAATTCTTTGAGGAGGTGACCAAGCATGTGGATGAAGGTAAAGCAGTGGATGTAGTGTACATGGATTTTAGTAAGGCATTTGATAAGGTCCCCATGGTAGGCTTATGCAGAAAGTAAGGAGGCATGGGTTAGTGGGAAATTTGGCCAGTTGGATAACCGATAAAAGTCAGAGAGTGGTGGTGGATGGCAAATATTCAGCCTGGATCTCAGTTACCAGTGGCGTACCGCAGGGATCAGTTCTGGGTCCTCTGCTGTTTGTGATTTTCATTAATGACTTGGATGTGGGAGTTGAAGGGTGGATTAGTAAATTTGCAGACGATACGAAGATTGGTGGAGTTGTGGATAGTGAGGAGGGCTGTTGTCGGCTGCAAAGAGACATAGATAGGACGCAGAGCTGGGCTGAGAAGTGGCAGATGGAGTTTAACCCTGAAAAGTGTAAGGTTGTCCATTTTGGAAGGACAAATATGAATGCGGAATACAGGGTTAACGGTAGAGTTCTTGGCAATGTGGAGGAGCAGAGAGATCTTGGGGTCTATGTTCATACATCTTTGAAAGTTGCCACTCAAGTGGATAGAGCTGTGAAGAAGGCCTATGGTGTGCTAGCGTTCATTAACAGAGGGATTGAATTTAAGAGCCATGAGGTGATGATGCAGCTGTACAAAACTTTGGTACGGCCACATTTGGAGTACTGTGTACAGTTCTGGTCGCCTCATTTTAGGAAGGATGTGGAAGCTTTGGAAAAGGTGCAAAGGAGATTTACCAGGATGTTGCCTGGAATGGAGAGTAGGCCTTACGAGGAAATATTGAGGGTGCTAGGCCTTTTCTCATTAGAGCGGAGAAGGATGAGGGGCAACTTGATAGAGGTTTATAAGATGATCAGGGGAATAGATAGAGTAGACAGAGACTTTTTCCCCGGGTGGAACAAACCATTACAAGGGGACATAAATTTTAGGTGAATGGTGGAAGATATAGGGGGGATGTCAGAGGTAGGTTCTTTACCCAGAGAGTAGTGGGGGCATGGAATGCACTGCCTGTGGAAGTAGTTGAGTCGGAAACATTAGGGACCTTCAAGCAGCTATTGGATAGGTACATGGATTATGGTGGAATGATATAGTGTAGATTAATTTGTTCTTAAGGGCAGCACGGTAGCATTGTGGATAGCACAATTGCTTCATAGCTCCAGGGTCCCAGGTTCGATTCCGGCTTGGGTCACTGTCTGTGCGAAGTCTGCACATCCTCCCCGTGTGTGCTTGGGTTTCCTCCGGGTGCTCCGGTTTCCTCCCACAGTCCAAAGATGTGCAGGTTAGGTGGATTGGCCATGATAAATTGCCCTTAGTGTCCAAAATTGCCCTTAGTGTTGGGTGGAGGTGTTGACCTTGGGTAGGGTGCTCTTTCCAAGAGCTGGTGCGGACTTGGTGGGCCGAATGGCCTCCTTCTGCACTGTAAATTCTATGATAATCTATGATTAGTCTAGGACAGAGGTTCGGCACAACATCGTGGGCCGAAGGGCCTGTTCTGTGCTGTATTTTTCTATGTTCTATCTGTCTACACCTCTGTCGTCCCAATTGGTTTGGGTTAGAATCAAATACATTTGATTCGATGGTTAGCTGTCAATCCTTCATGTGCAACATAAGTTCTGAATGTTTCATGTTTGAATATTTGTGTATGTTATGGAATGCGATTCTGTGCTTTTATCAAGACTGGTTTCTACTGGTTTTCTGCTGACTGCTTTATCCACATTCTGGACAATGCCTTCTTATTGCTATGGTGCTTACTTGGCCTTGATCTGATTACTGGTACAGCTCATTTCTTAATGTCAAACTGACTTTGAAAATATGTTTATTAGAACAATAGCCTTTTCATCTTGCTCAGTGAAAATGTTTTTATCTCCAATTAGTTTGTGCATGTGTCAGGCTTTTTGTGTTTCTGTTGAAGCTGTGTGTTTTATCATGACCCGAGGTTACGAGTACTGAATCCTCATTTTAAAATGGGTATTAAAACTGGGTCTTAAAATAGCCTCTTTACCTATTAGATCTATCAGGAAGTAGTTGATTACTATCACGTCCAAAACCGCAACCTCAACCACCTAGAAGGACCAGGGTAGCAGGGGCATGGGAACACCACCACCTGCAAGCTCCCTTCCCAGTTGCACACCATCCTGATGTGGAACTCGTATCACCATTCCTTCCCTGTTATTGGGTCAAAGTTCTGGTACATCCTTTCTAACAGCACTGTGGGTGTACCTTCGCCGCCTGGACAGCAGCGAATCAAGAGGATGACTCACTGGCACCCGGTTTCTCAAGGGTAATTAGCGATGGGCAATACATGTTTCCCGAGCCAGCAATGTTCACGTACCGTGAATGAATGAGGGGAGGAAGATTCCTTGCTCATCATCGCTCTCTTGATGTGAAACACTTTGAAGTTCCAGTGAAAGGGTCCAAGTATTTTGATCGCCTAATCTGTTTCAGTGAAATGGTGCAAGATCCTTTTTCAGAGGTGTGGTTTTGTGTTTCACACCATTTCGTGAGTGTTCAAACTTATGCTTGCATCATTTCCATGTTTAGCAGGAACTGATGGGATAGGCCATTGCTTTGATTGTATATCAGGGTTATCAATACTCGTTAGACATACTCCTGGTGACTTTATCATGCGGCCTCCCACTTCCAATTACCTCCCCCAATCAACATCTCCAAAATCTTTAGAACTAATCAACCCAAGTGCTGAGAGAAAATGTAAAAAAGATACACACTTTCTGCTAATCCGTAGAATCCCCACCGTGCAGAACGAGGCCATTTGGCCCATTTGAGTCTGCACCAACCTTCCAAAGTAGCCCTCTGATTTTTCTGCCAGGTGTTCACAGCAGAAATGTATCGTGCGGATGACTCTTCGTTCCCTGCAGCCTCCCTAGAAATCATACAACAACAACACATATTTGTATAAAACCTTTAACTAAGCAAGACGATCCAAGGCACTTCACAGGAATTTTATCAAACATAATTTGACATTGAGCCGCGTAAGGATAGGGGTCGAAAGCTTGACATGTTTTAAGGCGCCTCTTATAGAATCCATACAGTGCAGAAGGAGGCCATTTCTCTCATTGAGTCTGCACTGACCCTCTGAAAGAGCACCCTACCCAGGCCCACTCCCCCGCCTTATCCCTGTAACCCCAATTAAACTTTTGGACACTTAAGGGGTAATTTAGCACGTAAAAGCCCAATTCAGCGTGGCCAATCCACCTAACCTGCACATCTTCGGTCTGTGGGAGGAAACCGGAGCACCCGGAGGAAACCCACGCAGACGTGGGGAGAAAGTGCAAGCACCACACAGACAGTCACCTGAGGTTGGAATCGAATCCGGGTCCCTGGCACTGTCGCACAGCAATGCTTGCCACCGTGACGCCCCTTAAAGAAGGGGAGCGAGGGAGTGAGATTTAGGGAGGGAATTAGGGTCTATGCAGCTCGAGCAGAGCCGGCATTGGTGGAACAGACCCAAAAACTGCGATGCGCAGGAGGCCACACCCGAATCTCGGATGGTTTCAGGGCTGGAAGAATTTGAAAACAAGGATGGGGAATTTTAAAATCAGGACAATTGGTGACCCCACCACGGGTGGAAACAATGCAGACGGTGTATTTTGAGTTGCCGGCTCCATCTCATTCTTGGCACCTGCTGCCGGCCGAATGGAACCGGTACCCACGGGGTGTTAGACTATTTCTGAAGTTGATGGTGCGCATCGGGCTGATGTCTACTGTTTCTTGTTTTGTCCCTGTGTGTAGCAGAGCTTCATGAAGCAGCCTTTACTTATCAACAAACTGGCGGTGCCTGCAACCTTAAAGGGCAGGAAGTGGATCTGTCGGAGGAGAAGAGTGAGCAGATGACCTTTATAGAGCTGCAGGCAAAGGTCGGTTTGGCAAACAGTCAGGGCTTTGCCAAAGCGCGCACAATGTTTTATTTCACCTGGTAATGGATTTGTACCATTGGTCAGGCCTCTGTCAGCAGGTCCGGCAACATGTGGAGAGAGAAACTGAGTTAACACTTCTGGCCTTTTAATGCCGATCTCACGGGGGGTAAACCCGGCAATGGTGGGACCATTGGAAGGTCACAGGAGATAGCTGGTCATTCTATCGTTGGAAATGGTCACTACCTGCCATTATTGAGACGCAAGAGGTGATTGATTTGAAACATAAACGTGGTGTCCCTTTCTGTACATCAGTGGTCAAGGCCGTGGAGTCATTTCCACATTGGAACAAGGGAAGGGAGGCCGTTCAACCCCTTGAGCATATTCTACCACCGAGTTAGGACTCAGCTGACCTGTCCCTCCATTTGTGCTGCAAAATCCTTTTGTTCTAATGATGCAATAAATGAACGTTTGTACTCTAGGTCGAGGGGACGTCAGAAACCTGCGATTTCAATAATCTGTTCCATGAGCAATGGAACTTAATTTCCAGTGAATTCTGGTAGCCAGCATCACAGAATGAAGCATGTAGCCATGTGCTTTGTGTTACTGAATTCTTTTGCAAAACGATTCTCTATGACAATTCGCAGAGGAACCTTTTCCCATTCTGCCACCGTCACTCCATGTCCATCCACTAAACCATGTCTGGAAGCCCTTCCAGGGAAGCCGATCGCTTCCCTTGGAGTTATTTATTTATTTTAAAATAAATTTGGAGTACCCAATTCATTTTTTCCAATTAAGGGGCAATTTAGCGTGGCCAATCCACCTACCCTGCACATCTTTGTGTTGTGGGGGTGAAACCCACACAGACACGGGGAGAATGTGCAAACTCCACACGGGCAGTGACCCAGGGCCGGGATTCGAACCCGGGTCCTCAGCGCCGTGAGGCAGCAATGCTAACCACTGTGCCAGCGTGCTGCCCTTGAAGTTATGGCTGAAGTGGATGACTCCAGCTGTCAGCATTTCCTTGGCCCTGCTCTCCTCCCTTTCAAGTGCTCCCGCATTCGCTTCCTTTCACCGTCAATGAAGGGTGCAGTCAGAAGGCATTTTGAGTTGAACCTGCACGGAAGGCAAAAATAGCACCGAACATCGGAAATGTAAACCGAAAATGCTGGAGGCGTCTTATCAGGTCAGGCAGCAGCTGTGCCATGCCTTCTGTGCCACGCTAGTGCCAGGCAGGGACTATTTCCCACAAGGGAAGACCAGCCATTTCCCCTGACCTGACCTTCCAATGGTCCCACCAAGTCCACCACCATGAAATCACCTCCACTTCTGACTAAAAGTCATTGACCTGAAGCATTAACTCTGTTTCTTTCTCCACAGATGCTGCCAGACCTGCTGAGGGTTTCCTGCATTTAGAGTAGATCTTAGTTAGGTTGTATGGATCACATCAATTGAACTCCGGTTACAGATATCGAATGTGACGACAGTCGAGGGGTACCATGTTATATATCCTCAAAGTCTATAATTGTAACACTTTCTACACTTAGAAGGTCTTTAATAATAATAGTCTTTATTGTCACAAGTAGGCTTACATTAACACTGCAATGACGTTACTGTGAAAATCCCCTAGGCGCCACATTCCGGAACCTGTTCGGGTACACAGAGGGAGAATTCAGAATGTCCAATTCACCTAACAGCACGTCCTTCGGGACTTGTGGGAGGAAACCGGAGCACCCGGAGGAAACCCACGCAGACGGGGGGAGAACGTGCAGACTCCGCACAGACAGTGACCCAAGCTGGGACTCAAACCTGGGACCCTGGAGCTGTGAAGCAACAGTGCTAACCACTGTGCTACTGCTTTAGTTAGATATCGAGATTTCATATTGTGTGGAGAACTCAAATTAAATTGACCATCGTGACTCCTCATGGCGCTGCAATGGAATCTATAATGAGCAGGACGTAATAACTACTTGCATTTATGTAGCGCCTTCAAGGGAGCAGAGTGGCGCAGCGGAAGCGTGCTGGGCCCATAACCCAGAGGTCGATGGATCGAAACCATTCTCTGCTAGTTATGTAGTGCCTTCAACATAATGAAACATCCCAAAGCCTTCCATTATATCTCAAAATTTGATGCTGAGTTACACAAGTAGAAAGTAGCTCAAATAGCCAAAGAGTTATGTCTTAAGGAATGTCTTGAAGGGAGAGGGTGAGAGATTTCGGGAGGGAATTCCAGAACTTAGGCTGAAGCTTAAGCCACCAATAATGGAGGAATGAAAATAGGGCATGCTTAAGAGACCGGAATAAGATGAGCATAGAGGTCTCGTAGGATTGTGAGACTGCAGGAGATTGTGGACGTGTAATTGTGACTGGCTGAAATCTAGCCTACACATCTTGCCTGACCCCTGCTGATGTAACACTATTACTTCTAATCACGGAATTTAAAAAAAGAGATCATTTCTCCCATCATGCCGTTGTCATTTCTTTGCAGGAGCTGTCCAATTAAACCCCACTTCTCTGCATTTTCCCCAATTTTCCGACCCTCCCAAGTATTTATCCAGTTTCCCTTCTGAAAGTTGCTGTTGAACCAGCTTCCGCTGCCCCTTCAGGCAGTGCCCTCCAGATGATCATAAGTTGCTGTGTCCAAAAAAAGTAATTCTCTTCGGAAGCTGTGGGAGCAGAAGTAGGCCGTTCAGCCCACCGAGTCTGCGCTCACAGTCAATGAGATCGTGACTGATCTGATGTGATGATAATCCTCAACTCCACTTTCCTGCCTTATCCCCATAATCGTTGATTCTCTCACTGATTAAAGATCCATCTATCTCAGCCTTGAACATACCTAACGTTCCAGCCTCTACAGCTCTCTGCGGTAAAGAATTCCACAGATTCACTCCCCTCTGAGAGAAGAAATTCCAACTCAACTCTGTCTTAAATGGGTGACCCCCTCACTCTGAGATTACGCCCTCTGGTCCTGGACTCTCCCACAAGGGGAAACAGCCTCTCAATATCTAACCTGCCATTTGATTCCTTTACCAGTTCCTGCAATCTTTGTCCTCTGGTTACCTCGCAGTGGCATCAGTGTCTCCTTACTTAGTCTTGCCAAAACCCTTTATGGTTTTTGCGCCTTTATTAAATCTCCCATGAACCTTCTCTGCCCCGAGGAGAAAAATTCCATTTTCTCCAGTCTGTCAATGTAATGCCTAAATCTTTTGATTCATCAATTCAGTGCAAATCTATGAACAGAAAAATGAGAGTAAACTATTCATGGGATGTATATAGTTGAATGTCTTTTGTGAACTATTCCCAGGTGTATGTGGATCGTCAGCGAATCAATGTACATGAACTGCATGAAGCAATTAGGATCATAGACAAAGATGTACCAAGAACTGAACGAGTCCTAGATTACTATCAGTAAGTGTCCACTTGTTTTTACTAATTGTTTCCAAGTCCTCTCCTCCAGGTAATCTGCCATCTACCCAACAAGGAACAGTGCATCTTTGACTGGGTGTTGTGCAATATTAGTTGGCAATCTGGTTGTGAGAGAACCCTTGGGGATGAGTGACCATAATATTATAGAATTCCTTATCAAGGTGAGTAGTGTGGTAGTAGAATTCCTTGTCAAGGTGCATAGTGAGGTAGTTGAGTCTGCGACCAAGGTCCTGAACCTCAATAATGGTAACTATGATGGTATGAGGCATGAGCTGGCTATGACGGACTGGGAAACATTACTGAAAGGAAGGACAGCGGACAGGCAATGGCAGATATTCAAGGAACGAATAGGTGAACTCCAAAAGTAATTTATTTCTATTTGGTACAAGAGTAGCAAGGAAACTGTGGCCAAACCATGGTTTACAAGGGAAATCAGCGGTAATATTAGATTCAAAGGAGAGGCATACAAATTAGCTAGAAAAACCTATAGAACATACAGTGCAGAAGGAGGCCATTTGGCCCATCGAGTCTGCACTGACCCACTTAAGCTCTCACTTCCCCGTAACCCAATAACCCCTCCTAACCTTTTTGGTCACTAAGGGCAATTTATCATGGCCAAACCACCTAACCTGCACGTCTTTGGACTATGGGAGCACCTGGAGGAGACCCACGCCGACATGGGGAGAACGTGCAGACTCCGCCCAGACAGTGACCCAGCAGAGAATCGAACCTGGGACCCTGGCCCTGTGAAGCCACAGTGCTATCCACTTGTGCTACTGTGGAACAGTTTAATATTCAGCAACGGCAGACCAAGTGATTGATTAAGAAAGGCAAAATACAATTTGAAAGTAAACTAGCGGGGAATAAAAACCGACTAAAAGTTTCTATAGGTGTGTAAAGAAAAGGGATGGCATGGTGGCAGAGTGGTTAGCACTGCTGCCTCACGGCACAGAGGACCCGGGTTCGATCTCGGCCCTGGGTCACTGTCCGTGTGGAGTTTGCACATTCTCTCCGTGTCTGCGTGGGTCTCACCCCCACAACCAAAGATGTGCAGGGTAGGTGGATTGGCCATGCTAAATTACCCCTTAATTGGAAAAAAAGAATTGGGTGCTCCTTTTTAAAAATAAAAACATTTTTTAAAGATAAAGAAAAAACATTGATTAAAAACTAATGTAGGCCCCTTGCAGTCAGAAACAGGGGAATTCATAACATGGAACAAAGAAATGGCTGAGGAACTAAATTCGTACTTTGTTTCTGACTTCACAAAGGAAGACATGAATAATGTACTGGAAGTCTTGAGAAACACAAATTTTAGTGAGGAAAATTTGTACTCTTAAAGAAATGGTTTGGGGGCAATTACTGGGATTGTAGGTGGACAAATCTCCAGGGCCCGATCTTCATCCCAGAGTACTTAAGGAATTGGCCCTAGAAATAATAGATCTATTGGTGGTCATTTTCCAAAGTTCTTTGGACTCTGCCGTGGTTCCTACAGATTGGAGGGTAACGAATGTAACCCTGCTATTCAAAGAGGGAAGTAGACCAGTGAGCCTAACATTGGTATTAGAAAGTTGCTGGAGTCCATTATCAAGGATTTTATAGCACAGCCTTTGGAAAGCAGTGGTGTAGTCAGACAAAGTCAGCATGGATTTATGAATGGAAAATCATGCTGACAAATCTACTGGAATTCTTCCAGTTGACCAGGGAGAACCATTGGATGTGGTTTATTTATACTTTCAGAAGGTTTTTGACAAGGTCTCACATAGCAGATTAATATGTAAAGTTAAAGTGCATGGGATTGTGGATTGTGTCTTGAGATGGATAGAAAGCTGGTTAGCAGACAGGAAGCAAAAAGTTGGAATAAATGGATCTTTTTCTGATTGGCAGGCAGTGACTAGTGGGGTACAGCAGGGATCTGTGCTAGGATCACAACTGTACACATTATATATTAATGATTTGGATGAGGGAACTAAATGTATTATCTCCAAATTTGCAGATGGTACAAAGTTGGGTGGGAGGGTGAGCTGTGAGGAGGATGCAGAGGTGCTTCAGCGGGATTTGGACAGGCTGAGTGAGTGGGCACGGGCATTGCAGATGCAGCATAATGTGGATAAATGTGAGGTTAGCAAAAATAGGAAGGCAAATAACCCCTGGTGACCATGAAACTATTGCCGATTGTCGTAAAAACCCATCTGGTTCACTAATGTCCTTTAGGGAAGGAAATCTGTGACTCTAGACCCACAACAATGTGGTTGACTCAACTGCCCCCTCAAGGTCAAATTGAGATGGGCAATAAATGCTGGCACAGCCTGCGACACGCGTCCCATGAACAAATAAAAATATATATATATTATTTGAATGGTTGTAAATTGAGAGAGGTGGATAATCAGCGAGACCTTGGTGTCCTTGTGCACCAGTCGCTGAAAAGACAGCAGGCAGGTACAGCAGACAGTGAAGAAGACAAATGGTATGTTGGCCTTCATAGCAAGAGGATGTGAGTGTAGGAATAGGGATGTTTTACTGCAATTGTACAGGGCATTGGTAATGCTACACCTGGAGTATTGTGGGCAGTTTTGGTGTCCTTATCTGAGGAAGGATGTTCTTGCTGTGGAGGGAGAGCAGCAAGGGTTTACCAGGCTGATTCCTGGGATGGCGGGACTGTCATGTGAAGAGAGATTAAGTCGGTTAGGATTATATTCATTGGAGTTTAGAAGACTGAGAGGGGATCTTATAGAAACTTACAAAATTCTAACCGGATCAGACAGGGTAGATTGAGAAAGAATGTTCCCGATGGTGGGGGAGTCCAGAACTAGGGATCATAGTTTGAGGATAAGGGCTTTTAGGACTGAGGTGAGGAGAAATTTCTTCACCCAGAGAGTGGTGAATCTGTGGAATTCGCTACCACTGTAAGTAGTTGAGGCCAAAATATTGTGTAATTTCAAGAAGGAATTAGATCTCGCTCTTGGGAAGGGCAGCACGGTGGCGCAGTGGTTAGCCCTGCTGCCTCACGCGCTGAGGACCCGGGTTCGATCCCGGCTCTGGATCACTGTCCGTGTGGAGTTTGCACATTCTCTCCGTGCTTGCGTGAGTTTTCCCCCCCACAACCCAAAGATGAGCAGGCTAGGTGGATTGGCCACATTACGTTGCTCCTTAATTGGAAAAAAAAATGAATTGGGTACTCTAAATTTATTAAATAAAAGACAGAGCTCTTGGGGCTAAAGGGACCAAGTGATATGGTGAGAAGGTGGTATCAGGGTATTCACCTTGATCAGCCATGATCACAATGAATGGGGGAGCAGGCTTGAACGGCCGAATGGCCTGCTCCTGCATCTATTTTCTGTTCCTAAGTTTACCCACACATAGGGACAGGAGTAGCCCCTTCATCGCACAGTGGAGTATCTGCTGATCTGTGACCTAACTCCATATTCCCGCCTTTACCCTGCGTCCCTCAATCCCTTTCGCCAACAGAAATCTCCCAACCTCGGATCTAACATTTGCAATTGACGTAGCGTCAGTTGCAGTGTGAGGAAGACAAACTTCTGCCACCCTTAGACCGTTGGTTTATGTGGCAGCTACCTGACCTCTGCTAAGTGTTTCCAGCATTTTGTGTTCTTATTCCTAATTTACGTAATCCCTCCTTGTAATTCACCTGAGGAAGGAGCAGTGCTCCGAAAGCTAGTGAATCGAAACAAACCTGTTGGACTTTAACCTGGTGTTGTAAGACTTCTCACTGTGCCCACCCCAGTCCAACGTCGTCATCTCCACATCATTCTGGTGAATCTGCGCTGCACTCCCGGTGGCCAGAACTGCTCACAGTACTTTGTTTCAGTGTTACTATCCCAGTTGGTGGTATAACTGGACAGGAAGATCCCAGAATGGAACCCTGGCTCAAAGGACCATGATTTTTTTTTTTTTTTCAATGAAAACGTGGAGGAACAGGGTCGCATTAGTTTTAACAACCAGAGAATAAAACATTTATTAAACATGAAAAGTTCAGCTATAACGCAATATTCCTTTAGTTCCCCCCCAGCTTAGCAAATACACACAGATGTAAAGATTAACGTGGATTACAAAATACATTCTAAACTACAACGGTCTCATTAACACAAAAGTCGCTTTTAAGAAAGGGGACTGGTCAAATACATGGCTGTGAATCCAAATTAGATTTTCCTCCCAATCTCCTTTCTTCCCCCCCCCCCCCCCCAATATAAAAGTTTCTAAACTTCACTCCCAAAAGCATGCCTTGAAATATTCTCTCATGATAATGCTTTCCCTTAGCGGTTTGCATTCTGAAATCCGGTCCAGGTTTTATAAATGACACTTTGAAACAAAGCTTCTGCTCCACTTTTAACAGTGAATCCAGTCCAGTATTTCACATCAACCTCTTTAGGATTTCTTTGGCGTGAATGCTGTGCAAACTGCTCGCAATTGCTTTCACTCTCGCTTCCCAGACTAGTACAATGGCATCCGACACTTGCGTTACCTTGGAAGGCTGCTGTCCCACTTTAAATCTGGTTACTGCAATTATCTCTTTAACTCAGAACACTTTGTTCACTCTTCATTGAATTCTTCTGAACAATACCTTGGTCGCTGTTCACTTAGCACCAGTCGTCTTACACACTCTTTCTGTCTCAATTCCCTGGTTACCTGGACTGTAACTTGAACTTTGGAAAGCCTGCCTTGAAAAATGATTTGGAGGAAAATGTAACTGGTCTGATTAGTAAGTTTGCGGACGACACAAAGGTTGGTGGAATTGCGGATAGCGATGAGGACTGTCAGAGGATACAGCAGGATTTAGATCGTTTGGAGACTTGGGCGGCGAGATGGCAGATGGAGTTTAATCCAGACAAATGTGAGGTAATGCATTTTGGAAAGTCTAATACAGGTAGGGAATATACAGTGAATGGTAGAACCCTCAAGAGTATTGACAGTCAGAGGGATCTTAGCGTACAGGTCCACAGGTCACTGAAAGGGGCAACACAGGTGGAGAAGGTAGTCAAGAAGGCATATGGCGTGCTTGCCTTCATTGGCCGGGGCATTGAGAATAAAAATTGGCAAGTCATGTTGCAGCTGTATAGAACCTTACTTAGGCCACACTTGGAGTATAGTGTTCAATTCTGGTCGCCACACTACCAGAAGGATGTGGAGGCTTTAGAGAAGGTGCAGAAGAGATTTACCAGGATGTTGCCTGGTATGGAGAGCATTAGCTATGAGGGGAGGTTGAATAAACTTGGTTTGTTCTCACTGGAACGAAGGAGGTTGAGGGGCGACCTGATAGAGGTCTACAAAATTATGAGGGGCATAGACAGAGTGGATAGTCAGAGACTTTTTCCCAGGGTAGAGGGATCAATTACTAGGGGGCACAGGTTTAAGGTGCGAGGGGCAAGGTTTAGACGAGATGTACAAGGTAAGTCTTTTACACAGAGGGTAGTGGGTGCCTGGAACTCGCTGCCGGAGGAGGTGGTGGAAGCAGGGATGATAGTGACGTTTAAGGGGCATCTTGACAAATACATGAATAGGATGGGAATAGAGGGATACGGACTCCGGAAGTGTAGAAGATTTTAGTTTAGACGGGCAGCATGGTCGACGCAGGCTTGGAGGACCGAAGGGCCTGTTCGTGTGCTGTACTTTTCTTTGTTCTTTGTTTGCCTCTTTGCAGCTCCTTTCCTGTCCAGTCTGTTTTCTGGCAGAGTTGAAAGATGTTCACTCCCCGAGGTCCTGTCTCCAACTTCCCACAAATTCAACTAAAATTTAAAAGCTTCTCTACTTTACAACTGAGCAACATCCACATGCTTATGTCTTTTTTTCATTCTTCATGCACATTCTCCCCGTGTTTGCTTGGGTTTCGGCCCCACGACCCAAAGATGTGCAGGATTGGTGGATTGGCCACGCTAAATTGCCTCTTAATTGGAAAAAAAATGAATTGGGACACTCTAAATTTATATTTTTAAAAATATAATTCTTCATGCTGTAGCCCCCTCTAAGCACAATCGAAACAGAGTTGGTACTTAAACCAACCCCCACAAATGCAAACACTTTTGTCCAGCATGAATCTCTTAACTATATGTTTTACCTTCCAGGCACAGAAACATTAAATTAAACACACTTAAAACTATACCTTATTTCTAGGGTTTACCAATACAAATATAAATCCCTTAGAACTACCTTTTTTCCCCTGACATGTCATTGTAAATTCAGGTTATTCTGTTTCTCTGCCTGGTCTGATTATCTATTTTACAATATAATGCTTGTGTTGTTCCCCAGAAATGAAGGCGTGATCAACTTAATGGTATTGAGAGACATACTCATCACTTTTGCTGCATTTCACCCAGGTAACATAATCATTACATTTGTTCTCCTACTTAGTATTGCTTCTCTAAGTTATTGATAGAGAAAGAAAGGCCTGCATTTATGTTGCACCTTTCATGACCTCAGGACGCCCAAAAGTACTTAACAGCCAACAAAAAATGCTTTTGAAGTGTGACTTCTGGTGACGGGGATGTGCTGAATGGATGCAGGGAACAAAGAACAAAGAAAATTACAGCACAGGAACAGGCCCTTCGGCCCTCCCAGCCTGCGCCGATCCAGATCCTTTATCTAAACCTGTCTTCTATTTTCTAAGGATCTACTTCCTTCTGTTCCCTGCCCATTCATATATCTGTCTAGATGCATCTTAAATGATGCTATCGTGCCCGCCTCTACCACCTCCGCTGGCAAAGCGTTTCAGGCACCCACCACCCTCTGCGTAAAAAACTTTCCACGCACATCTCCCTTAAACTTTCCCCCTCTCACCTTGAAATTGTGACCCCTTGTAATTGACACCCCCACTCTTGGGAAAAAGCTTGTTGCTGTCCACCCTGTCCATACCTCTCATAATTTTGTAGACCTCAATCAGGTCCCCCCTCAACCTCCGTCTTTCCAACGAAAACAATCCTAATCTGCTCAACCTTTCTTCATAGCTAGCACCCTCCATACCAGGCAACATCCTGGTGAACCTCCTCTGCACCCTCTCTAAAGCATCCACATCCTTCTGGTAATGTGGCAACCAGAACTGCACGCAGTATTCCAAATGTGGCCTAACCAAAGTCCTATACAACTGTAACATGACCTGCCGACTCTTGTACTCAATACCCCGTCCGATGAAGGCAAGCATGCTGTATGCCTTCTTGACCACTCCTATCGACCTGCGTTGCCACCTTCAGGGTACAATGGACCTGAACTCCCAGATCTCTCTGTACATCAATTTTCCCCAGGACTCTTCCATTGACCGTATAGTCCGCTCTTGAATTAGATCTTCCAAAATGCATCACTTAGCATTTGCCTGGATTGAACGCCATCTGCCATTTCTCTGCCCAACTCACCAATCTATCTATATTTTGCTGTATTCTCTGACAGTCCTCCTCGCTATCTGCAACTCCACCAATCTTAGTATCATCTGCAAACTTGCTAATCAGACCACCTATACCTTCGTCCAGATCATTTATGTATATCACAAACAACAGTGGTCTGAGCACGGATCCCTGTGGAACATCACTAGTCACTTTTCTCCATTTTGAGACACTCCCTCCCACCACTACTCTCTGTCTCCTGTTGCCCAGCCAGTTCTTTATCCATCTAGCTAGTACACCCTGAACCCCATACGACTTCACTTTTTCCATCAACCTGCCATGGGAAACTTTATCAAACGCCTTACTGAAGTCCACGTATATAACATCTACAGCCCTTCCCTCATCAATTAACTTTGTCACTTCCTCAAAGAATTCTATTAGGTTTGTAAGACATGACCTTCCCTGCACAAAACCATGCTGCCTATCACTGATAAGTCTATTTCCTTCCAAATGTGAATAGATCCTATCCCTCAGTATCTTCTCCAACAGTTTGCCTACCACTGACGTCAAGCTCACAGGTCTATAATTCCCTGGATTATCCCTGCTACCTTTCTTAAACAAAGGGACAACATTAGCAATTCTCCAGTCCTCTGGGACCTCACCCATGCTCAAGGATGCTGCAAAGATATCTGTTAGTGCCCCAGCTATTTCGTCCCTCGCTTCCCTCAGTAACCTGGGATAGATCCCATCCGGACCTGGGGACTTGTCCACCTTAATGCCTTTTAGAATACCCAAAACTTCCCCCTTCCTTATGCCGACTTGACCTAGAGTATTTAAACATCCATCCCGAGCCTCAACATCCGCCATGTCTCTCTCCTTGGTGAATACCGATGCAAAGTACTCATTAAGAATCTCACCCATTTCCTCTGACTCCATGCATAAATTCCCTCTTTTGACTTTGAGTGGGCCAATCCTTTCTCTAGTTACCCTCTTGCTCCTTATATACGAATAAAAGGCTTTGGGATTTTCCTTAACCCTGTTAGCCAAAGATATTTCATGACCCCTTTTAGCCCTCTTTATTGCGCATTTGAGATTTGTCCTACTTTCCCGATATTCCTCTAAAGCTTCATCAGTTTTAAGTTGCCCAGATCTTATGTATGCTTCCTTTTTCATCTTAGCTAGTCTCACAATTCCACCCGTCATCCATGGTTCCCTAATCTTGCCATTTCTATCCCTCATTTTCACAGGGACATGTCTGTTCTGCACTCTAATCAACCTTTCCTTAAAAGACTCCCGCAGCATGGTAGCATTGTGGATAGCACAATTGCTGCACAGCTCCAGGGTCCTAGGTTCGATTCCGGCTTGGGTCACTGTCTGTGCGGAGTCTGCACATTGTCCCCATGTGTGCGTGGGTTTCCTCCAGGTGCTCCGGTTTCCTCCCACAGTCCAAAGATGTGAAGGTTAGGTGGATTGGCCATGATAAATTGCCCTTAGTGTCCAAAATTGCCCTTAGTGTTGGGTGGGGTTACTGGGTTATGGGGATAGGGTGGAGGTGTTGACCTTGGGTAGGGTGCTCTTTCCAAGAGCCGGTGCAGACTCGATGGGCCGAATGGCCTCCTTCTGCACTGTAAATTCTATGATTTCAAATGTGGATTTACCCTTAAACAGCTGCCCCCAATCCACATTCCCGAGCTCCTGCCGAATTTTGTTATACTTGGCCTTCCCCCAATTTAGCACTCTTCCTTTAGGACCACTCTCGTCTTTGTCCATGAGTATTCTAAAACGTACGGAATTGTGATCGCTATTCCCAAAGTAATCACTGACTGAAACTTCAACCACCTGGCCGGGATCATTCCCCAATACCAGGTCCAGTATGGCCCCTTCCCGAGTTGGACTATTTACATACTGCTCTAAAAAACACTCCTGGATGCTTCTTAGAAATTCTGCTCCATCTACGCCTCCAACACTACATGAGTCCCATTCAACAGAGGAAGGTGGCTCTCCTCCAGGAACTCAGGAAATCATCATTTTCAGCATGAAAATAGACCATTAAAGCTGCCAAAACCCCTCCAAACCCGCCAAGACCACCACCACTACCCGGAAATAACTCTAGGACCCAAAAAGACGGTAGAATCCGCAAAACCCTGGAGAGGAAGAACGGTATGTCAGCGAGAACGCGGAACGGGTCGGCGCCTACCCCGCCCACGCAGGCTGGGTCGCTGGAGTTTGCACTGGAGTACCCACCGATAAGCGAGTGGGTGGACCTCCTGACTCAGGAGCTACTTTTGAAGTGTAGTCACTGTTGTAATGTAAGGAGCGCAGCAGCCAATATGAGCACAGCAAGACCCCACAATTAGCCTAGCAATAATGACCAGATCATCCGATGTTTGTGATTTTGCCTGAGGGATCGAAGTTGGTCAGTGCACCAGGGAGAACCCCCCTTCTGCTCATCTTCAAATCGTAGTGTGGGATACCTTTTGTCCACCTGAAAGTGTAGATGGCACAGCAGTTAGCACTGCAACCTCGAAGCGCCAGGGGCCCGGGTTCGATTCCGGCCTCGGGTGACTGTATGTGTGAACAAACAAAGAACAAAGAAATGTACAGCACAGGAACAGGCCCTTCGGCCCTCCAAGCCCGTGCCGACCATGCTGCCCGACTAAACTACAATCTTCTACACTTCCTGGGTCCGTATCCCTCTATTCCCATCCTATTCATGTATTTGTCAAGATGCCCCTTAAATGTCACTATCGTCCCTGCTTCCACCACCTCCTCCGGTAGCGAGTTCCAGGCACCCACTACCCTCTGCGTAAAAAACTTGCCTCGTACATCTACTCTAAACCTTGCCCCTCTCACCTTAAACCTATGCCCCCTAGTAATTGACCCCTCTACCCCGGGGAAAAGCCTCTGTCTGTGCCCCTCATAATTTTGTAGACCTCTATCAGGTCGCCCCTCAACCTCCTTTGTTCCAGTGAGAACAAACCGAGTTTATTCAACCGGTCCTCATAGCTAATGCTGTGTCGTTTACACTGTCTCCTCCAGGTGCTCCGGTTTCCTCCCACAATCCAAAGATGTGCAGGTTAGGTGGATTGGCCATGATAAAATTGCCCCTAGAGTCCAGGGATGTGTAGGTTAAATTAAGGGGTTATAGGAATAGGGCAGGGGAAGTGGGCTTGGGTGGAGTGCTATTTCAGAGGGTCAGTGCCGACTCGATGGGCCGAATGCCTCCTTCTGCACTGTAGGGATTCTATGATTCCACGGGCACTGGGATTAACATCTCATCCAAAGTATGGCACTTTAAAAAAAATAATCTTTATTGTCACAAGTAGTACAATGAAGTTACTGTGAAAAGCCCCTAGTCGCCACATTCCGGCGCCTGTTTGGGTACACTTGAGGGAGAATTCAGAATGTCCAAATTACCTAACAAGCACGTCTTTCGGGACTTGTGGGAGGAAACCGGAGCACCAGGAGGAAACCCACACAGACACAGGGAGAACGTGCAGACTCCGCACAGACAGTGACCCCGCTGGGAATCGAACCTGGGACCTCGGCACTGTGAAGCCACAGTGCTAACCACTGTGCTACCGTGCTGCCGTTACTCAGAGGTGGGAGTGCTACCCACTGAACCACGACTAATGATAATAAAAGACTTTATTAAATGCAAACTACAGTCCTGACCGGTTATCAAGGCTTAGGAAATTGCCCTGCCGCTTTTGAGGTTATAATCTCCCCTTTTTCACCTCCTTAAAGGCAACTAGTGATAGGCAATAAATGCCGGCCTTGTTAGTGATGCACACATCCTCTGAATGAATAATAGAATCAGCTGATCTGTCATTCTTATAGTTGCCTTCAAAAAATACCATGTAGTCAATTTATTAAATTAGCATTCATAACTATGGCATTTTTGACCCAAAAATAACTCTTCCGGGTGTGCACAATATGTGTTCCATGAAAAAGAATGTTTTTTTTCCCTGTCTTTTTAGATGTAAGCTACGCTCAAGGCATGAATGACCTTGTTAGTCGCTTCCTGGAGGTGCTGGATTCTGAGGTGGATGCATACTGGTGCTCTACGTTCTACTTCGAGAAAATGTCTTTCGACTTCAAAGAAGAAGGCTTGATAAGGAAAATTAGTAAGTCCTCTTTAGCCGCATGTTGAGATTTGAGCTCTGATCTCTTTCTTTTATGTCTACCCACCTCTCCCCTCCTTTTAAGACTCCTTAGAACATGTCTTTTTGACCAAGCTTCTGGTCATCGGTCCCAATATCTCCTGATGTGGTTGGGTGTCCATTTTGCCTGAAACCACTCCTGTGAGACATTTTGCCCCATTGAAGGTGGCATTTTATTGCAAGTTTTTGTTGGTTCTCTTACAAACCGCTCTCTAGGTGCACAGAGGGCATATGGACATACAAATTAGGAGCTGGAGTAGACCATTCAGCCCCTCAAGATTGCTCTGCCATTCAGTGGGATCATGACCGATCTGATTTCTCCTCAGCTCCACATTCCGCCCACCCCCGATAACCTTTGACTCCCCCGTTAGCCAAGAATCTATCTCCCTCTGCCTTAAAAACTGACCCTGCCTCTACCGCTCTCTGGGTAAGAGAATTCCATAGATTCACGACCCTGGCAATTGTTTGTACTTCCCGGCGTCACGTCAGGCAGGTGTGGCTGCCCCTTATAGAGCCGCTTGTTTAAATCTTGTATCTCACCCAATGCCACTTAGCAACACTCATTACAAGTGTTGCTAGGACCTAGAAACAGGAGGCTGAGGTATGACCTGATAGAGGTCTTCGTACTTATGAAGGGGTTCAATAGGATAAAAGAAGACTTTTCCACACCAGAGCATAACTCTAATAAGGAACGCAGGAGAAATCTGTTTAGAGTGATGAAAATATCAAACCCACTGCCACAGAAGCAGCTGAGGCAAAAAAGTATCGATACATTTAAGGAGAATGTGTTAAGTAAATGAGGGAGAGAGGAACAGTAGAATATGTTGATATATTTGCAACACGGATGGGAGGCCCTTCGAACCACCTTGCATATGTTGGCACTTTGAAAGAGCTATCTATTTAGTTCAACTCCACAATGTCCCCGCTCCTCCCCAACCCAATGTTTTGCCCACATCCAATTTCTTTCTTTTCAAATATTTATCCTGGTCCCTTTCGAATCAAATAATCCCTCCAGTGCAGAAGGAGGCCATCCGGCCCATCGAGTCTGCACCGACCCTTGGACAGGACACCGTACCCAGGCCCACACCGCCACCCTATCCCCGTAACCCTAATATTTTGGACACTTAAGGAGCAATTGTGCACGGCCAATCCACCTAACCTGCACATCTTTGGACTGTGGGAGGAAACCGGAGCACCCGGAGGAAACCCACGCAGACGCGGGGAGAACGTGCAGACTCCACACAGACAGTCCCCCGAGGTTGGAATCGAACCCAGGTCCCTGGCGCTGAGAGTCAGCAGTGCTAACCACCGTGCCACCCTATTGAAGGTCCAATTGAATCAGCCTCCACCGCTCTTGCAGGCAGCGCGTTCCAGATGATCCACATTCAATCTGTAAAAATGAAACTTTTCCCCCTCATCTCTGGTTCCTTCGTTAATTTTCTTAAATCTGTGTCTTCTGTTTATCGACCCTGCGACCAGTGGAAACAGTTCCTCCTCGCTGCCTCAAAAGCCCTGGGTGATTTTGAGAACCTCCGTTAAATCTCCCCTTAACCTTGGAGGGTTGTGGGATCTCAATCATTGAACACAATAGGATCCTGTTTCCTATGGGAAAAACCTCAGCTTCTCCAGTCCCTCCACAAAAACTGAAGTTCCTCCACCCCGACACCATTCTTTTTCCAATTGCACAATGTCTTTGACTTGGTTACCAGTGTGCACTTTATTATTACGTGGCAATGGTCTGACCTGTGGGTTTTCTGTACACTGCTGCTGTTTCACTGTTACAAATGTTGACACTTTGCTGCCATCTCCTGTCCAATAGGTATGCCATGCCGATTTTGTCACTGTTGTTATCTCTGACTATACCCTTGCAATCGAGGCTGCAGAACTAGTGGACAGTAAGGCCTTGGGGACGTTGCAGGAGAGGTTTACTAGAATGGTACCAGGCTTGAGGTAGTTCAGTCACATGGAGGGACTGGAGAAGCTGGGATTGTTCTCCTTGGAGCAGAGGAGATTGTATTGCAGTGTTAATGTAAGTCTACTTGTGACAATAAAAAGATTATTATTATGCCTACACACGGACATAACGAGTTAAGAGCAGGATTAGGCCACTCGGCCCCTCGAGCCTGCCCCGCCGTTCAATAAGGTCCCGGCTAATCTGATTGTAATCTCAACCCCACATTCCTGCCTACCCCAGATAACCTTTCACCCCCTTAAGTTTATCAAGAATCTATCGAGCCCTGCCTTTAAAACGTTCCGAGACTCTGGGCGCGATTCTCCGGCCGCGTTGCGCTCTCGCTCAAGTAGAACGAGGCCGGTGAATAGCGGGAGAGGCCAAAAGCGAGATCCACGCCGGGGGCCAAACAGTTTGCGATGCAACCGGCCCGCTCCCTTAGGCGCAATCGGGATCTCGCCATAGCGTGGCGAGAAACCAATTATCACCACTTAAGTCCCATTTCCACACGATCAACAAGAGCCACCCCATATCCAACAGCCTCCCGTCATTCAGCGGCCTCCCCAGCGAGTGCTCACCTCGGTGCCGATTAGCACTCCTTCTGAAAAACGTGAACCTGGCGAAAGGGCTTCTCTGGGAAGTCGAGGAGGTGAGTAGCCATCTTTGCTCACAGGCAAAGACCCCGGGGGTGCTGGGATTGCCACCCCAGTGCTTGGCGGCGGGGCGGGGGGGGGGACCATCCGCAGGGGTGGGCCGCCATTGGGTTGGAGGCGCTGGAGGGGCAGGCGAGGGCCAATCGCTCGTGGCACCACCATGCCAACCCCTGGATCCCAATCCCATTCCGGGGGCAACCCTTGCCCCTGCCCGTCTGCCCCACCGATCACCCATAACCCCCACCGACTGCTGAGGCCTCTGGCCGTGCGGCTGAAGGCTATTGCTAATGGGGAATCGGCTATCGTGGTTAAGTGAGCACTTGACACAACCAAAGCGGATGCCCGTGGGTAGGCGGGCCATGTAGCATGTGGGAGTCTTTGCCTAGCATCCCAATCACACCTTGATGCTTGAACACTGCACGAGTCAACACCACACACACAGCAGCCAACATCCAAACACCCAGGGGATGGGACACAGCTCTGGGGACGTTTCCACGGACGGAGGGTGGGTGGGTGAGCGCCAGGGTGGGGGGGTGATGCTTGGAGAGATTAGCAAAGGGTCCAGGGGTCATCCTGCATTTGGAAGAAAATGACAGTGGCATCATAATGGTTGTGCAATAAGTTGTAGAGCGGGGCATGTCCCACAGAACCTCATCAAGGTCGGCCTGGTACTGGGTGATATCCCCCAGTAAGGCGGACATTCTGTGAACACCCTCAGCCATGCCGTCACTGCGTAACGTCTTGGACACCTCCATTCATGGTGCCGACGCCGGGCACCAGATGCCTTCTGGAAATTAATGTGAGATTTAATGGGAGTGTACAAACTAATAAAGACTTATGATAAACGTTGGTCAGCGCACACGGGGAAACGTTGTTGCTCTTCTTTGAAATATTGCCATGGGATTTCTTTGCAGCCACCTTAAGGGAGTGACTGGGGCATCCATTTAATGTCTATTTTAGAGGACAGTACCTGTGTCAGTGCAACACTCCCTCAATCCTGCAACGGCAGTGTCAATCTATCGTGTGTGCTGAGGCTTCTGGATCGATGTTACGGAAATAGACGATCTAGGAGACGGCAGCAGTATGATGTTGGATGCTCATCTCGCGATCAAACTTGCAAACAACCTGCCTTAATCTCAGACTGTTACCAGGGAGAAGGGTGGAATTGGGAATCAATAGCTGAGAAATTAAACAATTAGTTAAACTGAGGCTCTTTACTTTGATGGACCTCTGAACCTTGTTCTGTTTAAGAATCTCTAGGATACATGACCAATGTTAGGGAATGATAGGCCCCGTTCCCTCACCCCAGTGTTGGGCCAGAGGTGCTGGTGATGCAGTGCTAATGTTGCTTGTAGCCACCTAACCCATACTGACTAGATCCTTTCCCACTCATCCTCAAACTCCGGTAGTCCGCATTGGAAGGCACAACCCTGGCAAGACATGCTCTTGTGCAGTTGGGTTTTTGGGTCACTTGTTTTATGTCCACTGTTGGATGTCACTCCACCATGCAGCTCCGTCATCTGAAAGGGGTCATGTTGGGAAGGAAAGAACAACGTATCTACCTACGATCTTTAACGTGATGATACATCCCATAGCACGTAACAGGAACGTTATGTAACAAGTCTGATACCACATGAGTTATGAGGTCAGACAACCAAAAGCTTGGCCGAGGAGATAGGTTTGAGGAGTTCCTTCAAGGAGGGAACGAGATAGTGAGGTGGAACGATGTAGAGGGGAAATTCCAGAGCTTGGGCCCGGCAACTGGAGGCACCTCTACCAATGATGGAGCAATTATAGTCGGGAATGCGCAAGAGGCCAGAATTAGACGATGATCACAGATCAAAGGGTGGCGGGGTGGGAGGAGATTACAGAGATGGGGGGGGAAGGGGGCCATGGTGGGATTTGAAAACAAGGATGAGATTTTTAAAATCATGATGTTGCTCGACTGGGAGGCAATGTAGGACAGTGAGCAGAGAGGAGCAGGACTTGCTGCTAATTGTCTCTCTCTCTATGTCACTGTCTCTGTCTCGCTCTCTCTCTGTCTCTCTATCTATCTATCTCTCTCTGTCTCTCTCTGTCTCTGTCTGTCTCTCTTTCTTCTCTCTGTCTCTGTCTCTGTCTCTCTCTCTTTGTCTCTCTCTCTCTCTGTCTCTCTCTCTCTCTCTCTCTCTCTCTCTGTCTCTCTCTTCTCTCTGTCTCTCCTCTCTCTGTGTCTCTCTCTCTTCTCTCTCTCTTCTCTCTCTCTTCTCTCTTCTCTCTCTCTTCTCTCTCTCTCTCTCTTCTCTCTCTCTGTCTCTATCTCTCTCTCTGTCTCTTTCTCTCTCTCTGTCTCTTTCTCTCCCTCTGTCTCTCTCCCCCTCTCTCTCTCTGTCTCTCTTTCTCTGTCTGTCTCTCTGTCTCTCTATCTCTGTCTCCCTCTAACTCTATCTCTATCTCTGTCTCTGAGGGCGATTCTCCGCTCCGCGGACCAAGTGCCCGCGCAGTCGTGAACGCTGTCGCGTTTCACGACAGCGCGATGAGGGCCGATCGGTGGGCCCCAATCGCGGGCCAGACCCCATCGGAGGCTCCACCCTCCCCCCACAGGCCGCCCCCTGAACATTCCCACAGAGTGCCCACCAGCAGCGACCAGGAGTGGACGGCGACCAGGGGTGGACTGCGCCGGCGGGACCGTGTCGGAGCGGCCGCTCTGCCCATCCGTGCCGGAGAATCGCCGCTCACCGTTTGCGGCGATTCGCGCTGCGCTGGTTTCGGTGGGGGGGAGGTGGGGAATCGTGTGCGGGAGTTGGGGCGGCATGGCGCGATTCGCGCAGCGCCCCAGCGATTCTCCCACCCAGCTGGGGGGGGGGGGGGGAATACCGGCCTCTCTCTCTGTCTGTCTGTCTCTCTGTCTCTCTCGCTCTGTCTCTCACGCTCGGTCTCTCTCTCTGTGTCTCTCTCTCTCTGTCTCTGTCTCTCTCTCTCTCTCTGTCTCTCTCTCTCTCTGTGTCTCTCTCTCTCTGTGTCTCTCTCTCTCTCTGTCTCTCTCTCTCTCTGTCTCTCTCTCGCTCTGTCTCTCTCGCTCTGTCTCTCTCGCTCTGTCTCTCTCGCTCTGTCTCTCTCGCTCTGTCTCTCTCGCTCTCTCTCTCTCGGTCTCTCTCTCTCCGTCTCTCTCTCTCTGTCTCTCTCTCTGTCTCTCTCACACACAAACTGAATGTGAATTTCAATTATGTTATGATCACAGCTACCTTTTTTAGGATGACCTCAAGTTTACAGAGGACTGAGAATGGGAGACCCGCTGGGGGCGCATTGGGATGGTTGAGTCTCGAGGTAACACAGGCACGCTCAAGGGTTTCAGCAGCAGACAGGCTAAGTCAGACAATGTTATGGAGGTGGAAAATAAATGATCTTGGAGAGAACACGAACATAAGGTCGGAACCTCTCTCAGGATCAAACATCACAGCGAGGTTGCAAACAGACGGCCTTACTCTCTGGAGGTGATAGCTGAGAAATGAAATGGTTGATTCCAACCCTGGCTTTGGCGTTAACCTGAGGCTAGTTTATTTGATGGCCAGCGCAGGAGTACAACTCCAGTATGTGCACCTAAAGCCCAGGTTGTGTGGTAGCCAGACTCGGAGTGTAAGGTGGTTGAACAGTGGCATTTCGGCACATACAAAAACTGATCAGAACACATGCTCTCAAAAGCGATGCCCTCTTGTGGGTACTAGGACCAATTCAGGAGCAGTCAGCGTGTGCACACAAATTATAGGATTACGTTTTCAACCGATCCACACAGAATCAACAACTTGCATTCGTATAGCGCCTTTAACATCGTAAAATGCTCCCAGGTGCTTCATAGGATTATCAGACAAAGATTTGACACCCAAGCCATGTCAACTAGGATAAAGAGGTAGGTTTTAAACAGCATATTAAAGGAGGCAAGAAATGCTGCAGAGATTTAAGAGAGAATTCCAGAGTTTAGGACTGCAGGCAGCTGAAGGTTCAGCCGCAATGGTGGAGCAATGGAAATTGGGGGCGTCGAAGAGGTCTGAATCCAAATACTGGCTGCACTGCGTGGTGTACGTGAGGCACAGTGGATTGTGATATTTACTATATATAGTTCTGACTATACTCCCAATGGTGGGATTGAGCTCTTAATGGATAAGCGATGATTCATGGTGGTGACCTGTTCCCATTAATGACTATGCTGAGGTCTAATTAAATGTGATGAATAGATTTGAATTTGATTCAGCCCCGGGACTCTCCAACAAAGTCATTGCTTGCTACGTTTCAAGCCAGTGCTGTTAACCGTCAAGCTATCGGTCCAAGAATGGGCGCTACGACAGAAAATAAAACCATGCTGTGGGAGTGGCAGCATGAATGACCTTTTCAGTTCTCTGCCTGAGGTTAGGGGTGTGGGTGAAGAAAGGAGAATTGGTCCTAAATTTAAACTACCATAGATGTCAACCTTTCAGTCGACCTTTGGATCCTTGGAAAAGTTTTCCCAAAACAGGGGCTGCCTTGTACAGTGAATATAAAAGTGAACTGATGGTATAGGTTTTAATAATCTTTATTAGTGTCACAAGTAGGCTTACATTAACACTGCAATGAAGTTAATGTGGAAATCCCCTCGTCGCCACATTCCGGCACCTGTTCGGGTTCACAGAGGGAGAATTCAGAATGTCCAATTCACCTAACAGCGCGTCTTTAGGGACTTTTGGGAGGAAACCGGATCACCTGGAGGAAACCCACGCAGACACGGGGAGAACGTGCAGACTCCGCACAGACTGACCCAAGCCGGGAATCGAACCCGGGACCCTGGCGCAGTGATGAAACCGTGCTAATCACTGTGCTACCGTGCCGCCCGTGGGTTTGAAATACCATCGACGCGTTGAAGGATGGCCGCCATAGCTTTGGGTGAATCAGGAGAAGGTGGGGTGCGCGTCTGATGCTACGAACCGCAGTGGAGGCTCCGTTTTCTTTTTTAAATCCGGGATTCTAAGGGGCCAGAACCTTAAAATTGAAGCTAGGCTATTCACAGGGTGATGTCAGGAAACACTTTACACAAAAGGTTACTGGAAATCTTGAACTCTTTCCGTCTGCCCCTGAAATTGATAGAATTCCATTAGACAAGGAGTATTAAGGGTTACAAAAACGAAGTGGGGGAAATGGAATCAAGATACCTAATGGGCATGATTTAATTGAAGGACAAAGCAGGCTCGAGGGGTTGAATGGTTGATTGACCTCCTCCTGTTCCGTTTAACATAGCTTATCTCCAGAGGGGAGTCTTTCACTTATGAGTTAAGACCTGCTTTTGATGACAACTTCTCAGTTTTAATTTTGTTTGACTGCCAAGTACTTCATGTGTGTCCAGGACTTGAAGAGGAGCTGCTGAAAGAACTGGATTCGCAACTTCACGCTCACCTCCTGCGGGATGGTATGAACGGCCTCACGTTCTGTCACAGGTGAGGTTATGATAGTCACTCATCACCTCCCTCTCCTTTTCTCGCATTAGAGATGCTCACTGATCAGCTGCCTGCTCTTTTTTTATTCCGGTCCTCCGCCTTTCACTCTGCCGAGGTGGGAGTCTGCTTTCTCCACATGGTTTCGAAATGAAAGCCGGCCCCAAACGTGCCTGCTCCCTCAGAAAGACGTCAGCTCCCAGCAAAGCTGCCCCCTCCCGTTCACACGCCAATCTGGTGTTCACACCACGCGAGAGACAGCAGAACAGTGGCTGCGGTGAAAAGGGTTATCGTTCTGCCAATTTTATTTGTGATTATTATGGGATGATTTAATTGAAGTGTTTAAGTTGATTAAAGGATTTGATGGGGTAGATAGAGAGAAGCTATTTCCTCTGCTTGGGGTGGAGTGGGGTGGGAAGAAGAGACTTGAACAAGGAGGCTGAACCCTAACGAGAGCAAGGCCCATCAGTGGTGAGGCCTTGAAGCACTTATTCACACAAAGGATAGCGCAAATCTGGAACTCTGCTCCCCAAATAGTGTTAAGACCGGGGGCTGGTTAAAGACTTCAGAACTTGGTCAATTTCTTTTGGGGAGGCTAATGGGATTAAAGCTTATAGGCGGGTGGATGGGTGTGTGTGAGTGTGACACTGAGGACCAGGAATGTGCTGTCTGAGAGTGTGGTGGAGGCCGGTTCAATTGAGGCTTTCAACAGGGAATTGGATTATTATCTGAAAAGCAGGAATGTACAGAGTTATGAGGAGAAGGTGGATGAGTGGCAGAAGGTGAATAGCTTGTCCGGAGAGCTGGTGCAGCCACAATGGGCTGAATAGCCTCTTTCTGCACTGGGACAATTCTGTGATTCTGACCTCGTGGACCTGTGACCTCGTGGACCTGTGACCTCGTGGGCCTGTGACCTCATCGAATGGCAGGACAGGCTCGAGGGGCTCAATAACCACCTCCTGTTCCTATGTTCATGCTTCCAGTGATTTTGTCATTTTGGAGATTGAAATTAGTACGGTCTGTGAAGGATAATTCCTGAATTGAGGGGTTGTAACTATCAGTGAAGATTGAACGGGGCTTGGGACCTTTTCCCTAGAAAAGAGAATACTGGGGAATGACCGATTATAGAACAGCGTGTTCAGCCAATCAAACCCCGCTCCGGCTCTCTGCAAGCGAGGTTTGGCTATTCCCGTTCCCCCCCTCCATTCTCTGTGGTCCTGGATTATTATTTCGTCCAGGTGTTTATCCAGCTCCCTTTTGGCAAAACTTGATTGAATCAGCTTCCAACTCGCAGGCAGTCATTCCAGATCCTAACCATTCGCTGTGTAAAAAGAAATACCCCCCCCCCCCCCCCCCCCCCCGTGTCACCTACAGTTCTTTTGTCAATCACTTTAAATCTGTCCTCTTGTTCTCAATCCTTCTGCTAATGAGAGCAGTTTCTCCCTATCTACTCTGTCTGGACCTCTCGTGATTTTGAACATTTCTTGTCAAATCTCCTCCTCTCAACCTCCTCTAAAGAAAACAACACCAACCTTCTCCAAACTGTCTGTTCGTCTGGTCCCTCATCCCTGGAACCATTCTCGTGAATCTATTCCGCACCCTCTCCAAAGTCATCACATCCTTCCTAAAGTGCGGTGCCCAGAATTGACCGGAATAAAGGACTTTTCAAATTACAAAGGGGTTTACAAAAGGGTGGATGCAGAGATGTTCCCCCTAGCAGCCATCAATGTAAAATAGTCACTGATAAATCCAACAGGGAATTCGGGAGAAACCTCCATACCCGGGGAGTGGGGAGAATGGGAACTCGCTCCCACAGGGAGTGGTTGAGGTGAATAGCGTATTTTCCACTCTTGGGAAGCTGGAGGAAAAAAAGGAATAGAAGGATATGTCAAAAGGGCAAGATGTAGTAGGATGAGAAAGAGGATGCTTGTATGAATTGCAAACGCAAACTATTTGGGACGAACGGGCGGTTTCTGCTCTGTTAAATTCTGTGTAGTAGGCCATCAGCTCGTTTTCCTTCATCACATTCTCCGTCCCCAAGGAGGATATAACCATTAAATCCACAGGGAGAAATAATTCAGCCACACTGTCCCGAGGTATGATGTGGATGCTTAAACCAGATTCCAGACTACCTTGATCCTATTTGTGGGAAATAATCTTTCCTCGGGGCTGATGTAGCCATTCCCACTATAACTTTGACATAAAGTGGGACCGATATCCTGTTGGGCTGAAGTTACAGCCGAAGAGGGAAGTCCCAGCCCAGTGCTAACGTCCCATCGGGGAATCGATTTGATTTTATTCACAGTAGGACCTTCGCATTCAAAACCTACAATACGTTTTAACAGCTATGTACGTCCACAGGTTTTCAGCTGGCAAGTCAAACACTAACTTTGTTTGGAGTGTTGTGATTTTAAGGAATTCTTTGCATTGTGATTTTTAAGGAATACATTTGTGGAACACAGTTCCCAATGCTCCCATCAGTCATCCGAAGACTAGTTCAGTTGATTGTTTAGTTCATCTTTGAAGATCATCCGGTGAATACCCATGTTGCTCTGGCGATCAGGGGGTTTGTTTGCAATCCAGGAAAAGGGTTGCTTTATTTCAAGTGGGAAATGGGTCATACTTTGAGGTCTTCCGAAGGTCATCCATGAGGGCAGCACGGTAGCAATGTGGATAGCACATTTGCTTCACAGCTCCAAGGTCCCAGGTTCGATTCCCGGCTTGGGTCACTGTCTGTGCGGAGTCTGCACATCCTCCCCGTGTGTGCGTGGGTTTCCTCCGGGTGCTCCGGTTTCCTCCCACAGTCCAAAGATGTGCAGATTAGGTGGATTGGCCGTGATAAATTGCCCTTAGTGTTGGGTGGGGTTACTGGGTTATGGGGATAGGGTGGAGGTGTTGACCTTGAGGAGGGTGCTCTTTCCAAGAGCTGGTGCAGACTCGATGGGCCGAATGGCCTCCTGCACTAAATTCTATGAAAACTCTGCTTCCCCGTCTTAACTCGCAGGACATCTCGTTCACCTGGCACCCATGAGCTCACCGGCCCACAGTTGGTCCTGGTCAAGCAACGTTTTTTAAAATTTCGAAATATTCATCCTTATTTTCAATTCCCTTCTTCCATTTAAAAAAAATAATAAATTTAGAGTACCCAATTATTTTTTGCTTTCCAATTAAGGGGCAATTTAGCGTGGCCAATCCACCTACCCTGCACATCTTTGGGTTGTGGGGGTGAAACCCACGCAGGCACGGGGAGAATGTGCAAACTCCACACGGACAGCGACCCGGAGCTGGGATCCGAACCTGGGACCTCGGCGTCGCAGTCCCAGTGCTAACCACTGCCCTTCTCCCATGTTGTTGCTCTTCCCTGTGTCTCTGTCATCTACAGCCCTGCGATCTTTGCGCTGCTCTTATTCTGGCCTCTTGTGACATTAATTGCCCCAACTTTGGTGAGTCGTGCCATCAGTTGTTTGGACCCTAAGCTCTGGGATTCTCCCTCTACACTTCCCCACCTCTCTACCTCGCCTCCCTTCTTTAAGACACTCCTTAGAATGCATCTCTTTGACCAAGTTTATGATCATCCGGTCTAATATCTCACTCAGTGGCTCGGTGTCGTACTTATGTTTTATAATTCTCCTCTGAAATGCCTTGGGAAGTTCCTTTGCGCTGAGCGAGTTATATAAATTGGCCTTAAGTTCCTTCAATTGTTTGAAAGTTACAATAGAATTTGATTCCCACACCCTTGTGGGCAGCACAATCTAGATCGTACCAAAGGCCCAGATAATACCTGACAATTAGGGATGGATGGCCCAGGTCCCACCAACAATTTTTTTTAAAATTCCAGAAATTGGGAGAGGAGTTTGGTAGACATAGCTGGCACAACAATCTGAAAACATATGGCTATCCTCGTGTCCTAAAGTGCCATAAGAGCTTGCCATTTGATGTAGGATCAAACCAATGCACCCTCAAAACAAAATTCTCGTTGAAGAAAACTGCTTTTGATATTCAGTCGACATTGTAAACATGGCGAAAGCAGAGCACTCGGCTCACCACCTCGCCCCCGTGCCACTAATAATGAACCTTCTACCCGAGTTCGGCAGGGAGATGCAAGTGTGCGGTTGACTGCTGTGCTGTGTGGAAGATGACATTAACCAGTCCGTTTGTCCAATGTCCTCTGGGAGGTTAATAATTTGTCAGTCCGACGAGGGGCTTTCACTGTTGCACGTAAAGGAGAGGGGGAAAATGATTGATTTGTTTTTACTAAAATAGGAAAATCCCCCCTTGGGCTGCTGACTGATGTAAGGCAATAATGAACTCATCAGGCTCGTTGCTTTGTATCGGCGGTGGAGAGAATGGTGTTTAAGCTGATGATGGGGCGCCAATCAAGCGGGTTGCTTTGTACTGGGGGCTGTCAGGCATCTTGAGAATTCTGATTGTGGCAATATATTTTATTCACAATTTTTAAATTAATACATTGTTGCTCCCTTTGAAATTCGGTACTCTTGCATCTGTCCTGATAAGTGCAAGAAATGTTTTGACAGTACGCCCCTTTTCAGCAATGTTCAATATTTTGGGTTTTTTATCATGGGATGTGGGTGTTGCTGGCTAGGGCGATGTTTGTTATCCGTCCCTAACCCTTGAGAAGGTGTTGACAAGCCCTAACCTTGAACCACTAACTTAATGAGCTGGAAACAGACCTCTCGTCCGGTTGTTGAGTTTGTTTCTGCGCATTATTAAGATTATGAAAGAATTCAATAGAGTAGATGTGTAGAGAGGTTTGTTTGTTATTTACAGCAGAGAAGGAGGCCAGCCGGCCCATATTGGCTGCACCGGCTCCCAAAAGCGCAACCTAGGTAGTCCCATTCCCCAGCCCTATCTCTGTAGCCCTCTAAATTTGTCACATGAGCAGCACGGTGGCGCAGTGGGTTAGCCCTGTTGCCTCACGGCGCCGAGGTCCCAGGTTCGATCCCGGCTCTGGCTCACTGTGCGTGTGGAGTTTGCACATTCTCCCTGTGTTTGCGTGGGTTTTGCCCCCACAACCCAAAGATGTGCAGGGCAGGTGGATTGGCCACGCTAAATTGCCCCTTAATTGGAAAAAATGAATTGGGCACTCTAAATTTAAAAAATAAAAATTTGTCACTTAATATATATCCAGCTCTCTTTTGAAACCTCCTATTGGAATCCACCTCCACCACTCTCCCAGGCAGCACGTTCAAAACCCCAACATCTCTGAATAAAGAAGTTTCTCCTCATCTCCTAACTCTCTTGCTGACCATCTTGAAATTGTGACCCCCCCCCCTAGTCACTAACTTACCAACTAGTGGAAACAGAATATCCTTCTTCACCCTGTCAAAATTGTTCACAATTTTGAACACCTCAATAAGGTTGTCTCTTAACCTTCTCTGCTCCCAGGAGAACAAGCCCAACTTCTCCAATCTTTCCTTGTATCTAAAATTCCTTATTCCTGGTATCATTCTAGTGAATCTCCTCTGCACTCTCTCCAGGGCTTTAACATCCTTCCTTAAATAAGGTGCCCAGAACTGAACACAATACTCCAAATGTGGTCTGACCAATGATTTGTAGAGGTGCAGCATCACTTCCTTGTTTTTATACTCTATGCCTCTATTTATAAACCCATGATGCTGTAAGCCTTCTTAACAACTGTTTCAACTTGCCTGGAAACCTTCAGGGAATTATGCACTTGAACCCCGAGGTCCCTCTGCTCCTGTACTCCCCTCAAAGTTATACCATTGAGCCTGTATTGTCTCCCCATGTTTCTTCTATCAAAATACATAACCTCACATTTCGCTGCATTGAAGTTCATCTGCCAGGTATCTGCCCATTTGG
The DNA here is from genome assembly GCF_047496885.1 of Scyliorhinus torazame. NCBI lineage: Eukaryota > Metazoa > Chordata > Chondrichthyes > Carcharhiniformes > Scyliorhinidae > Scyliorhinus > Scyliorhinus torazame. The sequence continues at coordinate 263,742,949 of NC_092715.1, read as the reverse complement.
CCAACTTGTCAATGTCCCTCTGAAGTCGCTCAGCGCCATCCTCGCAATTCACTATTCTCCCGAGCTTAGTATCATCTGCAAATTTAGAGATCTTTTGCCCTCCACACTCACTTTTAAATCATTTATATAAATCAGAAAAAGTAAGCCCTGGGGAGCACCACTTTCAACTCGTCTCCAGACAGAGAATTGCCCATCTATACCTACCCTCGGTTTCCTATCTCTTAGCCAAATTCTAATCCATGCTGCCAAGGACCCAGCAATCCCAAACATCTTTAATTTTCTAACCAGCCTGCCATGTGGCACTGTATCAAATGCTTTCTGAAATCCAAATATACAACATCCACGGCACTACCCTCATCCACTGCCTGTGTCACCTCGTCAAAGACCTCAATTAAATTATAGACATGACCTGCCCTTGCCAAAGCCATGTCTCGTATTAACTTATTTTTCTCTAAGTGTATATTTATCTCATTCTGTGAGATAAGTGGAATTCGCTACCATCAGCAGTGGTTGAAGCAAACAGCAATAGCTGTGTGTATGGGGAGGCTAGTTATGCACGCAGGCGAATATGTTGATAGCGTGAGATGAAGAGGCTCATGTGGAGCATAAACATGGAATGGCCCATTTGGGCCAAATGGGGCTGTTTGGCTGCTGTAAAATTCTGTGTAATTCTCTGCAACAGCACTTTTGAGTAAAAGTGGGGTAATGGTTTGTTCCATTTGCGGTCCCGTCGAGACTGCCTTCCCTTCCCTGTCGGCAGGTGGCTACTTCTGGGATTCCAGCGGGAGTTTGAACACAGCGACGCAATCCGACTATTCGAGATCCTCAGCAGTCACCACCTGGAGCTGAATTCGCTGGAGGCAGAAAGCGCGCGTCATTCGGAGAGAATGACGCATTTCCAGAGGGAAGGTGAGTAACCTGGTGAAATCAAATGCAACGTCGACTGCGACCGTGAGCTGCCAAGTAATCCAGATTGCCGTGCATTTGACTATGAAGCTTCCTGTCACAACCACGTAAAATAAGTTTCTTCAAAGTGGTCCATGAGCTAAGAGGTTGTGTGTAGAGGGGGGGGGGGGGGGGGGAGAGAAAGCAGCAAAGCTTCGTCTTAAACAAGGTAACGGTTTGTTCATTACAAAACTACTGCTGTAAGTTACTCAAGTTAAAGTAATAAAGCTACTAACTGAAACAAAGAACAATACAGCTCCGAAACAGGCCCTTCGGCCCTCCAAGGTCGGGTCTGCACCGATCACGTGTCCTATCTCGACCAACCGCCTGTATCCTCTATACCCCGTCTGTTCATGTGCCTATCCAGAGAAGTCTTGAAGGGCGCCAACGTATCTGCCTCAACCACCTCACTTGGCCGTGCATTCCAGGCCACCACCACCCTCTGTGTAAAAAAAAAAAAAAAAAAAAAACCTCCCCCGCACATCTCCACTGAACCTCCCCCCCCCCCCCCCCCCCCCTGAACTTGTGCCCCCTTGTAATTGTCATTTCCGTCCTAGGAAAAAGACTCCAACTGTTCACCCTATCTATACCCCTCATAATTTTATAAACTTCTATCGGCTCCCCCTCAGCCTTTGTCTTTCTGGGGAGAACAATCCCAGTTTATTCAATCTCTCCACAGAGCTAATACCCTCCATACCAGGCAACATCCTGGCAAACATTTTCTGTACTCTCTCCAAATCCTCCACGTCCTTCTGGTAGTGCGGTGACCAGAATTGGACACAGTATTCCAAATGTGGCCTAACTAACGTTCTATATAATTGTCACATAATGTTTGAGCTTTGATACGCGATACCCCATCCTATGAAGGCAAGCACGCCATCCGCATTCTTTACCACCATTTCCACCTGTGCTGCCACTTGTAAGGATCCGTGGACCTGCGCGCCCAGATCTCTCTGTGTCTCTCTGCTCCTGATGGTTCTGCCATTTATTTTATAGCTCCCACCTGAATTGGATCTACCAAAATGCTTCACCTCGCATTTGTCCGGGTTAAACTCCATCTGCCATTTCTCTGCCCAATTGTGCAGCCTATCGATAGCCTGTTGTATTCTCTGACAATCATGCAAAGATTAAATGCAGATGATGATAAAGGATACTTCTGAACATAGCGTTTAGTTCAGTCCTTTACAATACTGTTGCAGGCATGTAGCTTGCAGATGGTTATCGGGATTCAAAGGGTTAATGTTGAAGAGTTATGTAGTCGATTAGATGGTGTTTGCCTTTCCAGGTGGATTCAGCAGGCTTTGGGCGAGAGAGAAGATCACTTGTCCCTCACTTGTTCTGCGGTGATGACACTTGAAGATTTCCTAGATTCGTTCAGCAGTACAACATTTAATGTCTGGCTGCCAGCCTCTTTGTTCTCCTTTGGCTCAGAACCCTCTCTGAGGACACGTCTCAGAGTTCTTCTTGGGTGTTCTGCAGCGAAAGGCGGTTCCCAGCCAGACTTTATACAGTTGAAAACTCAAGATGGCTGGTATCCCAAACTGTCAAATCTTGCTTCCATTTTAGGTATTGGGTTAACCTAAATTCTGGGGCATGGTCCACCCATTCTCTTTTAGCCAAGGCAATTAGTCTTCAAAATGCTGCCGCAATTAATTTGAATGGTCACTATTTCCAGGTTTAGTGAGAGAGCTATTCACGCCTCCAGGGAAGTCATTGTCGATGACCCTTGTGGAAATGCATGTTAAATTTCAAATGTCTTCACATATCTATTTACAATCCATTTGGAGCCTTCCAGAAGCTTGACAAACGTTGCAGTTGTAAAATGTCATGTGATTTTTGGCAGCCATTTTAAGGCACCAGAGATCTGTTTAAAATATATATTTTTCTCAATCTATATCACAGCTACAGTATGCTTTATGACACCCAATGCTGATACTAATCCCTGTCACACCCATGTTTGATTAATATTTTTGTCTACTAAGCTCCCGAGAAGTTTGATTGCAATAGGAACATACGATGGACAGGGAAAATCCAGCTGGTTCAATAAGCCAGAATTGGAGAATCTTCTAGCACAGAATGAGGACTTTTGGCCCATCATTTCTGTGACAGCTCCTTTAAAGAGCTCCCCAATTGGTCCCACTCCTCCAAAGACATGAAATGTTTTCTTTTCAATTGTATATCCAGTTCTATGTTGAATATAATGTTGAATTTGCAAAAGAGGATTCCAGATTGGCACTCCATCCCCCCCACCTTAAACATTCACTCCCTCCACCACCGGCAAACAGTGATTTCCTGCAGCAACTCACCAAGACTCCTTAGGCAGCACCCTCCAAACCCACGACCTTTACTGCCTAGAAGGATAAGGGCAGCAGACACTCGGGAACATCAACATCTGCAAGTTCCCTTCCAAGCCCCTCTCTATTCTCACCTGGAAATATATAAGAACATAAGAACTAGGAGCAGGAGTAGGCCATCTGGCCCTTCGAGCCTGCTCCGCCATTCAATGAGATCATGGCTGATCTTTTGTGGACTCAGCTCCGCTTTCCCACCCAAACACCATAACCCTTTATTCTTCAAAAGACTATCTATCTTTTTCTTGAAAACATTTAATGAAGGAACCTTAACTGCTTCACTGGGCAAGGAATTCCATAGATTCACAACCCTTTGGGTGAAGAAGTTCCTACTAAGCTCAGTCCTAAATCTACTTCCCCTTATTTTGAGGCTATGCCCCCAGTTCTGCTTTCACCCTCCAGTGGAAACAACCTCCCCGCATCTATCCTATCTCTTGCTTCATAATTTTACATGTTTCTATAAGATCCCCCCCGCATCCTTCTAAATTCCAACGAGTATAGTCCCAGTCCACTCAACCTCTCCTCATAATCCAACCCCTTCAGCTCTGGGATTAACCTAGTGAATCTCCTCTGCACAACCTCCAGCGCCAGTATGTCCTTTCTCAGGTAAGGAGACCAAAACTGAACACAATACTCCAGGTGTGGCCTCACGGACACCTTATACAGTTGCAGCATAACCTCCCACGTCTTAAACTCCACCCATCTAGCAATGAAGGACAAAATTCCATTTGCCTTCTTAATCACCTGTTGCACCTGTAAACCAACTTTTTGCGACTCATGCACTAGCACACCCAAGTCCCTCTGCACAGCAGCATATTTTAATATTTTATCATTTAAATAATCCCTTTTGCTGTTATTTCTACCAAAACGATAACCTCACATTTGTCACCATTGTATTCCATCTGCCAGACCCTAGCCCATTCACTTAGCCTATCCAAATCCCTCTGCAGACTTCCGGTATCCTCTGCACTTTTTGCTTTACCACTTATCTTAGTGTCGTCTGCAAACTTGGACACATTGCCCTTGGTCCCCAACTCCAAATCATCTATGTAAATTGTGAACAATTGTGGGCCAAACACTGATCCCTGAGAGACACCACTAGCTACTAATTGCCAACCAGAGAAACACCCATTAATCCCCACTCTTTGCTTTCTATTAATTAACCAATCCTCTATCCATGCTCCTACTTTCCCCTTAATGCCATGCATCTTTATCTTATGCAGCAACCTTTTGTGTGGCACCTTGTCAAAAGTTTCTGGAAATCCAGATATACCACATCCATTGGCTCCCCGTTGTCTACCGCACTGGTAATGTCCTCAAATAATTCCACTAAATTAGTTAGGCCATTCCTTCACTGTCGTTGGGCCAGAATCGTGGAACTCCCCTTCCAACAGCATTGTGGGTGTACATGTGACAGATGAACTTGCAGCAGTTCAAGAAGGTGACTCACCAGCATCTTTTCAGGTGTCTTTACGAATGGGAGATAAATGCTGGCCTGGCCAGAAACACCCCCACCCCATGAATGAGTAACGAAAATAGCAACTCAGTTTAAAAATCAAAAGTTCTCTTCATCTATTTGGGGTGGCACGGTGTCGCAGTGGTTAGCACTGCATCCTCACAGCGCCAGGGACCCGAGTTCCATTCCAGCCTCGGGTGACTGTGCAGAGTCTGCACGTTTTCCCCGTGTCTGCGCGGGTTTCCTCCGGGTGCTCCGGTTTCCTCCCACAGTCCAAAGATGTGCAGGTTAGGTGGATTGGCCATGCTAAATTGCCCTTCGTGTCCAAGGCATGGTAGCACAGTGGTTATCACATGTTGCTTCACAGTACCAGGGTCCCAGGTTCGATTCCCTGGGTCACTGTTTGTGCGGAGTCTGCACGTTCTCCCTATGTCTGCGTGGGTTTCCTCCGGGTGCTCCGGTTTCCTCCCACAAGCCCCGATAGACGGGTTGTTAGGTGAATTGGACATTCTGAATTCTCCCTCTGTGTACCCGAACCGGCCCCGGAATGTGGCGACTAGGGGATTTTCACAGTATCTTCATTGCAATGTTAATGTAAGCCAACTTGTCACAACAAAGATTATTTTTTTTAAAAAGGTTAGGTGGGGTTACTGGGTATGGGGAAGTTCAGTTCTGATTAAGGGTAGACGTAATTATTTTCAAAGTTCAATCACTTGTTACCCAGGCAAATGCAGCAGCAAATGTAAGCACAGCAAGACTCCATAAACCACAATTTGTTTATTTTAGTGAGGTATAGATCCAGGTCAGAACACCAGCTATAACACCCCTTCTCTTTGAAAAGGTGGCCACGGGAAAACAAGGCCTCAGTTTAATGTCTCATTCAAAAGACATTGGCCTGTAACTTCTGACTCCCCAGTGTCGAATTTGTGGGGGCATCCAAGTGATGCGCCGGGGAATCCTTCTTGGATGTTCCCAGATAAGGATTTGCGTGGCGATTGTCCGGGAGCACTAACTTTCCTACGGACAGTGCACTGCGCTGGGAACTACTTTAAATACCGAGACCGGGATCGGCAGGTGGAGTGGGGGGAGCCGGGATGGGGGGAGTGGGGGGAGCCGGCGCTGGCGGGTGGAGTGGGGGGGGCCGGGGCTGGTCGGGGGAGCCGGGGCCAGCGGGTGGAAAGCGGGGGGCCGGTTGAATGTGGGGCGTGAGTTTATGCACAATAAGCTGTTGTGGTCGGTGCAATACACAATTATGACCAAGAGTGCCTGAGATGCACAAAAGGAAAACCAACTGAAAATAATTATCTGGGTTCAATATCAAAATGGATTTGTTTTTGCCAAGTGACTTTCTACCTCTTTATTCAACTTCGAGTGCTTCAATCAGCTTCTCTGCTGGTGGTTAGTGTGCATCCTTGTAAATCATGTTAAATACCGCTTTAAATGTAAAAAGCCCTGTTGCCACATTTTTCTGAAAATGCGTTCCATATCTCATTGGCTGCGAAACTCCCTGAAGTTTCTACAGCATTCCTTTTGTTAAACGGAATCATGTGGTGATCGCTGCGGGTTCACCACAGGCACCAGATGAAAGCAGCACAGTTTTCATAAAGGATTGATACAATGGTTGCAGTACATCACAGAACATTCCAGCAACTTCTCCCCGAATCAATTCAAGTCCACGCTTCATTGCAGTCGACCCTTCCCCCGGGGCTCCCTCGCCACTCTTGGCAATCTCGGTGTTCTCCTCTTGTGCAATTTCTAGTGAATTTAACAGATGTCGCACTTCTCTTAGATCGACAAAGTGTTGGCGGAATCACGGAATGGTTTGAGCACGAAAGAGGCTATTCGGCCCATATTGCCGGCTTCTATCTTCGTCCCTCTTCATGGCTTTTCCCCATAGTTCCTGGCCAATTCCCTTTTGAAAGCCACGATTCAATCTGCCTCCATCAAACTCTTGGGCAGTGCATTGCAGACCCTGACCACTTGCAGCACAGATGGGTTGTTCCTACTGTCACCGGTGCGTCTTCTTGCCGATCCCCTTAAGCCTGCGCTCTCTCGTTCTCGATCCCTCCTCCAATGGGAACACTTTCCCCCCCGAACAGCTCTGACCAGACCCCCCCCTCCCTTGTGATCTTGAACATCTCAATCAAGCCTCCTCTCAACCTTCTCTCCTCCAAGGAAAACAGACCCAACTGATGCAAACTATCTACACAACTGAAGTTCCTCAACCCTGGAACCATTCTCGTGAATCTTTCCTGCATTCTCTCTCATGTCATCACACCTTTGCCAATGTGCGGTGTCCAGAACTAAACACATTACCCCAGCTGAGGCTAAACCAGTTTTTTTAATACAGATTTACCGTAGCTTCCTTGCTCTCTCGTATTCTACGCTCTTATTTACTAAACATAGGATACTGTTTGCTTTATTAATCAGTCTTTCAACCTGTCCTGCCACCTTCAATGATTTGTGTGCATTTGTACCCCCAGATCTCTCTGCACCTGCACTCCCTTCAGAATTATGTTTTAGATTATATTGCCGCCTCTTGTTCAACCCACCCAAACAAATCCCTTACACTTCTCTACGTTAAATTTAATCTGCCATTTGTCCGCCAACGTGTCTGTATCCTTTTTTTAAATTTAAATCTATTCTCCACACAGTTCACCATACGGCCAAGATTTATGTCAGCAAATTTTGAGATTGCTCCCTGTCCACCAAAGTCTAGTTCACTAACATACATCAAGGAAAAGCAGGCTTCCTAACACCGACGCCCTAGAGAATTCCACTATCAACCTTCCTCCGGTCCGGAAAGCATCCACTCGCTGCTACCCTCTTTTGTCAGACGCCAGAGTGCACTGCTGTTTTAATGGAGGACTGCGTCAGGGGAACGGTAACGCAGTTAGCGGTAATGTTACTGATGCTGTGAAGCCATGAGTTTGAATCTCACCAAGGCAGCTTAATAATTTAGCACACATCACGGCGCCGAGGTCCCAGGCTCGATCCTGGCTCTGGGTCGCTGTCTGTGTGGAGTTTGCGCATTCTCCCCATGTTTGCATGGCTTTTGCCCCCACGACCAAAAGATGTGCAGGCTAGGTGGATTGGCCACGCTAAATTGCCACTTAATTGGAAAAATGAATTGGGTACACTAAATTTATTTTAAAAAATAAATAAATAAAATAATTTACCACACGGACAGTGACCTAGAGCTGGGATTGAATTTGGGTCCTCGGCGCTGTGAGGCAGCAGTGCTAATCACTGCGCCACCGTGCCGCCCCATACGTAGGTTTCCTCCGGGTGCTCCGGTTTCCTCCCACAATTCCCGAAAGATGTGCTTGTTGGGTGAATTGGGCATTCTGAATTCTCCCTCCGTGTACCCGGAGTGTGGCGACTAGGGGATTTTCACAGTAACTTCATTGCAGTGTTAATGTAAGCCTACCTGTGACAATAAAGATTAATACTATTATTAATTGGGGATGGGTAATAGCCGTGCCAGTAATAATCCTATTCTAAGAATGAATTATAAAAATAATCTTTATTGTAATCCGCTTCCATGCAGCTCTTACTGCGGCAGGACACAGGCCTCAATCACAACGTCTCTTTTAGTTAGTAAAGGAATGGAGTGTTATTTATTATTTAATTATAGTTCAGAAACATTGGAGGAGGTGGGTGACCGTGGGCTGCTCAAACCTGCTCCACTATTCAGTTGTATCAGGGCTGATTTGCGTTTCAAGTCTCTGTATCGCTCGATACGCATGCCTAACAAAATCCTGTCGTCCTTGGCCTTGAACACGCTGATTTCTGCACCACCCAGAACGTTTCGGGGCGGAGAGTTTTGAGATTTCCACTCGCTTTCGTGTGCGCAAACGGCAACCCTGCCCGAACAAGCTCTAATTCTAAGGTTAACTCCACTATCGAAGCCTTCCATGTTTTCAGCACTTCGATCAGTTCACATCCAAATCATCTTTGCTTCATGAAATCTAGTCTGTGAAACCTGTCCTTATGTTTCAACATCATTTAGCCGCGCTATCATTCTGGTGAATCTACACTGCACCCCCTCCAAGGACAGTACGTCCCTCTCGAAGCGGAACCAATGCTTCATTAAAAAAATATATTGAATTCCAAACAATACAAAAAAATCCACAATCATATAAAACCCACGCAGACATATTGCAGTTTGTCATTTTTATAAAAGGTATTTTATTCTAAACGTGTTAAAAACAGCAAAGTATAAAATACACACTCTGTACAATCACAGCCCACAGTTTGTACAGTTGTCCCCTTTTTATCCCCGACACCTACCCCACGACAAACAATTCCTTCAAACAGCGTCATGAACATCCCCCACCGTGTCTCTAAGCCCCCCCTGCTTGACCCCCTCAACTCGAACTTAATCTTCTCCAACCTGAGAAAGTTGTCCAACTCCTCCTCCCCCCCCCCCCCCCCCCCCCCCCCAGCCAGGCCGCCCACCCTCGATAGCGTATCCGACCTCCAATTCCTTCGTCAGGCAATCAGAGAGGCGAAGGCCACAACATTGGCCCCCTTCCCCTCCGGCACTTCTGATACTCCAAAAACCGCCACCATCGGGTCCGGCCTGACCTCCACCCCCACTATCTTAGATAGTGTCCCAAACACCGCTTCCCAGTATCTCTGCAGCTTCCCGCAACCCCAGAACGTGCGCGCTTGAATCTCCGGCCCCCGCCCACACTTCTCGCACCCATCGGCCACCCCCTGGAAGAACCCACTCATCCTCATCCGGGCCATGTGCACCACCTTGAACTGAATCAAGCTCATCCTCGCTGAGGAGGAGTGTGACTGCATCCTCCGCATTGCCTCGCAGCGCACTCTCCAGCCTATTCCCCCAACTCCTCCCATTGTTTTTAATCCTTATCGCTTGTGCCCTGCCCTACTCCCCCAGCCACCCGTATATATCTCCATTCCTACCTTCCCCCAGCTCATCTGGGAGCAGCAGTGGCTCCAATAAGCTATACTCTGGCAGCCCGGGAAACTTCCTGCTCGCGTTCTGTGCCAAGTCCCTCACCTGCCTGTATCTAAACTCACTGCCCCTGGGTAACTCGAACCTCGCCCGCAACTCATCCAGACCCGCAAACTTCCCTTCCGAGTACAAGCCCCTAACCCCCTCCAGCTACTCCACTTCCCATACATCCCATCCATCTCCCCGGCTTAACCCTATGGATCTGGCAAAATGGCGTCAACATCAACGTCCTCTCCGGTTTAAAGCATCTCCTCAGCTGATTCCACACCCTGACCGTCGACTGTACCACCGGGCACCCCGTATACCTCCCTGGAGCTAGTGCCCGCCCCCACCACCACCATCGCCTCACCTCCTCCACAGTCGCAACCCAATAATAGTGCAGCAGGTTCGAGAGCGCTAACCCCCCTTCTGCCTCTGCCTCTTTACCCTCAGCACTCTCCCTGCCCATATGAACTCCGATATAACTCTCCAACCTCCGCAAGAAGGCCTTAGATCTGGAAGATCTGGAAAACAAACCGGAACCTTGGCAGCACATTCATCTTTGGACTGTGGGAGGAAACCGGAGCACCCGGAGGAAACCCACGCAGACACTGGGAGGATGTGCAGACTGCACCCTTCCTTAGTGGGAGCCCCCCGAATATCTCCTGTCCACCTCAACTATCTCGCCCAGCAGCCTTCCGTGCACCGCCCTCTTCCTCCTATCCCTGTGCGCCTTAAATGCGATGATCTCCTGTCGAACCAACGCCTTCAACGTCTCTCAGAACGTGGCTGCAGACACCTCCCCGTTCTGATCAAGCTCCACTTAATCGCCAATCGCCAGCCTCACCCCTTATCCGCCAAGAGACCCGGACCCAGTCTCCTTCCCGGTAGCATTGTGGATAGCACAATTGCTTCACAACTCCAGGGTCCCAGGTTCGATTCCGGCTTGGGTCACTGTCTGTGTGGAGTCTGCACATCCTCCCCGTGTCTTCGTGGGTTTCCTCCGGGTGCTCCGGTTTCCTCCCACAGTCCAAAGGTGTGCAGGTTAGGTGGATTGGCCATGATAAATTGCCCTTAGTGTCCAAAATTGCCCTTAGTGTTGGGTGGGGTTACTGGGTTATGGGGATAGGGTGGAGGTGTTGACCTTGGGTAGGGTGCTCTTTCCAAGAGCCGGTGCAGACTCGATGGGCTGAATGGCCTCCTTCTGCACTGTAAATTCTATGATAATCCCGGCCTCTGCACCTGTCCCGAGCTAAGCCTCACCTCCAGCCAATGCAACGCATGATCAGATATCACAATTCCCACACACTCCAACCCCCCCCCCCCAGCTCCACCTGACTCAGCACAAAGAAATCAATTCTAGAGTACCCCTTCTACACGTGTGGAAAGACTGAGTACTCCCTCACTCCACCCTGGGTTCCTGGACCTCCACGGATTGGCCATTCCCAAAAGTTCCATAAACCCTCCCAATTCCTTCACCATCCTCGACCTTCCCATTGACCTCTCCATCACACAATTAAAATCTCCACCCATAATCAGTTGGTGCGTATCCAGATCCCCAGTGTCCCCTCCAACACCCCTCCCCCAGCGTCCGCTCCCCCAGCATCCCCTCCCCCAGCGACCCCCTCCAACACCCCTCCCCCGGCGTCCCCTCCCCCGGCGTCCCCTCCCCCGGCGTCCCCTCCCCCCCCGCGTCCCCTCCCCCCCGCGTCCCCTCCCCCCGCGTCCCTTCACCCCACTCCCAGCGTCCCCTTCCCCAGTGACCCCTCCCCCTGCGACCCCTCCATCTCTCCTCGGCCAACGTCCCCTCCCCCAGCGACCCTCCCCCTGAGACCCCTCAAACGCCCCTCCCCCAGCGTCCCCTCTCCCAGCGTCCCCTCCCCCAGCGTCCCCTCCCCCCGGCCTTCCCTCCAACACCCCACACCCGGCGTCCCCTCCAACAGCCCTCCCCCGGCGTCCCCTCCAACACCCTCCCCCGGCGTCCCCTCCAACACCCCTCCCCCGGCGTCCCCTCCAACACCCCTCCCCCGGCGTCCCCTCCAACACCCCTCCCCCGGCGTCCCCTCCAACACCCCTCCCCCGGCGTCCCCTCCCCCGGCGTCACCTCCAACAACCCTCCCGTTTGTCATTTGTATCTTTGTGTACTCCCTGTACCCCCCCAACCCCCACCCCCCAGCCCCCCCACTCTTTGAGCTGAGTCAATGCTCTATGAGCTGAGCCAATGCCCTATGAGTTGAGCCAATGCCCTATGAATTGAGCCAATGCCCTATGAGCTGAGCCAATGCTCTATGAGCTGAGCCAATGCTCTATGAGCTGAGCCTATGAGCTGAGCCAATGCTCTATGAGCTGAGCCAATGCTCTATGAGCTGAGCCAATGCTCTATGAGCTGAGCCAATGCTCTATGAGCTGAGCCAATGCTCTATGAGCTGAGCCAATGCTCTATGAGCTGAGCCAATGCTCTATGAGCTGAGCCAATGCTCTATGAGCTGAGCCAATGCTCTATGAGCTGAGCCAATGCTCTATGAGCTGAGCCAATGCTCTATGAGCTGAGCCAATGCTCTATGAGCTGAGCCAATGCTCTATGAGCTGAGCCAATGCTCTATGAGCTGAGCCAATGCTCTATGAGCTGAACCAATGCTCTATGAGCTGAGCCAATGCTCTATGAATTGAGCAAATGCACTATGAGCTGCGCTAATGCTCTATGAGCTGAACCAATGCTCTATGAGCTTGAGTTGAGCCAATGCTCTATGAGCTGAGCCAATGCTCTATAAGCTGAGCCAATGCTCTATGGGCTGAGCCAATGCTCTATGAGCTGAGCCAATGCTCTATGAGCTGAGCCAATGCTCTATGAGCTGAGCCAATGCTCTATGAGCTGAGCCAATGCTCTATGAGTTGAGCCAATGCTCTATGAGCTGAGCCAATGCTCTATGAGCTGAACCGATGCTCTATGAATTGAGCAAATGCTCTATGAGCTGAGCCAATGCTCTGAGATGAGCCAATGCTCTATGGGCTGAACCAATGCTCTATGAGCTTGAGTTGTGCCAATGCTCTATGAGCTGAACCAATGCTCTATGAGCTTGAGTTGTGCCAATGCTCTATGAGTTGAGCCAATGGTCCATGAGTTGAGCCAATGGTCCATGAGCTGAGCTAATGCTCTTATGAGATGAACCAATGCTCTATGAGCTTGAGTTGAACCAATGCTCTATGAGCTGAGCCAATGCTCTTATGAGATGAACCAATGCTCTATGAGCTTGAGTTGAGCCAATGCTCTATGAGTTGAGCCAATGTTCTATGAGCTGAGCCAATGCTCTATGAGCCGAGCCAATGCTCTATGAGCCGAGCCAATGCTCTATGAGCCGAGCCAATGCTCTATGAGCTGAGCCAATGCTCTATGAGCTGAGCCAATGCTCTATGAGCTGAGCCAATGCTCTATGAGTTGAGCCAATGCTCTATGAGCTGAGCCAATGCTCTATGAGTTGAGCCAATGCTCTATGAACAAGCACTTTTTTTATACTGCGAGTTTTTAAGTTCTTGAGTACACTTCTGACAGGCCGGTGGAAACCGATTCAGTAATGATTTTCAGAAGGGAGTTGGACAAATACGTCTGCTGGGCTGTGGGGAAAGAGTGGGGGAGTTGGAGTAACTGGATAACTCCGCCAAAGAGCCGTCAGAGTCATGATGGACCGAATGGCCTCCTTCTGTACTATATATTCTGTAGAGATAATGAGGTCCTCTGCCACAGACTCCACCGTTCTTTTCTTATCCTCGCTCTTTTAAAGGGAATTTGCTTCTTTGAACAAATACATTAATAAGATCGGAGGGAGAAGGTCAGGGCTAAACTAAATAGCTCATCTGGAGTCAAGGGTGGGACCGACAATTGTGGAATCCTGCAGCACAGGAGGAGACAATTCGGCCCATTGTGTCTGTGCAAGCTCTTTGAAAGAAGCTCCCACACCACCCCCAACATGTGCTCCTTCCCCATACTCCTGCTAAATTTGCTTTTAAAGAAATCACCCATTCCTTTCCTGCCCACACTCCACATGATTATAACTTGCTGTGTAAGCAAGTTTGATGAACAGAGCGGTTTTCTGTAATTCTGCAATTCTTTGTACCGTAGATAGTAATATTGTGTTCTGTTCTTTTACTACGGAGATGACTGCAAAGCAGGAGGAAGCTGTTCAGCCCTTTTTATCTATTTTGGTTATTCGCTAGAACAATCCTAACTAATCCCGTTGTACTGTTCACTCCATAGCTCCTGTACAGTTCCCAGCATCAAACCTTTATCTCTTTTTCCCCTTCGCGAGATGCAGCATCTCCCCTTTAGACGCTCCCAGTGGCAAAGCCCCACCAATCCTCTCTGTAAAGAAATTTCTCTCACTCTTTTCCAAGAATCATGAACTCGTACGTCACAGAAGAGGCTGTTTGGCCCATCGAGGTTTTCTGGCCCCCTCGCGGTCTCGATTGTCCAAATTTGCTGCCAATTTCAAATTCATGGCCGCTTGTTCCTTGCATTCCGTAAAAAGTACAAAAACTCTTCATAACCTAAAAAATACTCCATTAAATTGCCTCTTAACCTTCTCTATTCTGCTGGTAAGAGCCCCAGAATCTGAACCCTTACTCTATAACATGGATCACCCTGGTGAATCGAAATTTTAAACTCTGTACCTTAAAATTCTTTCTACAACCTGCAGTACTCAACCTGTTCTAAATATTTGGCATCATCCCTTTACCCGTTTGTGACATTATCTTAAATGTCAAGCACTGCAAGGGTTAATGTATTGTCTGAGGGAGCTAGATGGACAAGTAGAGAAAACATTGATGCTAAGCCTTGTGGAAAGAGGTTGAGGAGAAAGCTCGAGAACAGACTGAAAGAAAGATAGTGTGAGTGAGAGCAGATCATAGTTAATGTAATAGTGTAGAGATTAGTAGTTAGATGAGTGTAGATGATATGTTTATTATCAACTGTATTATATAGAAGTGTTGAATCCAATTAAGTAGTGTTAATAAATTTATAGCTGCTCCCGACACAAGGGATCCAGGACAGGGTGCTTTCGGGGGGGTGAGTCGGGGAGGGCAAAGTGTCAGAGATATACCGGGAGATGAGAGAAGAGGGGGAGGAGTTGGTGGGCGAACTGAAGGGAAAATGGGAAGAAGAGCTCGGGGAGGAGATTGAGGAGGGTTTGTGGGCTGATGCCCTAAGTAGGGTAAATTCCTCTTCCTCGTGTGCCAGGCTTAGCCTGATCCAATTTAAGGTGCTGCATAGAGCACACATAACGGGAGCAAGGTTGAGCAGGTTCTTCGGAGTGGAGGACAAGTGTGGGAGGTGCGGGGGAAGCCCGGTGAACCACACACACATGTTTTGGTTGTGTCCGGCACTGGAGGGGTATTGGCGGGGAGTGACGGGAGTGATCTCGAAGGAGGTGAAGGTCCGGATCAAGCCAAGCTGGGGGTTAGCTATATTTGGAGTAGCGGATGAGCCGGGAGTGCAGGAGGCGAAAGAGGCCGATGTCGTGGCCTTTGCGTCCCTAGTAGCCCGGCGTAGGATTTTACTCGTGGAAGGAAGCGAAACCCCCCGGACTGGAGGCCTGGATAAACGATATGGCGGGGTTCATAAAACTAGAGCAGATGAAGTTTGCGCTGAGAGGATCGGCTCAAGGGTTCACCAGACGGTGGCAACCGTTCCTCGACTACCTAGTGGAACGTTAGAGGGAAGACAGATGGCCAGCAGCAGCAACCCAGGGGGCGGGGGGGAGGGAGGGGGGGTAAACTGTTTGGGTTTTTGGAGGGGGAGAGGGGGCGGGGAGTGTTACTTTGTGTTATTTGGTTAGTTTACCATGTTAGTTACACAATGTTATATTGCAGTTATCATGTTACTTTTATTTTTATTTCTTTGATTTGTAAGAGATAAAATTGTGTTTGAAAACTTTAATAAAATATATATTTTTTTAAAAATAAATAAATAAATTTATAGCTTTGTTCAATTTAAAGCTATTTGGGGTCTACGCCAACCATCCTAAAATTAGAAGCACAAAGAACACCACACTGTTCTCTTTTCTGACTGTTTACCTGAAGTCCTTATTCCAAGGGATTGTGAAACCTGGGTCACTATGACTCCTCGTTTTTCCTCCTAAAATATCTTACCACAGTCACTGCATCTGCAGCCAGGTTGTCCATGGCTGTGATCTGGTGCTGGCAGGAGCAATTTGTTGTCCTAGAAAACGGTAGCTTGGAAAATTAAAAGGGCCTGTAAATTCTGTACTCTCCTTTTTAACAGAAAATGAAATGGCACCAGTGTTTTCTTTGGCAAAGTTGACTGATAAATAAGGCGCGTTTCTGATGTTCGTCAACTGTGTTCTGCTTCGACTTCCGGTTGCGGCGATGACCAGCTAAGCCGCACGTTTCGGAGGCTCCAACTCGAACGGACCTTCGGGCTCTTTTAAGAGCCCCAACGGGGAATTGTTTCGGGACGAAACCCGGTGTGGGGTGAGACAACAGGGAGTCGTACCCCCCCCCCCCCCCAGCGAAAAAGAAAAATATCGGCGGCGGCGGCCAGATCGCGAAGAATCCTCGAGGACAGGGGCAGAAGGAAAAAGGAGCAAGATGGCGGCGGAGAGAGCCCAGGCGACATGGGGGCCGGACCAAGACGAATTCTTGAGATGGTGTGTGGAGCTGCTTAAGAAGGAGGTGCTGGCCCCGATGCTACAAGCAATTGAGGGGCTTAAGGAGGCACAAAAGACTCAGGAGATGGAGCTCCGCGTGGTGGAGCAGAAGGTGACGGACAACGAGGACGAGATCCTGGGCCTGGCGGTCAAAACGCAGACGCACGAGGCGCTCCAGAAAAAGTGCATTGAAAGGATTGAAGTCCTAGAAAACAGATCACGGAGAAAGAACCTTCAGATCCTGGGTCTCCCCGAGGGACTGGAAGGAGCGGACGGTGGGGCTTACGTGAGCACGATGCTACGCTCGCTAATGGGAGCTTCGGGCCCCTTGGAAGTGGAAGGGGCCCATCGGGTCCCTGCGAGGAGACCAAAGGCGGGAGAACCACCTAGGGCGACGATCGTGTGATTTCATCGCTTCAATGACAGAGGTGGTTCTGAGATGGGCCAAAAAGGTACGAAGTAGTAGATGGGAGAATGCGGTGGTACGGGTGTACCAGGATTGGAGTGCGGAGGTGGCGAGAAGGAGGGCGAGTTTTAATCGAGCCAAGGCGGTGCTACACAAGAAGAAGGTGAAGTTCGGGATGTTGCAGCCGGCGCGACTGTGGGTCACGCACCAGGAGAGGCATCACTACTTCGAAACGGCGGAAGAAGCATGGATCTTCATTAAAAACGAGAAACTGGATCGGGACTGATGTTGGAGGGGAAACGACAATGCTGATGTATATAGAGATGTAAATTGGGGAGGGGGGGACACTAAGAAATGTGGGCGCCGGTGAGGGGGAAGAAGAGTCATAGGCGGGGGATGTGGAATGGAAGTGCGGCGGCAGAGGGAGCTGCGCCACAAGGGGGGTGGGTCGGGGAGGGCAAAGTGTCAGAGGTATACCGGGAGATGAGAGAAGAGGGGGAGGAGTTGGTGGGCGAACTGAAGGGAAAATGGGAAGAAGAGCTCGGGGAGGAGATTGAGGAGGGTTTGTGGGCTGATGCCCTAAGCAGGGTAAATTCCTCTTCCTCGTGTGCCAGGCTTAGCCTGATCCAATTTAAGGTGCTGCATAGAGCACACATAACGGGAGCAAGGTTGAGCAGGTTCTTCGGAGTGGAGGACAAGTGTGGGAGGTGCGGGGGAAGCCCGGCGAACCACACACACATGTTTTGGTTGTGTCCGGCACTGGAGGGGTATTGGAGGGGAGTGACGGGAGTGATCTCGAAGGTGGTGAAGGTCCGGGTCAAGCCAAGCTGGGGGTTAGCTTTATTTGGAGTAGCGGATGAGCCGTGAGTGCAGGAGGCGAAAGAGGCCGATGTCGTGGCCTTTGCGTCCCTAGTAGCCCGGCGTAGGATTTTACTCATGTGGAAGGAAGCGAAACCTCCCGGACTGGAGGCCTGGATAAACGATATGGCGGGGTTCATAAAACTAGAGCAGGTGAAGTTTGCGCTGAGAGGATCGGCTCAAGGGTTCACCAGACGGTAGCAACCGTTCCTCGACTACCTAGCGGAGCGTTAGAGGGAAGATAGATGGCCAGCAGCAGCAACCCAGGGGGGAGGGGTAAACTGTTGTGGTTTTTGGAGGGGGCGGGGGGAGGGGGGGGGGGGGAGGGGGGAGTGTTACTTCGTGTTATTTGGTTAGTTTACCATGTTAGTTACACAATGTTATATTGCAGTTATCATGTTACCTTTATTTTTATTTCTTTGATTTGTAAGGGAAAAAATTGTGTTTGAAAACTTTAATAATATATATATTTTTTAAAAAAAACTGTGTTCTGCTTCTCCCGCAACCTCAGAAGGCAAGATCAGGCCAGAGTTGCCATCCACCAATAACGATTACACCTTTGAACTCTTCATCTGTGCGGCAATCTTGCTGGAGAAGAAGCAGCTGCTGTTAAAGTGCGCTGATGAAGTGGAGCTCATTCAGTTTACAAACGGGTAAATGTACAAGCGCTCTCTCTCTCTCTCTCCCTCTCTCTCAATAACTTATTCTTCTCGATAATGCTAAGAAGAATAGATTGGCTTTATGTGGTTAATCACCACTGTTGTATATATTAGAAGATGTGTGGTAAGGCCCTGTACTACAGGTATGGGGGTAGTCCCTACTGCTGGCTCCGCCCAGTAGGCGGAGTATAAATATGTGTGCTCCCTATACAGCAGCCATTTCGCCAGCTGCTGTAGGAGGCCACACATCTTAGAGTAATAAAGCCTCACTTGTATTCAACTCTCTTCTTTGTACAATTGATCGTGCATCACGTGACCTGTGTTTAGTGCTCAGCATTTACAATTAAATATTGCGCCCTTCAGCATGTTTTTAAAAAATAAATTTAGAGTACCCAATTTTGTTCTTCAATTGAGGGGCAATTTAGCCTGGCCAATCCACCTACCCTGCACATCCAATTGAGGGGCAATTTATCATGGCCAATCAACCTATCCCACACATCTTTGCACTGTGGGAGGAAACCGGAGCACCCGGAGGAAACCCACGCACACACGGGGAGAACGTGCAGACTCCACACAGACAATGACCCAAGCCGGGAATCGAACCTGGAGCTGTGAAGCAACTGTGCTCAGCACTTGTGGTGTCCAAAAAAGGTTAGATGGGGTTACTGGGTTACGGGGAAGGGTGGAGGCGTAGGGTGCTCTTTCCAAGGGCCGGAGCAGACTCGATGAGCCGAATGGCCTCCTCACTGTAAATTCTATGATCTATGAACCACAGCACCACCCCTTCCCTTAAGTATGTTGGTATTGGACTCATTTGCTGGTGGGCAGTGCTGTTGTCACAGGATCTCCTCTTACAACCGAGTGATTTCCTCGAGCAATGGCAATTAGCCTTTAATCAAACTCCAGGTGTCTCCTACAATAGTGGATCAGATTCCAACCCTGATCCATTGAGATATTTGGGATTGAATGGGGGCAGGGCTTGGCTAAAACTTTTAGTCAACTTTCCTGAGGGGCGGCACGGTGGCGCAGTGGTTAGCACTGCTGCCTCACAGCTCCGAGGACCCGGGTTCGATCCCTGCCCCGGGCACTGTCCGTGTGGAGTTTGCACATTCTCCCCATGTCTGCCTGGGTCTCAGCCCCACAACCCAAAGATGTGCAGGGTAGGTGGATTGGCCACGCTAAATTGCCCTTTAATTGGGGGGGAAAAAAGAAAAAGAATTGGGCACTCTAAATTTTATTTTAAAGATCAACTTTCCTGAAGGCGATTCCTCGCTGCCTATAACCAGAGTGTAAATGCGCCCTCGTTATTGTACAACACTTTGTATGTTGCTCATTAGATCTTTTACTAATTGCTCTTTGACACGGATGACACCAGTATGCATTTGTTGCCCTGGGGGAAATGGTGGCGGAGGTGAACTGACTGCTTGAAGCTATTGGAGACCGATGGTGTGAGGTGGGAAATTTCAGGATGAAGCATCATGGGGATAGTAAAATAAATCTGAAGTAAAATGTTCGACTCATTAACAGGGCTTGGAGCAAACATGGCAAAGGAACTGGCCGTGTTCATGTAATAGATGGGGGCAGTGGACCCATGGAGGTTCACACACCCAGGGGAGAAAGAGATCTCCTCCTTCTCCCAGATACACAGGATCGAATTCTTCAGAATGGGGAAAGCTGTGCTTCCGAGGATAGTGGGAGCGGAATACTCCACTATCGTAATCTCCGACCACGCTCTCCATGTCCTGGATGTGAGGTTGGAGATGGGCCGGGCTCAATGCCTCCCCCCACCTGTGGAGGCTGGCCATGGACCTCCTGGCCAAGAAGGTTTTCTGTGAACACATGTCACAGGCCATAGACGGGTACATTACCAACAACCAGAATGGGGAGGTCTCACTCGCCACATTCTGGGAGGCGCTGAAGGCAGTGGTAAGAGGGGAAATTATTGCAGACAAGGCACGTAACGATACGAGAGGGCAAGAGCTAGTTGATTCCATACTGGAGGTGGACCAGCAGGACTCTTCGACCCCGACCGTGGAGAGGAAGAAATTACAAATGGACTTTGACCTGCTCTCCACAGAGAAAGCAGTGCACCAGCTCCGCCAGATGCAGGGGACCTTCGACGAACATGGAGACAAAGCCAGCCAGCTGAGAAAGCAGGCAGCCCACGAGGGAAAAGCCCACGTTAGGGACAGCAGTGGGAAGCTGGTCACCACTCAGGAAAGGATTAACTAGGCCTTCGTGACCTTCTACCGAGGGCTGTGCACCTCCGAGCCCCTTGCGGGTGACTTGGGGTTGAAGCAGTTCCTCGACGGACTAGACATGCCAGTCGTGGGGGAAGAGAAGGGACGGGGCCTGGAAGCATCATTCGAACTGGAAGAGGTCATGGAGTGTATCAACTCCAAGCAGGCGGGGAAGGCGCCGGGACCAGATGGGTTCCCGACGGACTTCTACAATGAATTCACGCCAGCACTCGCCCCGCACTTGCGGGGGGATGTTCACAGACTGGCTGGCAAGGGGCTCCCTGCCACCAACACTGGCACAAGCCTCAATATCACTGATACCCAAAAAGGACAGACCTGACTGAGTGCGAGTCCTGCAGACTCATCTCGCTCCTCAGTGTAGATGCAAAGATCCTGGCTAGGCAGTTGGAGAGTTCCAGAAGACCAGACGCGCTTTGAAAATCAAAGATCAGGCGCCTGCTGACCATGATGATGACCCCCTCTGAGGAGAGAAGACCAGAAGTCGTCATCTCCCTGGACGCAGAGAAGACCTTTGACAGAGTCAAGTGGAAGTACCTCACAGAGGTACAGGAAAGGTTTGGGTTCTGACCAGGGTTCACCTCCTGGGTGCAACTACTGTACAGCGCTCCCATGGCGCGAGGACGCACAATCACCACCAACTCTTGAGTACTTCCAGTTGCACAGAGGCAGAAGGCAGGGATACCTGCTGTCCCCGCTGGTGTTTGCTCTGGCAATGGAGCCACTGGCGATCGCCCTCAGAATGGCGTAGGGACGGAGAGATACCCAGAGGGGAGACTGAGCATAGAATTTCACTCTACCTGGATGATCTGCTGCTCTACATCGCGAACCCCGGGCCAGCATGGAAGGGACAATGAAACTCCTCGAGGAGTTTGGCACCTTCTTGGGCCACCAACTCAACCTGAGCAAACAAGAAATCTTCCCAGTGAATCTTCGGGGGGGGGAGAGGGACAGAGCTGGGGGGGACTGCCGATCAGACAAGCCCAAACCAAATTCCGCTACCTGGGGATCCAAATAGTCCACGACTGGACATGGATCCACAAATGGAACCTGAAGGGACCTGCAGAGGTGGGACAGATAATCAAGATGAACTTCCTGCTCAGATTCCTCTTCCTGTTCAGATCCCTCCTGATCTACATCCCCAAGGCCTTCTTTAACATGGTAGACAAACCAATCATGGCATTTATGTGGGTGGGAAACCCCGAGGATTCAAAAGAAGGCCCTACAAAGGGAAAGAAACATGGGAGTCCCGGCCTTCCCAAACCTCCAGGTCTACCATTGGGCGGCCATCGCAGAAAGAGTGATGGGATGGTTGAAGGAACCAGGAGCAGAATGCAATAGGGCCCTAGTCACAACTGCACCCCCATCCTCCCCGACCAAGTACTCGAGGAGCCTGGTGGTAGTAGCCACACTCCAGACGGGGTACCAGATGAGCCAACACTTTGGCCTGACCGAAATGTCCACTATGGCCCCCCCTCTGCAGCAACCAAAGGTTCGCTCCCGCAAGAATGGACGCCACCTCCAAAAGAAAGAAGGTGGGAGACGACTCCCGTGTTATAATCCTGACGGCCAACTGGTGAAGGAAGAAACCAGAGCCAGTCTTTACCTGGGCTAAATTTATTCACAAGCTGAAACATTACAGGCTCCTGTCTCCTGACTTCACTAGACTGTGTCAGGAAGCGTGTCTGTATAATCTTATACCAACAAAATTATCAAATTAACTAACAGCCTCTTAATGGGGCAAGGTGACTTTTAATACTCTTGAGTACCAATAAAACTAAATCAATTAATAGACTCTTAAAGAAGTCTCTCCTTGTATATACTCAAATAACCATCCTAAAAAGCCCTCCACCCACATATACTAACCTGAATTGAAACAATTAACACTATAGGGGCATAAATGCTGTCAGACCAGTTGTTTCTGTTCTGTACATTTTTCTGTTCTGTACACTCTGTGGGCCTAGGTCGGGTGCTCTTTCGGAGGGTTAGTGCAGACTTGATGGGCTGAAGGGCCTCCTTCTGCACTGTAGGGGATCTATAGGTCACAGGAAAGCCTCACATCAGGTCTGTGCTGGCTGCCGTCTCTTGGATAGCCCAAGATGAACAGTGGAAGTGTAGCGTGAGGGTTAGAAGCAGGATGTTCGCTGGAGAATCCCTGGTGACATCTTTCTGCCATGACAACTGATAGTCCGGCGGGGAGAAATGAAGTGGTGTTCCTTACG
Organism: Scyliorhinus torazame; assembly: GCF_047496885.1. NCBI lineage: Eukaryota > Metazoa > Chordata > Chondrichthyes > Carcharhiniformes > Scyliorhinidae > Scyliorhinus > Scyliorhinus torazame. The sequence goes on along the minus strand of NC_092715.1, from coordinate 263,720,169 downwards.
ATTTTAATTAAATTCCTTTGCTAAACTTGCCACTCGCGAGCAAATCTCTGGCTCAGTGGCGCTGTCGCCCATCCTGAAAGAGTGCAGGGTTCAAACTCCACTCGTGATGGCCCCGGCAAGCGGAGAGTCTTTGAATTTCCTTCTATTGGGATACTGGCATCCGATGGTTGTGAGTGACTCTCGAGTCCCTAGGGAGCCCCTAAGACCCACCCACGACCCAACTCCCCATTCAGCTGGTAGGAAGGTGATTATAATCCAGCCACGTGGACCATCAGGACCAATCAGCCTGCGAATCCTCATTCTATTCTGCATGATGTGGAGAGGCCGGCGTTGGACTGGGGTGAGCACAGCAAGAGGTCTTACAACACCAGGTTAAAGTCCAACAGGTTTGTTTCAAATCACTAGCTTTCGGAGCACTGCTCCTTCCTCGGGTGAATGAAGAGGTAGGTTCCAGAAACATATATATATATATATATATATATAGACAAAGTCAAACATGCATGACGATACTTTGAATGCGAGCATTTGCAGGTAATTAAGTCTTTACAGATCCAGAGATAGGGGTAACCCAGGTTAAAGAGGTGTGAATTGTCTCAAGCCAGGACAGTTGGTAGGATTTCGCAAGCCCAGGCCAGGAGGTGGGGGATGAATGTAATGCGACATGAATCCCAGGTCCCGGTTGAGGCCGTACTCGTGTGCGGAACTTGGCTATAAGTTTCTGCTCGGCGATTCTGTGTTGTCGCTCGTCCTGAAGGCCGCGTTGGAGAACGCTTACCCGGAGATCAGAGGCTGAATGCCCTTGACTGCTGAAGTGTTCCCCGACTGGAAGGAAACATTCCTGCCTGGCGATTGTCGCACGATGTCCATTCATCCGTTGTCGCAGCGTCTGGCCGGGGAGGCTTCGGTGGGGGGGTGGTCTGGGGGTGGCGAGAGGGTTTACGGGGTGACACTATCTGGCAGGCCGTGTCCGCGCGCGGCTGGCGCCATGTTGCATGCGCGAACGCCACCGGTCATCGCCGTGCACATGTACAGCCACGTCCCGACAATTCTCCATCCGTATCTGCAGGTAAAGCCGGGGGCTTTACCTGGCGCGATTGCTAGCCACCCACCGGCCGGAGCATCGGTGCGGGGGCGCCACCGGACTTTTGGTCATAAGACGAGACACATGCTCCGGACATAGCCTCCAAATCGGAGATTCCAGCCCGGGTGTATACATCTCCCTCAAATCGCTTCTTGGTTTCAGGAATTTTTATGTCTGGGGGTCCAGGGCCCCAATTAGCAACTTAGTGTTGTTTTTGAAAAATTTGTAGATTGGATCAAGTTCGGGTAATTTCAAATTGTCAATCTCAACCTTAATCTGGATCAGCATTGGATCCCAATAGGATTGAGGAAGACTTGACACGCCAGCAGATGGGTATACCAGCTGGTCACTTCTTGATTGATGCCTCAGTTTGTACATTTATACTGCAGTTGTTCGTCATCTCCATTACACCGCATTCTTTGTACCTCCAGCTTGCAGGGAGCGCTGAACCTGGACAGAGTTCTTGAAAGAGCGGAGCAAGCATTCTTCAACTACTGCAACAAATCGGTGATGGACTGTTTCAAGAAACTCTGTACGGAGCCAAAGAAAAAGGGTTTCTTCAGTTTCAAGCTGATGGATTTGTTCTCCTGACAGGTTGGACAGTCTCTCGTTGCATCCAGGTTATGACCGCAGAGGAGAAGCCAACCCGGGGCCTGACCCATCGAAGCAATGGCCCAAACTGAATGTGCCTTTCGCCGACATCTTCTGCTATTTACATTGTATTTTTAAGCCCCATTGGCTCATTTTTGTCAGTATTATTACTGCAATGTCCCAGCCATTAAAAGTCTTGAATTTAAACGCAATCATTTTATTTTCCCCTTTCTAAAAATTGTCGCCCACCAATCTCTCACAAGATTATTGAGTTAAAGTCAATCAGCAAATGCTTTGAGGTGAGCGAGGGGGGGGCGGGGGGGCACTTTATAGACTAATCTGTGCAGCAGCTATCACGACAAAGCACTGCTCGTTCCTGGACGGTTTCTGCCCTCCCCTTCTGTTTGGGTCTTCACTGTGCCCGACATCTCACTACTTTGCAGAGGAGGAATGAGTGAGGTCGGATATTGCTGATCCCATCGAGGCTCCTGCAAGTCGGATGTCGGGATAGGCGCTCACGAGGTGACCGCCTTGTCACTGGTGACAAATTTCCTTGGCGGCAAATCTGCCCGACGACAACTCCCTGGGCCCTGGGGGTGCAGTGTCCTTGGGCAGGAACTGCCATTCTACTACTTTGTGCCTTGGTCCTTCCATTAATTGGCCACACCTCCGCTGGTATAAATGCTCCATGAACTGCATTTAGGGCCCAGCCTGTGATAGTTCAGTGGGCCACGGGGAAGCCTGCATCTGTGAAAAGTATTTCACTTTAAAATTTCGCAGTGTGGCAAAAGAAAAACATGTTGAATGGATCTTTTATTACTGTTAATGAATAATGTTAAATAAAATGTGATCTTGGTAGACCCTTTGTTGAGCTCATTGACCGAAATTATCCTAATCCTTTCTACCTCAAGTTGATCCAGCTTCCCGTTTAATGCATCTATGCCAGTCACCGAAACACGCCCTGTGGTAGCCAGTTTCAAATTTTCACCACCCTCTCGCGGAAGAACTTTCACCTGTGTCTCTACTGGAATTTGCTGGTGGCCATCTCATTTGTAATGCTCCTCACTTCTCCAGTATCAATTCTTTCATTCCCATTAACAGAAAATTAACTGTAAACGCAGTCTGAGACTACAGTAATGTAACCCCCCCCCAACGTCTCACACATCCAGACATAGGAACAGCTTCTTCCCCACAGCTACTAGACTCCTCAACGACTCCCCCCTCAGACTGATCTGTTCCCTGTAAGAACACTATTCACGACGCCCTATGGTGCTCTTGCTCACGTATTTGCTTTGTTTGGCCCCATGTTCCACGCTGTAACCAATCAACGTTTGTCGATGTACCATTTGTCAATGTTCTCTGTTGATTATTCTTGTGTCTACTGTGTACGTTCCCTTGGCCACAGAAAAATACTTTTCACTGTACTTCGGTACATGTGACAATAAATCAAATCAAATCAAATGAACGAGAAACGCTTCAAAAAGCCGAATATATTTCTTTCAAATCTATACTAAATCAGCGCAGGAATAAGAAACAAAAAATGCTAGGAAGATTTGACAGATCAGGCAACATCCGTGGAAAGATAGTCGTCAACGATTCAGGTCAATGTGAAATGTTAATTTCTCTTTATTTGACACCGTTTTGTACCTTTACTTAAAAGAAAATTAGACAGAGCGAGGGGAGGGAGAGATGAGAAAGGGAAGAGGGATGTAGATATTTCTGGGGGAATAAAAAGACTATAAAACCAGCATTAGTAAAATAAGTTAGGTCACGTTTATTCAAATTGATATTCTCTGTAACAGTTCCAGTTCCTTTCTTGGAGGTTTGGTAACGTTAGTGCAGCCATAGTCTTGCAGTTGAAGTGGGATGTACTTTTCCAAGAGGTGTAAGCTCCGCCCAGCAGGGCTGCTATACAGCCTGGTCCAGGATGGGTTAAATTCCCCTTTATAGCCAAAGAAAGCAATGCTCTCTGCAAGAGAATAAAGAGTATATTGTCACACAGGCAGCAGCGCAAATGCAAGTCGTTCTCTCTCGTGCTGAGCAATTTCTGCAAATGTTAAGTAACTAAAGCAGAGGATTTCGATTGGAGCACTTTTAACTAACCTTGAAAAAATAAACCTGATACTTTTGTTTTTTTGGATTTGACGCAATTATTTTTTTTTTTAAACTAAAGGTGCATAACTGAAGCAACTGCGGGATTCGATTCACGTCTCATGTATTTTGCTTGAGTCAAAGGACTCTAAATTATAAACAATTGTATGTAAAATGAATCATGTCAATACATTCATAAATCTTGCAACTAGAATAATATGTTTCAGCCTGGAGATATTATTCCCACTTCCATAGAGTCCCCACAGTGCAGAAGGGGAGGCCATTCGGCCCATCTGGTTTGCACCAACCCTCTGAAAGAGCACCCTATCTAGGCCCTCTCCCCCGCCCTATCCCTGTAACCCCACCCAACCGGCACATCTTTGGACACTTAAGGAGCAATTTTAGCACGGCCAATCCACCTAACCTGCACATCTTTGGACTGTGGGAGGAAACCCACGAAGACACAGAGAGAGAGCGTGCAGCCTCCGCACAGACTGACCCGAGGTCGGAATTGAACCCGGGTCCCTGGTGCTGTGAGGCAGCAGTGCTAATCACTGTGCCACCATGCTTCCTTACAAACATGCCTTTCTGGAATGGGATTAGAGGCAGGCACTCTACCCATTGTACACAGGTTCCGAACTTGAAATTTGTGTACGATCAAAACGCTGCGATTATATTAATCAACATATATTCTATTTCGCACTTTGATTATCCAGTATTCACTTGTACCTGTCGTAGAATTAATGGTAAGACCTAATGGATATCTGACGTACATGTGCGATGTAAAAGATCCCACGGTACTGTTCTGAAGACAAGCGGGGGAGTTCTCCCCGGCGTCCTGGCCGATATTTGCCCCCTCAATCGACATCACTAAACAGGTCACTGCTGTCGTGGGATCTTGCTGCCCACCGATTCATCACCCTGCTTCCCACATCACAACAGTGACTGCATCTCAGAAAGTGCTTTGTTGACCGTGAAGCAAGTCTTCCTTTGAGCACGAGGTTCACGAGAGAGAAATGAGCCAGAACAACAGAGGGAACAAGAGACAGATCCTGGTAGAGTAAACAAAGTGCTTCCATTGGCTGGAGAGAACACAGATTTAAAGTAATTTATAAAACAATCCATGGATTTGGGGGGGGGGGGGGGGGGGGCGGGGGCACGCAGAGATGAGGGGGGGGGCCATTCCCCGCGCCAGGCCGGAGAATCGCCGCAACCACGCCCCGACGCCGGTGCGCGATTCTCCGAGGTGCGAAGCATCGGCACCATTTGCGCTGGCGCGGCACTGGCCGCGAGCCGCTGGAATCGGCAGGGCGCCCCCCCCCCCCCCCCCCGGGCCTAAACGTGAAACGCGACGGCGCGAACACTTGGGCTCAATATTGGAGAATCACCTCCGAGATTTTTTGTTTCACACAGTGTTCTGGTCTGGGATGCCGCACATGAAAAGGGGGTGAAAATAGAACCAAAAGTAACTTTCAAAAGAGAATTGGATAAATACTCGAATTAGGGAGGGGGGGGAAGGGTTTGCAGCGTTAACGGGAAAAAGCAGGGTGACGAATGAGACTATTGGATAACTTGGTTAGCAGAGGTACGATGGGCCGAATGGCCCCTTTCTGTGTTGTATGATGCTCCAACATTTCTAGTTATAAGAAGGGAATCAGAGCAACGGGCTGAGTAAAGGAAGCAGCCAGTTTAGCAGCAGGACCGAGCTCCAGACACGTGCCGAAGAGATTTGTAAATTCATTCTCACGCTACTCCAATTCGCTGATAAATGCAGAGTGATATCAGGTTCTGATTGGTCAAGTCCCCTCCGAGCAGGGAAACAGACTGGCCCGAACATTGAGGCGCGGGGCACGCGAGGCGAGGAAGGGGGAGGGGGCAGAAGCAGGGGGTCCTGTGTTTTACTTTTGCGGGGGAGAGGCGCAGCCAGCAGATTTCTCGGCCGAGGTGGGACGCGAGGCGGAAGCCACAAGGTGAGACAGCTGGTCAAGGGTCAAAACCGAAGGTGAGCATGGGGGGCCCCCCACAAAGTGTAAATCTGCCTCTGCACATGGCAAATTTATCATAGAATTTACAGTGCAGAAGGAGGCCATTCGGCCCATCGAGTCTGCACCGGCTCTTGGAAAGAGCACCCCACCCAAGGTCAACACCTCCACCCTATCCCAGTAACCCCACCCAACACTAAGGGCAATTTTGGACACTAAGGGCAATTTACCATGGCCAATCCACCTAACCTGCACATCTTCAGACTCCGCACAGACAGTGACCCAAGCCGGAATCGAACCTGGGACCCTGGAGCTGCGAAGCAATTGTGCCAACCACCGTGCTACCCCAGGGCGTTAATAAGAGACACCGGGAAGTGTATACAAGGCAGTAATGGATTTAAAATTGCATCACGGATCAAGAGCATCAAAGCTCCAGGGGCTTGTACCTGCTGTTTGAAAGCTGGAATGAGATTACAGCCTGGAAATTGCTCTAGTATATCTCGGTCATGTGTCTTGCAGAACATTAGAGAGGCTTTATTGCTAAGTGCAGCTACTCCAGATACATCACTGGCTTCTATTCCTTCTTCGCAGGTATTGACACCGTCCGCCTGGAGGCTTCCACCTCACTTGAAATTTGTGTGCGGTTAAAATACTGTAATTATATTAATCAATAATATTCCGCTTCCCACGTTTATTGTTGAGTACTCAGTTGTACCTTTACAGAATTAATGGCACTCTGGCATTCGTAACACCACAGTTGATATCTTAAAAGCCTCAATTTATAGCTGCCAAATAAAGATTTTATTCAAATTACTCATCGGAATATTCAGAGCGACATTAGGGAGCAGGACTGAAGCATCTTGCGTTTGAATTTATAATTTACTAACCCCTCAGGTACCAGCCAACACACTGAGACCGTTTTCTTCAGAAACACTGCTGCTTTGCCACAGACATGCACATTATATTGTTTGCTCTCTCCTGGCAATGGGCAGGGAAAGGGGGAAGATATTGGGCGGAATTCTCCGTTCCAGCGGCTAAGTGCCAGGGCCAACGGAGAATCCACGGGTGGTTCACGACAGGAATATCGGCGCGAACCCCTCACCGGTTCCGGTACCGGTGAGGGGCTAGCACCGGCACGACGTGAACCACCCGTGGATTGCGCGGAGAATGAACGGGTCCCGGGCTGTGCATGCACAGGGCTGACGGCCTGCACCGGTCGCGTGGAAAAACATGGAACCCTAACCCGCCCACTGCGACTCTCAGCCCCCCCCCCCCCCCCAGCCTCAGCAGAAGCCCAGCGCCCAGTGGCACGGATCCCGGCCAGGTTTGGCGTCGCTGGACACAGACCGCAGCTGGCACGCCGGGTTCCCGACCGCTGGGAACACACGTGGCCCGCACGTCGGGAACCCAGGCCAATGGGGGCGGAGCTTCGCAGTTGGCCCGCCTTTGTAGCGCCGGCGGCCTTGCGACTGCACGTGGCACGATGACGCCAGTTTGGAGGGGATGGAGCATGGTGGATCGCCGTCAAAACCGGCATCTGCCCCGTTCCCGGTGTCAGAATCCATTCTCCGCCCAATCGCCGATACTGATTTTGGTGTTGGGCTACAGAGAATGCAGCCCATTGAGTTAGGAGTCAGCTGTAGCTTAATGGATAGCCCACTTAAGTCAGAAGGTTGCTGGTTCGAGTCCCACTCCAGAGAGTTGTGCACAAAATCTAGGCTGATTCTCCCAGCACTGAGGGAGTGCTTCAATGTCAGAAATGCCATCATTCGGATGGGGTGTTAACTGAGATCCCATCCGCTCCCTCAAGTGGATGTAAGGGGAGAAAACAAATCCCACGCTTGCTGTTTGGAAGAGGAGCGGGGAGGGGTGAATTCGCTGTGGTAACCACATTTCCAATTTGCTTCGGAACATCCCGAGCTTGTTAAAGGCACAGCAAGACTGTTCGGGGTAGGAAGGGAAGAGTTTTTGAACAAGAACATGCCAAGGCTGCCACGCCCCAATCCAGGATGATCTGCCATAAATCAAACCAGAGGCTCGCTCTGCTTGTTAGGGCTGAACCAGGAGGATTCAGAGAACCCACCATCGCTGTTGTAAGTGAGCTCCAAGCAGGCTAAATCACAAAACCACACACCAGGAAATGCTTCCCAGTGTAAATCACATTTCCCATTCCATTCTTTGTCACATTAAAACTGCATTTTCATTCAAAATACTGAATGAAAAGAAATGTACATTTGATAAAACACCAACAGTGGATTAGCCAAACATCACTAATAAAGAAAGTAGTGGAACCTGTCCAGCCTCCTTGGACAGCACCTCCCAAACCCACGACCGCTACCATCTCGAAGGACAAGGACAGCAGATACCTGGGAACCCCACCACCTGCAAGTTACTCTCCAAGTCACTCACCAGCCTGACTTGGGAATATATCGGCCGTTCCTTCACTGTCGCTGGGGCAAAATCCTGGAACTCCCTCCCTAACAGCACTGCGGGTGTACCCACACCACCTGGACTGCAGCGGCTCAAGGAGGCAGCTCACCACCACCTTCTCGAGGGGCAATTAGAGATGGGCACTAAAGGCAGGCCTAACCAGCGAAGAACAAAGAAATGAGAAATGATATCTACATGGTCTGTGCACGGGAGACTGACAGACATTTACAGATTGGGGCCAAAGACACTCACCTTTTTTGCGAAGTTGTGCAGGTTTCGCTGTGCCCAGTGGGACCATCTCTCCAGAAATGGCATCAATGTCCCCACTAATTGTGTCTTTTGAACCTAATAAAATAATTGATCTGGAAAAGGAAACACTCGATTACTGACAGATGCACAACTGATCGCGACATGTAAGAACGAAGACAAGGTCATTCAACCTCCAACCTGTTCCACTGTGCAATGAGATCATGACTGATTCATATCTTAACTCCATCTGCTCTCCCTGGCTCTGTGGACTCTTAATTCCTCCATGCCCAACAACAACAAAAATGATCAATTTCAGTTTTGTAAGCTTCACTGGACCTCCCACCCCCGATATCCCTTTGGGAGAGAGAGTTCCCGATTTCCAATGCCCTTAAGTGCGAACACTTTCTGACCTACTCACCCAGCCAATCGGTGAGATTAAACCAGGCAGGACGTTTTCCTCGCTGCCGTTCACCTCTCTTCCCCTCTGCTCGCTGGCCAACATTGATTGACTCCTGGTTCAACAACTCCTCCATTTTAAAATTCCCATCCAGGTTTTCCAATCCCTGCGGAAAATGATGCCCCCCCCCCCCCCCCCCCCCCCAGCAATCCGTTGGGGAATAAATAAACGCCGACCTTTTCAGAGATGCTGCCATCCCACGAATTAATTTTAAAATGTATAAAACCTGCCCCGTTCCACATTCTAAAGTAAGCGCCACATCTCTTCCTCTTGGCCATACCTCTGAGAGATTCCAGTGCGCAGGTATCTGGCCATGGCTTCATCAGCTTTGGCAAATGACATCTTTTTGGTAACTGCTCCACTGCAAGCATCGACCGTCACCGTGAAGAATCCCCTTTGAAATGGGAACTTGGTGCCGTTCACCTGAAAAGAAGCACTCTGTTATCATGCTGGAGCCAGACATTGAAAGGGTGAAGAGATGACTCTCAGTGTATCTCCTTAAACCCAGTATAGAAACCATTCTGGTTTTCCTCTTTGGAGGTGCGAGAATCTAACCGGAGCACATAATCCTTGCAGCCAAGCGATATCGCGGGTTCCAACCAGCACTACCCTTGCCTTGGACACTGGGAGGTGCACAGCAGTGCTCCAACTTCAGATCACTCATTTTCTCTCTCATACCCCCGCGGCTTGATGCTGTCCCGACTACAATACAACCAACAGCAGGATCGGTGGGAGCTATTCGAAAACCTTTCTCTCCATAGTAGTTTCCTACCCTTTGTGCATTCATAGCGAGAATCTGTGCTACCCCCCTCAATATCGCTGCACTCACATCGCAGCCCAGTGATTCTATAGGAGCAGGGGTCAGTCGCTCTCACCTATCCCATCATTCAGTTGGATCATGGCTGATCTGTACCTTAACGGCACGGTAGCACAGTGGTTAGCACTGTTAATTCACAGCGCCAGGGACCCGGGTTCGATTCCCAGTTTGGGTCATTATCAGTGCGGAGTCTGCACGTTCTCCCCGTGTTTGCGTGGGTTTCCTCCCACAAGTCCTGAAAGACGTGCTTGTTTGGTGAATCGGACATTCTGAATTCTCCCTCTGTGTACCCGAACAGGCGCCGGAGTGTGGCGACTAGGGGCTTTTCACAGTAACTTCATTGCAGTGTTAATGTAAGCCTACTTGTGACAATAAAGATTATTATTATAAAACTCCATCTGCCTGCTTTGGTTATGTGACCCCCCCAATACCCCTTAGCTATCAAAAACCCATCGACTGAAAATTTCAGAGTGATGTTTCAGTAACACAAGGACACCTCAATGTGTTCTTGACGCTATACGGACTTGGGGAAGATGAGGGACTTGGCACGGGGGTTATGAAAGCCTTTCACCAGATAAACAGTGACTAATTATTCACTGGACAATTCAAACTAATCCGATGCGGGAAGATCTGTATTCCATAGCAACTTAGAATAATACAACATTGGCACCTTCCCATTCGCCCCAGCCTGAATAATCCAGACAATTTTTTTCCTCTTTGAGTATTTAGCCAATTCTCTTACAAAAGCCGCCAGTGAGATTATTTCCACCACCTTATGAAGCAGCGCATTCAAATTCTCACCACTCACTGTCTCTAGTTCCATTAACTCTGTGACCTCTGGTTTTTGACCCTTCAGCGATTGGACTATCTGTTTGGCTATGATATGAACACACCTCCCATGGCCGTCAGGTCCTGAAGTGGGATTTGAACCACTGAATGTAATGCAACATGAATCCAAGGTCCCAGTCAAGGCCGTACTCATGTGTGCGGAACTTGGCCAAGCAGAAACGTATAGCCAAGTTCCGCACACGTGGGTACGGCCTCAACCGGATTCATGTCGCATTACATTCACCCCCCACCATCTGGCCTGGGCTTGCGAAATCCTACCAACTGTCCTGGCTTGAGACAATTCACACCTCTTTAACCTGTGATTGTCCCTCTCTCCAGTCGCTCCATCTGGACCTGTAAAGACTTAATTACCTGCAAATGCTCGCATTGAAAGCATTGTGTTGCAACTTTGACTTTGTCCATATATATGTTTCTGGAACCCACCTCTTCATTCACCTGAGGAAGGAGCAGTGCTCCTAAAGCGAGGATTCGAAACAAACCTGTTGGACTTTAACCTGGTGTTGTAAGACTTCTTGATGTTCTCTACTCTAAACAGAGCTCTAAAGAGAGCAACCCAATGATGGCCCCCCCTCCCCCCTTTATACACAATTTCAATTGGTTATCCTAGTCAAATATAAAAACAACTAGTTTGTCGAAAACCACTTTGTTATGCCTTGACTGCCAAAGACTTTCCATCTTCCTTCATTACCTGGACAAAGAAACTACGCTCTCAAGCATCGTTAGAAAGATGAAACATGGGCTGGATTCTCCGTTTGGGAGACTATGTGCTGACACCGGGGAACAGTGTTGTCTTACGTCCGAAGAAACGGCGCTGAACCTCCACCGATCCTCCGTCTGGTGGGGGGCTAGCAGGACGGCAGCGTAGAGCCCCTGGCACGAGCTGCGCACTCGGCCTGAGAATTGCCAGGTCTGTGGCCGCGCATGCACACGGCGGCGGTCCCGCTAAATAGTGCCCCTCTTTGGCTCAGCTCGCCACCCCCAGAGCACCCCACCTCCAGTGCCCCCAGCCCCCAACAAAGACCTCCCCCACCCGCGGATCGGCTCACCCCCAACTGTGGCAGCGCTGGATACACCGCCATGCCGGGTTCCCGAAAAAAGTTAGCACGCGCGCCCCACGCTGCCGGGAACTCGGGCCATCGGGGGCGGAGCTTCGGGGCAGGGCCTCCGGTAACGTCCTGAGCCCGTCCCGACGGTGTGCAGCGTACTCGTTTTGGAAGGGGTGGTGCGTTGCGAAAGAGGCGCGCCCCCCCTGATTTTGGCGGCAACGGGGATTCTCCGGCCGATCGTCGAACGCGATTCCAGCGTTGGAGACCAGAGAATTCCACGCATGAACTTTCACTTTCTGACCATTGACTGTTCCCCATGCACCCCCATCCACCCCCCCCCCCCACCCCCAAGCCCCCAGCCCCCACCGACTGAATGAAGACCCTTAAGTACAAGAGTACGTACAAAACACTGGGTTAGACGGAACAACCTCTTATTTACATTTATTATATCAACGTGATACAATGATGCACACAGACACACACACGCGTCAGTTAAGATCCCGGTTATCCAACTCCAGTACCACGGAGGACAATCTGTACCTCTCTCTATGTGCCTGACGACACGGATTTACATCAAAGATTGATGGGATCAAGTCACCACACAATCAGGAAAATAAAACAGCGCACTAACAATTGCTGGTCTGTGTGTATTAAGACAGCATCCACACTCAGCCGCTTGCACCAAGAGACCAGACAGAACCCGACAAATTCTTTTGCCAGCTCACCGAAAAACTAATTAAAAGGCAAAAAAGGTTTTTCACCTGTTTCAGGGTAATAGGAAGAAAAGGTCATTTAGCCCCTGTTCTCGATCTTTAGAAGGATACACTCCATCGTCAGTATGTAGGTCACTTTTAATGATGGGATGTCCATTTCCATACCGACCTTTATATCGCACCTTTAATGATACATCCCAAATTTCTCCACAGGAGTGTTCGAGAACAAAATATGACGCCGAGATGCGCAAGATAATCTCCGATACTTCCCTTCATTGACCGGTCTGTCTCTATTTCTGACCACAGACTGACCACCAATATTCATTACAAACCCACCCACTGCCACGGTCACCTCGGCCACAGCTCCTCACACCCTGCTCTCTCTCAGTTTCTCCGCCTCGACCGCATGCGTGCGTTAATGGCCTCGTCGTCCCCGACTTGTTGAATAGTGCCCGACTTGACGAGGCTGTTGAATCTCGCGAGATTCGCAACGCTCGAAGTGTCTCGCAAGACTTAACAGAATCTCACAGGACATCGCGATCTGGATCTCCCAGTGAGGGCGAGATCCAAATTAACATATCTAAATGATCTATTAGGTGCCGTTTGGCACTGGTTTCCACAAATGTGGATCAGGCGAAATGGTACCTGGGTGTTCTCCCAGACCATTAGACACCCCAGGGTGGTCAGGCTCTGGGCAAGGTGGTACCCTCGCACACATGAGGACACCCAGGCACCCTGGTAGTGCCACCCTGGCACCCCTCTAAACATGCCCAAAACAGAACTCTGTTTCTGTCCAATTCACGTCCATTAGTTTCTCTCTCCCCAGGTGCTGTCAGCTCTGCCGGGTTTCTCCAGAATTTTCTGTTTTTATGTCTGATTTCCAGCATCCGCAATATCTTGCGTTGATTTCAAGGAGATATGACCAAGATGGTCATATCTTGGTCAGATGACCAAGAGCTTGCTCCAAGAGATAAGGTTTTAAGGAGTGTGTTAGTGGAGAAAGTGTGAGCGAAAGCCAGCGGGGTGTAGGGAAGAGATTCCAGAGCTTGGGGACCAGACTACTGCAGGCGCGATGGAGCAAATGATGTTTTAGGGTACAGAAGAGACCAGAATTTGAGGAGTGCAGAGACTGAGGGGGGTTACAGGGCTAGAGGAGATTATAGACATCGTTGGGGGGCAGGGGGAAGGGGCAAGGCCATGGAGGGATTTGAAGACAGGGAGGAGAATATTAAAATCAAGGCATTGTTTGAGCAGGAGCCAAATGTAGGTCAGCGACCACAGGAGGAGATAGGGGAACAGGAATTATTGCTGTGGATCAACAAACAGGCAGCAGAGTTTTAGATGCCCTTGGTTAAGAAACCATAATTTGTAGAATATTGTCAGAAGAGGAGAGGTTCCAAATGTCTGCACAGCTCCACATTCATTCCCACTTCGTCAATTTACATTTTCTGTGAACAATGGTCGTTCCTGTTTCACTAAAAGCGACACAAGCAGCTCGAGAGTTACTTACAGAAATGTAGGACTCTCCGTGTCCCTGCTGAATCTCGCCTTTGCTGAGGGATTGGATCTGCACGAGGAGGTAGATTTGGTGTGGATCGCTTGTGAAAACTAGCTGCAGAATATCAACAACATGGAAATTAGTCCTCATCTGAAAAAGGCATCCCAGTGGCTAACCCAGTTTTCACTGTAATGATGCCTTTCGGATGTTACCAGCTGACGAGGAATCAAATTGCTTGAATTTAACAATCTGGTCAGAGCAATGGACCGGAGGAGGCCATTCAGCCCCTCGAACCTATTCCACCACTCGATTAGATCATGGCTAATCTGCCTCAGCCCCCATCACCTTTGCTCCACACTCCTTGCCTATCAAAAAATCTTATCAATCTCGCCGTTGAAATTTTCAAGTCATCCCCAGCTTTTGTTTTGGGTGGGGAGAAAGTTCCGGATTTTCCACTCCGCTTTGAATGAAGAAGTGCTCCTGACATCACCCCTGATTGGTCTAGCCCTTGTTTTAAGGTTCTGCACCCCCCCCCCACCCCAATCAGAGGAAATTGCTCGATTTATCCTCATTCCAATCCTTTCAATCATTTCATTCAGGATGATTAGATTAGCCCTCAACCATAGAACGTATCTCACAATCTCCGGACACCTGTCTCCTGCTTTTCTGACATTACAACAGTGACCACGGCCGGGATTTACCATCTAGCCCGTTCCGCCCGTCAACTCTCACAAACTTCTACAGATGTGCCATAGAGAGCATCCTATCCGGCTGCACCACAGCCTGGTATGGCAACTGCTCGGCCCAAGATCGCAAGAAACTGCAGAATGTGGTGAACTCAGCCCAATGCATCACACAAGCTTGCCACCCCCACATTGATTCTGTCTACACCTCCCGCTGCCTCAGGAAGGCAGACAGCATTATCAGAGACCCCTCCCACCCAGGCATTGCCCTCTTCCAGACCCTTCCATCAGGCAGAAGGTACAGAAGTCTGAAACTCGCACATCCAGACATAGGAACAACTTCTTCCCCACAGCTACCAGACTCCTCAACGACTCCCCCTCGGACTGATCTGTTCGCTGTAAGAACACTATTCACAACGCCCTATGCTGCTCTTGCTCATGTATTTGCTTTGTTTGGCCCCTTGTTCCGCACTGTAACCAATCACTGTTTGTCGATGTACCATTTGTCAATGTTCTCTGTTGATTATTCTTTTTGTCTACTATGTACGTACTGTGTACGTTCCCTTGGCCGCAGAAAAATACTTTTCACTGCACTTCCGAACGTGACAATAAATATCAATCAATCGAAACAATTCCCGCGGGCAGCACGATTGCCTGAAGGAGAACGTGGTCAAGGTGGATTTGAGAGCTTACCTGGGAGGCCCCACAGTCCTCACAGTTAACCAGGCTCTTTGGTGGCATTGCTACTGTGGCTTTCGGCAGCGTGGAATATTTTGGGTAGCCAGCGGACATGCAGCTGCTCACGCTCTGTGACCGCATAATGGCCGTGATCTTCACCCGCTCGCAGCCCTGTGTGGAGCAGTAACTGTGTCCCTCCCGTCTGTATCGCGCCTGCAGGATTAGAAACAGCAGCCTACCGACAGGAGAGAGGGAGAGGTGAGACGTCATTCCTTTCCTCAATGCCGAGCAGGTGGCAGTACGCACCCGTGACGTCAACTTGCCAACATGTGGAAAAGACACCCTTTAGTGAATTGATTCCAAGGCCAGTTACATCAAGTCTATGACACAGAAACAGACCATTCAGCACACCAGCTCTGGTGTTGATACTCCAGGAAAGCTTCCTCCCATGCTAATCCAGCTCACCCTATCCGCAGATCCCTCTAGTTCCTCTCTCCCTCGTGTGTTTATCCAGCTTCCCCTTACATGTATCAACACGATTCACCTCAACCACTCCCTGTGGGAGCCAGTCCCACATTCTCACCACTCTCTGGCTACAGATGTTTCTCCTGAATTCCCCCCGATTAGATTTATTTATAACCTCCATCAGTTTTGGAGTTCCCCCACGACTCCGAATCTGACCTTCCTTTCCAGCCCAGCAAGCTTGGGACTTGCCCTCGAGTTTTCATCTCTCACTTCTGATCTCATTCTTGCAGAAGCACAGAAAGGCGGCCATTCTGCCCACTGTCTCTGTGCCGACTCTCTGCTGGAACACCTCAGCTAGGCCACACTCCCCTGCCTATTCCCGGCAGCCCCGCAAGTTTATCCTCCTTGAGATATTGATCCAATTCCCTTCCGAAACCACGGTCGAGTCTCATTTGCACCTTTTCCAGTGGCCTCTGTATCATTTTTATAATATGACTCTTAGAATCAATTCACCATAACAGCACAATTAATTCCCGATCAGAGACAGGATGTAAACACATGCACTATCTTTTAATGCAAGATTTAAAGAGAAAATATTATATTGTTTTGCATCACGTAAACACGTTTGGTCACCATTCCTCCTCCTCCCCACTAATTCCCCCCCCCCCCCCCCACACACCGTCACCAACCATTTTAAACATTCTCCTCCGAACTTAAGTCTGGAAGCTGCCTCTGCAAACTTCTCGTGTTGTAATTGCAGCCTCCCATCAGTTGATGGGGCTGTAGCACCTCAATTCCAAACATCCCAGTTCTTTAAACAGGTCCTTCAGAAGCTCCTCTCGAGGCTCCAGTAAGCTCCCAGTCTCAGCTGCCCAGGGGGGGTGACTTATTCTGCCGAACAGTACAGCACAGGTGGAGCCCATTCGGCCCATCGGTCCTGTGCTGACCCACCTGAAAGAGCCATCCAATTAGCCCCACGGAACTGCAATGTTTTCTCCCCTTTTGAGGCCAATGCCCTGGGTGCAAATTCTTAAAAAAAAGGCATTGAATAAATTGCCTCTGAAATTTACCTGCACGGTTATTTAAATCAGTTGTTGAATTGACCCAGATTGAGGAGCTGTGTGTGCTGACACCGAGCAACAAGAGGATGTACGAGAGGCAGGCTTTAAGGAGAGTGTGAAAAGAGAGAGACCGGGGTAGAGAACGTATTGCTCACCTATCACGCCCTGGCTCCCAATCTAGCAATAGCTCACTTTTAAAAATTCTCATACTGGTCTTCCAATCCCTCCCGGGCCTCTGTAACCCCCTCCAGCCCCACGACCCTCCAAAATCTCTGCGCGTCACCGGTTCTAGTCGTTTGCGTGCTGTCGATTTGAATCACGTCACGCGCCTGGGCTCTTTAAGCTCAGGAATTCCCGTCCCAAATCCCTCTCTCTCTCTCTCTTTCTTCAAAAGGCTCCTTAGAACCTACGTCGTTGACTAAGATTTGGCCCTACTATCGCCTCACATGGCATAGTGCCAGACTTCCCCTCATACATGTTCTTGTGAAGCGCCTTGGGACTTTTTATTACATCAAAGTTGCTACACAAATATGAGTTGCCGTTTCCTGAAAAAAAAAAACGGGGCGGTCAAATGGATTCCTCAGTCCTCACCAATCCAGCACATTATTTCATCAGTCAGAAACAGAGCCAAAGAGGAAAGAATGATCATACCCAGTACTGTTGTCAAAATAATACAGCCTCTGTTCTGGTTTATTCTGCATCTCCTTAAGAGAAGGCACCGCTGCGTAATCTTCCACACCGTGGGCAGTTGAGTTTTGTCTTTGGTAGATGTCAGCTATGACTTGGAACACAGTGCCTTGTGGGTAACAGAGACCAACCTGAATCCAATCATCTCTGCAGAGAGGAAAAAACATTTCAAAACCGATGAACGATCTGGTTGCGACCACATCGCGAAGGGCCAGTTTGTCAAGGGGCGGGATAAGGGGACGGAGAACCTGTCGTTATCAGAGAATTATAGAGTTTACGGTGCAGGAGGCCATTCGGCCCATCGAGTCTGCACCGGCCTTTGGAAAGAGCACCCTACTTAAGCATACCCGCAACCCAGTAACCCCACCTAACCTTTTTGGACACTTGAGGGCAATTTAGCACGGCCAATCCACCTAACCTGCACATCTTTGGACTGTGGGAGGAAACCGGAGCACCCGGAGGAAACCCACGCAGACACGGGGAGAACGTGCAGACTCCGCACAGACAGTGACCCAAGCCGGGAATCGAACCTGGGACCCGGGAGCTGTGAGGCAGCAGTGCTAGCCACTTGTGCTACCGTGCCGCCCCCAATGCTATGGTAATTCAGCAACAGCTTGCTGTAAATCCACTCAAAAAGCGGGAAACGAGAGAAGCCGAGACATGATGGGAGCTTGGTTCTCCCGGTCATTGAATGATGCGAGATCTGGGAGAGCCCGATAAAGGTGCACTGTGGTTGTGCCTACTCAAGATAGGCTGGCTCACCATCGCCTCCTTGAGGGCAATCGCGGACGGGCACTAAGAAAAAATGCTGGCCAAGCCAGCGACATCCACACCCTGTGAAAGAATGGAATAAATCATTTAGGCCAGACCAGGTAAGGACGGCAGATTTCCTTCCCTCAGAAGAGAGGCCACATGGGTTTTTTGTTTCAACATTTTGATTCTCGCTCTGCGCCCAGAGCTGCATGAAACACTCGTTCATGTCTGCGTCCTTCGCTGGCAAAGTTCACTATTACCAGGGGCTTGTCTCCATCCCACATCAAGCAAGGCACTCTTACCACTTACCATGGGCATAGTGGTGGAATTTGCAGCTCGGTAGCCTGTTTGGCTGTGTTATGAACACCCCTTCCCATCAGGCCCTGGGGTGGGACTCAATCCTGGAGCTTCGGGCTCCTAGGCAGGGACAGTGCCCACTGCACCACAAGGCTCCAGCAAACGTCACGGTGCAATTTGAACCCGTGCCCCAAGAGTGTTAGCCAGAGCCTCTTGATTACCAACCTGGTGCCAGCATCACCACCCCACCAGCATTCACAGTGCCATTGCAATTATTGCAGTGTCCAGAGTACTTACGCACTTAATTACCAGCCCTAATATCTGTGGCCAATCAACGTGCAAATCCTGTAAGCTCCGAAAAGTAATAATGGGGAGGTTGAGGCCAGATGCTGTTAGTGTGAAAAGCCATCAAGGGATTGGAGAAAAGTAACCAGCAAGTCCTGGAGATTCACAGCTCACGGTAACGCCACCCACCCCCCCCGGAAATCACTGGGCGATTTGCTCATTAATAACCGCGTGCATCATTAACACAGCCATCATTTTCATACACAATGCATGAACACCAATCGTGTTGATGAGCAAACATTTACCGAAAAATAACATTTTGGGGAAAAAAAAACTTTTATAAAGTTAGAATAACTTCCAGAAATATTCATGCCCCGTTGCAGTACATGGAAGATTGAAAGGTGTCTCGAGGTGTGAATGAACCGCTGCTTACTTATTGAAGTTGATGAGATACAGAAAGGTTTCCTCTGGCGCTCGGCCATTCCAGTGAATGGTGTAGCCTTTCTGCAGCATCACTACAGGCTGGTATTGCTGGAAGTCCGCTCGCTGATTGATGCCACGCAGGGTCATTGGATGTCTGGAATATTCGTCTCTTACAATGGTCATGGTTAGATTTTGAGGTCGACGAGTTTGTACATAAACCTGGAATGATAGTTACAGCATCAGCACACAGCGTTTAACCCAGCCATTGTCCTTTCAATTCCAAACCCGTGTGTGTGCGTACAGAGCAGAGGGGTCCCTCCTTTAGACTAAGGGCTGAATCTTACCGGCCCCCCAGAGGCAGGGTGGGAGGTATTTTGCCGACGGTGGTCCACCGCCCAGCTAAATGGAGGCCCTCCCGACAACCAAAGCCCCAAGGGGGAAAGTGTGATGCAGCAAAGAGGGGGCTGTGGGCAGGGTAAGGCAACCCCTGTGATCCACAAGTTACCACACGTCATGATATTCAGGTAAACATCATAGCACAAACATACATACATACTGATGGACAGATCAACGGACCAATCAACACACACACAACACCACAGCCAATCACAGGCAAGATCATACACAGTACAAAACAGGGAACACGACACTTCCTGAGGATTCCAACAGGAGACAGCTCAGGCCACAGAGGTCATAGCAAGCCACTCAGTCATCCACCATGTGCTGAGTGCCACTACAAGATAGTATTAGGAATAGGTCCACAGATTCAAGGGTTATGATCGAACCTCAGTAACCAGTTTACCACTGTAAATAAATGTTAGTAATAAAACTGAGTTGTACCATTCGCAACCGTGTTGGTTCGTCTGTGTAGCAGAGCACCCAACACATCACCACATTGACCACACTTTAAAAAATCATCTCACTGGCGGTGAAGCACCTTGGGACATCCTGAGGTCTTGAAGGATGCTTTGGAATTTACAGTTTAAAGGGATTCCCCCCCCCAATTTATCTTTTACCTGAGCGAATTTCCCACTGCAAACTGAGCCGAACCAGGAGGTGAGATTCTTGCACTGGGGATGCTGGATCAGGAAGTTATCCATCCGGCCCACATACGTGTCTGTGTAGCCGGTCACGGAGCCGTCAATGTCGTGGAAAACGGCATTCTTATCACCGTCGAGGTCATAGCTGTCAAACCACGGGCCCGGTTTGCCGAAGAAAACTTTCAAGGACACCTGAGAGGGGAGAGATAAATGCAGTCAAGCGTGTTGTGGAAAGACCCATTACTGATGTATATCGCAAAGTCTGAGCATTTTGTTATATTGCACTCTCTGCTGCCCTCTCTGTTGGGGAGGTGTAAATAAAGGTGGGTGGGGAATGGTTGCCCGCAGTTCAGCATGTGTTCATCTTAGTTGAACACACCTCTTAGTCCAAGGATCAACTATGGCTCAGTGAGTCGCACGCTCACCACTTGAACCTCGACATTTTATTTTCAAGTCCCATTCCCGAGACCTCAGCGCACGTTTCCGTCTGATGCCCCAGCGGAGTGCTGCACTGTCGGAGGTACTGTCCAAAGTGGGCGGCAGGATGGCCCAGTGGTTACCACTGCTGCCTCGCAGCGCCAGGGACCCGGGTTCAATTCCCGTCCAACTCGTGTGGAGTTTAGACTTTCTCTGCGTGGGTTTCCTCCGGGTGCTCCGGTTTCCTCCCACAGTCCAAAGATGTGCGGGTTAGGCGGATCAATGACTCCTTATTGTCCAAAAGGTTATTAGGTGGGGTTACGGGGATGAGGCAGAGGAGTGGGACTGGGTAGGCTGCTCTTTCAGAGGGTTGGTGCAGACTTGATGGGCAGAATGGCCGCCTTCTGCACTGGAAGAATTCTATGGTCCTTCTTTCAGATATCAGACAGAAGGACACAGTGAAATGAAAAAAATGAAATGAAAATCGCTTATTGTCACGAGTAGGCTTCAATGAAGTTACTGTGAAAAGCCCCTAGTCGCCACATTCCGGCGCCTGTTCTGGGAGGCTGGTACGGGAATTGAACCGTGCTGCTGGCCTGCCTTAGTCTGCTTTCAAAACCAGTGATTTAGCCCTGTGCTAAACCAGCCCCGCTGGTGCGGGGATTGATTTATTTTTTTAATCAGAACACACTGGAAGGGCAGAGGAACCAGATTCAACAGAGATTTTCAAAAAGAAATTGGATAAATACTTGAAGGGGCAAAGACTGCAGGGCAATAGGGACAGAGCGGGAAATGGGATGAATTAAATAGCTCATTCAAAGGCATATGGACTGTGTTCTGTGCTGCATCTGTCTGATCTTGAGACTATTTTGCAACCAATGTTGTTCAGAATGCCACCTGGAGATGGCCAGTTGTTCAGTTAGTTACTACACTGCCCAGTTACCAGTTTAGCTCAGTGGGCTGGACTCCGGTTTGTGCAAGGCCAACAGCCTGGGTTTGATTGTGGATAGCACAATTGCTTCACAGCTCCAGGGTCCCAGGTTCGATTCCGGCTTGGGTCACTGTCTGTGCGGAGTCTGCACATCCTCCCCATGTCTGCGTGGGTTTCCTCCGGGTGCTCCGGTTTCCTCCCACAGTCCAAAGATGTGCAGGTTAGGTGGATTGGCCATGATAAATTGCCCTTAGTGTGCAAAATTGCCCTTAGTGTTGGGTGGGGTTACTGGGTTCTGGGGATAGGGTGGAGGTGTTGACCTTGGGTAGGGTGCTCTTTCCAAGAGCCGGTGCAGACTCGATGGGCCGAATGGCCTACTTCTGCACTGTAAATTCTATGATAATCTATGATTCCCGCACCAGCTTGAGGTTAGTCACAGAGGTTTTCAGCTGGAAAACATGTTCACCCGTGAACGGTACATCGAAAACCAGATTCCAACAGCGGTGACGACCTCCACTGTCGATTGACCTGCCAACACCCACCATCTGGAATAGGTACGTAGTTACAGTGCTGGAGGGAGGACGGAATCCATGAAACCTTCACTCCAACATTAAGTTCACATAGGGTGAAAACGTAACCAAAAACGACACCAAGATTGGTGGAGAAGTGGATGAGGTGGAGGCTGTTGTAGGCTGCAAAGAGACATTGATATGATGCAGAGCTGGGCTGAGACGTGGCAGATGGAGTTTAACCCTGAAAAGTGTGAGGTTGTCCATTTTGGAAGGACAAATATGAATGCGGAATACAGGGTTAACGGTAGAGTTCTTGGCATTGTGGAGGAGCAGAGAGACCTTGGGGTCTATGTTCATACATCTTTGAAAGTTGCCACTCAAGTGGATAGAGCTGTAAAGAAGGCCTATGGTGTGCTCGCGTTCATTAACAGAGGGATTGAATTTAAGAGCCGTGAGGTGATGATGCAGCTGTACAAAACTTTGGTAAGGCCACATTTGGAGTACTGCGTACAGTTCTGGTCGCCTCATTTTAGGAAGGATGTGGAAGCTCTGGAAAAGGTGCAAAGAAGATTTACCAGGATGTTGCCTGGAATGGAGAGTAGGTCTTACGAGGAAAGGTTGAGGGTGCTAGGCCTTTTCTCATTAGAGCGGAGAAGGATGAGGGGCGACTTGATAGAGGTTTATAAGATGATCAGGGGAATAGATAGAGTAGACAGTCAGAGACTTTTCCCCCAGGTGGAACACACCATTACAAGGGGACATAAATTCAAGGTGAAAGGTGGAAGATATAGGAGGGATATCAGAGGTAGGTTCTTTACCCAGAGAGTAGTGGGGGCATGGAATTCACTGCCTGTGGAAGTAGTTGAGTCGGAAACATTAGGGACCTTCAAGCAGCTGTTGGATAGGTACATGGATTACGGGAAAATGATATAGTGTAAATTTATTTGTTCTTAAGGGCAGCACGGTAGCATTGTGGATAGCACAATTGCTTCACAGATCCATGGTCCCAGGTTCGATTCCGGCTTGGGTCATTGTCTGTGCGGAGTCTGCACGTCCTCCCCGTGTCTGCGTGGGTTTCCTCCGGGTGCTCCGGTTTCCTCCCACAGTCCAAAGATGTGCGGGTTAGGTGAATTGGCCAATGATAAATTGCCCTTAATGTCCAAATTGCCCTTGGTGTTGGGTGGAGGTGTTGAGTTTGGGTAGGATGCTCTTTCCAAGAGCTGGTGCAGACTCAAAGGGCCGAATGGCCTCCTTCTGCACTGTAAATTCAATGATAATCTATGATTAATCTAGGACAAAGGTTCGGCACAACATCGTGGGCCGAAGGGCCTGTTCTGTGCTGTATTTTCTATGTTCTATGTTCTATAACTATAAGGTTCAGGGTGGGAGATATAAGAGGGATGTCCAAGGTAGGTTCTTTACTCAGAGAGTGGTTAGGGTGTGGAATGGACTGCTTGCTGTGATAGTGGAGTCGGACACTTTAGGAACTTTCAAGCGGTTATTGGATAGGCACATGGAGCACACCAGAATGACAGGGAATGGGATAGCTTGATCTTGGTTTCGGACAAAGCTCGGCACAACATCGAGGGCCGAAGGGCCTGTTCTGTGCTGTACTGTTCTATGTTCTAAAAGAAAAATCAACATCATAAATATCACAAGTAACAGTGGAAAAGAAGAAACCTGTATCTATGCAGCAAGCATCCCATAAGAATGATGATCAATGCTTCTTATACTCAAACCACAAGACAATGCGACCATTCAACGGGAGATGCTGAATCAGCCAAAACCCTAACTTTAAAGCACAAAACACATAACATTATGAAACATCACACTGAGTTCTCTACTCCTCCAAAATCCCTTCATGACTACAACCCTCCCTATCTCTGTTATCTCCTCCAGTGCTGTAACCTTCCAAGAGCTCGACACTCCTTCAGTTATTCTCTCTGGGGCAGCCCAATTTGATTCACTCAACCACAGGTGGCCATACGTTCAGCTGGCTAGGCCCCAAGCCTGGAATTCCCACCCTAAAGCTCTCCGTCTCTCCTCTAAGACCTTCTCTGAAGAGGACCTCCTTGAACAAGCTTTTGACCCGACCGCCTGCCCCCGATATCTCGTTATGTGGCTGGGTGTCGAAATCTGTTTGCAAACGCTCCTGTGAAGCCCCTCGGGATGCTTTGCCACGTTAGAAGGTGCTACATAGACGCAAGTTGCCGTTCTCTAATCCATGTCCTGGTGATCTGCCTTATCGTAATTGTCGATATTCCAAAAGAATCTTGCAACATGCACGAATATTTCAAACACGCACGAATATTTCAATCAACAAGATGGACGTACACTCGTGCCAAACTTCACCAGAGACAAACTGTTCTTGGGGGTGAGTTGCCAGGGGTTCTTGAGAAAGAATCCTACAGCACTGGCGAATCGGACTGGTGTTGCCATGTAGTTCTGGAAGGTCGTCTTGGTGACGTGAACGGGACCATCGTAAATCTGAAATCCTCGGATGGGGAAGGTCCTGTTTTCAAGCCGGAAAAACAGAATGCGTAAAACCTCACCATGTGGATAGAAAAACAAAAAGGGTTTATTCCTATGACCAAAATGTGGGAGCTTCATTTGATACTAAACGCTGAGGGAGGTCAAGGGAGGCGAAGGAAAAATGAAGGGACGGAAGGTAGCGGTTAATACACGTGGCTTAAAACTTGCAAACCTTTGTGTCGGTAAAGAACGGACTGATACATGATGTCCACAGGCTATGGAAGATGACAAACAAGATCACAGATAGAGATTCCACGACTACATAGAGCGAGGAACGGAGTTGGTAGCCAGTGACCGCACACAAACCAAAAGAGGTTCGATAAGCGAAGACTATTTTAAATTAAGTAACTATGGGCGTAGAGAGATGGCACAAAGCAGATGTGGTTTATTTTAAACGGAGCTTTTGACAGGATGTGACATTGGAGAGAAAACTGGTAGCAAGAATTAGAACCATCCCAGCAGGAACAAACTGAGGATGGGGATGTGGAGCGGAGCCGGTCGCGCTGGGGAGACAGAGGGAATCGGACATTACAAAATGGCAGGTTGGATGGACCCATCAAATTAAACATCAACTCGTACCACAGGGTGTAGGAGCAGGCCATTCAGCTCCTTAACCTTGTTCTACAATTCAATGAGCTCAGTGTTGATCGAAATCCCAACACTACCCACCCACCTTAGCCACAAGGTCCTTGTCTAACAAAAAAAAACATCAATCTGCGATTTAGAAATAGCAATTGGGCTCAAATCTACTACCTTTGTGGGTGAGAGATCCCTACTTTCACCCCCCTCTGTGAGAATGAAGTGCGGACCAACTTAGCCAGGCTCTGATTTTACGGTTATGTCTCCTTGTCCTCGACACTCACATCCATCCGTCCCATCAATCCCTTACAAACTCCTACAAAGCTTTAAAGCAGTCAAGGGCCCGGTTTAATGGCCTCCTCGGCCCGACTCGGTGTCGGCACGAGGCGGTCGAGTCTCGAGGGATCTGCCACACTCGAATCGCCTCGCGAGATTTAACAGAGTCTCGCGAGATGTCGCTCTCAAATACATGGCCGCGGGACTCTAGGAGCATTGGAATTAGGAGAAGTCAGCAATTCAGCCCTTTCGAGCCTGCACCGCCATTCAATCAGTTCATGGCTGATCTCGGCCTGGTCTCAAATCCACCTCCCTACCTGTTCCCCATATCCCTTTAACCCGTCTGTTTTCATCCTGGGACCTAGCGGCCGCGCCTGGGAGACCTCGCCAGGGCGCTGTTTTGTACTGGTTTCCACAAACGTGGACCATTCATAATGGCACCAAGGGAGGGGGGGGTTCTCCCAGGCCATTGGAGACTCCCGGGTGGTCGGGGACAGGGCAGCGTAGCACCCCGACACACCCTCTGGCACCCAGGCATCTTGGCACTACCAGGCTGGCAGGGGCACAGCCAGGGTGGCAGTACCACGGTATCCAGGTGCCAAGTTGGTACCACCAGGCTTCAGGCCGGGGGGGGGGCCTGAAAGTGGGGAAGGGGGATGGGGACCGCACGTTGATTTCTTTCCAGTTAAATCGCGCCCCAAATCACCCTTTAACCTATGTTCCAGGGAATACAAGGCTAGATCGATTGTACCATGTGTTAGCCAATGTTTACATAACAAGATACGCTCACGGGGGTCAGAGGTTAATCAAAGAACCTTACTTGTCTCTTGGCAGTGTGCGATTTTTCCCATCAACCCCACCGACACCCCAGTATTTGTTCTGGCCTCCTTGGGATCCATAATTCCCGCTTTCTCCGACAAACAAAGATTCCGAGATCTCTTGACTTGAACCTTCATCCTTCGGGAAGCTTCCGTCACTGGAGAAACAGTTGTTCATTAGGAAACAAACTGGAACATAAACCTTCCGATTATATACTGCGTGGGTGGGGCAGCTTAGTGGTTTTGCCCCAAGACTCGGAAGCCAAGAGTTCAGATTCGCAGTCTGCGGACATGGATCATATCACGGAATGGTAGAGTGGCTGCAGTACAGAAAGGGGCTATTTGGCCCATCGTGTTTGTGCTAGCTCTCTGCGAGAGCCATTCATCCAGTGCCTCTGCCCCTTCCGTTCCCTGAAGCCCAGCAAATGTTTTTTTTAAATTCAGGTAATGATCCAATTTTCTTTCGGAAGGAACAATCGAATCTGCCTCCGCAGCACTCTCAGGCAGCGCATTCCCGATACCAACCACCCACTGTGTCTGGAAGCGGTTTCCCTCCTGTTGGCATCACTTCTTCTCCAAATCAGCTTTAAATCAGTGGCAAATTTGACCGAAGCAACCTTAACTAGTGAGAACCATTGACCTATCCCGAATCGGACCGGTTCAAATCTCACTGCGGCAGCCGAAGAATTTAAATTCAAGGAATTAAATCTGCATTAAAAAGGTTAGTTTCAGTAAAGGTTGCAAACTGCAGTCCGGTTCAACAACGTCCTTTAGGGAAGGAAATCTGCCGCCCTTACCCTTACAAGGGACTCCATGGCAATGTGGCTAACTCTTGACTGCTCCCTGAAATGGCCGAGCGAGACACTCAGTCCAAGGATGGGAAATGAATGCTGCCCAGGACACTGATGTCCGCGTACTGTGCAGGAACGATCAGAAAACGCACAAAGACCCATGCTCAGGGTTAATGATCCTGTAATGACCCACGACGGGGTGGGTTTGAACAATCAAGGAAAGGACAGACAGCGTTTTCCCGTTCCTGAAATATTCACATCCATCTATCAATCTCAGTTTGGACATTTTCCAATGACCCCCCAGCCTCAATAGCCTTTTAGGGGAGAGAGTTGCAGATTTCCACGACCCTTTATGTGAAGAAGGTAGCACCACGTACAACACTGGGACAAAAGTATGCTTCCTAGTTTTTAAAAAATGCATTAATAGATTGTGGGATCGCTGGATGGGCCAGTATTTATTGTCCATCCTGAACTGTTCTTGAACTGAGTGGCTTGCTTGATCATTTCAGAGAGCCAGTTAAGAGTCAACCACATTGCTGTGGATCTGGAGTCACACGTAGGCCAGACCAGATACAAATGGCAGATTTCCTTCCTGTTATAACCTGCCTGGATCCTATTGGATGGGGACAATTGGTTACCCCATGTTTTATTTTAGGCTCCAATCAAACGGAGGTATAAATTAAAAGGGGTAGATTAACAAGCACAGAAACTGAGAGTAATTAACAAGCACAGAAACTGAGAGTAATTAACAAAGTCAGAAACAAAGTAATTAACAAAGTCAGAAACAGTCATTAACAAACTCATAAATGGAGTAATTAACAAAGTCAGAAACTGAGTAATTAACAAACACAGAAACTGAGAGTAATTAACAAGCTTAGAAACTGAGAGTAATTAACAAACACAGAAACTAAGAATAATTAACAAGCTCAGAAATGGAGTGTAATTAACAAATGCAGAAACTGAGAGTAATTAACAAGCTTAGAAACTGACTGTTAAGCTCAGTGGACACTGGAGTCAGAAAGGCCAACAAACACGCGTTTACTGAAAGCTGGCTTTTGGCTCCATAGGGGAGTCCAGTTCTGCAATTATCCCCAGTGCGAAACATCACTGATTTCTTGAAAGGAACAACTTAACCCCTTAAGAACCCCTTAAGCATTCAAATGTGCAATGTTCACACCAGGAATAACATTTATCGCACTTCTGCATATTTGCGGGTTATTTGCGAACTGCCTGAAATAGGCGGTGGGTTGAATTCGGCCTACGTAACAGATGTTGGCGTCATTGACCCAAATATAGTCGGGGATGACCACAGATGGTGTCAGCTGTATGGTTGCTAATTTATTAATTAATAAATTGCAGCTGCTGCATGCTCTCGGCCAATAGTTGGCTATCACAAGGTGGAAAGGCAGGCAGCTCTAATAAAGTACGACGGGTGAAATGTCAACTCTTGCTTTCCACTCGCTGTGTGTTTCTGACAATCTCTGTTTCCACACCTGTGAGAGTCTGTCTCTCTTACCTCGCAAACGACAGTCCAATTCCATTGTCAGAAAACCTGAAAAGTTAAAAGGAAAATAATGAGCACAGGCGAAGTTTCCCCGGGGACCGGAATCTGATGCCAATGTTCCCTCCGCAGTGCGTTAGTGCTCGTCCAGCCGCAGGGCATTCTTAAATGTGCCGCACATTGAAATCAACAGGACACTGACAATTCCGTTGAATTTCCTGCAGAATGAAGACTCGAGGGTGGGGTTTTCCGGCCCTTCCCACTAATGGAATCTTCCAGTGCCGCCAAAGGTGGTCCCCACGGCGGGCGAGCCATGTAAAACACCGTAGACATCAGCGGGACTGGAAGGACCAGCCGCAGCCAATGGCAAGCTGCCTCGACCACCAGGAATCTCGGGGGGGGGGGGGAGGAAGGTGGGGGAGGGGGAGGGGGAGGGGGAGGAGGGGGGAGGGGGGAGGGGGAGGGGGGGGAGGGGGGAGGGGGAGGGGGAGGAGGGGGGGAGGGGGAGGGGGGAGGGGGAGGAGGGGAGGGGGAGGGGGAGGAGGGGGGAGGGGGGAGGGGGGAGGGGGAGGAGGAGGGGGGGAGGGGGAGGAGGAGGGGGGGAGGGGGAGGAGGAGGGGGGGAGGGGGAGGAGGAGGGGGGGAGGGGGAGGAGGAGGGGGGGAGGGGGAGGAGATGGGGGGGACTTGTAATGACTGTTGTTCCTAACGCTGTAATGACTGTTGTTCCTATCGCTGTAATGCCTGTTGTTCATATCGCTGTAATGCCTGTTGCTCCTATTGCGATAATGCCTGTTGTTCCTAACGCTGCAATGACTGTTGTTCCTATCGCTGTAGTGACTGTTGCTCCTATTGCTATAATGCCTGTTGTTCCTATCACTATAATGCCTGTTGTTCCTATCGCTGTAATGACTGTTGGTCCTAAAGCTGTAATGACTGTTGTTCTGATCACTATAATGCCTGTTGTTCCTATCACTGTAATGCCTGTTGTTCCTATCGCTGTAATGACTGTTGTTCCTATCACGATAATGCCTGTTGTTCCCAACGCTGTAATGACTGTTGATGATATTGCTGTAATGCGTTGTTCCTATCGCTGTAATGCCTGTTGTTCCTATCGCTGTAATGACTGTTGTTCATATCACTATGATGCCTGTTGTTCCGATCGCTGTAATGCCTGTTGTTCATATCGCTGTAATGCCTGTTGTTCCTATCACTATAATGCCTGCTGTTCCTATCGCTATAATGCCTGTTGTTCCTAGCGCTGTAATGACTGCTGTTCCTATCGCTGTAGTGACTGTTGTTCCTAACGCTGCAATGACTGTTGTTCCTAACGCTGTAATGACTGTTGTTCCTAACGCTGTAATGACTGTTGTTCCTATCGCTGTAATGCCTGTTGTTCCTATCGCTGTAATGCCTGTTGTGCCTATCGCTGCAATGCCTGTTGTTCCTATGGCTATAGTGACTGTTGCTCCTATCGCTATAATGCCTGTTGTTCCTATCGCTGAAATGCCTGTTGTTCCTATTGCTGTAATGCCTGTTGCTCCTATCACTGTAATGCCTGTTGTTCCTAACGCGGTAATGACTGTTGTTCCTATCGCTATAGTGACTGTTGCTCCTATCGCTATAATGCCTGTTGTTCCTATCGCTGGAATGACAGTTGTTCCTATCGCTGTAATGCCTGCTGTTCCTATCACTGTAATGCCTGTTGTTCCTATCACTGTAATGACTGTTGTTCCTATCGCTATAGTGACTGTTGCTCCTATTGCTATCATGCCTGTTGTTCCTATCACTATAATGCCTGTTGTTCCTATCACTATAATGCCTGTTGTTCCTATCACTATAATGCCTGTTGTCCCTATCGCTGTAATGCCAGTTGCTCCTATCACTGTAATGCCTGTTGTTCCTAACGCTGTAATGACTGTTGTTCCTATCGCTATAGTGACTGTTGCTCCTATCGCTATAATGCCTGTTGTTCCTATCGCTGTAATGCCTGTTGTTCCTATCACTATAATGCCTGTTGTTCCTATCGATGTAATGCCTGTTGTTCCTATCACTATAATGCCCGTTGTTCCTATCACTATAATGACTGTTGCTCCTATTGCTGCAATGACTTGTTCCTATCACTATAATGCCTGTTGTTCCTATCACGATAATGCCCGTTGTTCCCAACGCTGTAATGACAGTTGTTGATATCGCTGTAATGCGTTGTTCCTATCGCTGTAATGCCTGTTGTTCCTATCGCTGTAATGCCTGTTGTTCCTATCGCTGTAATGCCTGTTGTTCTTATCACTATAATGCCTGTTATTCCTATCGCTGTAATGCCCGTTGGTCCTCTCTCCGTAATGTCTGTTGTTCCTAATGCTGTAATGCCTGTTGCTTCTATCGCTGAAATGACTTGTTCCTATCACTATAATGCCTGTTGTTCCTATCAGTGTAATGCCTGTTGTTCCTATCGCTGTAATGCCTGTTGTTCCTATCGCTGTAATGCCTGTTGTTCGTATTACTGTAATGACTGTTGCTCCTATTGCTGTAATGACTGTTGCTCCTATCATTGTAATGACTGTTGTTCCTCACACTATAATGCCTGTTGCTCCTATCACTATAATGCCTGTTGTTCCTATCGCTGTAATGACTGTTGGTCCTAAAGCTGTAATGCGTTGTTCCTATCGCTGTAATGCCTGTTGTTCCTATCGCTGAATTGACTGTTGTTCATATCACTATGATGCCTATTGTTCCGATCGCTGTAATGCCTGTTGCTCCTATCACTGTAATGCCTGTTGTTCCTAACGCTGTAATGACTGTTGTTCCTATCGCTATAGTGACTGTTGCTCCTATCGCTATAATGCCTGTTGTTCCTATCGCTGTAATGCCTGTTGTTCCTATCACTATAATGCCAGTTGTTCCTATCGATGTAATGCCTGTTGTTCCTATCACTATAATGCCTGTTGTTCCTATCACTATAATGACTGTTGCTCCTATTGCTGCAATGACTTGTTCCTATCACTATAATGCCTGTTGTTCCTATCACGATAATGCCCGTTGTTCCCAACGCTGTAATGACAGTTGTTGATATCGCTGTAATGCGTTGTTCCTATCGCTGTAATGCCTGTTGTTCCTATCGCTGTTAAGCCTGTTGTTCTTATCACTATAATGCCTGTTATTCCTATCGCTGTAATGCCCGTTGGTCCTCTCGCCGTAAAGTCTGTTGTTCCTAATGCTGTAATGCCTGTTGCTTCTATCGCTGAAATGACTTGTTCCTATCACTATAATGCCTGTTGTTCCTATCAGTGTAATGCCTGTTGTTCCTATCGCTGTAATGCCTGTTGTTCCTATCGCTGTAATGCCTGTTGTTCGTATCACTGTAATGACTGTTGCTCCTATTGCAGTAATGACTGTTGCTCCTATCATTGTAATGACTGTTGTTCCTCACACTATAATGCCTGTTGCTCCTATCACTATAATGCCTGTTGTTCCTATCGCTGTAATGACTGTTGGTCCTAAAGCTGTAATGCGTTGTTCCTATCGCTGTAATGCCTGTTGTTCCTATCGCTGAATTGACTGTTGTTCATATCACTATGATGCCTATTGTTCCGATCGCTGTAATGCCTGTTGCTCCTATCACTGTAATGCCTGTTGTTCCTAACGCTGTAATGACTGTTGTTCCTATCGCTATAGTGACTGTTGCTCCTATCGCTATAATGCCTGTTGTTCCTATCGCTGTAATGCCTGTTGTTCCTATCACTATAATGCCAGTTGTTCCTATCGATGTAATGCCTGTTGTTCCTATCACTATAATGCCTGTTGTTCCTATCACTATAATGACTGTTGCTCCTATTGCTGCAATGACTTGTTCCTATCACTATAATGCCTGTTGTTCCTATCACGATAATGCCCGTTGTTCCCAACGCTGTAATGACAGTTGTTGATATCGCTGTAATGCGTTGTTCCTATCGCTGTAATGCCTGTTGTTCCTATCGCTGTTAAGCCTGTTGTTCTTATCACTATAATGCCTGTTATTCCTATCGCTGTAATGCCCGTTGGTCCTCTCGCCGTAAAGTCTGTTGTTCCTAATGCTGTAATGCCTGTTGCTTCTATCGCTGAAATGACTTGTTCCTATCACTATAATGCCTGTTGTTCCTATCAGTGTAATGCCTGTTGTTCCTATCGCTGTAATGCCTGTTGTTCCTATCGCTGTAATGCCTGTTGTTCGTATCACTGTAATGACTGTTGCTCCTATTGCTGTAATGACTGTTGCTCCTATCGTTGTAATGACTGTTGTTCCTAACACTATAATGCCTGTTGCTCCTATCCCTATAATGCCTGTTGTTCCTATCGCTGTAATGACTGTTGGTCCTAAAGCTGTAATGCGTTGTTCCTATCGCTGTAATGCCTGTTGTTCCGATCGCTGTAATGCCTGTTGTTCCTATCACTATAATGCCTGCTGTTCCTATCACTATAATGCCTGCTGTTCCTATCGCTATAATGCCTGTTGTTCCAAGCGCTGTAATGACTGCTGTTCCTATCGCTGTAGTGACTGTTGTTCCTAACGCTGTAATGACTGTTGTTCCTATCGCTATAATGCCTGTTGTTCCTATTGCTATAATGACTGTTGCTCCTATCACTGTAATGACTGTTGTTCCTATCACTATAATGCCTGTTGTTCTATCACTATAATGCCTGTTGTCCCTATCGCTGTAATGCCTGTTGCTCCTATCACTGTAATGCCTGTTGTTCCTAACGCTGTAATGACTGTTGTTCCTATCGCTATAGTGACTGTTGCTCCTATCGCTATCATGCCTGTTGTTCCTATCGCTGTAATGCCTGTTGTTCTTATCACTATAATGCCTGTTGTTCCTATCACTATAATGACTGTTGCTCCTATTGCTGCAATGACTTGTTCCTATCACTATAATGCCTGTTGTTCCTATCACGATAATGCCCGTTGTTCCCAACGCTGTAATGACAGTTGTTGATATCGCTGTAATGCGTTGTTCCTATCGCTGTAATGCCTGTTGTTCCTATCGCTGTAATGCCTGTTGTTCTTATCACTATAATGCCTGTTATTCCTATCGCTGTAATGCCCGTTGGTCCTCTCGCCGTAATGTCTGTTGTTCCTAATGCTGTAATGCCTGTTGCTTCTATCGCTGAAATGACTTGTTCCTATCACTATAATGCCTGTTGTTCCTACCAGTGTAATGCCTGTTGTTCCTATCGCTGTAATGCCTGTTGTTCCTATCGCTGTAACGCCTGTTGTTCGTATCACTGTAATGACTGTTGCTCCTATTGCTGTAATGACTGTTGCTCCTATCATTGTAATGACTGTTGTTCCTAACACTATAATGCCTGTTGCTCCTATCACTATAATGCCTGTTGTTCCTATCGCTGTAATGACTGTTGGTCCTAAAGCTGTAATGCGTTGTTCCTATCGCTGAATTGACTGTTGTTCATATCACTATGATGCCTGTTGTTCCGATCGCTGTAATGCCTGTTGGTCCTAAAGCTGTAATGCGTTGTTCCTTTCGCTGAATAGACTGTTGTTCATATCACTATGATGCCTGTTGTTCCGATCGCTGTAATGCCTGTTGTTCCGAGCGCTGTAATGACTGCTGTTCCTATCGCTGTAGTGACTGTTGTTCCTAACGCTGTAATGACTGTTGTTCCTATCGCTATAATGCCTGTTGTTCCTATCGCTATAATGACTGTTGCTCCTATCACTGTAATGACTGTTGTTCCTATCACTATAATGCCTGTTCTTCCTATCACTATAACGACTGTTGCTCCTATCGCAGTAATGACTTGTTCCTATCACTATACCTGTTGTTCCTATCACTATAATGACTGTTGCTCCTATCGTTGCAATGACTTGTTCCTATCACTATAATGCCTGTTGTTCCTATCACTATAATGCCTGTTGTTCCTATCACTAGAATGCCTGTTGTTCCTAACGCTGTAATGACTGTTGTTCCTATCGCTGTAATGCCTGTTGTTCCTATCGCTGTAATGCCTGTTGTTCCTATCACTGTAATGACTGTTGTTCATATCACTATAATGGCTGTTGTTCCGATCGCTGTAATGCTGTTGTTCCTATCGCTGTAATGCCTGTTGTTCCTATCACTATAATGCCTGCT
Source organism: Scyliorhinus torazame (assembly GCF_047496885.1). Classification (NCBI taxonomy): domain Eukaryota; kingdom Metazoa; phylum Chordata; class Chondrichthyes; order Carcharhiniformes; family Scyliorhinidae; genus Scyliorhinus; species Scyliorhinus torazame. Next base: position 263,685,510 of record NC_092715.1, on the reverse strand, counting down.
GTTCCTATCGCTGTAATGCTTGTTGTTCCTATCGCTGTAATGCTTGTTGTTCCTATCGCTGTAATGACTGTTGCTCCTATCACTGTAATGCCTGTTGCTGCTATCGCTGTAATGCCTGTTGCTCCTATCGCTGTAATGGCTGTTGTTCCTATCACTGTAATGACTGTTGTTCCTATCGCTATAATGCCTGTTGTTCCTATCGCTATAATGACTGTTGCTCCTATCACTGTAATGACTGCTGTTCCTATCACTATACCTGTCGTTCCTATCACTATAATGACTGTTGCTCCTATCGTTGCAATGACTTGTTCCTATCACTATAATGCCTGTTGTTCCTATCACTAGAATGCCTGTTGTTCCTATCACTATAATGCCTGTTGTTCCTAACGCTGTAATGACTGTTGTTCCTAGCGCTGTAATGCCTGTTCTTCCTATCGCTGTAATGCCTGTTGTTCCTACCACTGTAATGACTGTTGTTCATATCGCTGTAATGCCTGTTGCTCCTATCGCTGTAATGGCTGTTGTTCCTATCACTGTAATGACTGTTGTTCCTATCGCTATAATGCCTGTTGTTCCTATCGCTATAATGACTGTTGCTCCTATCACTGTAATGACTGCTGTTCCTATCACTATAATGCCTGTTGTTCCCATCACTATAATGACTGTTGCTCCTATCGCTGTAATGACTTGTTCCTATCACTATACCTGTTGTTCCTATCACTATAATGACTGTTGCTCCTATCGTTGCAATGACTTGTTCCTATCACTATAATGCCTGTTGTTCCTATCACTAGAATGCCTGTTGTTCCTATCACTATAATGCCTGTTGTTCCTAACGCAGTAATGACTGTTGTTCCTAGCGCTGTAATGCCTGTTCTTCCTATCGCTGTAATGCCTGTTGTTCCTATCGCTGTAATGACTGTTGTTCCTATCGCTGTAATGACTTGTTCCTATCACTATAATGCTTGTTGTTCCTATCACAGTAATGCCTGTTGTTCCTATCGCTGTAATGCCTGTTGTTCTTATCACTATAATGCCTGTTATTCCTATCGCTGTAATGCCTGTCGGTCCTCTCGCCGTAATGCCTGTTGTTCCTAATGTTGTAATGCCTGTTGTTCCTAATGTTGTAATGACTGTTGCTCCTATCGCAGTAATGACTTGTTCCTATCACTATAATGCCAGTTGTCCCTATCACTGTAATGCCTGTTGTCCCTATCGCTGTAATGCCTGTTGTTCCTATCGCTGTAATGCCTGTTGTTCGTATCGCTGTAATGAGTGTTGCTCCTATCGTTGTAATGACTGTTGTTCCTAACGCTGTAATGACTGTTGTTCCTATCGCTGTAATGACTGTTGTTCCTATCGCTGTAATGCCTGTTGTTCCTAACACTATAATGCCTGTTGTTCCTATTGCTGAAATGCCTGTTGTTCCTATCACTGTAATGCCTGGTGTTCCTATCGCTGTAATGACTGTTGGTCCTAAAGCTGTAATGACTGTTGGTCCTATCACGATAATACCTGTTGTTCCGAACGCTGTAATGACTGTTGTTGATATCGCTGTAATGCATTGTTCCTATCGCTGTAATGCCTGTTGTTCCTATCACTGTAATGACAGTTGTTCATATCACTATAATGCCTGTTGTTCCGATCGCTGTAATGCCTGTTGTTCCTATCGCTGTAATGCCTGTTGTTCCTATCACTATAATGCCTGCTGTTCCTATCGCTGTAATGCTTGTTGTTCCTATCGCTGTAATGACTGTTGTTCCTATCGCTGTAATGCCTGTTGTTCCATTCGCTGTAATGCCTGTTGCTCCTATTGCGATAATGCCTGTTGTTCCTAACGCTGTAATGACTGTTGTTCCTATCGCTGTAGTGACTGTTGCTCCTATTGCTATAATGCCTGTTGTTCCTATCGCTGTAATGACTGTTGATCCTAAAGCTGTAATTACTGTTGTTCTTATCACTATAATGCCTGTTGTTCCTATCGCTGTAATGCCTGTTGTTCCTATCGCTGTAATGACTGTTGTTCCTATCACGATAATGCCTGTTGTTCCCAACGCTGTAATGACTGTTGTTGACATTGCTGTAATGCGTTGTTCCTATCGCTGTAATGCCTGTTGTTCCTATCGCTGTAATGACTGTTGTTCATATCACTATGATGCCTGTTGTTCCGATCGCTGTAATGCCTGTTGTTCCTATCGCTGTAATGCCTGCTGTTCCTATCACTATAATGCCTGCTGTTCCTATCGCTATAATGCCTGTTGTTCCTAGCGCTGTAATGACTGCTGTTCCTATCGCTGTAGTGACTGTTGTTCCTAACGCAGTAATGACTGCTGTTCCTATCGCTGTAGTGACTGTTGTTCCTAACGCTGTAATGACTGTTGTTCCTAACGCTGTAATGACTGTTGTTCCTATTACTGTAATGACTGTTGTTCCTATCGCTATAATGCCTGTTGTTCCTATCGCTATAATGACTGTTGCTCCTATCACTGTAATGACTGTTGCTCCTATCGCTGTAATGACTTGTTCCTATCACTATACCTGTTGTTCCTATCACTATAATGACTGTTGCTCCTATCGTTGCAATGACTTGTTCCTATCACTATAATGCCTGTTGTTCCTATCACTATAATGCCTGTTGTTCCTATCACTAGAATGCCTGTTGTTCCTAACGCTGTAATGACTGTTGTTCCTATCGCTGTAATGCCTGTTGTTCCTATCGCTGTAATGCCTGTTGTTCCTATCACTGTAATGACTGTTGTTCATATCACTATAATGGCTGTTGTTCCGATCGCTGTAATGCTGTTGTTCCTATCGCTGTAATGCCTGTTGTTCGTATCACTATAATGCCTGCTGTTCCTATCGCTGTAATGCTTGTTGTTCCTATCGCTGTAATGACTGTTGTTCCTATCGCTGTAATGACTGTTGCTCCTATCGCTGTAATGCTTGTTCCTCCTATCGCTATAATGCCTGTTGTTCCTAACGCTGTAATGACTGTTGTTCCTAGCGCTGTAGTGACTGTTGTTCCTATCGCTGTAGTGACTGTTGTTTCTAACGCTGTAATGACTGTTGTTCCTATCGCTATAATGCCTGTTGTTCCTATCGCTATAATGCCTGTTGTTCCTATCGCTATAATGCCTGTTGTTCCTATCGCTATAATGCCTGTTGTTCCTATCGCTATAATGCCTGTTGTTCCTATCACTATAATGACTGTTGCTCCTATCGCTGTAGTGACTGTTGTTCCTATCGCTGTAGTGACTGTTGTTCCTAACGCTGTAATGACTGTTGTTCCTAACGCTGTAATGACTGTTGTTCCTATCGCTGTAATGACTGTTGTTCCTATCGCTGTAATGCCTGTTGCTGCTATCGCTGTAATGCCTGTTGCTCCTATCGCTGTAATGGCTGTTGTTCCTATCGCTATAATGACTGTTGTTCCTATCGCTATAATGCCTGTTGTTCCTATCATTTTAATGACAGTTGCTCCTATTGTTGCAATGACTTGTTCCTATCACTATAATGCCTGTTGTTCCTGTCACTAGAATGCCTGTTGTTCCTATCACTATAATGCCTGTTGTTCCTATCGATGTAATGCCTGTTGTTCCTATCGCTATAATGCCCTTTGTTCCTAACACTGTAATGCCTGTTGCTTCTATTGCTGTAATGACTTGTTCCTATCACTATAATGCCTGTTGTTCCTATCACTGTAATGCCTGTTGTTCCTATCACTGTAATGCCTGTTGTTCTTATCACTATAATGCCTGTTATTCCTATCGCTGTAATGCCTGTTGGTCCTCTCGCTGTAATGACGGTTGTTCCTATCGCTGTAATGCCTGTTGTTCCTAATGTTGTAATGACTGTTGTTCCTATCGCTGTAATGCCTGTTGTTCCTATCACTGTAATGCCTGGTGTTCCTATCGCTGTAATGACTGTTGGTCCTAAAGCTGTAATGACTGTTGGTCCTATCACGATAATACCTGTTGTTCGCAACGCTGTAATGACTGTTGTTGATATCGCTGTAATGCATTGTTCCTATCGCTTTAATGCCTGTTGTTCCTATCACTGTAATGACAGTTGTTCATATCACTATAATGCCTGTTGTTCCGATCGCTGTAATGCCTGTTGTTCCTATCGCTGTAATGCCTGTTGTTCCTATCACTATAATGCCTGCTGTTCCTATCGCTGTAATGCTTGTTGTTCCTATCGCTGTAATGACTGTTGTTCCTATCGCTGTAATGCCTGTTGTTCCTATCGCTGTAATGCCTGTTGTTCCTAACGCTGTAATGACTGTTGTTCCTATCGCTGTAATGACTGTTGCTCCTATTGCTATAATGCCTGTTGTTCCTATCGCTGTAATGACTGTTGATCCTAAAGCTGTAATGACTGTTGTTCTAATCACTATAATGCCTGTTGTTCCTATCGCTGTAATGCCTGTTGTTCCTATCGCTGTAATGACTGTTGTTCCTATCACGATAATGCCTGTTGTTCCCAACGCTGTAATGACTGTTGTTGACATTGCTGTAATGCGTTGTTCCTATCGCTGTAATGCCTGTTGTTCCTATCGCTGTAATGACTGTTGTTCCTATCGCTGTAATGCCTGTTGTTCCTATCACTATAATGCCTGCTGTTCCTATCGCTATAATGCCTGTTGTTCCTAGCGCTGTAATGACTGCTGTTCCTATCGCTGTAGTGACTGTTGTTCCTATCACTGTAATGCCTGTTGTTCCTAACGCTGTAATGACTGTTGTTCCTATCGCTATAGTGACTGTTGCTCCTATCGCTATAATGCCTGTTGTTCCTCTCGCTGTAATGACTGTTGTTCCTATCGCTATAATGCCTGTTGTTCCTATCGCTGTAATGACTGTTGTTCCTATCGCTGTAATGCCTGTTGTTCCTAACACTATAATGTCTGTTGTTCCTATCGCTGTAATGCCTGTTGTTCATATCGCTGTAATGCCTGTTAATCCTATCGCTATAATGCCTGTTAATCCTATCGCTATAATGCCTGTTGTTCCTAACGCTGTAATGACTGTTGTTCCTATCGCTGTAGTGACTGTTGCTCCTATTGCTATAATGCCTGTTGTTCCTATCATTATAATGCCTGGTGTTCCAATCGCTATAATGACTGTTGGTCCTAAAGCTGTAATGACTGTTGTTCTTATCACTATAATGCCTGTTGTTCCTATCGCTATAATGCCTGTTGTTCCTATCGCTGTAATGCGTTGTTCCTATCGCTGTAATGACTGTTGTTCATATCACTATAATGCCTGTTGTTCCGATCGCTGTAATGCCTGTTGTTCCTATCGCTGTAATGCCTGTTGTTCCTATCACTATAATGCCTGCTGTTAATATCGCTGTAATGCTTGTTGTTCCTATCGCTGTAATGACTGTTGTTCCTATCGCTGTAATGACTGTTGCTCCTATCGCTGTAATGCTTGTTGCTCCTATCACTATAATGCCTGCTGTTTCTATCGCTGTAATGCTTGTTGTTCCTATCGCTGTAATGACTGTTGTTCATATCACTATAATGCCTGTTGTTCCGATCGCTGTAATGCCTGTTGTTCCTATCGCTGTAATGCCTGTTGTTCCTATCACTATAATGCCTGCTGTTCCTATCGCTGTAATGCTTGTTGTTCCCATCGCTGTAATGACTGTTGTTCCTATCGCTGTAATGACTGTTGCTCCTAGCGCTGTAATGCTTGTTGCTCCTATCACTATAATGCCTGCTGTTCCTATCGCTGTAATGCTTGTTGTTCCTAACGCTGTAATGACTGTTGTTCCTATCGCTGTAATGACTGTTGTTCATATCACAATAATGCCTGTTGTTCCTATCACTATAATGCCGGTTGTTCCTAATGCCGTAATGACTGTTGTTCCTATCGCTGTAATGCCTGTTGTTCCTATCGCTGTAATGCCTGTTGTTCCTATCACTGTAATGACTGTTGTTCATATCACTATAATGGCTGCTGTTCCTATCGCTGTAATGCTTGTTGTTCCTATCGCTGTAATGACTGTTGTTCATATCACTATAATGCCTGTTGTTCCGATCGCTGTAATGCCTGTTGTTCCGATCGCTGTAATGCCTGTTGTTCCTATCGCTGTAATGCCTGTTGTTCCTATCACTGTAATGACTATTGTTCCTATCGCTGTAATGCTTGTTGTTCCTATCGCTGTAATGACTGTTGCTCCTATCGCTGTAATGACTTGTTCCTATCACTATACCTGTTGTTCCTATCACAATAATGACTGTTGCTCCTATCGTTGCAATGACTTGTTCCTATCACTATAATGCCTGTTGTTCCTCTCACTAGAATGCCTGTTGTTCCTATCGCTGTAATGCCTGTTGTTCCTATCGCTATAATGACTGTTGCTCCTATCGTTGCAATGACTTGTTCCTATCACTATAATGCCTGTTGTTCCTATCACTAGAATGCCTGTTGTTCCTATCGCTGTAATGACTGTTGTTCCCATCGCTGTAATGCCTGTTGTTCCTATCGCTGTAATGCCTGTTGTTCCTATCACTATAATGCCTGTTGTTCCTATCGCTGTAATGCCTGTTGTTCCTATCGCTATAATGCCTGTTGTTCCTAACACTGTAATGCCTGTTGTTCCTATCGCTGTAATGACTGTTGTTCATATCACAATAATATCTGTTGTTCCTATCACTATAATGCCGGTTGTTCCTAATGCCGTAATGACTGTTGTTCCTATCGCTGTAATGCCTGTTGTTCCTATCGCTGTAATGCCTGTTGTTCCTATCACTGTAATGACTGTTGTTCATATCACTATAATGGCTGCTGTTCCTATCGCTGTAATGCCTGTTGTTCCTAGCGCTGTAATGACTGCTGTTCCTATCGCTGTAGTGACTGTTGTTCCTAACGCAGTAATGACTGCTGTTCCTATCGCTGTAGTGACTGTTGTTCCTAACGCTGTAATGACTGTTGTTCCTAACGCTGTAATGACTGTTGTTCCTATTACTGTAATGACTGTTGTTCCTATCGCTATAATGCCTGTTGTTCCTATCGCTATAATGACTGTTGCTCCTATCACTGGAATGACTGTTGCTCCTATCGCTGTAATGACTTGTTCCTATCACTATACCTGTTGTTCCTATCACTATAATGACTGTTGCTCCTATCGTTGCAATGACTTGTTCCTATCACTATAATGCCTGTTGTTCCTATCACTAGAATGCCTGTTGTTCCTAACGCTGTAATGACTGTTGTTCCTATCGCTGTAATGCCTGTTGTTCCTATCGCTGTAATGCCTGTTGTTCCTATCACTGTAATGACTGTTGTTCATATCACTATAATGGCTGTTGTTCCGATCGCTGTAATGCTGTTGTTCCTATCGCTGTAATGCCTGTTGTTCGTATCACTATAATGCCTGCTGTTCCTATCGCTGTAATGCTTGTTGTTCCTATCGCTGTAATGACTGTTGTTCCTATCGCTGTAATGACTGTTGCTCCTATCGCTGTAATGCTTGTTCCTCCTATCGCTATAATGCCTGTTGTTCCTAACGCTGTAATGACTGTTGTTCCTAGCGCTGTAGTGACTGTTGTTCCTATCGCTGTAGTGACTGTTGTTTCTAACGCTGTAATGACTGTTGTTCCTATCGCTATAATGCCTGTTGTTCCTATCGCTATAATGCCTGTTGTTCCTATCGCTATAATGCCTGTTGTTCCTATCGCTATAATGCCTGTTGTTCCTATCACTATAATGACTGTTGCTCCTATCGCTGTAGTGACTGTTGTTCCTATCGCTGTAGTGACTGTTGTTCCTAACGCTGTAATGACTGTTGTTCCTAACGCTGTAATGACTGTTGTTCCTATCGCTGTAATGACTGTTGTTCCTATCGCTGTAATGCCTGTTGCTGCTATCGCTGTAATGCCTGTTGCTCCTATCGCTGTAATGGCTGTTGTTCCTATCGCTATAATGACTGTTGTTCCTATCGCTATAATGCCTGTTGTTCCTATCATTTTAATGACAGTTGCTCCTATTGTTGCAATGACTTGTTCCTATCACTATAATGCTTGTTGTTCCTATCACTAGAATGCCTGTTGTTCCTATCACTATAATGCCTGTTGTTCCTATCGATGTAATGCCTGTTGTTCCTATCGCTATAATGCCCTTTGTTCCTAACACTGTAATGCCTGTTGCTTCTATTGCTGTAATGACTTGTTCCTATCACTATAATGCCTGTTGTTCCTATCACTGTAATGCCTGTTGTTCCTATCACTGTAATGCCTGTTGTTCTTATCACTATAATGCCTGTTATTCCTATCGCTGTAATGCCTGTTGGTCCTCTCGCTGTAATGACTGTTGTTCCTATCGCTGTAATGCCTGTTGTTCCTAATGTTGTAATGACTGTTGTTCCTATCGCTGTAATGCCTGTTGTTCCTATCACTGTAATGCCTGGTGTTCCTATCGCTGTAATGACTGTTGGTCCTAAAGCTGTAATGACTGTTGGTCCTATCACGATAATACCTGTTGTTCCCAACGCTGTAATGACTGTTGTTGATATCGCTGTAATGCATTGTTCCTATCGCTGTAATGCCTGTTGTTCCTATCACTGTAATGACAGTTGTTCATATCACTATAATGCCTGTTGTTCCGATCGCTGTAATGCCTGTTGTTCCTATCGCTGTAATGCCTGTTGTTCCTATCACTATAATGCCTGCTGTTCCTATCGCTGTAATGCTTGTTGTTCCTATCGCTGTAATGACTGTTGTTCCTATCGCTGTAATGCCTGTTGTTCCTATCGCTGTAATGCCTGTTGTTCCTAACGCTGTAATGACTGTTGTTCCTATCGCTGTAGTGACTGTTGCTCCTATTGCTATAATGCCTGTTGTTCCTATCGCTGTAATGACTGTTGATCCTAAAGCTGTAATGACTGTTGTTCTAATCACTATAATGCCTGTTGTTCCTATCGCTGTAATGCCTGTTGTTCCTATCGCTGTAATGACTGTTGTTCCTATCACGATAATGCCTGTTGTTCCCAACGCTGTAATGACTGTTGTTGACATTGCTGTAATGCGTTGTTCCTATCGCTGTAATGCCTGTTGTTCCTATCGCTGTAATGACTGTTGTTCATATCACTATGATGCCTGTTGTTCCGATCGCTGTAATGCCTGTTGTTCCTATCGCTGTAATGCCTGTTGTTCCTATCACTATAATGCCTGCTGTTCCTATCGCTATAATGCCTGTTGTTCCTAGCGCTGTAATGACTGCTGTTCCTATCGCTGTAGTGACTGTTGTTCCTATCACTGTAATGCCTGTTGTTCCTAACGCTGTAATGACTGTTGTTCCTATCGCTATAGTGACTGTTGCTCCTATCGCTATAATGCCTGTTGTTCCTCTCGCTGTCATGACTGTTGTTCCTATCGCTATAATGCCTGTTGTTCCTATCGCTGTAATGACTGTTGTTCCTATCGCTGTAATGCCTGTTGTTCCTAACACTATAATGTCTGTTGTTCCTATCGCTGTAATGCCTGTTGTTCATATCGCTGTAATGCCTGTTAATCCTATCGCTATAATGCCTGTTAATCCTATCGCTATAATGCCTGTTGTTCCTAACGCTGTAATGACTGCTGTTCCTATCGCTGTAGTGACTGTTGCTCCTATTGCTATAATGCCTGTTGTTCCTATCATTATAATGCCTGGTGTTCCAATCGCTATAATGACTGTTGGTCCTAAAGCTGTAATGACTGTTGTTCTTATCACTATAATGCCTGTTGTTCCTATCGCTATAATGCCTGTTGTTCCTATCGCTGTAATGCGTTGTTCCTATCGCTGTAATGACTGTTGTTCATATCACTATAATGCCTGTTGTTCCGATCGCTGTAATGCCTGTTGTTCCTATCGCTGTAATGCCTGTTGTTCCTATCACTATAATGCCTGCTGTTAATATCGCTGTAATGCTTGTTGTTCCCATCGCTGTAATGACTGTTGTTCCTATCGCTGTAATGACTGTTGCTCCTAGCGCTGTAATGCTTGTTGCTCCTATCACTATAATGCCTGCTGTTCCTATCGCTGTAATGCTTGTTGTTCCTAACGCTGTAATGACTGTTGTTCCTATCGCTGTAATGACTGTTGTTCATATCACAATAATGCCTGTTGTTCCTATCACTATAATGCCGGTTGTTCCTAATGCCGTAATGACTGTTGTTCCTATCGCTGTAATGCCTGTTGTTCCTATCGCTGTAATGCCTGTTGTTCCTATCACTGTAATGACTGTTGTTCATATCACTATAATGGCTGCTGTTCCTATCGCTGTAATGCTTGTTGTTCCTATCGCTGTAATGACTGTTGTTCATATCACTATAATGCCTGTTGTTCCGATCGCTGTAATGCCTGTTGTTCCGATCGCTGTAATGCCTGTTGTTCCTATCGCTGTAATGCCTGTTGTTCCTATCACTATAATGCCTGCTGTTCCTATCGCTGTAATGCTTGTTGTTCCTATCGCTGTAATGACTGTTGTTCCTATCACTGTAATGACTATTGTTCCTATCGCTATAATGCCTGTTGTTCCTATCGCTATAATGACTGTTGCTCCTATCGCTGTAATGACTTGTTCCTATCACTATACCTGTTGTTCCTATCACAATAATGACTGTTGCTCCTATCGTTGCAATGACTTGTTCCTATCACTATAATGCCTGTTGTTCCTATCACTAGAATGCCTGTTGTTCCTATCGCTGTAATGCCTGTTGTTCCTATCGCTATAATGACTGTTGCTCCTATCGTTGCAATGACTTGTTCCTATCACTATAATGCCTGTTGTTCCTATCACTAGAATGCCTGTTGTTCCTATCGCTGTAATGACTGTTGTTCCCATCGCTGTAATGCCTGTTGTTCCTATCGCTGTAATGCCTGTTGTTCCTATCACTATAATGCCTGTTGTTCCTATCGCTGTAATGCCTGTTGTTCCTATCGCTATAATGCCTGTTGTTCCTAACACTGTAATGCCTGTTGCTTCTATCACTGTAATGACTTGTTCCTATCACTATAATGCCTGTTGTTCCTATCGCTGTAATGCCTGTTGTTCCTATCACTGTAATGCCTGTTGTTCCTAATGCTGTAATGCCTGTTGCTCCTATCGCAGTAATGACTTGTTCCTATCACTATAATGCCTGTTGTTCCTATCACTATAATGCCTGTTGTTCCTATCACTGTAATGACTGTTGTTCCTATCGCTATAATGCCTGTTGTTCCTAACACTGTAATGCCTGTTGCTTCTATCGCTGTAATGACTTGTTCCTATCACTATAATGCCTGTTGTTCCTATCACTATACTGCCTGTTGTTCCTATCACTGTAATGACTGTTGTTCCTAATGCAGTAGTGACTGTTGTTCCTAATGCTGTAGTGACTGTTGTTCCTAATGCTGTAGTGACTGTTGTTTTGAGCTGTACCTGATGTACATTTGTAATTTTGTGTAAAAATTGAAAAAAAACTCGTTAACAGACATTGTTTTTTTAAAAAATCACAGAATCATTACAGCTCAGGAGACCGTTCAGCCCATCGCTTCTGCACTGGCTCTCTGAACAAGCTATTTCCTCTGTGCCATTCTCCTGCCTTCTCCCTTTAACCCTGAACATTCGTCCTTTTCAGATAACAGTCCAATTCGCTTCTGAAAGCTTCAATTGAATGTGCCTCCTCCACACTTAGGCAGCGCATTCCAGACCCTAGCCACTCGCTGTCTGAAAAAGCTTCATCTCATATCATTTTTGCTTCTTTTACCAATGACTGTAAATCTGTGCCCTCTTGTTCTTGTGGATGAGAACAGTTTTGCGCTTTCTACTCTCTCCAAACCCCTCGAGATTTTGAGCCTCCCTATCAAACCTCCTCTCAATCAACTTTTCCCCATAGGAAAACATTCTCAACTTCTCCAATTTATCTTCATAACTGAAGTTCCTCATGCCTGGGACCATCATTGTGAATCTTTTCTGCACCCTCGCTAACACCTAAAGTGATGTACCCAGAGCTGAATATAATACTCCAGTTCAGGCTAAACTCGCGGCTTACAACAGTTCAATCATAATCATAATAATAATCTATATTATTGTCACAAGTAGGCTTACATTAACACTGCAATGAAGTTACTGTGAAAAGCCCCGAGTCGCCACATTCCGGCCCCTGTTAGGGTACACAGAGGGAGAATTCAGAATGTCCAATTCACCCAACAAGCACGTCTTTCGGGACTTGTGGGAGGAAACCAGAGCACCCGGAGGAAACCCACGCACACACGGGGAGAACGTGCAGACTCCGCACAGACAGTGAATCGAACTCGGGTCCCTGGTGATGTGAAGTAACAATTCTAACCACTGTGGAACCGTGCTGCCCGTAACATTCAACATAACATCCTTACTCTTATATTCTGTCCTTATTAATAAAGTCCAGGCTACTATAACCACACTCTCAATATGTCTTGCAATGACTTATGCACCTATTCATGTAGGTCCCTCTGCTCCTGAAGCCTTTCAGAGTTGTATCCTGTATTTTATGCTGTTTCTCTATGTTCTTTCAAACAAAACTAATCACTTCACATTTCACTATTGCATTTCATCCCATACCTGTCCACCCACTCCACTAACCTGTCTACGTCCATTTGAAGTTCTACATTATCCTCCTCACCGTTCACAGTGCTTCCAAATTTTGAATCATCTGCAAATTTCAAAACTGTGCCCTATACACCACATTCTAGGTTATCAATATGGATCAGGAAAAGCAAGGGTCCTAACGCTGACTCCTGGGGAAATCCACTACAAACCTTCCCTCGGCTCGAGAAACGTCCACTATTTTAAAATCCATTCATCGCCCCCAATTAGTGTCAGCCACGACTCAGGTGGGCAAGAGTTCAAGTCCCACTCAAGTCTTCAACCCAAAATCCAAGGTTGGCACTGCCCACCGAGGGAGCGTGGCACTGACCACCGAGTGAGTGCGGCACTGCCCACCGAGGGAGCGTGGCACTGCCCACCGAGTGAGCGTGGCACTGCCCACCGAGGGAGCGCGGCGTTGCCCACCGAGGGAGCGCGGCGCTGCCCACCGAGGGAGAGTGGCACTGCCCACCGAGGGAGCGCGGCGCTGCCCACCGAGGGAGAGTGGCACTGCCCACCGAGGGAGCGCGGCGCTGCCCACCGAGGGAGTGCGGCACTGCCCACCGAGGGAGCGCGGCGTTGCCCACCGAGGGAGCGCGGCGCTGCCCACCGAGGGAGAGTGGCACTGCCCACCGAGGGAGCGCGGCGCTGCCCACCGAGGGAGAGTGGCACTGCCCACCGAGGGAGCGCGGCACTGCCCACCGAGGGAGCGCGGCCATGCCCACCGAGGGACCGCGGCACTGCCCACCGAGGGAGCACGGCACTGCCCACCGAGGGAGCACGGCACTGCCCACCGAGGGAGCGCGGCACTGCCCACCGAGGGAGCGCGGCTCTGCCCACCGAGGGAGCATGGCACTGCCCACCGAGGGAGCGTGGCACTGCCCACCGAGAGAGCGGGGCACTGCCCACCGAGGGAGTGTGGCACTGCCCACCGAGGGAGCGCGGCTCTGCCCACCGAGGGAGCGTGGCACTGCCCACCGAGGGAGCGTGGCACTGCCCACCGAGGGAGCGAGGCACTGCCCACCGAGGGAGCGAGGCACTGCCCACCGTGGGAGCGCGGCGCTGCCCACCGAGGGAGCGCAGCACTGCCCGAGGGAGCGAGGCACTGCCCACCGAGGGAGCGCGGCTCTGCCCACCGAGGGAGCGTGGCACTGCCCACCGAGGGAGCGCGGCACTGCCCACCGAGGGAGCGCGGCACTGCCCACCGAGGGAGCGCGGCTCTGCCCACCGAGGGAGCGCAGCTCTGCCCACCGAGGGAGCGTGGCACTGCCCACCGAGGGAGCGCTGCACTGCCCACCGAGGGAGAGTGGCACTGCCCACCGAGGGAGCGCTGCACTGCCCACCGAGGGAGAGTGGCACTGCCCACCGAGGGAGTGCGGCACTGCCTTCCAGATGAGATGTTAAACCAAGGTTCCATCTGTGCCCTCGGGTAGATGTGAAGGATCCTGTGGTCACTGTTCTGAAGACGAGTGGGGGCATTTTCCCCAATGTCCTGCTCAATATTTATCCCTCAACCAACATCACTAAAACCCGATTTCCAGGTCGTTATCACATTGTTGTTGTGGTAACTTGCTGTGTTTCCTATATTAAAACATGACTACACTTCAATGTGGCGTCTAGGGGCTTTTCACAGTAACTTCACGGCAGTGTCAATGTAAGCCTACTTGTGACAATAAAGATTATTATTATTAAAGTACTTGATTGGCTGTATAAAGCTGAGGCACATTCTGTGGCTGTGGAAGGAGATGTAGAAATGCAAGTTCTTTCTCTCCTTCCCATCTCCGTAACCGTCTCCAGCGCAAACCCCGCAACCCGCCCTCAGAACTCCATTCCTCAGACTCTTCCCCACCCGCACCCCCTCCCTCTTTGCCCCGCCACTGACGGTCTTCTTGACCTCACAGTCTGGAGTTCCCTCCTCAAATCTCTCTGGTGAGGGTGTGTTACCTTAGGAAGTGCGGGTTGCCGTGACAACACGCCTCTTTACATGCATATTGGTATGGAGAGCGATGGGAGAGGCTCTGACTTTTTTTCCATCCCCTGGCAGACCAGGGGTCTCCCCCACGCTCACCGCCTGTCATTGGTGCGTGTTGACAGGAGCTGCAGGTTGGTCGTCAACCAGTTTGGCCATGTCGCTGCCTCTCTCATCTTGCTAAAACCATGATGTGGAGATGCCGGCGTTGGACTGGGGTGAGCACAGTACGAAGTCTTACAACACCAGGTTAAAGTCCAACAGGTTTATTTGGAATCACTAGCTTTCGGAGCGTAGCTCCTTCACCTATCGCCATCTTTGGCCCAGTCTCTATCTTTGCTTGATTACATCTGTAAGAAGCAACACCTGTTGAGACATTTGTCCACATTAAGGAAGCTACGATGCCGATGCCTCTTACTGAGTGAGGATAGGAGTGGACTAGTTGGTACACGGAAGAGGAACTTTAATCTTTGGCCGCATCCCAGGATTGGTAAAGCCCTGGAAGTCGGTTCCCGGTTTAGTCAAGAAATGCAAGGGAAAATAAATAGAAGCAGTCATTGAGAACATGACCATGATTTAATCGAAAAGGCCTCCGAGTGGAACTCACTACCTCAGGCGGTCGTTGAGGTGAAGAATATTGATGGATTTAAGGGGGAGTTGGATAAAAGCGTGAGGGAGTGAAGGTGAGAGGGATGAGCTGATAGATTGGATTGGATTGGATTTTGTTTATTGTCACGTGTACCGAGGTACAGTGAAAAGTATTTTTCTGCGAGCAGCTCAACAGATCATTAAGTACATGATAAGAATATACATAATAGGGCAACACAAGGTACACAATGTAACTACATAGACACCGGCATCGGGTGAAGCATAGAGGAGTAGTATTAATCAGGTCAGTCCATAAGAGGGGCGTTTAGGAGTCTGGTAACAGTGGGGAAGAAGCTGTTTTTGAGTCTGTTCGTGCGTGTTCTCAGACTTCTGTATCTCCTGCCCGATGGAAGAAGTTGGAAGAGTGAGTAAACCGGTGGGAGGGGTCTTTGATTATGCTGCCCGCTTTCCCCAGGCACCGGGAGGTGGAGATGGAGTCAATGGATGGGAGGCAGGTTCGTGTGATGGATTGGGTGTGATAGAGTGCGATGAGCTACGAGTGGGAGGAGGCTCGTATGGACCATGAGTGCCAGAATGGAACAGAGGAGCCAAGTGGTCTGTTTAGATCTGTAGATATAACGTGAAGGCTTCGAAGCCTCTCCTTTTAAACCCGATTTTAAATCGCAGCAGGTTAGAACATCGCCTACCCCGAATTCCGAAAGACGATGTCTCCTCCTCGGACCCAAGCACCGTGGTCGTTATTTTTGAATGCTATCAGCCGGTCGATGAGGGCGGCGATGCGCGGCTTCTGTGGGTCAGCGTCTTGGTGAGGACGGAACCTTAACGCAAGGGGTAAAAAACATAACGCTGCTGAAAAACGTCCCACAGGCAAAATGACTGGAGTCCTGCAGTGGATGTTTCCCCTGTCCGGAGAAAGCACCTGGATGCTGCGATGGGGGAGAGCTCTGGAAAGATGTACTTGACACCATTATGGCCCAGGACTCAGCTTGACAGCCCCACCGGAAGCTCAGGAGCAGAGACAATGAGAGGTTTCAAAAGAAAACTGGACCTGCACCTCGAGGGAAACGGGTTTGAAGGACAGGGCACTGGGACTGACTTCATTGCTCCACCAAGAGCCGGCATAAAGTCAATGGACTGAATGGCCTCCTTCTGCGCTTTATTGACTCGA
Source organism: Scyliorhinus torazame (assembly GCF_047496885.1). Taxonomy (NCBI): domain Eukaryota; kingdom Metazoa; phylum Chordata; class Chondrichthyes; order Carcharhiniformes; family Scyliorhinidae; genus Scyliorhinus; species Scyliorhinus torazame. Next base: position 263,669,173 of record NC_092715.1, on the reverse strand, counting down.
CAGTACAACATGTACTCTCTCTAAGCCAAGCCAGAATGGATTCCACTGAAACGAAAAGCATTTTGAGATGTGCCATTGCAGTGAATGACAGTCAGCCATGCCTCAGTTGGGTAGCACTCTCACCTCTCGAGTCAGTAGGTTGTAGGTTCAAATCTCACTCCCGATCCCCAAGCACAAAATCTCGGATTGACACTCCTGCTGCCCGTCCTGGGAATGCTGCACTGCCGGCGCCTGCCTCCTTTCAGAAGAGGCACTGAACTGGGGGCCGGTCCAACCTTCTCAGGCGAGTGCAAATAATCTCCCGGACATTGTTTCAAAGGAGAGCAGGAAGGATCGTCCTGGCCCACGTGTATCCTGCGACCAACATAACCCAAAAAAGAACTATCTTTTCACCATTGACGTTCGTGGGATCCTACTATGTATCAATTGGCTGCCACGCTTCCTTCAAAGCAACAGAGGTACTTCATTCGTTGTGAAGCACTTTGGGATGTCCTGAGGTAGTGAAAGATGCTATTTGAATGCAAGCCCATTCTACCACATCGCACATTAAGTTCTTTTAATGCGGACTCTACAGAGAAATGGGGGGGTGGGTACGAGGGGAGACACAGCATACTGGTAATACCACTGTACTAATAATCCAGAGACCCACCATGGCAGCCGGAAGAATTTAAATTCAATGAATTAATCTGAAATTAAAAACTGGTCGCAGTAGTAGATTGGCGTAAAAACCCACCTGGTTCACTAATGTCCCTTTTTAGTGAAGGAAATCTGCCGCCCTTACCCGGTCTGGCCTACACGTCGGATTCAAATAATGTAGTTGACTCTGAAATGGCCTCGCAAACCATTCAGTTCGAGGGTAATTATTGAGGGTTAACAAATGCTGGCCTCACTGGGGATGCCCTCACCCCATGAATGGTTAAAGAAAATATTACACTTCCCAGATAATTTGGCAAAAGGTCAACGCCCTGACTCACCTTGCGCTGTTGTCTAAACAGAGGTATTCCCTGGGGTCATCAGCACTGGCGTTGGTGATTTTCACTCCCTTGTCAATAAACAGTCCAGCCTGGCAGCAAAGGGCGGAGAACCATCACAGCAAATCCAAACCAACATTGCGTCACGTTACTCGTTATTCTTGTACAAATTACAAAACAATGTCAAGAGTAAACCTTCCGGGGGAACCCAGTTCATCATATAATCTGGAACCAAGACGATGGAAGTGCCTGCGATCTGCACCCTATCCAAAATCTGAACGGGAAGTCCAAATGGGAAAGGATGGGAAGAGGTTACACGGACTTCCTTCAGTAGCAGGACAAAATGGTCAGAATGTTGACATACTGGAATGGTTCAAGCCTTCCAGACTCCTGGATAGGTCCTTACTGGAAGCCGTTTCCAGCTATCCTGGCCAACATTTAACCCAAAACCAACATCAACGAGACCGATCGCCTGGTTGCCATTTGATTGCGGTTTGTGGGATCTTACTGTGCACAAAACCGGTGGCCACGTTTGCCACAATGCAACACCATGCACTTCAAACAAAACAAACATCATCAGCTGTAAAGCACTTTGGGGTTGTGAAAGGCACCACGTAAATGCAAGTTCTTTCTTTCGCCTGGGGGAGGCGTCGGTCTCAAGTCTCCAATGGGTTGAAAAGGGGGGGGGGGGGGTGGCGGGGGGGGGGGGTGAACCCTGAAGAAACCGGTGCCAATTCCATCCCGGAGGTGAGAGATGAACTGGGCGTTGCGACAGCTCAGGGAGATCCATCAGACGAGACGGTCAAGGATCCAATGAACCTCTAACCTCAGCTGCTCGGTAACGGAGAAAGAGAAGGAAACAAAGGGGGGGGGGGGGGGGGGAGAGGAAAAAAGTGAAATAGAAAAACTTTGTGAACTGCGACTCCAAATGAAAGTTAAAGGGACAGTGAACAAAAATAAAAGGAATCGATGGAAAGTCGGGAAAAGGAACAGCGGGCGATAGAAACAGATCAACACAAAACAAAAATCAGAATATCAAAAGAAAAATAAATGAGATCGCGGTGCTGAATGCGCCTCAATGTCTAGATAAGACTGCAGAAGTCTACCTCTGGAAAAATAAATCGTGGTCCGAATGTTTTGTAATTTGCTTTCCAGCCAAGATCAATATCAGTAGCACATGGTCATTCACTAACCCGCTGAGCTCCAGTCTGTATCCTGGAGTTTTATTTCAGCGGTACACAGGAACTCTAAAGAAACCTCCAGGCTTTAATCGCCTGCGCCCATGAACAAGGAAACACTTTGCTATGGCGGGGGACGGGGTCCTGAAGTCATAAGTTTAGAGATAGAAGGGCAGAAGACACAGAGATGATTTGAGGAAACGTTTTTGTAAATATGTCTAGCGAGCAGTTAAGATCTGAAAGGGGAAGCAGGTTTAATAGTAAGTTTCAAAGGAAAGTTGGATAAATAGTGGAATGGGGAAAATCTGCTGGGCTATGGGCAGGGCAGAGTGAGATTCATTGGCTCTTTTCAAAAGAACTGGCACAGGCATGACGGGGCCAGATGGACTCCCTTCTGCGCTGTACCAGTCCCTGACACGACGAGGGGCCGCTTACCTTGAAGTTTGAGTGAACCCGGTTGTTGTAGAACGTGCCCAGTGGAGTGAGTTCAGCCTTAGTTTCAGAGAACAGCCCTTGGGAGTCTCCTGTGGGAACTTTATGGAACAGGTACCATATCCCGGTATCCTAATGTAAATAATGAACAAGTCGGCTCGCAAGATTTCGAATGGGAAAATTAGCGGAATTAATTCCTACAACAAACACCGAAGTCATTGATAGAAATTGTATCTAATCGTATCGCGGCCTTTTGGCGAAGGTCAAACATCAGATTAAACATAAGATGAGGTGCGATGTCTTCTGGTCAGCTTGTCTTATACGTCTGGATCTTATACGTCTCTCTTGTGGAGACCATGAATTGGCTTCTATTTGAATTTGAACTGGTTTTTGGAGCGAGCAGTGGGATGGATTAAGGGTTTGTCTTGTCCACTCTACGCATTGGCTTTGTAACTTTTAGGATGGGATAATAATTTTTAAATTGGATCTAATCGGCATTTTAAAACATCTCATCTTAAAAAAAAAGTATTCTTAAAAATCATTCTTGCTGGACTCTGCTGAATGAGACCAGAAGAAATAGGAGCCGGAGGAGGCCGTTCAGCCCATCGAGTCTGCTCCGCCAGTCAAGAAGTCCATGGTTGGTCTGATTGTGGCCTCAAATCCACTTTCCAGCCTGTCCCCCATAACACTCGACTCCCCTCCCACCCCCCCAATCGATCAGAAACTCTCGAACTCCGCCTTGAATATATTCAATGACCCACAGCCTCCACTGGTCTCCGGGGTAGAGAATTCCCAAGAGTACTGACCCTCTGAGAGGCTAGAGGTATGTCTCCTCGGGAGGTGGCTGAGGAATCCAGTGCGGAGGCCACAAACACTCTCTGAGACTTGCTTTAACAAGGCTTGTGCGACAACGTGCGCGCTGGTCGAGCAGGGCGAATGGACTGCTCAATAAGTGGTTCCGGTGCCTTGAGGGGGGTGGAGGGGGAGCCCTCCAGAACAGCCCCCAGAGGATATCCCACATCAAAGTGGTCTACTGCACTATGCACTGCCCGGCACTGCCGCGGGGAGAGCAGCTGGACCAGGGGGAGATGGAGAAGTGCCGCATCTCCTCAGATGAGGAGGATGTCGAAGAGGGTGGCGAGGGGAAACCCGTGGAGGAGGAAGTAAGAACGTGGAGAAGGAAGTAAGGACCTCGAGCGATGGCTAGGGCCTGCAAAGGGGGGGGGGCTCGGGATACCCTGATTGACTCTCCATTTGGCGACATCCAGGATTGCGAAGCCCTCTCCCTCCATGGGGCCTGGCATCCACCCGCGATTGAGATCCCATCCCACCCCCAGATTATGACTTGCGCTAAAAAATTTTGGGACTGAAAAATGGAAGGGAAAGTCTAACTCCGCCCAGCGTGAGCCGACACACTCCAATAACATCTGGCCCTGTGTTCCAGCAGGGTGTCTGATTATACTGGAGATTATCTTGCTCCCCAGCCATTAAGCCCGGTAGCACAGTGGTTAGCACTGTTGCTTCACAGCGCCAGGGTCCCAGGTTCGATTCCCGGCTTGGGTCACTGTCTGTGTGGAGTCTGCATGTTCTCCCCGTGTGTGCGTGGGTTTCCTCCGGTTTCGTCCCAGAAGTCCCAAAAGACGGGCTTGTTAGGTGAATTGGGCATTCTGAATTCTCCCTCCGTGCACCCAAACAGGCGCCGGAATGTGGCGACTAGGGGCTTTTCACAGTAACTTCATTGCAGTGTTAATGTAAGCCTACTTGTGACAATAAAGATTATCATTGTTATTAATACTGTGAATTGGGCACCTTACAACCACATTGGCCAAGTGTTCTTCCCCTGGCCTCCCCTCCCCCGAACCCTATCCACACCGCAGAAACACCCAGAATGTGATGATTAACCTGCAATGAACCGGAACGTACCTGTGAACCTGCAGCTGCATTGTTAATGAGGTGGTTATTGGGGTTGGCAACCCAGAACGTCGAAACCGCCCTGAGGGAGAAAGGAAGAGAGTTGCAACCGGGTCATTGTTAAAAACTGTCGCCGTCTTGGGGGGAGTGTCCTCAGTCCTCATAGAATTATTAACTCAGCTTAGCATCAGGGACTGGAGCTGGAGTAAGCCGTTTGGCCCATTGTAACCTGCTCCAACATTCAATAACATTGTGGCTGATATTCTATCAACTCCACTTTCCTCACGACACCCCCAATTCCTTTATACCCAGTGTGATTAGCTGGTAACCTGCACTTCTGGTTCTTTACCCAGGGGCAGAGCCACCGGAACGAACCGAGATGCATTCGGGTGCAGAGACGGAGCGGAAATCTGGACGTACTGCAGTGAATTTGAGTTAGCGCACACGCCTCGGGGTTTCCTCCATCTGTAACCCCTGGGTATTTGCTTTCTGCCCCAATTGTGTCTCTGGACACAGGAAGTTCCACCCATGGAGGTTGGAAATCATTAGCACTCAGTCTGCCCAGGTACTCGGCGGGGGGAAGGCCTAGCAAATCTAGTCTCTTCCGACCAACGTGAATCACTTCCTCCTCTGGGCAGCACAAGTGGCTAGCACTGTGGCTTCACAGCGCCAGGGTCCCAGGTTCGATTCCCCGCTGGGTCACTGTCTGTGCGGAGTCTGCACGTTCTCCCCCGTGCCTGCGTGGGTTTCCTCCGGGTGCTCCGGTTTCCTCCCACTGCCCAAAGACGTGCAGGTTAGGTGGATTGGCCAAGCTAAAATTGCCCTTAGTGACCAAAAAAAGTTACATGGGGTTATTGGGTTATGGGGATAGGGTGGAAGTGAGGGCTTAAGTGGGTCCATGCAGACTCGATGGGCCGAATGGCCTCCTTCTGCACTGTATGTTCTATGTTCTAAATCACACAAGAATTGGGCATGGCCCCCAAAAGTGCAACATTTACTTGCAGTCAGTCGCTGGCACTGGGATGTATTTGCCATAAACGTTGTTACGAATCAAGGGGCACATCTGATCATTCCTGTCTGTGGGCAGAAGGGTCCCAGGTTTGGTGAGAAGGCCCAGGTTGTGGTGAAGAATGTTCCTCTGCTCAAAGCCGTCCTCCAGGAAGAAACAGTGACCCAGTGTGTCATAGCCAATGGTGTCTTCGATCTGTTTTAAAAAACAAAGAGCAGAAACTCAAAGACGAGTTTAGCTTTTCCTGGCTCAAAGTCTGCATCCCCCCCCCCCCCCCCCCCCAGCTCCTCAATGTGGGGGAGGGGCAGGTGATTGTCACTCTGTAACCATCTGTCAATCACACGGGAAACCAGTTGAATATCGCCCGTTGGAAGGTTCTGCAAAATGCTGTAAACAGGAGCAATGTGGTGATGATGGTGGTTCCCATCGTGTGAGTCGGCATAATGTCACACGAGAGATTCCCAACCCTGGAGCCTCCAACAACTGCAGCTTAATCTCCAGGGTATCGCTGACAGAGTGAGCTGGGAGAAATTCGATGGCGTTCCTTTGGAAAGGTTTGGGGTGTTTCACTCGGTTAAAGGTGACATCAGTCAGTATCGGTCTGGTCTCCAATCTGCAATAATCACCGGTTTGCCCCGGGGAGGTTAGATGGAGGGTTCCGGAGATGGCAGAGAGGATGGGAGATATGTTTATAGAGGGGAGCTTTCCCAGCCTGAGGGAGTTGGAGGAGAAATTTGAGCTGACGGGAGGGAATGAGTGGGATTTCCTACGCAGGCAGGTCTCAACCTTCCCGCTCCTACCACCAAGGGGGATACAGGACAGGGTAGTTTCCAGAGTACGGGTGGGAGAAGGGAGGGTTTTGGACATTTATAAAGAGCTCGTGGGGTCAGAGGAAACGCAGACCGAGGAGCTGAAACACAAATGGGGAGAGGAGTTAGGAGGAGAGATAGAGGATGGTCTCTGGGCGGATGCGTTGTGTAGGGTCAACGCGTCCACAACATGTGCCAGGCTCAGCCTGATACAGTTAAGGTCATTCACCGGGCTCACATGACAGTGGCCCGGATGAGCAGATTCTTTGGGATAGAAGACAGGCACGCAAGGTGTGTGGGGGGACCAGCGAACCATATTCATATGTTCTGGGCATGTCCGAAGCTGAGGGGATTCTGGCAGGGGTTTGCGGATGTCGTGTCCACGGTGTTAAAAACAAGGGTGGCACCGAGTCCAGAGGTGGCGATTTTTGGAGTGTCGGAAGACCCGGGAATCCAGGAGGAGAAAGAGGCAGACGTTCTGGCCTTTGCTTCCCTGGTAGCTCGGAGACGGATTCTATTAGCTTGGAGGGACTGAAAGCCCCTGAAGTCGGAGACCTGGCTATCGGACATGGCTAGCTTTCTCGGTTTGGAGAAAATCAAGTTCGCCCTGAGAGGGTCACTGTTAGGGTTCGCCCGGAGGGGGCAGCCGTTCGTCGACTTCTTCGCGGAAAATTAATTGTCAGCAGAAGGGAGGGGGGGGCGGGGGGGGGGGGGATCGGGGGGCGGGTTAGTTTGGTGCAGAGTAGGAGGCTAGAAAAGGTGGGACCTGTGAGGGACGAAGACGGCTTTTGCACTATCTTTATACTTGTATGTACATTGTTTCTTCCGTTGTTGTTATAAAACCATAAAGACGTCAATAAAATGTTTATTAAAAAAAAGGTGACATCAGTGTAAATTATTGTTAACACAGGGGGCGTCATTCTCCGACCCCCCGCCGGAGATTGGGCGGGGGCGGGAATCGGGCCGCGCCGGTTGGCGGGACCCCCCGCTCAATTCTCCGGCCCGGATGGGCCGAAGTCCCGCCCAGAAATTGCCTGTCCCGCCGGTGTAAATTAAACCTGGTATTTACCGGCAGGACCAGGCGGCGTGGGCGGGCTCCGGGGTCCTGGGGGGGGAGGGGAGCACGGGGCGATCTGACCCCGGGGGGTGCCCCCACGGTGGCCTGGCCCGCGATCGGGGCCCACCAATCCGCGGGCGGGCCTGTGCCGCGGGGGCACCCTTTCCCTTCCGCCTCCGCCACGGCCTCCACCATGGCGGAGGCGGAAGTGACTCTCCCCATTGCGCATGCGCGGGAAACTGTCAGCGGCCGCTGACGCTCCCGCGCATGCGCCGCCCGGAGATGTCATTTCCGCGCCAGCTGGCGGGGCAACAAAGGCCATTTCCGCCAGCTGGCGGGGCGGAAATCCCTCCGGCGCCGGCCTAGCCCCTCAATATTGGGGCTTGGCCCCCAAAGATGCGGAGCATTCCGCACCTTTGGGCCGGCGCGATGCCCTTCTGATTGGCGCCGTTTTTGGCGCCAGTCGGCGGACATCCCGCCGTTAGGGGAGAATTTCGCCCAGGCTCCCTGTTATGCATCAATACAAACGGGTGCAATTCTCCCAAAGGTTTTCTACAGGTGCGATTCTCCGGGAAGATTTCTAAGTGTGGTAGTGAGTGGGAATTGTCGCGAGTTTCCCGGTGCTCAGCCCAGTGAGGCCGCAACGTAATTCAACATTAATTGGTCCACTTAACAAGGCCTCACGGGCTTCCCGTCACAAATAAAGGCTCACCAGCAGATTCGCCGGGACTGCGCTCGCCAGCCCTCCCCCCCCCGCCCCCGCTAACAAGGTTCAGCGGTGTTTAAACAGCAGGTGCACAGCCAAACCCACTCAGCTCGCAGCCAGGGCGCCGAGTCACCCAGCCCTACCGTTTGGAAACACGGGCCCGGAGAGGCTCTTGGATGTGGACAAACGGAAGAATCCTCACGACCCTTGACGAACGGACCCTGGAGGTGACGGGGGTGGCCGAGGACAGAGCAATCGCCAATGCGGAGGTCGGCACACGCCACAGAGGTGAGGATCCAGCGGGCCCCACCCAGATGGACTGTCACACGTGAGTTGTTATTGCCGTACACACTGACCCATCCCGCCCACTGACCACGTGTTCATTCTCCGGCAGGGCGTCCAGCCGACACCGCCAATGTGAACCTTACTGACGTCACGTCACGTTGGCAAGGTTTCAATATTCTGTGAGGGGAGGGGGGGAAATAATGTGGTGGGGAGGGAGCGCCTTTAAAGAGATTGAAATGTATTAGGTCACCGGCAAGGGGCGGGAGGGGTAAATCGGAAACGCGGTCTTGCCGGCGAGAATCGCATTTCCCGAGCCTTGTGAGAGTTTGTACCCATGTCACCGTTCTCGCTGACAGCGAACACGGGCGCAAGAACGCCCCCAAAGTTTGGAGGAATGAGTTCTTTCGCAGCTTCATTGCTTTATGCTGATTGCAGAGTGTTTGAAATGGCAATAAAATAGAATTTGAGCTCTTTAAACTTCCGCAAGAAATTCCTGAGCAGGGTGGCCGACGCATTTCGCTGGACACGTTCAGGTCAATTGTCGTAAAAGCCCATCTGGTTCACTCATGCCCTATCGGGAAGGAAATCTGCCGTCCTTACCCAGTCTGGCCTACATGTGACTCCAGACCCACAGCAAAGTGGTTGACTCTTAACTACCCTCTGAAACAGTCAAGTGAAACGCTCGATTCAAAGGCAATTCGGCAACAAATCCCAGTGAAGCCCTCATCCCAAGAAAAATTCCAGACCAGCTGTCTTTAAAAAAAAAAGTACTAACCAACAAGCCATGGGTTGCGTGGACTGTGACACATCTGGAGAAGCAGTGGTGAATTGCGAGACTTTTCAGGTACGTCGGTGAACTGTAGCCCCCCCGTCCATCCACATCGCCACAGAGGTGAAAGTGCACAGGGTAACTGCCCATAACTTGCTGCCCCATGTGTACCAGCTCCACATTGGAGAGATGAACTGATGTAAAATTCTTCAAAACCTTTAACACGGTGAACACAAGCGGAACAAAATAAGGGTTAAAACTGGGTTTCTACCTAAAGGGAAATACAAGAAGAAAAATCAAGCCCGGTCACTGTCTCCGAAGATTATTTTTTGCCGTGGTTTACTGGAAGTAGTCAGAAGCCACAACACAAAGACCATAAGACATAGGGGCAGAATTAGGCCACTCGGCCCATCGAGTCTGCTCCTCCATTCAATCATGGCTGATATTTTTCTCATCCCCAATCTCCTCCCTTCTCCCCATACCCCCGATCCCCTTATTGATCAAGAACCTATCTATCTCTGTCTTAAAGACACTCAGTGATTTGGCCTCCACAGCCTTCTGCGGCAAAGAGTTCCACAGATTCACCACCCTCTGGCTGAAGAAATTCCTCCTCATCTTTGTTTTAAAGGACCGTCCCTTTAGTCTGAGATGGTGTCCTCTGGTTCTAGTTTTTCCTACAAGTGGAAACATCCTCTCCACGTCCACTCTATCCACTCGCAGTGTCCTGTAAGTTTCCATAAGATGCCCCCTCATCCTTCTAAACTCCAACGAGTACAGACCCAGATTCCTCAACCGTTCCTCAGATGACAAGCTCTTCATTCCAGGGATCATTCTTGCCAACCTCCATTCTTGAAGACACTCCTACCATTCTCTGCACACGGCCAAATAGAACTGCCTCAATGAGCATTCTAGAAAGACAGCAGTGAAGCCTTTCAACGCCGAACCTTGTGGGGAAGAGTTCACTAGGATGTGAAGATTGTCCCATGAGGAATGGGTGGGCCTGCATTCTCTGGAGTTTGGAATGGTGCAGAGTGATTACATTGAAACATGCAAGTTTCTGAGAGGGCTTGAGAGGCATAATCCAGTTCACATGACAGCTAATTGAGCACAATGGACAAGATTAAAAATTCTATTGCTCCTCTACAAGCACTCCTCGTTTCCCTAAATCCGCGGAGCGTAAAGGTTTGAAAACAAATTCCAATGCTGGCCGTGCAATCACATTTAAAGTCAGGCCTGTCATGTGAGTGTACCTTTAAGAAATGGGTGTTAATAAATTGGTGTGTATATAAATATCTGTAGTGAGAGTACCTTTAAGAAATGGGTGTTTATTACTGCAGTGATGTCAGAGAGTGGGTGGAGCTGGGCTGTCTGTCAGCCTTTTACTTTCGTTTTAGGCTGTTTGCTGCAGGGTGTATTTTAGTTTAGTTTTCAGAGCTGGATAGCTGCAGTCACAGCCAGAAGGTGTATTAGAGTCTTTCTCTGTAATCTAAAGAATGTAAATCAATCCTTTGGTGATTTAAAACTAATAACTGCTCTCAATAGTGACTTTAACCTGATGTGCTTCTGCTGAAAGTTTTTTTTTTAAAGTCTTCTGGATGTTGAAAGGACAGCTCAACAATTACTTAGTGTTGTATTCTTTGGGGATTGTATTTGAATTGATGGTTGCTAAGATGTTCACTGTATGTTTTAAAAAGGTTAACTTGAGTTCATAGAATAAACATTGTTTTGCTTTAAAAAATACTTTTCCATTTCTGCTGTACCACACCTGTAGAGTGGGCCGTGTGCTCCCCATACCACAATCTAGTAAAAGTTGTGGGTCAGGTGAACTCCATGATGCACTTTGGGGTTCTCTACACCCTGGCCCAGAACAGGCCTGAGTCCACATTTACAGCTCAGAGAGAGGCCTGTCCCATCGGTCAATCTCACCTTTAGATGTCCCCCAAATGTGTCGTGCTCAAAGAACTGACACCAGTTGTTATCGTAGCAGGAATCCTCCATCTCCCCCTCAATGACAAGGTTCCTCGTCAAAACCCCCACCTCTGCTCGCATGTCAATCCCATCCACAATCTCGCCAACGTGAAGAAACTGGGCCTTTCCTGAAAAAAAGGAAAGCATAGAACATAGAATATACAGTGCAGAAGGAGTCCATTCGGCCCATTGAGTCTGCTCCAACCCACTTAAGCCCTCACTTCCACTCTATCCCCGTAACCCAATAACCCCACTAACCTTTTTTGGTCACTAAGGGCAATTTAGCATGGTCAATCCATCTAACCTGTACGTCTTTGGGCTGTGGGAGGAAACCGGAGCACCCGGAGGAAACCCACGCACACATGGGGAGAACGTGCAGACTCCGCACAGACAGTGACCCAGCGGGGAATTGAACCTGGGACCCTGGAGCTGTGAAGCCACAGTGCTATCCACTTGTGCTACCGTGCTGCCCAGAGCATGAACGACTCAAGCTCTGGCAACCGAGGAGAGAGCGTCACATCAGCAAAGTGTTCTAATGAGCAGAACTTTTATGAAATGATTGGGGAGCGTGGGGGACAGGCCCCAGATCCAATCCCCATTCTGAAGTCAATCGGGTATTTCCAGATATCTGGGTGGTCCAAAACACGCCCTTGTGGGCGACAGGGTGGCGCAGTGGTTAGAACTGCTGCCTACGGCGCCGAGGACCCGGGTTCGATCCCGGGTCACTGTCTGTGTGTGCTCTCCCCGTGTCTGCGTGGGTTTCACCCCCACAACCCAAAGATGTGCAGGGTAGGTGGATTGGCTACGCTAAATTGCCCCTTAATTGGAAAACAATTATTGGGTACTATATTTATATTTTAGAAAACCATACCTATGAATATATGAGAGCGCTAATAAATCCAGTAGGAAATTCAGGGGAAATCTCATTACCCAGCAACTGGAGAACTCACTGTGCACGCAGTAGCTATAGTGAATTGTGTCAATTGTATGTCAATTGTATTTAATTCCATGCAGATGAAGAGCATTAATTGGGGTTTCGCTTGAGCACATATCAAAAGACACTCGCGGGAAGTGTAGTGTGGTTCAGTTAGGAGGTGTACACTTGTAAAATTTCACTCTGTAAATAAATCTAAGACTGAATAAGGGGCGGTCCTCTTCTATTCTCCTCCAAGTAGCTTTCCAGCATAGAACAACTAGCACAGATGCACAAAGGACAAGCTTGTGAGGGAGAAAGGAATAGAACGGCAGCACGGTGGTTAGCATCGCTGCCTCACAGCACCAGGGACCCGGGTTCGATTCCAGCCTTGGGTCACTGTCTGTGCGGAGTCTGCACGTTCTCCCCGTGTCTGCGTGGGTTTCCTCCGGATGCCAAGGTTTTCTCCCACAGTCCAAAGATGTGCAGGTTAGGTGGATTGGCCATGATAAATTGCCCTTAGTGTCCAAGAATCAGGTGGTGTTACAGGGGGTGGGAGAGTGGCTCTAGGTACATGCTCTTTCAGAGGGCCTGTGCAAACTCTACGGGCTGAATGGCCTCCTTCTGCACTGTAGGGATTCTATGGATCTATGGATCTGTTATTAGCAACGAGATGAAGAGGAGTCTCATGTGGAGCATAAATAGCAATAGGAACCCATTGGACCAAATGGCCTGTTTACATGCTGTAAATAATATGGGCGTGATTCTCCCCCCCCAACGACGGGTGGGAGAATCCCCGGGGCCCCGTGCACGATTCCCCCCCTCCCCCCCCCCGAAACCAGCGGCGCGCAATTTGCGCTGGACCGCTTGGAGAATCGCCGCAAACGGCGAGCGGCCGCTACGTCACGACAGGTTCCCGCCGGCGCCGTCCACCCCTGGTCGCTGCCGACAGGAACTCTGCGGGAACGCTGGGGGGGCGGCCTGTGAGAGGGGGGAGGAGGGGGGCTCCTTCACCCGGGGGGGGGGGGGGGGGGGGGGGGCCTCTGATGGGGTCTGGCCCGCGATCGGGGCCCGCCAATCGGCGGCCCGGCCTCTCCCCCCCCGCCCCCCCCCCCCCCCCGGGCCTACCACCTTCCGCGCGCGGCCCCAGAACACCGGCGCCATGTTGGTGAGGGGCCGGCGCGCGTAAGAAGTTCCCCGCGCATGCGCAGGATGGCGCGGCCCGTGCAGGATTGGGCTGCCCCAACTGCACATGCACGGTTGGCACGGTGCCCATTTGGTGCCACGCAAGGTTCAGGCTAATTCGGAGAAGTATAGATGTAACCTGCCGCGTAAGGACGCTGGAGTGGCGTGAACCGCTCCAGCGCCGTGCTGGCCCCGTCGTGCCCGGGCACTTGGTCCGTGCTGCGGAGAATCGCCCCCTATGTACTTGCTACACTCTAAATCACATTTTAATTGTTATGAGTTCCATTTGAATTTAAAATATAACCTCACTCATGCGATGCCTAATTAAAAATGCACTCTTCACAGCTGGACTATTAGAGGTTAGAATTCCAATTCTCTTCCCACACCCAGTGATGCATCAAGGCAGACTTAGGCTCTCCCGCTCTTACCGTCAGCCATTGGATTTTGCAGGCTGACACTTAACCCATTTGTCCGCATTATGAACACACCTTACTTGGCCATCAAGTCCTGGGGTGGGGCTTGAGCCCGGAGCTTCTTGCCAGGGGGCAGAGACGCTAACCCACTGTGCCACAAGACCTCCCAAGTTTAGAAGCCACGTGAAAATCTGTTATTCAGCAACGTCGGTATAATCCTGGTATATAACGGAGAGGCTCGAGGAAGGAGAGGCAAAAAGAGCAAAACAAATAGGCTGAAGCTTCAGGGGCGATTGGATAGAGGTCTACAACACGATGACAGGCTTAGTAAGGGTCGTCAAAGAAAGGTTGTTCCTGTTAACCGATGGTACAAGGACAAGGGACAGGCTAAAGGTTTTGGGCAAAGCTTGTAAGAAAGAACATTTTTACGCAGTGAGTGGTGATGGCGAGGAGGATGGTGGAATCAGCGTGATGAATGTAGGACATTTTATATCTATATATTGTATGATGCGTCTGTTACAGCAATGTTATGAAAATAATTTAGGTTGTGGTATCCAGATTATATGTCTGCGAAAGCTGTGATTAAGGGGTTAACAGCTAGGCAGGCTGTGATGTCAGTCATCGGAGGGGTTGGGTTCATTTTTAGTTTCATTTTCAGCCCTGCCCCCTGTTTTTAGTTTTAGTTTTAGAGTTCTGCGCTGGGTTCTGAGGAACGGAGGTGTAACTTCTGAAAGCTGCCCTCCCAAGGACGGTGTGCATAAATCAGTAAGCTGTGAGTGTTACCTGTATTAATGAGTGGCATTTGGCCTGTGTGTGTGAATTTTGCTCAATCGAAGTTCAGAAGTAGTTGGGAAAGTAAACTCAAAGACCTGTCTTCTTCTGTAAGAACTGTTTATTGAAAAGCTGTTTTTTCACTTGGGTGATAATGGGGTGGGTCCTGTGATGATAATGTTTTAATATAAAAGATCTCTTGTTGTTGGTCGAATCGCTAATGGAGCGAGAAACCCTTCCCTCACAGATTACACATTTAAAAGTTGTTGGGGTCCCATCCGGTTTCCTGATATAACTTGGGGTCTGGTCTGTGTACCGTAACAGCAGAGACTATCAGGAAACTGGATGGCAATTTGAGGGAGATAAACGTGCAAGGCTCTGGGGATAAAGCGGGGGAGTGGGACTGACTGAAATTCTTTAGAGAGAGCCAGCATGGATCAATGGGCTGAATGGTCACTTTCTGTACTGTGATGGCTCGTTAAGGTGCGGACGTGTTTTGGATGTGCACATCGGTGATATTGGTCAAAAACGAGAAACTTACCAATAGTTATTCTAGCTCTTATACTTTCTCTGATGAGATTTTACAGGATTTCTATTGTGACACAATGACAGTGTTGCGACTGGTATTAAAATATATTGCAACATAATGAGTGAAAGGAATTTTTATTTATTTGTAAAGAAAGCAGCGTTTCAATATTTATTAATCCCTGGGGGTAGGTTGTCCGATGAGATCGATTTTTCTTCACAGTCTCAATGTGGTTTATTCAGCAGCAGCAGTTAGTACCGGGGACTCCCCTTGCCTGCCATGACGCACAAACATTTCAATTCACCTCCAGCTGGGGCCCGTGCCAAAAATAACTGGTTACTCCCCCACCCACCTGTCTGGTACCATCCTCGCTGAGCACACCCAGATCGGCAGGCTGGCACTGCCCGGTTTGTCCTTACAATGTTTTAGTGGCCACGGAGGAGTCCAAAGCAAGAGGCGTAAAAAAACTTGTTTTTATGAATAAACAGCTATTTACAGAAAAACACTTCAGGTGCCAGCCAGCACTGATCTGCTCGGCTCGCGTTTGGGCCGAGCTTTTATTGCCAGAGTCCATTATTCAGGTGCTGGAGGTGGGGGGGCACGGTGGCGCAGTGGTTAGCACTGTTGCCTGATGGCGCCGAGGTCCCAGGTTCGATCCCGGCTCTGGGTCACTGTCCGTGTGGAGTTTGCACACTCTCCCCGTGTTTGCGTGGGTTTCGCCCCCACAGCACAAAGATGTGCAGGGTTAAGTGGATTGGCCATGCTTAATTGCCCCTTAATTGGAAGAAACATTTTTTAATAAAAGAAATTATAGTCACGAGTAGGAAAATGCAAGTTGATTTTGTGATGTTTGGTGTGTTTTATTAGGGGGGGGGACGGAGGGGGGGAAGTGGTGAATGAAGTTGATCATTTGCCGTTGTTATAAGCGACGTTTACAGAGGAACCAAATGAGCCATATTAAACGTGCCAACCTTTTCCAATGGTTCACACAGTAGTCCACGCATTGCCGGGTGCAATTACTCCACATTAGGTCCTTTGAGGCAGCCTCGCTGGCCCCTAGCAGTCACCCCTGCTCCCCCCCAAAAAAACATCCTCCATGTCACAGTGGTTAGCACTGTTGCTTCACAGTGCCAGGGACCTGGGTACGATTTCCGGCTGGGTCGCTGTCTGTGCGGAGTCTGCATGTTCTCCCCCGTGTCTGCGTGGGTTTCCTCCGGGTGCTCCGGTTCCCTCCCACAAGTCCCGAAAGACGCGCTTGTTCGGTAATTTGGACATTCTGAATTCTCCCTCTGTGTACCCGAACAGGCGCCGGAATGTGGCGACTAGGGGATTTTCACAGTAACTTTGTTGCAGTGTTAATGTGAGCCTCCTTGTGACACTAATAAAGATTATTATACAATTCCTGCGATTGTTGCTCGGAACCAAGCCGTAAAAGACCAGACACACCTTCCGTCACAGCCTGTTGAAACTCAAGCTACATTGATCTACCGTGAATGTGACACTGAGCTGTTGGGATACGGAGCAGTAAATATTTCAGTTCGCCACAGATGCAGAGGGCGAAGTTCTTCCACTCTGTCTCGTTTGTCTGTATCCGGAGTTGGCTCCCCAAACATAATACAAAATATAGTTGGAAACAAACGAGAAAAGAGGTCAAATTGTCTGTCACTTCTGCCGAGTAGATTTGGTGCATCGCCGGAAATCTTTAAAAAAAAATTTAGAATACACAATTCATTTTTATTTTTTTTGCCAATTAAGGGGCAATTTAGCGTGGCCAATCCACCTACCCTGCACATCTTTGGGTTGTGGGGGCGAAACCCACACAGACACGGGGAGAATGTGCAAACTCCACACGGACAGTGACCCAGAGCCGGGATCGAAACTGGGACCTCGGCGCCGTGAGGCCGCAGTGCTAACCACTGCGCCGCCTTGCCACCCACCCATCTCCGGAATTCTGGAGTATATTTGCCCCTTATTGGTCCTGGGATTTTTCCCCGACCTCTCCCAGGAATGGGGAACAGGAGGAAATGTCTCAACTCAGTGACGCAGCTCATGGTGACTGTGCAGTGTGGTCTCAAATCTACGCTGAATTATCAGTCCAGCACGCTGGTCACCTACCTTGCACCTTGACTTGATGTCGTTTGCATTCAGGGCAAGCGAGCAGGGTGAACTCCTCAGCCTGGTTCATGGAGTAATCAGTACTGGCTATAACAATCCGGTCATCCTTTTCCCAGCCTTCCACCTCATCCAGCAGATCCAGGATTAAGCCACCGGACACCTCAACATGGAATTCGGAAAGTGGAATTCCTAATCGGACAGGAGAGACACAAGCAAAGTTAACACCCAAACTTTTCAGTCTGCACCCCCCCCCCCCCCCCCCCCCCCGAGATTAATTTTGAAATTGCTCAACTGGATGTGTTGAAAAATTAAAGCTTTGAACAAACGGTTTCCGATCTACTGTACTCGAAACACTAATAGAGAGTAAATGCTAATTACATCTCACATGCAGCATAGAAACGGACCCTTTGCCCCATCTGGCCTGTGTCTGATTTATTCTCCATGGTGGACCTCCATCCAGCCCCTCTCCATCTCACTCTATCAGCCTATCTGTCTATTCTTTCACCCTCATGTGTTTATCTACCTACATAGAAACATAACAAATAGAAGCTGGGGAAGGCCACTTGGCCCTTCTGCTTCCATGTACCTATCCCAGTCACATCAACCATTGTCACCACTCCTGGCTAAATGCATTCGTCCTTAATTCATTACCAAATTTATTACTAACCTTCAGATTGATGTTCTCCAGTTTTGCCCCCCCACCGCCCCCCCCCCCCCCCCCGCCCCACCCCCGGCGCACTCCAGAAGTGGAAACATCTTTAGTTTCTTTTCTTTTATTCTTTTATTCTTTCACGGGATGTGTGGGCGTCGCTGACAAGGTCAACATTTATTGCCCACCCCTAATTTCCCCTCAGAAGGTGGTGTTGAGCCGCCTTCTCGAACTGCTGCTCTCCTTGTGGGGTTTGTAAATTACACTCAATCAATATACAGGAAGCAAACCTTTTAAAAATAGGCACCCAGATGGGATGAAGGTGGTGGTCGCGATTCAGCGATCCTGTTGCGCCAGACATAAGAACATAAGAACTAGGAGCAGGAGTGGGCTATCTGGCCCCTCGAGCCTGCTCCATTCAATGAGATCATGGCTGATCTTTTGTGGACTCAGCTCCACTTTCCGGCCCGAACACCATAACCCTTAATCCCTTTATTCTTCAAAAAACTATCTATCTTTATCTTAAAAACATTTAATGAAGGAGCCTCAACTGCTTCACTGGGCAAGGAATTCCATAGATTCACAACCCTTTGGGTGAAGAAGTTCCTCCTAAACTCAGTCCTAAATCTACTTCCCCTTATTTTGAGGCTATGCCCCCTAGTTCTGCTTTCACCCGCCAGTGGAAACAACCTGCCCACATCTATCCTATCTATTCCCTTCATAATTTTATATGTTTCTATAAGATCCCCCCCCTCATCCTTCTAAATTCCAACGAGTACAGTCCCAGTCTACTCAACCTCTCCTCATAATCCAACCCCTTCAGCTCTGGGATTAACCTAGTGAATCTCCTCTGCACACCCTCCAGTGCCAGTACGTCCTTTCTCAGGTAAGGAGACCAAAACTGAACACAATACTCCAGGTGTGGCCTCACTAACACTTTATACAATTGCAGCATAACCGCCCTAGTCTTAAACTCCATCCCTCTAGCAATGAAGGACAAAATTCCATTTGCCTTCTTAATCACCTGTTGCACCTGTAAACCAACTTTTTGCGACTCATGCACTAGCACACCCAGGTCTCTCTGCACAGCAGCATGTTTTAATATTTTATCATTTAAATAATAATCCCTTTTGCTGTTATTCCTACCAAAATGGATAACCTCACATTTGTCAACATTGTATTCCATCTGCCAGACCCTAGCCCATTCACTTAGCCTATCCAAATCACTCTGCAGACTTCCGGTATCCTCTGCACTTTTTGCTTTACCACTCATCTTAGTGTCGTCTGCAAACTTGGACACATTGCCCTTGGTCCCTAACTCCAAATCATCTATGTAAATTGTGAACCGTTGTGGGCCCAACACTGATCCCTGAGGGACACCACTAGCTACTAATTGCCAACCAGAGAAACACCCATTAATCCCCACTCTTTGCTTTCTATTAATTAACCAATCCTTTATCTATGCTACTACTTTACCCTTAATGCCATGCATCTTTATCTTATGCAGCAACCTTTTGTGTGGCACCTTGTCAAAGCCTTTCTGGCTTTCTGAAACATGGGTCTAGGTGCAACGGGCGAAGCGCGGGTCAATCGACTCGCTCCGCCCGGTGCAATCTGGCTCTGGCGATTTAATTGAGCCGTATGCTTCATTTAAATACCCGGGTGCCAAATTCACCCGCCGCCCGTGACTTAATGGCTATGTCTCGGGCCCCTCACCAGGGTGCTGTTTAATATTGGTCCACACAAACATGGACCAATCCTTATGACACCTTGTGGTGGGGGGTCTCCCATGCCATGGGAGACCCCCCCCCACCCCCAAGTGGTCAGGGATAGGGCAGGATGGCACCCTGGCACTCCCCCTGGCACCAGGGCACCGCCAATATGGTACCCTGGTAGTGCCACCTTGGCATTGACAGGGTGCCTGGGTGCCAGGTAGAGGGGGAGTGACGGGGGTGTCCCCGGAGATCTCCCCAAGGTTTGGAAGGGGTGGGGGGGGGGGTTCACAAAGATGGAGGAGGGCCTCGAAGGGGATTACTACAATGGTAATTTTCCATTGAGGAAATAAGATCCCACGCTTTTTAAATTAAATTTTCAACACCAGATAGGTTGTTCAGCAGTGTAAGTCATTTATTACTCTGTTTTTAAAAAAATCTACTTGTTCCTGATTCTGCTAGATTTTGTTCCTTCTGTCTTTGGAGCAATTGGGCAATTAGCCCGGTTCAAGGACTATAACTGTGCCCCCTGCAGGGGAGCAGGCAATCGCTAACAGCAACTTGTAGATTTCCATGTTTAACTGCGGGTGGATAGACAGCAGAGATAACTATCAGCTTTACCCAGCAGTATGGAGTCTGCTGACATCCTAGCTATTAGTGACACTGCAAAGCCCGGGGCAGTAATGTTTGGTACCTTTTTTCCATTGGCTTGAGGCAGTTACTGCAAACTTCACTCCATCCACCGTGACGAACTCCCCGCGGCCGATTGCCTTTCCTCCGGTGTCGTGGTTCTCATAGTCTCGAACGGACTCGCTACAGGATGAGTTACCGGCACTAATCACACCTACGAGAGCCCATGCTTGCCTGTCCGTTAAATCAGAAAATTAAACATTGACAGGAGTCACTGCAATGACCAAGGTGTGACACTGCGTCCATTCATCTAATTATTTGCTGTGAATGGCACCTTAATACACCGCGGTCACGGTAGCACAGTTGCTTCACAGCTCCAGGGTCCCAGGTTCGATTCCCAGCTTGGGTCACTGTCTGTGCGGAGTCTGCACGTTCTCCCCGTGTGTGCGTGGGTTTCCTCCGGGTGCTCCGGTTTCCCCCCACAGTCCAAGGATGTGCAGGTTAGGTGAATTGCAATGCTAAATTGCCCCTTAAGTGTCCAGAAAGATAAACATCTCCATTTCTGTAAGCGAGCACAGTGCGGCGCCGAGGGAGTGCTGCACTGTCAGGCTATAATGGCATAAGACCATAAGACATTGGAGCAGAATTTGGCCATTCGGCCCATCGGGTCTGCTCCGCCATTCGATCATGGCTGATATTTTTCTCATCCCCATTCTTCTGCCTTCTTCCCATAACCGCTAATCCCCTTATTAATCAAGAACCTATATATCTCTGTCTTTTTTTTAATTAAAAGTACCCAATTCATTTTTTTTCCCAATTAAGGGGCAATTTAGCATGGCCAATCACTGACTCTGCACACCTCTTGGCTGTGCGGGCGAGACCCACGCAGACACGGGGAGAATGTGCAAACTCCACACGGCCAGTGACCCGGGGCCGGGATCGAACCCGGGCCCTCGGCGCCGTGAGGCAGCAGCGCTAACCACTGTCTCTGACTTAAAGCCCCTATCTCTGTCTTAAAGCCACTCAGTAATTTGGCCTCCACAGCCTTCTGCGGCAATGAGTTCCACAGATTCACCACCCTCTGGCTGAAGAAGTTCCTCCTCCTCTGGGTTTTTAAGGATCGGCCCTTCAGTCCGAGTCTGTGCCCGAGGGATCTCGTTTCTCCTACTAGTGGAAACACCCTCTCCACAGGCCTCGCAGTATTTTGTAAGTCATCATCACGTCGCTGTTTTTTAAGATCGGGCTGTGCGCAAATTGGTTTCCTGTGTTTCCTCCATTGCAACACTTTAAAAGTGCTCCAATGGCTGTGAAATGCTTTGGGACGACACAAGGTCGTAAAGGCACTATAGAAATGAAAGCTGCTGCCCCTTTATTGGTAGACGACATGTTAGCTACCACCTCGATAATAACAACTTCCCCAGGACGCAGCAGTGGTAGGAAGCAGAATTTGCCATCCAGCCACAAGAGGGAGGTATTGAGCCTGGTTCTAGAGGGAGGTTTTAAGAGGCGTCTTAAAGGAGGAGAGGAAGAGGAGGTTTTTGGAAAGAATTCCAGAATTTAGGATTGCTGAAGGCAGAACCGCCAATGATGCTAAACCTTGTTATCTTTATTCTTTCCTGTGGTGTGGGCCTCACTTTTTGCCCACCCCTAATTGCCCTTTGAACGGAGTGACTTGCTTGACCACTTTTGAGGTCACGTGTAGGCCAGACCAGGTAAGGACGGCAGATTTCCTTCCCTAAAAGAACAATAGCGAATCGGGTGCGTTTTTACAACAATCGATGATAGTTTCTTGGTCGCCATTACTGAGACGAGCTTTATATTCCAGATTTTTATTTTTTTTAAACTTAATTTAAATTCCACCAGTGCCGTAGTGGGATCTAAACTCATGTCATCAGTGGGTTAGCCTGGGCCTCTCGATTACTAATCCAGAGCTTAAGAGCCTGGACAGCTGAAGAAGTGGAGACCAATGGTGGACCAAAGGAAATTGGCAATGCACAAGGGGTCAGAGTTCATATTTTAGGTCACGGCGAGTGTGAATATGGAGCAGAGGGCAGTGGAGCCAGCCTCAATCTGTACCCAGGAGAACAATAAGGACAAGAGATTGGAAAATACATCTGTGCCTCGGGGAACTGTCGGATAACAATAATAATTGTGCTGCCATCGCAAGTTTGTTTTATTAATGATAGGAATAGTCCTCGCAGCAATTCAATTACATCTTACCTGTAACTTAAGTTTTGAACGTGTCTACTTCCAAGCAGTTCCTGAATAGTCGTCTTTGTTTCCTGGAGTAGATTTTTAGCAGCTGAATCCTTCACGGCGATAGCGATTATTCGGCCAGGGTCCCGGGACTGTAGGAACGCCTGCAGCCTCCTGCTCTCGTTGGCAAAGTCATGAGTGTCAAACCGGTCTGTCAGCAGCATCTGCCCCGTGTCCTGGTCGATTACGTGGACGTTCAGTCCGCGGGTGGCCAGCTTCTCAGAGTACGAGCCGGCCTCCAGGCCGGAGGGGGGCAGGCTCCTGGACAGCAAGGTCCAGGAGGTCTTTGGGGCACCGTGCAGCTCCAACGTGCCCCCGGCCTCCACCCCGATGAACTTCCTGCCGAAGCCCGGCACGTCTTCACCCTGGTCGGATCGGCCACACAGCGTGATCTTGGCTCGGGATTTGTAGCGGCATTTCTCTGCTCCAATGTGAAGTGCACCTCCATCCTTTACCAAGATGTAACCACACTTTAGGGAAATATTTCTGGAACCATCCAGACTATCGGCGAAGACCAGCACCCCTGTGGGATGATACATTCATTTTAAAAACCCGCAGATTACTGAAAATCAAATATCTTTAACTGATGAGATATAATTGGAGGAATAATAGTCAGAGGGGGAGGCCAATCGACCCTTCTAGACTGTTCTGCCATTCTATTGGATCGTAGTTCATCTGCATCTTCGCTTTATGAATTCTTGAATCCCTTAATCTCCCGGCGAAGAAATGCTTCCTGCCTTCATCCCCAGAATGGTCGAGCTCTAATTTTATGATTACGCCCTTTGACCAAGATTCCCGCAGTAGATGAAATAATTTCTCTCCACCTACCCCTCATAACAATTTTAATCATGCTAAACACGTCAGCTGGATCACCCCTTAATCCACAATGCTGAAGGGAATAGCAGCCTAGTCTATGCAACCTGTCCTGGTAAATCAAACTCCGAGGGACACGAACAGGGTGGGTAGGGAACAGCTGCTCCCTTTAGTTGAAGGGTGGGTTACGAGGGGGACACAAGTTCAAGGTGAGGGGAGGGGGGCGAGGAGGGGATTTGAGGAAAAGCCTTTTTACCCAGAGGGTGGCGAGGGTCTGGAACGCACTGCTTGGGAGGGTGGTACAGACGGGTTGCCTCGCATCGTTTAAAAAGGACCTGGACCAGCACGTGGAGCGTCTTAACATTTGAGGCTATGGACCAAGTACTGGCAAATGGGATTAGGGTTGGCAGGTCAAGTGCCTTTCATGCGGCAGTGCTGACCCGATGTGCCGAAGGGCCCTTCCTGCACTGTATTTTCTGGGTTTATCTCCAGCAATGGCCTGATCTGTCAGCTTTACCTGACAAGTTTCAGTTTCAAATGGCAATTGCTTCACACAGATTGGTTACAACATAGGAGGGCCCATCGTCTCAGCACTGCCTCTGTCTGAGCGAGCAATGCACCTTGTGCCGTAGCCCTGCCTTCTCCCCTGTAATGATGCACATTCTTTCTTTTCAGACAATAGTCCAATTCCCTCATGGCCGCCCAGATTGAGCCTACGTCCACCACACTCTCAGGCAGCACCATCCAGATCTTAACCACTGGCTGCGTGAAAATATATCGCCTCATGGGCGGGATTCTCCGACCCCCTCGCCGGGTCGGAGAATCGCCGGGGGGGCGGCGTGGATCCCACCACCGCCGGCCGCTGAATTCTCTGGCACCGGAGATTCGGCGGGGGCGGGGGTGCCCCCACGGTGGCCGGGTTTGCAATCGGGGCCCACCGATCCGCGGGCAGGCCTGTGCCGTGGGGGCACTCTTTCCTCTCTGCGTCAGCCATAGCCTCCACGATGGCAGACGCGGAGGTGACCCCCCCCCCCCCCCCCCGCCCGCGCGGACATTTTTTAACACAATTTTTCTCCCTTACAAACAATAACCCCCCCCCCCCTCGTATTCCCTCTCATTCTTGATCCTTCCGCCAATAAAACATTTCTCCCTAATTCTCGTTTCTATAGTTGATTGGAGGGAAATACCGATAAATGGATATTCTTTTTTTTCTTTAAATTTAGAGTACCCAATTCATTTGTTCCAATTAAGGGGCAGTTTAGCGTGGCCAATCCACCTACCCTGCACATCTTTGGGTTGTGGGGGCGAGACCCACGCAAACACGGGGAGAATGCGCAAACTCCACACGGACAGTGACCCAGAGCCGGGATCGAACCTGGGACCTCGGCGCCGTGAGGCTGCAGTGCTAACCACTGCACCACCGTGCTGCCCTCGATAATTGGATATTCTCAACCTGGTTGACAACATGATAACTGGTACAGGGGGTTTACAACTCTCAGTCCCATTCAGCTAGGTGGAGAGTGCAGTTAGGTTTGCCAGGGATAGCACCAGGCAGAGCTCAAAAAGAGCTGCTAACCCAGTGAGGGCACAACACAGGATTACTTGCATGCCAAACAGCAAAAGTAGTATGGTACAGAGTTAAGCAATCCCACAACCAATGGGTCAGATCTATGTTCCGCAGTTCAGCTCACTGGAGGAGGAGATTCAACAAATATCCCCCTCCTCAATGAGGTGGAGTCCAGCGCATCAATGCAAAAGACGAGGCATTTGCAATAATCTTCAGCCAGAAGTGCCCAGTGGAAGGTCCACCTGGGCCACCTCTGGAGGTCCCCTGCATCACGGGGCAGCACGGTAGCATGGTGGTTAGCACAATTGCTTCACAGTTCCAGGGTCCCAGGTTCGATTCCCGGCTTGGGTCACTGTCTGTGCGGAGTCTGCACATCTCCCCCGTGTGTGCGTGGGTTTCCTCCGGGTGCTCCGGTTTCCTCCCACAGTCCAAAGATGTGCGGGTTAGGTGGATTGGCCATGATAAATTGCCCTTAGTGTCCAAAATTGCCCTTAGTGTTGGGTGGGGTTACTGGGTTATGGGGAAAAGGTGGAGGTGTGGGCTTGTGTCGGGTGCTCTTTCCCAGAGCCGGTGCAGACTCGATGGGCCGAATGGCCTCCTTCTGCACTGTCAATTCTATAAAAATCACAGATGTCAGTCTTCAGCCAACTCGATTCACTCCACGAGATATCAAAAAACTGTTGTAGGCATTGGATAGTGACAACATCCTGGCAATAACACTGAAGACCTGTGCTCTAGAAATAGACACACCCCTAGCCAAGCTGTGCCAGTTAAGCTTCAACACTGGCATCTACCCTGCAAATGTGGAAAATTGCCCAGGTGTGCCCTGTACACAAAGAAAAGGGATAAATCCATCCCGACCAATTACTGCCTTCTCTCGACCCTTAGTAAAATGTAGGAAGGAGTCATCAACAGTGCTATGAAGCAGCAGTTACTCAGGAATACCCTGTCCACGGACGCTCAGTTTGGGTTCCGCCAGGGTCACTCAGCTCCTGACCTCATTCCAGCCTAGGTTCAAACATGGACAAAATAGCTGAACTAAAGAATCGTGCGAGAGCGACTGCCCTTAACATCAAGGCAGCATTTGATCGAGTAAGGCATCAAGGAGCGGGAATCAGGGGAAAGCTCTCCACTGACTGGGGTCACACCCAGCACTAATGAGGATGATTCTCCGATAGTGGGAGCACTTAGAATCCCGAACGGGGAATCCTGGCCATGGGAACACCACCACCTGCACATTCCCCTCCAACCACACAACATACTGACCTGGAAATACATCGCCGACCCTTCACTGTCACAGTGTCAAAATCCTGAATCGCCTTCCCTAACAGCACTGTGGTTGCACCTACACCATGATGAACTGCGGCGGTTCAAGAAGGCAGCTCACCGCCACCCTCTCAATGGGCAGCACGGTAGCACAGTGGTTAACATTGTTGCTTCACAGCGCCAGGGCTCCAGGTTCGATTCCCGGCTTGGGTCACTCTCTGTGCGGAGTCTGCACGCTCTCCCCGTGTCCGCGTGGGTTTCCTCCGGGCGCTCCGGTTTCCTCCCGCAAGTCCCGAAAGACGTGCTGTTAGGTGAATTGGACATTCTGAATTCTCCCTCTGTGTACCAGAACAGGCGCCGGAATGTGGCGACGAGGAGCTTTTCACAGTAACTTCACTGCAGTGTTAATGTAAGCTGCTTGTGACACTAATAAAAATTATCATCTTGCAGGGCTGCAGGAGGTTACGGAGATGGAGAAGGACGAGGCCATGGAGAGATTCGAACAAAAGGACAAGATTATTATTATAAAGGGCAATTAGGAATGGGCAACATCTCTAGCCAGAGATGCCCATAAAAGCATAAAAAACATGGGTGTTGTGTTACAATAGGGAGATGTTAGGAAATTGGATCGAAGATGTACCCGGCAATTTAGGGGTTAACAGACTGAGGGTAAAACTGCTGGCACTGAATCAGAGGTATACGTCCACATCTGGCCCGAGTTACATTGTCCCATTCAGACTTAAACTCGCTAATGGGAATAAACAGGATACCCCGGTTCAGCCGGGGTGATTCACTCAAGATCCATTGTCCTCTGGGACACTCTAGTCTGACCAGCCATTAGCCCATTGCAGAGTCTGATGACCTCTTTTGTCAGTAACGTGGAAGTTAGTTGCATATTCATAGCACGGCCCAGTTCTTTTGTGTAAACGGGAGTAGGAAATCAAAACCACAGGAAACGATGATGAGTTCAAGTCTGGACACCCCAGGGCAGAACCATTGTTTGAGCGGGTGGGCGAAGCTCAGAGAGAGATAATGAATCTCATTCGAACAGGTTGGGGGGTGGGGGGGGGAGTGAAGGATTTGGAAAGCCACCGAGAGAAGTGATGAAAAGCTTCCACAGAGACAGGCTCTCGGAAAGGGGACTGAATGAGCTGCACTAACAGCAGAAACAAGTTCGATAAATGCAAGTATCATTGTTGCCTGTCTGCATAAGTGGAGTTGAGAGCTGCACGTTCATCTTACGTGCAGTTTAACGGAAATCGTGCGGTTGGATTAAGAGGTACCTGTAAGTTGTTCTTGATCGGTTGAAGTTTCGAAGTTTAAATATTGTTTTTCTTTTGTCTCAGAAAGTTTTGTTTGTAAAAATAACCGAGCCCTATTTCTCATCCAATCACTCCTGGCGTGAATCGATCTTTCCGCAAAGTCTTGAAATTTAAAAAACGTTACGGTTCTGGTCCAGTATCTTAGCCACTGCTGGGATGTGACCAGACATCGACAGTAGCACAAGTCTTCTTCCCATAAGGTGGAATACATTAACAGACAGCGTTTCTTTAAACAGAGGCGGTGACAATCCCCGATGGCTCAGGGGAGGGGGTATGTGTACCACCTTGTTTGATATGGAGCCATGCAGTCTCGGGGAAGGCAGGTTCAATACTCAATCTGTGCTGATGTACTTCAGCTTAAATCAGGAAAGGATTGGTATCCACAATGGCCATACTCCAGGATGGAGTTGCGCCTAAAGTCCCTTCTCCGGGTGTCTGAACACTCTGCTGAGAAAGAATGGCCGGCATGTGCGGACAATAAAGTCTGGCCTATAATTGGCTCCGCAATTAGATAATTGGTGCGTCACCCTGCGACAAGGTACCAACATTACAGCTTCCGGCATCCAACCTGGAGTAGGTTCTACATCCAAGGAGAGCACAGAAGCACTGAAGAAAGTGCTTAAAAAAAAGAAAAAAGAGGATCAATTTTGCTTTAATCCACATAAACCAAGAGAGAAACAGTCGGGAGCAGTTCTCCCGTGAGAAAACAGAGAGGTCCTCGAATAGAGATCTGGAAAATGATTATATATATTTTTTGTTGTTCATGGGCAACTCAGGCTGTGCCAGCATTTGATGCCCATCCGTAAATACCCTTGAGGGGGGCAGTTAAGAATCAACCAAATTGCTGTGGGTCTGGAGTCACGTGTAGGCCAGACCGGGTAAGGACGGCAGATTTCCTTCCCTAAAGGACATTAGTGAACCAGCTGGATTTTTAATCACAATCGGCATTGGTTTCACGGTCATCATTAGACTTTAATTCCATATTTATTTATTGTTTAAATATAAATTTAGAGTGCCCAATTCTTTTTTTCCAATTAAGGGGCAATTTAGTGTGACCAATCCACCTACCCTGCACATCTTTGGGTTGTGGGGGCGAAACCCACGCAGACACGGGGAGAATGTGCAAACTCCACACGGACAGTGACCCAGAGCCGGGATCGAACCTGGGACCTCGGCGCCGTGAGGCTGCAGTGCTAACCACTGCGCCACCGTGCTGCCCCCTTTAATTCCAGATTTTAATTTTAATTCACCATCTGCAGTGGCAGGATTTGAACCTGGGTTCCCCAGAGCATTACTCGGGTCTCTGGTTTACTAGCCCAGTGACAATACCACTAAGCCACTGTCTCCCCACAAGCATTGATAGACACAAGCACAGAGAAGATTGGGGGGGGGGGGGGCTGGGGAGAGATATGATAGCCACTATTAAATCCAATAGGAAATTCAGGAGAAACATCTTTACCCAGGGAGTGGATAAAGTGAAGGGTATAAATACATTAAAAGGGGAGCTGGAATAGAGAGGAATGGAATAGAAGGGCATAACACCATAAGACATAGAAGCAGAATTAGGCCACTCAGCCCATCGAGTCTGCTCCGCCATTCAATCATGGCTGATATTTTTCTCATCCCCATTCTCCTGCCTCCTCCCCATAACCCCTGATCCCCCTATTAATCAAGAACCTATCTATCTCTGT
Source organism: Scyliorhinus torazame (assembly GCF_047496885.1). Classification (NCBI taxonomy): domain Eukaryota; kingdom Metazoa; phylum Chordata; class Chondrichthyes; order Carcharhiniformes; family Scyliorhinidae; genus Scyliorhinus; species Scyliorhinus torazame. The sequence goes on along the minus strand of NC_092715.1, from coordinate 263,640,249 downwards.
CTTAAAGACACTCGGTGATTTGGCCTCCACAGCCTTCTGCGGCAAAGAGTTCCACAGATTCACCACCCTCGGCTGAAGAAATTCCTCCTCATCTCGGTTTTAAAAGGATCGTCCCTTTAGTCTGAGATGGTGTCCTCAGGTTCTAGTTTTTCCTACTAATGGAAACATCCTCTCCACATCCACTCTATCCAGGCCTCGCAGTATCCTGTAAGTTTCAATAAGATCCCCCCATCCATACTTCTAAATTCCAACGATTACAGACCCAGATTCCCCAACCGCTCCTCATACGACAAGCCCTTCATTCCAGGGATTATTCTTGTGAACCTCCTCTGGACCCTTTCCAAGGCCAGCACACTGATAGGGTGAACTGAAGATGAGGGCGGAGAGTCTCAAGTGGAGAATAAACACCAGCCTTGGACCAATTGGCCTGTTCCTCTGTTGTATTATGTCATTTCTACCTTCGGGGGGGGGGGGTGTGTTAGACAATTTGATGGTGGCGGAGTGGCACTTTTAACAGCACAGTAACTAAAATCAACATTATTCAATTATTTAAAGTAATGGTTATTCAGCCAATGAAAATTGGACAAGAATTTTCATTTCTTGAAAATGAAAGAGACGTTTGCAGCAGAATTGTCAATCTCACCTCCATGCTGAATGACAATGGAATGGGCGCTCGCTGACGAAACTAGTCGAAAGTTATCGCCTTTCTTGATGATGATTTGCTGCTGTTTGTTGTGACCCGGATTCCAGTCCTTGAGTTTGAAGTTCTGGTCGGGACAGTTCTCTGAAACATCACGAGGGGGGGGGGAAAAGTAAATGACCTTGGTTTGTGACTGCTCCCAACGATTCGTCTCTTCTCAACACAAAGCCCCGCGCGCGCTACTCCAGGAGTCAGCATTTGGAATGCTAAACTTCTGAAATGATGACGGGTTTTGACAAAGTAAGGAAGGAGACGCTGGGCGGTGTTTAATGCCCTCGCCCCCCCCGTGTTGTGTTTGGTGGCTGGTGGGGGGGGGGGGGGCATTTAATTGGGTAGGTGGGTACCCTGCCCCCCCCTCCTGCCTCCACCCGGATTACTCCACACAGGTGGTCCCGTGGACGGCCTTCCCACCCCCTGCGCCAATTGGGGCCCTTAAGTAGATTGTTAATGCGCATAAAGAGAGTCGCCTCCTGCCCCCACTAGTCTCAACAGAGCTGCAAGCAGGTGCGGGGGAGCTGAAGGGGGTGGGCAGATTGGAGGGGAGGGCGGAATAGAGACACAACAAGCAAACATGTGCAGACTTCCTTGTTGGTTCTTGAGATGGGAAGGTCCTTCTTTCAAGCGCACTCAACTGTGGGATCAAGGGAGACGGCATCAGGGAGAGGATACCTACTGAGCAACGCCCCCCCCCCCCCCCCCCCCCCCCCCCCCGCCCTCCTCCCCCACCCCGGTCACCTCCATTAAATCCAGTTCACCAACTCCACTGGCGAGAGGGCCTGTCACCAGAGGACACATCCAGAAGAAAGGGAATCGATCAAAGAGTCAGAGCGGGTATGAGCACTTTTACTTTTCTGTGCAAAAAATGCAGTGAGTTGATATGATCTGGAATGGCCTGTATGAAGGGGGGGGGGAATTGATTCCATAATAACTTTCACAAAGGAATTGGATAAATACTTGAAAGGAAAAGATTTACAGGATCATGCGGACAGAGCGGAGCGGGACTAAATTGATTCGCTCTTTCAGCGAGTCAAGGTAGGTACACTGAGCTGACTGGCCTCCCTCCCTTCTGTGCCATTTCCAGTTAAGCCAACAGATACAATCCAATCAGGATGTTTAATTGGCCTACTCCCCAGAAAAGTACCAAAAATACAGGTAAAGCCCATTAAAAGCATCATTTTCAAGGGAAGCCGTGCTGTAAATGGAAAGTACAGAGGCCCGGGGAGCCAGGATGCAGCAAGGCAGGGTCTGGGTATCTGGGTGAAGGACGGATGGTTCAGGTTTTAATCGACCACAGTCACTGCAGATTAGGACCGCTGCTCACACGAGAGGGAAAAGACCAGCAGGGACTCGTCGGGCCGAATTGCCTGTTTCTGCAATCCACAAAAGAGAAACCGTTTCCAAGGAGATGCACGGCGGCGCAGTGGTTAGCACTGCTGCCTCACGGAGCCGAGATCCCGGGTTCCGTCCCGGCTCTGGGTCACTGCCCGTGTGGAGTTTGCACATTCTCCCCGTGTTTGCGTGGGTCTCACCCCCACAACCCAAAGATGTGCAGGGTAGGTGGATTGGCCACGCTAAATTGCCCCTTAATTGGAAAAGATTAATTGGGTACGCTAAACATTTTTCAAAACCCTTTCTGACTGAAAACGTTTTGCTCTCTTTTTGAACTGAAAATGCAGGTCTGCATTCACGCAAACCCGTGGAGACGATCACAGGGAAAGAAACCACTTAAACAGAATGGCGCCAATTGCCCAAGAATGACAGGGAATGACATCAAAATGCTGATGAAGCAGAGCAGGAAATTGGTTACACAACAGCTGATCGAAAATGGAAGGAACCAACGATAGCACCCTGCTTACTGATTACATTTTTAAACGGAAATCCGTGTCATCCTTTTGTCTTTAAGTTCCTCATAATAAAACTATTAGAGCTGTATTATTCGCCAACAACAACTTGCATTTATATAGCGGTCTGACAGCCAGGGGTTTCTCGGCGTTCGCTGGGGACGGGACGCTATACTGCCATGCTCGTCAGTGGGATTTCCCATCATAGCCGCCCTGTGTCGCTGGGAAGCCCACTGGCGGGGGTGCGCAGCCGGTGGGAAAAGTGGATCGCAACGGCCGGAGAGTTTCGGCCAGCATCTTTAATGTGATGAAAGTGTTCCGAGGGTTATCAAATGACATTTGACATCAAGTAAACATATGGCAATATCAGGGCAAGTTTCAACCTCAGAGAGTGGACAGGAGGTGGATGGAGTCCATACACAAGTGCCACATAATTCAAACCACCAATTAGCGTCTTACAGTAATTATCAGTCTCCGCAAACACTTAATAAATCAAACCTTGTTCCAGCGATGTGCCAAGAAAATGTGCAAAATCAGGGAGGTTACGTTTGACCTGGTTCAGCTACAACTGGAGTATTGTGTCCATTTCCAGGCACCACATTTTAGGAAGCATAGACACGTAGAAAATAGGAGGAGGAGGAGGCCATTCGGCCCTTCGAGCCCGCTCCGCCATTCATTATGATCATGGCTGATCATCCAACTCAATAGCCTAACCCTGCTTCCCCCCCACCCCTATCCTTTGATCCCCTTCACCCTCAGTGTTGTATCTAGCTGCTTCTTGAAAACATACAATGTTTTGGCCTCAACTACTTCCTGTGGTAACGAATTCCACAGGCTCACCACTCTCTGGGCGAAGAAATTTCTCCTCATCTCTGTCCTAAATGGTGTACCCTGAATCCTCAGACTGTGACCCCTGGTTCTGGACACCCCCACCATCGGGAACATCCTTCCTGCATCTACTCTGTCTCGTCTTGTTAGAGGTTTATGGGTTTCAACGAGATCCCCCCTCATTCTTCTGAGCTCCAGCGAATACAATCCTAACCGATTCAATCTCTCCTCGTACGTCAGTCCCACCATCCCAGGAATCAGCCTGGTAAACCTTCGCTGCTCTCCCTCCGCAGCAAGAACATCCTTCCTCAGATAAGGACACCAAATCACACAAAATAATCCGAGTGTGGCCTCACCAAGGTCCTGTATAATTGCAGCAAGACATCCCGGCTCCTGTACTCAAATCCTCTCGCTATGAAGGCCAACAAACCATTTGCCTTCTTTACCACCTGCTGTACCTGCACGCTTACCTTCAGTGACTGGTGTACGAGGACACCCAGGTCTTGTTGTACATTCCCCTCTCCTAACTTATGACCACTCAGATAATAGCCTGCTTTCCCATTTTTGCTATCAACGTGGATAATCTCGCATTTATCCACATTATACTGTATCTGCCATTCATTTTCCCACTCACTCAACTTGTCCAAATCACACTGAAGGATCTCCGCATCCTCCTCACAGCTCACGCTCCTAGCCCAACATTGTGTCATCTGCAAATTTGGAGATATTACATTTCTTTACCTCATCTAAATCATTATTATACATAAGAAGAGCTGGGGTCCCAGCACCGATCCTTGCAGTGCCCCATTAGTCACTACCTGCCACTTGGAAAAGACCCGCTAATTCCTGCTCTTTGTTTCCTCTCTGCCAACCAGTTTTCCATCCTCTCAATACACTACCTCCAATCCCATGTGCTTTAATTTTACACACTAAGCTCTTATTTGGACCTTTGCCGAAAGCCTCCGGAAAGTCCAAATATACCACATCCACTGGCTCCCTCTCATTAACTCTATCAGTTACATCCTCGAAGAATTCCAGTAAATTTGTCAAGCACTTTCGTAAATACATGCTGACTTTGTCCGATCCTTGATAAATTGATTCTAGAATTTTCCCCACCACCAATGTCAAGCTTAATGGTCTATAATTCCCTGGTTTCTCTCTACCTTCCTTTTCAATAGTGGAGTTAGATTAGCTACCCTCCAATCTGCAGGAACTGTTCCCGAGTCTATAGAATCCTGGAAGATGACCACCAATGCATCCACTATTCCTAGAGCCACTTTCTTACGTATTCTGGGATGTAGATGATCAGGCCCTGTGGATTTATCAGCCTTCAATCCCATCCATTTCCCCAACACCATTTCTCTACTAATGTTGATCTCCTTCAGTTCCTCCCTCTCACTAAACCCGATGTCCCCCAACATTTCTGGTCTGTTATTTGCGTCCTCCTTTGTGAAGACAGAACCAAAGTACGCGTTTAGTTGCTCAGCCATTTCTTTGTTCCCCATTAGAAATTCCCCTGTTTCGGACTGTAAGGGACCTACATTTGTCTTCACCAATCCTTCTCTCTTCACATCCCTTGTGGAAGGATGTGAAGCCATTGGAGATGGTGCAGAGAACATTCCCGAGAATGGTACAAGGGATGAGAAACTTCAGTTATGTGGATAGATTGGAGAAACTGGGGTTGGTCCCGAGAGAAGAGGTTTGATGTAGCTGTTCCAAATCATGGAGGGCCTGGACAGATTAGATAGAAGATAAAATGTGTCCGCTCTAGGAAGAGTCAAGAAGCAGAAGGGACAATTTTTAAGCGACTGGCAAGGAAACCAGAGATGACCGGAGTGGTGTTCGTAAGTTCACAAGATATAGGAGCAGAATTAGGCCATTCGGTTGGGCAGCATGTGGCACAGTGGTTAGCAGAGCTGCCTCACGGCGCTGAGGACCCGGGTTCGAATCCCGGCCCTGGGTCACTGTCCATGTGGAGTTTGTACATTCTCCCCGTGTCTGCGTGGGTTGCACCCCCACAACCCAAAGATGTGCAGGGTAGGAGAATTGGCCACGCTAAATTGCCCCTTAATTGGAAAAAAAATAATTGGCTACTCTAAATATATATTTTTTAATGAATTAGGCCATTCGGCCCATCGAGTCTGCTCCGCCATTCTATCATGGCTAATATGTTCCTCATCTGCTACCTACAATGTTACAGACCAAGAGCTGGATTGTGAAATCAGCCAGAGCATCTCCTCCCAAGAACACGTGACCTCGGAGCGGGAGTTCGCAATTTAGCCTCCCGAGCCTAACACCCTCAATGTGATCATGGCTGATCCTATCTTGGCCTCAACTCCACCGTCCTGCCCGTTCTCCATAACCCTTCAACCCATTACCAATTAAAAATCTTTCAAACTCCTCCTTAAATTTACTCACTGTCCCAGCATGCACCACACTCTGGGGTAGCGAATTCCACAGATTCACAACCCTTTGGGAGAAGTAGTTTTTCCTCCAATCTGTTTTAAATTTTCTACCTCTTATTCTGGGATTATGACCTCTCGTTCTAGAATGCCCCACAAGAGGAGGCATCAGCTCCACGTCCACTTTATCCAGACCTTTTAGCATCTTGTGTACCTCAATTAGATCTCCCCACATTCTTCTAAACTCCAGAGAGTATCGGCCTAAACTGTTCAATCTCTCCTCATACGACAAACCCCTCATCTCTGGAATCAACCTCGAGACCCTCCTCTGAACCGCCTCCAATGTCACGACATCTTTCCTCAAATAAGGGGACCAAAACAGTGCACAATACTCCAGATGCGGTCTCACCAATGCCTTGTACAGTTGCAACAACACCTCCTTAACCTTTGCACTCCATTCCTTTTGCTATAAATGACACCAATCCATTCACTTTCTTTATTACCTGCCGTACCTCCATGCTAGTTTTCTGTGACTCATGCACGAGGACACCCAGCTCCCTCTGCATTGGTGCACCCCAAAGTCTCTCCCCATTTAGATAGTAAATGGGTTTCCAACCCGGAATGCATTGTTTGAAAGGCTGGTCCGGGCAGATTCAATTGTAGCTTTCAAAACCAGACAGGCAACTGAGCAGAAAGAAATTACAACACTACGGGGAAAGGTGGGGGAGTTGGACGGACTGAAATACTCTTACAGAGGGATAGCACATGCACGATTGTCCAAATTGTCTCCTTCTGTACTGTAAATTCCATGATCTATGATCTAGTAACCATTCTATGACTCTACATGTCTGCCAAGATCACATGTCTGATAAAACACTTACCATCACGCTCAAACTTTGCTTTGGTTCCCAAGGCAATCGCGAGCACGATAAGCAATATACCCACACAGACAGCCACACATATGTAGCTACTCTTCACTTTCTTTCTCCTCGAGTCCTCAGACTTGCGCTGTTGATTGGCTCCCCGGCACATAAAGGTGGCTTGATTGTCCGTTCCGGAGGAGGACCACTGCACGGATGGATCGGCCACCCTGGGGGCAGGAGGTGGCCGGACGGGCATCACTCTGCCGGGGACATAGCCTGACGATTGGCAGTACCTCCCGTTCAAAGCTGGGCTATATGGGAGGGAGCGAACGGGCCCCTTTCTATCCTCTTGCATGTCGCCAGGCAGCTGTGGAAAACCAAACAATGTGGAAAAGGCAGGTTGAAAAAAATAAGGTACCAGCAAAACCTCTTTGTCTTTGCATTCACTTGTAAACAGTGCGTTAATGCGAGAGAATAGCCTGAGGCTCCAGTCTTAATATAGCTGCCCCTGCTCTATTCTATTCCAATCCTTTCTTCTGGCGCTGAAAGCATTGGGCTAACATTCAGGGCTGCTTAGAGGAGAGCCCCTTCCAGGCTTGTGGGCTGAAAAAAAACAATACAACCTTTGTACTGCTCCTCTCGCAGTGACTCAGTGCTGCGATTTACACAAAGGAAAGATGTTCCATTGAAAGGAAACAGCACCAAGAGTCAAATTGTTAAGAGGGTGCACTTCGAAACAAAGAGACCTGATTCGTTTCCAGCTAATTCACGAGCACTCCATGATTCACTGAGACAGGGGCAGTCTCTGTCACGCAGCCCACAGTGTACGGTCCTGGGAACTGCCAAGACAGCTCAAGGGTATCTCATTAGTCAGTCAATAAAAATCAATTCAACAGATGGTACAACTGTGGAGTTCTGCAAAAAATAAACACCACTAAATATTGAGCGGCAGCGAATTAGGAAAAGATTTGTATTTCAGTGGGACTTGGCACAACCTCAGGATGTGCCAATGCACTTCCCACTTTTAGTTGTAATCACTATTGTAGTTTAGACAAATGCAGCAGCCAATTTGTAAACGGCAAGCTCCCACAAACAGCAATCAAATAAATAATCCAAAGATCTGTTTTCGGCATTAGTCGAGGGACCAGGAGTAATCCCCTGGTTCTCTCCTTCAAATAAGACTTGGGTTTTTTCTTACCCCTGAGAGAGCAGAAGGGGCCTTTGTTTAAAGTCTCGTCTGAAAGAGATCACCCCCAACAGTGCGGAACGCCTTCATTGTGGTACTAAAGTATCACGGTAGCACAGTGGTTAACACTGTTGCTTCACAGCACCAGGGTTCCAGGTTCGATTCCCGGCTCAGGTCACTGTCTGTGCGGAGTCTGCACGTTCTCCCCGTGTCTGCGTGGGGTTTCCTCCGGGTGCTCCGGTTTCCTCCCAAATTACCTAACAGCACGTCTTTCGGGGCTTGTGGGAAGAAACCGGAGCGCCCGGAGGAAACCCACGCAGGCACGGGGAGAACGTGCAGACTCCGCAAAGACAGTGACAAACCGGGAATCGAACCCTGGCGCTGTGAAGCAACAGTGCTAACCACTGTGCTACCGTGCCGCCCGTTGCCTAGATGTCATTTTACTACTTCACTTCCCCCCCAAAAAAAAACATTGAATTTTAAACGCGATGAGTCATTTCTGTGACAAGTTTGTCAAAGATGTGCAGGTTAGGTGGATTAGTCACGCTAAATTGCCCCGTAGTGTCCAAACGTTAACTGGGGTTGCTGGGTTACGGGGATAGGATGGAGGTGTGGGCTTAGGTAAGGTGCTCTTTCCAAGGGCCGGTGCAGACTCGATGGGCCGAAAGGCCTACCTTCTGCACTGCAAATTCTATGAGTCGACTGGGTTATGTGTTCACGGCTCTGAAGTGAAACTGGAACTCACAATCTGCAGGGTTGAGAGGGCAATGATTTTGTTTGTCTTCGTGGCTACGGAGGACAACATCAGTTTGCATGTGGACAGTGCTTCACATGCGGGAAATTCATCCCAGAGGAATTCACAATTATCAAAACTGCTGGATTCTCCGACTCCCCCAGCTGCAGATTGTCCAGAGACGCACCCAATTTCCCCTTGAAGACATCCCACCGAGACACATGAGCAGAATGGTTCCAGGGATGAGAAACTACAGTCCTGAGGATAGATTGGAGAGGTTGGGACTGTTCTCCTTGGAGAGAAGGCGGCTAAGAGGAGATCTGATAGAGATGTCCAAAATCATCAGGGGACTGGACAGAGTAGACGGGGAGAAACTGTTCTTGCGTGCAAGATGGAGATATTCTTGGAAAAATACACGGCATTGTATAGGGTGTTGGTGAGGCCGCATCTGCAGTATTGTGTTCAGTTTTGGTCTCCTTACCTGAGAAAGGACATATTGGCACTGGAGGGAGTGCAGAGGAGATTCACTAGGTTGATCCCAGAGTTGAGGGGATTAGATTATGACGAGAGGTTGAGTAGACTGGGACTGTACTCATTGGAGTTTAGAAGGATACGGGGGGATCTTATTGAAACATATAAAATTATGAAGGGAATAGATAGGATAGATGCAGGCAGGTTGTTTCCACTGGTCGAGGAAAGCAGAACTAGGGGGCATAGCCTCAAAATAAGGGGAAGTAGATTTAGGACGGAGTGTAGGAGGAAATTCTTCACCCAAAGGGTTGTGAATCTCTGGAATTCCTTGCCCAGTGAAGCAGTTGAGGCTCCTTCTTTAAACGTCTTTAAGAAAAAGATAGATACCTTTCTAAAGAATAAAGGGATTCGGGGATATGGTGTACGGGCCGGAGAGTGGAGCTGAGTCCACAAAGATCAGCCATGATCTCATTGAATGGCGGAGCAGGCTCGAGGGGCCAGATGGCCTACTCCTGCTCCTAGTTCTTATGTTCTTATAAAGTTTGGATGTTGCGCTCAGTTTTAAGAAACCGACCAATCCGTGAAGTGTCTGGCTTTTTGTTTCAGCCTGTCAATACCATTTTGTGAGGTTTTGTACAGTAAAACAGGGCAGCACGGTAGCATAGTGGTTAGCACAATTGCTTCACAGCTCCAGGGTCCCAGGTTCTATTCCCGGCTTGGTTCACTGTCTGTGCGGAGTCTGCACGTTCTCCCCGTGTGTGCGTGGGTTTCCTCCGGGTGCTCCGGTTTCCTCCCACAGTCCAAAGATGTGCAGGGTAGGTGGATTGGCCAGGCTAAATTGCCCCTTAGTGTCCAAAATTGCCCTTAGTGTTGGGTGGGGCTACTGGGTTATGGGGATAGGGTGGAGATGTGGGCTTGAGTAGGGTGCTCTTTCAAAGAGCCTGTGCAGACTCGATGGGCCGAATGGCCTCCTTCTGCACTGTAAATTCTATGATAGCCACTGTTAAACCCGCTGTGTTCTGTGTACTGCAATTGCTTACAGCTTTAGAATTAAACATATATTTTAGGTTTGCTTGAACCTTCTGGTAAACTATATACAAACCTGTGAATCTAAATTGGCGAACTGGTCACAGAAATGACTCATCACTTTTAAAATTCAATGTTTTATTTTTGGAGAAGTGGAGTAGTAAAATGACACCTGGGCCACGGGAGGCACAGTGGTTAGCACTGTTGCTTCACAGCGCCAGGGTACCGGGTTCGATCCCGGCTTGGGTCGCTGTTGTGCGGAGTCTGCACGTTCTCCCCGTATCTGCGTGGGTTTCCTCCGGGTGCTCCGGTTCCCTCCCACAAGTCCCGAAAGACGTGCTTGTTAGGTGAATTGGACATTCTGAATTCTCCCTCAGTGTACCCGAACAGGCGCCGGAGTGTGGCGACTAGGGGATTTTCACAGTAACTTCATTGCAGTGGTAATGTAAGCCTACTTGTGACAATAATAAAGATTATCATCTTGCAGGGCTGCAGGAGGTTACGGAGATGGAGAAGGGCGAAGCCACGGAGAGATTCAAACAAAAGGACAAGGAGTTTATAATCGAGGCATTGCCGGACAGGAAGCGTATGTAGGTCGGCGAACACAGGTTACAGGTGAATGGGACTGGAGATCTCGAAACAAGATGTGACATGGATATTCAGACCTCCCCGGTCGACAAATGTCGATGTAGCGGTAATTAAAAGAATCGTGAAAAACAAAGGCACAAACAGTCTGGGCCGAGTCCACATGAATCAAATGTGCCCCGAGGTAAGTGCATTTAACATCCACGACTCTACGTATTATTGTTGATCTTGGCATGGGGCCCATCATCGGGACGATCCAGAGCCAGGAAACCTGGGATCAGCAGCGTGCAGCTATTGGGATTTCCTGGTTCTACACCACACCCGATCCGCAACACAGCGCGCTGGCTGATTGGCCGAACTTTTCCATGGTGACTGTGGGGGTCCAATTCTTCAAGGGGTACGTGAAGTGCGGTGGGGGGGGGAGAGAAGAATAAGAGACAAACTGACCGCTTATAGAAACTCAAAGCTTGAAAAGAGAGCAACTATTTCCATTGGTTGGAGTGTCTGGGACTAGGAGCAAGAGTCTAAAAATCAGAGGCAAACCTTCTAGCAGCGAAGTTGGGGAACATTTCTACTCACGAAATTTGCGGAATTCACTTCCGCAAATGGCAATTGATACGAGTGTAATTTTTACATTGTCAATCCGGGATTGAACCATTTGCGTTAACCAAACATATTCGGACAATAGTGGATTAAATCACAGCTCAGCCATGATCTCACTGGATGGCTGAACAAGTTTGAGGGGCTGAATGGCCCCCTGCCTGGTTTTATGGTCTAATTCATCCTCCCAGTCTCTGATTAAACTGCTTGTTCATCATTTATTCTTTTCAGATTTGGCGAGGGGATGTGGGTGAAAGATCAGTTTATCGCCTCTGTGTGCCTCAGTTGGCAGCACAACCTCCCCTGAGTCGCCAGGTTCCGGGTTCAATTCCTACTCCAGGGCTTGAGCACACAACAAATCACAGCAGCCACTCGCGGTGCAGTACTGGGCGGGTTCTGCACTGTCGAAGGTGCCGTCCTTTAGATATCAGGTGAATTTGATTTGATTTAGATTTGATTTGATTTATTGTCACATGTACCGAAGTACAGTGAAAAGTATTTTTCTGCGGCCCAGGAACGTCCACAGTATGTACATAGTAGACAAAAAGAATAATCAACAGAGAACATTGACAAATGATACACTGACAAACAGTGATTGGTTACAGTGCGGAACAAGGGGCCAAACAAAGCAAATACACAAGCAAGAGCCACATAGGGCGTCCTGAATAGTTGCCGGGATTCTCCGACCCCGCGGCAGGTCGAGAAATCGCCCGGGGGGGGGGGGGCGTGAGAATCGCGCCACGCCACTCCGACGCCGGCCTGTCAATTCTCCTGCGCCAATTTTCAGGTGCCCGCGGGATCGCAGCCGTGCCGGTCGAGGGCCATTGAAAGCGCCCACCCCAGCAATCATCCGCGCGCCTTCAGTCGAATCCCGCCGGCGTGGGTTACGTATGTTGCCACCCGGCGGGACCTCGGAGTTCTGGCTGCAGGGACCGACCTGGTGGGAGGGCGGTGGATCCGACTCCAGGGGGTGCCTCCAAGGTGGCCTGGCCCACGATCATGGCCTACCGATCGGCAGGCGGGCTAGTTCCGTAATGGGCCTATGTTCCTCCGTGCCGGGCTCCTGGAGGGCTCTGCCATATGGTCTGGGGGCCGGCACAGAGACAGGAACCCACGCGCATGCGCGGACTCGCGCCAGCCGTGGCGCACATGCGCGGACCCACGCCGCCCGTGGCGCGCCGGCTTCCGAGTGCCGGAGCAGGGACACCTATCCGGCGCCATACTAGCCCCCTAGGAAGGGGTGAATGCCCATTGATGCCGGAGTGGCTCGCGCCGCTTCTGACGCGCCGTCAGAACTTGGCAGCGGGATCGGAGAATCCCGGCCAGTGTTCTTACAGGGAACAGATCAGTCTGAGGGGGAGTCGTTGAGGAGTCTGGTAGCTGTGGGGAAGAAGCTGTTCCTATGTCTGGATGTGCGGGTCTTCAGACTTCTGTACCTTCTGCCTGATGGAAGGGTCTGGAAGATGGCAATGACTGGGTGGGAGGGGATAATGCTCTCTGCCTTCCTGAGGCAGCGGGAGGTGTATACAGAATCAATATGAGGGGGGCAAGCTTGTGTGATGCGTTGGGCTGAGTTCACCACACTGCAGTTTCTTGCGATCTTGGACCGAGCAGAATTTCTCCGACATCATAGGATTTACAGTGCGGAAGAAGGCCATTTGGCCCATCGGGTCCACACTGGCCCTTGGAAACAGCACCCTACTTAAGCTCAACCCTCCATCCTATCCCCGTAACCCCACCTAACCTTTTGGACACTAACGGGCAATTTAGATGGGTAATTTTTAACATTGCTTCCTGTTTTTACGTCGAGGTGAAATGCGACTTTGACCTTGTCGCCACATTTTCTGCTCTCGGCACCAAATCCACCCACCTAAAAAGGGAGCGGTGAATCTCGGCCCAACCATCTGCCTGCTCTGGCCGGTGTAAAAAGACCCCAAGTCACTATTTTGAAGAGGTTTAATCTGGAGGACACTAAACGCAGACTGGATGACCGTTTTGCGGATCACCTTCACTCCGTCCGCAACCTCAACATTCCGCTCGCCTGCTATCTGAACTCACCGTCCTGTTCCCATGCCCCCATGTCCTTTCGTGGCCTAGTGCAATGTTCCAGTGATGCCCAACGCAAACTGGAGGACAATCACCTCATCTCCCGATTCCGCACAATGCAGACTCCTGGACTCAAATGAGTTCACCAATTTTTTTTGAAAAATTTAAAAAATTTCCAATTAAGGGGCAATTCAGCGTGGCCAATCCCCCTACCCCACACATCACTGGGTTGTGGGGGCGAGACCCACGCAGACACGGGGAGAATGTGCAGACTCCGCACAGACAGTGACCCAAGCCGGGAATCGAACCTGGGACCCTGGCGCTGTGAAGCAGCATATTTCTATCCCTTTTCATTTCTGTAGAAGGGTCATGTGGACTCGAAACGTTAACTCTGTCTCTCTCTCCACAGACGCTGCCACATCTGCTGAGTTTATCCCGCGTTTTCCGTTTATATTTCAGATCTCCAGCATTCGCAGTATTCTGTTTTTATTGGAGTTCTCCCCGTTGCCTCGGCCAATATTTACCCCTCAACCGACATCGCAAAAGACAGATTATCCGGCCATGGTCACACTGCTGCTCGTGGCATCTTGCTGTGCGCAAACTGACTGCCGCGCTTCCTACATTGCAACAGTGACTACGCTTCAAAAAGTACTTCACTGGCTGTCGAGAGCCCTGGGATGCCCCACGGCGATGGAAAGTGTATTTTAATGCAAGTCTGCCTTTCTTCTTGGTGTTGCGAGCTTGCTCTTTAACTTTGTTACAGATTTTCCGGAGTGGCTGTTTTGCTCTATTCGGAGTGGGGGGGGGGGGGGGGTGGGGGGCAACGCCCTCTGTTGAGAGAGAAGCTTATTTTATTTTTACGTCAGGTTTGACTGGAAGTCCAGGAGTCATTAAAGCTACTGAGGGAGTAGCGTTTTAAGCACTGACGGTTTTCAGGAAATGGTTGGACAAACTGGCTGATGTCAGCATGTCCATACACAAAAGGAATGGAGGATATGGACAGGAAAGCACACAAACGCTGACTCAACAATCACCAGGAGCACTTCTAGTAACATTGGGATGAGATGGAGGCCATTCAGCCCCTCAAAGCTGTTCCACCGTTCAATCAGAGCATGGCTGATTTGTATCATCCCTCCATGCGCAGCAGCACACTGGTTAGCACTGTGGCTTCACAGCGCCAGGGTCCCAGGTTCGATTCCCCGCTGGGCCACTGTCTGTGCGGAGTCTGCACGTTCTCCCCGTGTGTGCGTGGGTTTCCTCCGGGTGCTCCGGTTTCTTCCCACGGTCCAAAGACGTGCAGGTCAGGTGGATTGGCCATGATAAATTGCCCTTCGTGTCCAAAAAAGGTGAGGAGGGGTTATCGGGATACGGGGATAGGGTGGGAGTGAGGGCTTAAAGTGGGTCGGCGCAGACTCGATGGGCCGAATGGCCTCCTTCTGCACTGTATGTTCTATGCTTGGTTTCAGAACACTTAACATCTTCGTCATCAGTACTGAAGTGACCTCTTCTGCTGATTCACTTTGGTATATTCTCTACCAAAAGAAGGTGCAACTGCATAAGCACAAAACGCGGGAGAGAATAGACAGTTCCTCTGATGGCAGTGAGAGGAGCTTGCCGGGAGCAGACACACACCAGCATCGGCAGCTTGGGCTGAATGGCCCTTTTCTGACCTATGTCCTCCCCCAGTCCAAAAGGTGTGCCGCTTAGGTGGTTTGGCCATGCTAAATTGTCCCTAGGTGGGGTTACGGGGATAGGATGGGGGATTGGGCCTAGGTAGGGCGCTCTTTCACCAGGTCATACATGGAAAATAGAAGGAGGCCATTCAGCCCTTCGAGCCTGGTCCGTCATTCATTATGATCATGGCTGATCATCAAGTTCAAGCCCCTGATCCCACCTTCGCCCCCATATCCCTCGCTCCCTTTAGCCCCAAGAGCTGTATCTAATTCCTTCTTGAAATTACGCAATGTTTTGGCCTCAACTACTTTCTGTGGGAGTGAATTCCACAGGCTCACCGCTCTCTGGGTGAAGAAATTTCTCCTCACCTCAGTCCTAAAAGGTTTACCCCTTATCCTCAAGCTATTGACCCCTAGGTCTGGACTCCGCCAGTGGGAATTCCCATTGAAGCCACCCCAAGCCGCTGGGAAGCCCGCAGACAGGAGTGCGCGGCCGGCCGGCCAGGGAATTCCGCCTCCAGCGAGCGGCCAGAGATTGGATATGGATACATTTTCACACAATGGGGGCGATTTGTCCGGCCCAAATCCCGCTATGTCGGAAACATTCCAGGAGGCCCGAAACGGGATTTGAGCCGGGCGCCAAACAGTTTGTGATTTTCCCAGGACCACCCTCCCAGCAGGCGTGATCTGGTTAATACCCAGTGAGGGGTGAAGCAGATTATCATTCGCTGAAATAGATTTTAATGTTCAAATTCAGGTTGACGCCAAATCCTCCGGGAATGTGCCGTCGGCACGACCTTGCGGTGGCGGGAATAACTACTGGTGCCCGACATAATGACCACACCTGGAGTGGCTTGGAGGCCACTGTGGACCTCAGGTGGTCAAGGACATGACAGGGCAGTTCCCTAACACAGCCCCGGCACTCTTGGCAGTGCCAGCCTGGCGTTCCAGGTTAGCTCTGCCAGGTTGGCACTACCAGGCTGCCAGTGGGAGGTGCCAAAGGGCGAGAACTGAAAGGGCAGGGCATACTGAGCGATCCATTGGGAGGGCTCCGATGCCCCGAGGTGAATTGAAATGAATGAAAATCGCTTATTGTCACAAGTAGGCTTCAATGAAGTTACTGTGAAAAGCCCCTAGTCGCCACATTCCGGCGCCTGTTCGGGGAGGCTGTTACGGGAATTGAACCGTGCTGCTGACCTGCCTTGGTCTGCTTTCAAAGCCAGCGATTTAGCCCTGTGCTAAACAGGTGGTGATCTATGTTCGGTGGGGGGGTGCTGGGGGGGAAGATCAGGCCGGTGATATCTGTGTTCGGTAAGGGGGGGGGGGGGGTGCAGAAACATGCCATCCATGAGGGGGGAGGGGCGGGGTATTTAATTTCACTTTGAGTTCAGGACACCCTTTACAAAATGGGCCACAATCTCCCAACGGAGCTGGGCTCACCCGAGTTTTCAGTCCCCTCGATTCAGGTTTCTCCTCGATTCCCCACTGGGTTTATTACAGGCCCAATATCCTTTTTAGCACAGTGGGCTAAACAGCTGGCTTGTAAAGCAGAACAAGGCCAGCAGCGCGGGTTCAATTCCCGTACCAGCCTCCCCGAACAGGCGCCGGAATGTGGCGACTAGGGGCTTTTCACAGTAACTTCATTTGAAGCCTACTTGTGACATTAAGCGATTTTCATTTCTTTACCTGTACATCTGAGAACTGAACAAGTCCAAAGCCCAGAAGACCGACTACGCGGTTAATTTGTATGTTAACAAAGCAAATGATATTATGAGGTCACCACACAGGCAAGGGGCAACGTTGAGAGGGGCTCAGCCGGTACACGAATTGAACCCGCGCTGACGGCCACGCTCCGCATCACAGACCAGCGGTCCAGCCAACTGAGCTAAACGCACCAGGTGTGCCAAAGATTCATCGATCTATGGCAGGACCAGATGTTCCCCATGGCTGGTGGGGCGGGCCAATCCTAACCCTAGTATTTGTAGGCTGTAGCTAGCCTAGGCCGAGGCTGTTGTAATGGACGTAGGCTTTACCGTACACCCAGATCGGTGTATATCCGAAAACCGATAATCCCCAAGCGGTTTCCGATGACGGATTACTGGACATGTACTGATTATCTTATATTTATGGTCCTAGGGTAGCAGGGTGGCGCAGTGGGTTAGCACTGCTGCCTCATGGCGCCGAGGTCCCAGGTTTGATCCCGGCTCTGGGTCACTGTCCGTGTGGAGTTTGCACATTCTCCCCGTGTTTGCGTGGGTTTCGCCCCCACAACCCAAAGATGTGCAGGCTAGGTGGATTGGCCACGCTAAATTGCCCCTTAATTGGAAAAAAGGAATTGGGCACTCCAAATGTAAAAAATATATATATTTATGGTCCTAGTTTTGGGCTCTGCCACAAGTGGTTTGTGCCAGTTTGGTTTAGTGAGGGAGGAGGAGTGGAAATCAATCTTCAAACTCTGTTTTTTAAAACTCCTTTTCACAGTCAGTGAAAACCAAAATGTGCAGCATTTCCTTCAACTGTGGAAGTTTAGCAAACTCCTTACGCTGCAGTTTGACAAAACCCACAAAAATTATTTAATCATGAGGATAGTAATTCCTGAAGAGCATCATTGTGGAAATTGATCTAATTCCAAAACAACACAGTCCCCATTGTTAACAGATTTCCAATTGAGACTTGCTGCCTACGAGAGGAGAAACGCGCTGCCTGTCCAAAGGCAAAGCGTGTAATTGACTGGAAACTATGATTTTAAAAAACAGAATGTTTCAACCAGATCACACCCCCCCTGCGCAGACACACCAGCAGAAACCACCACATTATCGAGCACAACATAAACTCTCTTACATATGATAGCAAACGTCCTTTGTGTTTACAGGCGGCTTTCCTTTGAACAGACATAAACCCACGCAGACACGGGGAGAACGTGCGGACTCCGCACACACAGTGACCCAGCCGGGAATCGAACCTGGGACCCTGGCGCTGTGAAGCCACAGTGCTAACCACTGTTATATGTCTATTTTGGGGGTGATTCTCCGAGCCCCGGGCCAGAGAATCGGCGCAACCGCGCCACGACGTCCCGACGCCGGCGCGCGATTCTCCGAGGTGCGGAGAATCGCCGCCGTTTGCGCCGGCGCATTTGACGCGGCGCTGGCCGCGGGCAGCTGGAAACGGCGGGGCCGCCGATTCTCCGACCCGGATGGGCCGAGCGGAGTTCACTCCTGGTCGCTGCCGGCGGGAACTCTGCGCGAAGGGCGGGGCGGGGGCTCCGTCCCCGGGGGGGCCTCCGAGGGAGTCTGGCCTGCGATCCGGGTCCACCGATCGGCGGGCCGGCCTCTGAACACCGACGCCATGTTGAGTCAGGGCCGTCGCGCTGAAGAAGTCCCCCGCTCATGCGCGGGTTGCCGCGGCGCTCATTTGGCGCCGGGAAGGGAGGCGTGAACCGCTCCAGCGCCGTGCTGGCCCCTCCCCGTGCCCGTTTCGCGCCGTTGTGAAAACGACGACGTTCACGACGGTGGGAACGCTTGGTCTCCATTTTGGAGAATCGCCCCCATAGTGCCTTTAAACATGGTAAACTACCCCATGTTAGTGTTATCAAACAGAATTTGACACCGAGCCACGCAAGGGAGATAGACGATTGGCCAATCAGGTGGCCATTGAGGGGTGTCTTTAAGGAGGAAGGAGAGTTAAGAAAGGTTGAGAGGGAGAAATCAGGAGGTTAGGGTCTAGGCTGCTGGAGAAATGGCCACCATTGCTGAAATTAATAAAATCGAGGACCAGCAACAGGCCGGAAACGGAGGAGTCCGGATATCTCGGAGGGTTGTGAGGCTGGAGGAGGTCGCAGAGATAGGGAAGGGGTGAGGCCATGGTGGGATTTTCAATCAAGGGTGTTGATTTTTAAATGGTGGTGTTTTTGGACTGGGAGACAGAGCAGTGAGGGTGTGGGGGTGGGGGGGGCGGTAAATGGGTGAATGATATTTGTACTGAGCTGAAGCTTAGGGGGGGGGGGGGGAAGACACACGCAGACGCGGGGAGAATGTGCAAACTCCACACGGACAAGTGACCTGGAGCCGAGATCGAATCCGGGTCCTCGGCGCCATCAGGCAGCAGTGCTAACCACAATGTCATTGTGCCACCCAAAAGAGTTCAACATTGCAGGCCTCTTGGCAGCACGGTAGCACAGTGGTTAGCACTATGGCTTCACAGCGCCAGGGTCCCAGGTTCGATTCCCGGCTTGGGTCACTGTCTGTGCGGAGTCTGCACATTCTCCCCTGTGTCTGCTTGGGTTTCCTCCGGGTGCTCCGGTTTCCTCCCACAGTCCAAAGATGTGCAGGTTAGGTGGATTGGCCGCGCTAAATTGCCCAAAGTTTTCAAAAAGGTTAGGAGTTACTGGGTTGTGAGGAGAGGATGGAGGTGTGGGCTCAGGTGGGTTGGTCTTTTCGGTGTGGACTCAAAGGGCCAGGTGGCCTCCTTCTGCACTCTAAATTCTATGATTATGACATTGCAGAGAAACAGCCAAGTTCGCAACTTCCATTCGGGATCCGAGAATGTGTATTTCATCCAACACTTGGGACAAAACAAAGCGGTTCGCAGAATTTGGTAGCCCCGCAAAGCGGGAGACCACAAGGTTTGTTAAAAACTTTCACACGTATAACGTCGGGGTAGTTTTCATTCACCTGAGGCCCACAAGAAGACCAATCCCGGGAGGGAAGTAACAGGTCCGTTTGGTTATTCAACTAATCCATCACTGACACGAGAGAGAGCTGGAATATGGTCAGAGGTCAAGGCCCTGTTTTTTTTTGCATCAAGCAGGGGAAGGGAGGCTTGTAGAGTCTTGAGGATGAAAACAGTCAGAGGGAGGGGGAGAGAGAGAAAACTCTTGTTTAAAAGTTAGTGTCAATTAATTGCAGGAGTTTGCCAGCTCATGAAAAGAATTTAGCCCATTAACAGATTATAATGGAATGCTTTTGTTCTATGTTACAAGGAGCTTCAAGAAATAGATCATCCACTGAAAACTCTCCTGTTCAGTCATATGTCACATGTAAAAGAAGCCAGTTCATTGGGGAGGGGTGGGAAGAGGGGGGTCACGTTAATCGTGATTTAACTCGAGCAGATTTCCAGAGAAGGGAGTGTGCAGGGGGCACGTGAGAGATTATAATATCCTGTTATTATTATGGTCAGCACCTCCCCCCCCAACCACCCTGATTACTCCACTGTATGACTCTAAATATTTAATCCATTAATTAAGTTAATTGCTACTTTATTCTTTTAAAAAATAATTTTAGAGTACCCAATTCATTTTTTCCAATTAAGGGGCAATTTAGCGTGGCCAATCCACCTACCCTGCACATCTTTGGGTTGTGGGGGCGAAACCCACGCAGACACGGGGAGAATGTGCAAACTCCACACGGACAGTGACCCAGAGCCGGGATCGAACCTGGGACCTTGGCGCCGTGAGGCAGCAGTGCTAACCCACTGTGCCACTGTGCTGCCCATTGCTACTTTTTTTTAATGGTTGTCCAATAGCTCGATCATGAATCGGGATTACTTGTTTTTAACGTCATAATCATCATCACAATTCAGCGAGCAAACCAGTTAATAATAATAATAACTTATTGGCACAAGTAGGCTTCAATGAAGTTACCGTGAAAAGCCCCCAGTCGCCATATTCCGGTGCCTGTTCGGGGAGGCCGGTACAGGAATTGAACCCATGCTGCTGGCCTTGTTCTGCATTGCAAGCCAGCTGTTTAGCCCACTGTGCTAAACCAGATCGCTTACCAGTTTACCGGTTAACTATCGATTATCCAGATTCAGCAGCAAAGGTGACCTCTCGGTCATACAGACCCGCTGACAATGGTGACGAGGGATACCGAAGCCAAGAATCTAATTAATGCATGTCCGAAGATTACCGAGGTCCCAGGTTCGATCCCGGCCCTGGGTCACTGTCCGTGTGGAGTTTGCACATTCTCCCCGTGCCTGCGTGGGTCTCACCCGCACAACCCAAAGATGTGCCGGGTAGGTGGATTGGCCACGCTAAATTGCCCCTTAATTGGGGAAAAAAAGAATTGGACACTTTTTTTTAAATGGATCTGAGGGGTTGAAACACAGGTCACAGCTGTTCCCCTTCCAGGAATAGACACGCGGAGCTTCCAGGCAAGTGTTACATAGAACGTAAAGTTCAGAAGGAGGCCATTCGGCCCATCGAGTCGGCACCGCTGCGTTACAGCTGTTTTCACTGCCCCTGTCTGGACTGCTCTCTGACTTCCAGACAGGGGTCTCTTTTCTTGGTGGGGGGGGGTCTCTTTGGTTAGGGTAACCCTATATGGGAGTTGCTATAGTTACGGGGTCTCTTCAGTTAGGGGGCTAGGGGGGTCTCCCTATTCAGGGTGTCCCTGGAGAGGGGGGGGGGGGGGTCGGGAGGCCACATCAGTACTTGGGGAGAGTAAGGGACACGCAGGCAACCCGAGGGTGGGGCTGATTTGTGGTGTCGGGGTCTTCGTTATTGGGCCGCCCGCTCGGAATGGCAGCCCGATAGCAGGATTCTCTTGGGAATCCCTGATATTCCTCACCATGCATAAATCCGCATGACAAGGAATACTGAATTGCTGATTTGCACTCCCAGGGGGAACGTACTTTGGTTGCAGTTCTCCTCCGACGGGAAAACATAGGGTGGGATTCTCCATTGCCCGACTCCGACATCCTAATCGGCGATCGGGCGGAGAATCCCTGTTTACCTGTTGACGGGGGGGGGGACTTTGGGAGGGCACTGTCTGGCAGGTTGGGTCCGCGTGTGGCCGGTGCCATGTTGTACGGCACGCCGGCTGCAGGTCGGCGCCCTGCCCCTGCGCGGCCACGGACCTGGCAATTCTCCAGGTGTTTATATCAGCAAGGCCGGGGGTTTTACATGGCGGGGCTGCTAACCCCTCTCCGGTCGCAGCATCGGTGCTGGGGCCGCGCCAACGTTTTCATCGTAAAACTGGACACTCCCTCCGGCTTACATCAACACCGCAATGAAGTTACTGTGAAAAGCCCCTAGTCGCCACATCCCGGCACCTGTTCGGGTACACAGAGGGAGAATTCAGAATGTCCAATTCACCTAACAAGCACGTCTTTCGGGACTTGTGGGAGGAAACCGGAGCACCCGGAGGAAACCCACGCAGACACACGGGGAGAACGTGCAGACTCCGCACGGACAGCGACCCAGCGGGGAATCGAACCCGGGACCCTGTGAAGCAACAGTGCTAACTCTGTGCTACTGTGCCACCCATATATCTGGCCCAGCAGGCATTCTAACCACTGGGGTTGGAGTTAGCGCTGAAGACAGAGAGCTCCACTTACCGCACACTCACTGCAGCCACCAAGATGGCTCACAGAAGACCTGCCCCCCCCCCCCCCCCGAAGTCTGGAGCCCGAGGTGGACCCACAGCTTAATGCCAGTGAGGAGCGGAGTGGTGTACTGGTACTGTCGTTGGACTAGTAATCCAGAGACCCAGGATAATGTTCTGGGGACCAGGTATAAATCCCATCACGGCAGGTAGTGAAATTGGAATTTGATAAAAACCATTGTCGATTGTTGTAAAAACCCATTTGGTTCACGAATGTCCTTAAGGGAAGGAAATCTGCCACCTTTACCCGGTCTGGCCTACATGTGACTCCAGACCCACAACAATGTGGTTGACTCTTAAATGCCCTCAGAGGTGGGCAATAAACACAGCGACACCCACATAGAAAAACATCTTCTTCCCCAGGGTGGCCCACAGACCCAAGCTCCCCCCTCCTGAACAGCACCTGGGAGGTGGTGGCAGAAGCAGCGAGCGCTGCCAGCCTCGCCAGGTGGGGGTCCGGTGGAGTGGGAGGCCTCTGCCCTGAGAGGGGAAAGAACCAGGGATGATTCCAAAGGCCACGGTGCAGGTGTCCTCTGGTTGGGGTGAGCGGTGCTGGTCCCCTGCTCCCTCTGCAGTGGGGCTGCGCTTCTGAGGAGTGCCAACACCTGGTGGGCCCCTGATTGAGCTCGGCCACGCCCATCCCCTTGCTGAACAGCTGGGGTATGAGGGTGTCCAGTGGGGCAGCCTGAGTGGGTACCAGAGGACCCGAGGCTCTCTGGGCTTTCAAAGGACACAGGCAGCAATCAGCAGTGTGAGCAGCAAGGAGCACTGTAAAGACAGACTGAAACAATGGCAGTTTGAGCAAAGCCATCGCGATCCCGAGGGGGACACCCCAAGTGCACGGACTCGGCACCGAGTCGCTCCTCACTACTGCCCCCGGCAGTTACTCCCCTCACAAGCACAACAATTTTCTAGGGTTTTTCAGGCTCCATTAAGAGCATTTGAAATGAAAGGACTCAGATGGATATTAAGTGCGTCACGGCTGGACAAGCAGACAGATGAGTGGGTGCTCGAGAAAGCTTCAGTCTGTGGGAACTTGTTTGGAGCAGTGATATCAAGGAAGTTTTGGTCAGGTGACGTGAATAGGAGAGGAGCGTTTGGAAGAATCCATAGAATTCGCACAGTGCAGAAAAAGGCCATTCAGCCCATCAAATAAGCACTGACCCTCTGAAAGAGCACCCCACCCATTCCCCTGCCCTAACCCTGTAACTCCACCTCTGCGGTAAATCCATCAAACCTGCACAACCTTGGACACTAAGGGCAATTTATCATGGCCAATCAGCTAACCTGCACATCTTTGGACTGTGGGAGGAAACCGGAGCACCCGGAGGAAACCCACGCAGGCATTGGGAGAAAGTGTAAACTCCGCACAGGCAGTCACCCGAGGCCAAAATCGAACCCGGGTTCCTGGCGCTGTGGGACAGCAGTGCTAACCACCGTGCCGCCAAATACCAGACGGTGGACTGGGCTCTGTATTGGATGGGCAGTGAAGGCAGTGGAGAATAGAAATTAGTGGAGAGAGATTGTTCATAGTGCGGTCACCCCTCAGAACGAGACTGGATGAAAGACAAGACAGATTCCCACTTTGTTTAGAAGTTAATGAGAAAAGGAGGCCGCCTCAGATCAACTGGACGGCTGGTTGGTGATGCCGAGCGAGGCCAACAGCGTGGGTTCGATTCCCGTACCGGCTGAGGTTATTCAGGAAGGTCCCGCCTTCTCACCCTTGCCCCTCGCCTGAGGCGTGGTGATCATAGAAACATAGAGGGGGAGATTCTCCAATCTTGGGCCCAAGTGTTCGCGCCATCGTGAACGCCGGCGCGAACCGGGCCCGGGCACGATGGATTCTGGCCCCCTCGCTGGAGCTGTGCACGCCGCTCCAGCCTCCTTCCGTGGCGCCAAATGGGCGCCGCGCCAACCCACGCATGTGCAGTTGGGCCGCGCCAACCTGCGCATGCGTGGAGGACTTCTTACGTGTGTCGGCCCCGACCCAACACGGGGTCGGTGTTCAGGGGCCGGCCGCGCCAGATAGTAGGCCCGGGGTGGGGGGGGGAAGAGGCCGGCCCGCCGATCGGTGGGCCACGATCCCGGGCCAGACCTCATCGGAGGCCACCCCCCACAGCCCACCCCTCGACCGTTCCCGCAAAGTTCCCGCCGGCAGCGACCAGGGATGAACGGCGCCGGCGGGAGTCTGTCGTATCGGCGCGGCCACTCGGCCCATCCGGGCCGGGGAATCGGCGGCCCGCCGATTCCAGCGGCCCGCGACCGGCGCCGCACCAAACGCGCCGGCGCAAATGGCGCCGATTCTCCGCACCTCGGAGAATCGCGGCCCGGCGCGGGGCTCAGAGAATCGCCCCCTGAATTCCTACAGCGCAGAAGGAGGCCATTCAGCCCATCGATTCTACACCGAGCACCCCACTCCTCCGCCCTATGCACGTAACCCCACCTAACCTCCTCCGGTATAATCACCACCAAAATGTCCCCCTCAAAGGAGAAAGCAGCCCATGGTCGTCTGGGACTATGGCAACTTTACCTTTACTTTAATGAGAGAAGTAGCCATTCTTTATCTGGGAGTTTAAAGGCGGGGGTGTGGGGGGACGTCAGTAACTCTTTCCGTGTTGGGGATTGTCACAACCTTTGAAAGATCACAGGCCTGAAAAGTTGACTCAGTTTCTCCCTCCACGGATGCTGCCTGACCTGCTGAGTATTTCCAGCAATTTCTGGACATCACTGGACAATAATCAGGCACAGGACCCGGGGAAAATCTGCATTTCAACCCCCCTCCCTTGGGCTAGTAGGTGATGCAAAGCCATTCAATGTATTGGCACCACCAGCGAGCAAAATGTGCATTTATATAGCACCTGTCATGGCCTAAGGATGTCCAAGGCGCGTTACGGCCAAGACTTTCTGAAGTGCAGTCGCTGTTGTCCTGGAGCAGCCAATCTGTGCACAGCAAGCTCCCACGCCCAGCAAAATCAGCATCACTGGATAATCTGTTCTTTGTGATGTTTGCCACGGGATGACTAATAGCCAGGGCACCGGGGAGGACTCAACCTGCCCCTTTTGGAAATACTGCCTTGGGAAGTCTGAGAAGCGTGTGGGAGTGGAGAATGCTCAGTTTAACACCATTCCCTGCATCGGAGGCAGCACCCCCTCAGTGACAGCCCTGGCAGTGCTCAAGTCCCTAGGGTGGGACTTGAACCATAGACTTTTTAAGCATGACATTCACAGCTAACACCGTTCCACTGGGACTGGTGAAGAGTTAAACCCCAGGCCCTGGATCCAGATTCATGTCCAGTCACCTGCATTCACCCACTCCATCGCTCCTCCCACAAGCTCACTCCCTAAATCCCCTTTGAAAGTTACTATTGAATCTGCTTGTACCACCATTCCAAGGAAGTAAATCCTCCTTATCTCCAGCTCTCTCTCTCGCCAGTGACATTCAATCAGTGTGTGACCCTGGCTGTCACTGCAAATAGTGATTGGATGACTTGTCAGAGTGTCAGTGGAGGGGGGGGATGGGCAACACTGAAGCTGAGAGAGAACAATAGAGGGGTTAGTGAGATTGCAACATGGGGATAAAGCTTCCAGTCTCCTGCCACACACAGCCTGGGAGAAAGGAGATCGTTACTCTCACTTTGAAACAATAAAAAACACACACGTTTTGTCTGTGCACAGGAAGTGGATCTGTCTCCTGTGTGTGGAGCAATTCAGTTAAAAGTAAAAGCAATATTACAAAGTTTGTGAGCAGTCGGGGAAAGTTTCCTCACCTTCTCTCCGAAAGCGTGCAGCTGGCGTTTGAAGCCGACAAGCTCGGGGTGGCTGTCACTGTGTGTCCAAGCTGCTGCTGCTCATCCCGGGGGGGACATGGCTCTCAGCATCTGGGCCAAACTTCCTGCCTTCTCCTCTCTGACTCACCTCTCTCTCCAGCTCTCCTCTTCTCTCTCCAGCTCTCCTCTTCTCTCTCTCCAGATCTCCTCTCCCTCCCTCTCTCTGGCTCTCCTCTCCCTCCCTCCCTCTCTCTGGCTCTCCTCTCCCTCCCTCCCTCCCTCTCTCTGGCGATGTCTCCCGCAGCCGCTACATTACCAGACCTGCAGCCTGGGTTTCAGTAGATTCCAGGTCAGATCAACCCCCCCCCCCCCCCCCCCAATTCCCGGTCCCGTCCGTCCCGCTGCCCCCACACCCCCTGCTGCCCCTCCACCCTCTGCTACCCCCACCCTGCTACCCCCACACCCCCACCCTGCTACCCCCACACCCCCACCCTGCTACCCCCACCCTGCTACCCCCACACCCCCACCCTGCTACCCCCACACCCCCACCCTGCTACCCCCACCCTGCTACCCCCACCCCCACACCCCCACCCTGCTGCCCCCACTGCTCCCACCCTGCTGCCTCCACTGCCCCCACCCTGCTGCCTCCACTGCCCCCACCCTGCTGCCCCCACACTTGCTTCTCTTCTTGGGCTGAGTGAAGAGGAAGTGAATGTTACTCAGAGTGGATTCAATCAGCGGCTGCGACAAGGGGGAGTTTATAACTCCGGCGTCATCAACTTTCCTCTCCTGTTGTAAACCTCTCTCTCTCTCTCCTTCCTCTCTCTCTCTCTCTCTCCTTCCTTCCTCGCTCTCTCTCCTGTTGTAACCTCTCTCTCTCTCCTTCCTTCCCCTCTCTCTCCTTCCTTCCCCTCTCTCTCCTTCCTTCCTCTCCCTCTCCCTCTCTCTCCTTCCTTCCTCTCTCTCTCCTTCCTTCCTCTCTCCTTCCTCTCTCTCTCTCCTTCCTTCCTCACTCTCTCTCCTGTTGTAACCTCTCTCTCTCCTTCCTTCCTCTCTCTCTCCTGTTGTAAACCTCTCTCTGTTTTGTCCACTTTACAATCACAAGTGTGCAGTTGACGACCTCTATTGGAGATCCGGAGGAAATCCAGCTTCACTTTACCCCATTTTGTACAATTGGAATATTAACCTTGTTGGAACCATGGAATCCCCACCGTGCAGAGGGCCACTCGGCCCATCGAGTCTGCACTGACCCTCTGACCACTGACCCCCTGCCCCATCCCTATAACCCCACCTAACCTGCACATCTTTGGACTGTGGGAGGAAATCGGAGCACCCGGAGGAAACCCACTCAGACATGGGGAGAACATGCAGACTCCGCACAGACAGTGACCCAGGAATTGAACCCGGGTCCCTGGAGCTGTGAGGCAACAGTGCTAACCACTCTGCCGGTCGCGCCTGCCCTGAGACCAGATATTCCCGCTCGACGTCTGTCAAATTGTCCGTCACACCCACGACATTACCAGGTGGGCAGGATTGGAAAATGCACCGAGGTGGTCACTCGAATGCAGGGGAAACCGGCAGCCAATTTGGGCACAGCAAGCTCCCACAAACGTCAATGTGATAATGACCAGATAATCCTGTTTATGCGATATTGGTTGAGGGATAAATATTGGCCAGGACTCCGGAGAGAATTCCTCTGCAACTCTTCAAAATATTGTCTATGGGATCTTTGACATCCACAGATCCACGGATCTCTGACATATAGCGGACAGACAGGGCCTCTGCTGAACATCTTATCTGAAAGATGGCACGCCAAGGAGAGTAGAGCACCCCCTTCAGGACTGCACCAATATTTCTGCTCAAGTCCTGGAGTGGGACTTGAACCTTCCGACTCAGAGGCAGAAATTCTAACCAAGGAGACACAGCGAAATGGACTACTTCTTCAGCACAACATCTAGACTGGCACTCCCAGCTGCCTTTTGATGACGTTTTAAGGCGAGGTCCCATCTGTCCTCTCAAGTAGAGGTAAAATATCCCACAGTCTTGTCCGGAGAGGAGCAGGGGAGTTCCTGCAACTATTGAACCCTCAACCAATGTAACTAAAAAGCATAACTTGGTGCCGATCACATTGAGGATTGGTGAAAAAAGCCATTTTGCATTCATCAGGACAATCACAAGAATACCAATGTCAGGGAAAACAGGGCAATTCTATGACCAATCAAGAGTCAAGCTGCCTGGTTTAAATTTTCAAACAATGCTTGGCAGTTAACTGTCAGTCACCATCAACTGGTGTATTCTCCATGGCAACGACTCTACCAATCAGAGTACACTTGCCAACCAATCAGCACTCACTTCTCTTACAATATAAAGTTGCAGTTTCCCCTGACAATGGTCTTCTTCTAATTGGTCTGATGAGTGCAAAATGAAAAGCTTCGACAGACAAGTCTTTTTTCAGCAGTGTCTGTGCTACCAAACAACTATTTGATGATCACATTGCTGTTTTGCTGTGCACACACCGGGCGGCCACATTATCTGCACAACAACAAAGGGCTAGCCATTGCTGTCAGAGTTGCTTCAACGTCAACTTCCAAACCCACAACCTCTAGCATCCAGAAGGAGAGGGGCAGCAGATACCTGGGAATCCCGCCACCTGGAGGTTCCCCTCCAAGTCACTCACCACCCTGACTGGGGAATATTTCGGCCGTTCCTTCACTGTCGATGGGTCAAAATCCTGGAACTCCCTCCCTAACAGCACTGTGGGTGTACCTATACCACACGGACTGCAGCGGCTCAAGAAGGCAGCTCACCCACCACCACCTTCTCCAGGGCAATAAATACTGGTCCAGCCAGCGACGCCCACATCCTGTGCACGGATAGAAATAAAGTAAGACAACCTCATTGGCCATCGAGTTCTTTGTGACGTCCTGACGTTGTGAAAGACCTGGTATGGAAGGACTAGCTCTCATTTATCTCCGGACCTAGACACCCATCACCCCACCATATCATCCCAATTTGGGCTTTAGTCAGAAGCCATTTACACTGTCAGACTAGTTAGTCAATAGCAACTCAGGATAGTAAATAAAACTGTGTCAAGGGCAGTACCCACCAAAAAGAGAGCTACTGTCTGTCATTCCTAACAGCAATGCACAAGCAGAGAAGGATGCCATCATAGAAAGGGGTTTACTGCCCTCCAGGATTGCCCCAGGAGTTAAAGACTGATCGCTAGGACACAATTAGGAATAACATCATAGGGGCACTTTAAAAGCTGTCTGTTTGCTAATGATAAAGATAATTGGCACAGGATTAAAAAAACTTGGCAACCGAGAATTATCCAATCGGATAATGATGATTCTGTTCACTTTCTGATTGGCTAGGGTGGCTTGTGCACCGTGAGGATGGACATGTTCAGTGACCAATGGGAAAAGTGTGGAGGCGGGAAAGTTGGAGGCAGTAGGTCATGTGACGACACGGAATTATGGCCAATCAGGGGGGCTTCTTAGCTTGCACGTGGCTGGGTTCTTTTCGCCACTTTTGGTCTGTCGTGACTTTCAGTTGACTGATCTCAGAAGATGCAGCCGTTGTCAGACTATCATTTTTCAAAGCACCCCCGGCTTGCGTTTGGAGAAACAAAATGGCAAGAGGCAACACCCTGGTTTTAAACTTCTCATCCGTGTTTTCATATCCCTCTGTGGGCCTGTGTAGTGTGCAATTATTCTGGTGTTTCATTATGTGAGTCTGGTAACTGATCCATGCTCACCGTGTTTGATTGGTTAAGCCTGGGTGTGGACTCAGAGAAAAATAAACAAAGCTGTTGAAAGAGCTGGAAGCTGAAGCTGAAGCTGAAGCAGACATTGTAAAGCACTGTGATTAAAACTTGTTATACACAAATAAGCTAGTGTCACCTCTGCATACCTCTGAAATATAAACTAGATAAACCTTTACCCCTCCCCACCTCCTCCAGCTCTACAAGTCTGCAGAATCGCTGCATCCCTCGACAGCAACCTGGGTCATAAGCTGTGGCTTTTCCTGCCGAAGCCTCTCGACCTGTTTCTCCTACTTCAAGATGCTCTTTTGAAACCTACATCTTCGATCAAGCTTTTGGACAACTTGGGGTCAATAATCAATCTCCCTTGTATCTTGAAGCAACAGGTGGCTTGAAAATGCTCATGACAAGAGGCAAAGCCTGTTCTCTGCTGAATATCTGAGTATAATCTTTTTTTAAAAAATATTATTTTATTCTCCTTTTTCACATTTTCTCCCAAATTTACCCCCAACAATAATCAGTAACGAATGTAATGTCAATCCCCATATCAATAACAACGATCCCATCCTCCCACCAAACCCCAAACATTAGCCCCCATGTTAACATAAACAAATGACAAAAAGGAATCAGGAATCACCCATAGTCACCATTAACACACACAGTCCCCCATCCCCCAATCCTTCCAGCCCCCCCCCCCTAATGTTCGATGTGATCCAATTCTCGAAAGTGCATAATGAATAATTGCCCATGAATTGTAGAACCCCTCCATCCTTCCCCTCAGTTCAAATTTGACCTTTTCAAGCGTCAAGAATTCCAGCAGGTCCCCCCGCCACGCCAGGGCACAGAGTTGAGAGATTGATCTCCACCCTAACAGGATCCGCCTTCGGGCGATCAACGAGGCGAAGGCTACAACATCTGCCTCTGCGCCCATTTCCAACCCCGGCTGGTCTGACACCCCAAATATGGCCTCCCGGGGGTCCCGGGTCCAGTTTCACGTGCACCACTTTAAAAATTACCCTAAACACCTCCTTCCAGTAATCCTCCAGCTTTGCCCCCCCCCCCCCTCCTCCCCCCGCAACGTTCACACACATCTTCTACCCCCTCAAAAGCCGGCTCATCCTCGCTCTCGTGAGGTGCGCTCTGTATACCACCTTCAGCTGTATCAGCCCCAACCTCGCACACGAGGTGGAGGCATTCACCCTCCGGAGTACCTCACACCAGAACCCCTCCTCTATAACCTTTCCCAACTCTTCCTCCCACTTTGCCTTGCTCCCTTCCAGCGGCGCCTTCTCCTCTTCCAAAATAGCCCCATAAACCGCCGATACTACCCCCTTCTCCAGTCCCCCTGTCGTCAGCACCTCCTCCAGCAATGTGGGCACTGGCTCTATTGCGAAGCTCTGTATCTCCTTTCTGGCAAAGTCTCGAACCTGCATGTATCTAAATATTTCCCCCTGCTCCAGCCTGTACTTCGCTCCCAGCTCCTTCAATCCTGCAAACCGACCCCCAAGAAACAAATCTATTAGTGTCCTAATTCCTTTCTCCTCCCATCATCTGAGTATAATCTACAAGAAATGCACAGAGAAATTTGAATGGAATGGCATTCAGCGTGACAAGGATGGGCAGAGTCACCCATTATATATAGCATGGAAAGACAATGGTTAAAAAAGCCAACTCTTCAAAGGATTCAAGGACAGTGAAGCCTGTGGTGATATGCATCACTGTAGATACACAAGGGATTAATGTAAATACACTATGACTAAGTAAACACTAGAGGGAGCACCAGAGACATACAGCTAATGAACACATAGAATAGGACACGACCAATGGGCAGTCAAGACACCCAGAGATGACACGACCACAAGGGGGCATGACACAACCCATAAATAAGGACAGGGCACACATGCTCTGCCTCTTTCCACAAGCGGCATTTAGAGAGAAGGACAGGGGCAGATCAGAAGCATCACACCCACCACGTGGTTTAGAGCAGACTGGTTAGTTAGACTGAGTTACTATAGCAAGATTAGCAGGAGAGTCAAACTCATAGAGAACTGTGCTAATGGTGCAATAAATCACATTGAACTTACTTCAAAGTCTGGAGTATCTTTTGGTCAAAGCTGCACCGAGTTGCAGCCTGTGTTAACCCAGAGTACATAACACAACAAAGCCGGAGACACTTGTTTGAGCAAAGTTGCTTTGAAGTCAACAACTAGGACTGCTCATGTAAATAAACTTTTCAAAGAATTCAGCAACAGCACACCACAAAATCTTAAGTTCAACAACTTCAGACCATGAACTCTGTCCACCATTTTGGTGTTTTTTTACCAAGTGACAATCTGTTTCTTTTTTCATGTTTATGCCTTCCTTTACTCTGCTATTAACACTTGCTCTGGACCAATGCTTTCTTTCTTTAGTACAACCGTTATCCATTGCCCTTTGCTCCATTTCATCCTTATAATTTAATCTCTCCCGCCCTCTAGCCTATCCCTTTTGTACTGCCTGCCCCTGCCCCAGTTTCAACAGTATAAACCCATCACATTCCTACCTCTCTCCAAAGAAGAGTCACATTGGACTGGAAAGGTTAACTCTGTTTCACTCTCCACAGATGCTGCCGGACTTGCTGTGTTTTTTCCCACATTTTCTGTGTTTCTTTCTGATTTCTTCTGATGCTTCTGATTTCCATAGTAACTCACTTTTACATTATGTGGAGGGCTGTGACCAGTGGTGTTCCACAGGGATCAGTGCTGGGACCTTTGCTGTTTGTAGTATATATAAATGATTTGGAGGAAAATGTAACTGGTCTGATTAGTAAGTTTGCAGACGACACAAAGGTTGGTGGAATTGCGGATAGCGATGAGGACTGTCTGAGGATACAGCAGGATTTAGATTGTCTGGAGACTTGGGCGGTGAGATGGCAGATGGCGTTTAATCCGGACAAATGTGAGGTAATGCATTTTGGAAGGTCTAATGCAGGTAGGGAATATACAGTGAATGGTAGAACCCTCAAGAGTATTGAAAGTCAAAGAGATCTAGGAGTACAGGTCCACAGGTCATTGAAAGGGGCAACACAGGTGGAGAAGGTAGTCAAGAAGGCATACGGCATGCTTGCCTTCATTGGCCGGGGCATTGAGTATAAGAATTGGCAAGTCATGTTGCAGCTGTATAGAACCTTAGTTAGGCCACACTTGGAGTATAGTGTTCAATTCTGGTCGCCACACTACCAGAAGGATGTGGAGGCTTTAGAGAGGGTGCAGAAGAGATTTACCAGAATGTTGCCTGGTATGGAGGGCATAAGCTATGAGGAGCGGTTGAATAAACTCGGTTTGTTCTCACTGGAACGAAGGAGGTTGAGGGGCGACCTGATAGAGGTATACAAAATTATGAGGGGCATAGACAGAGTGGATAGTCAGAGGCTTTTCCCCAGGGTAGAGGGGTCAATTACTAGGGGGCATGGGTTTAAGGTGAGAGGGGCAAGGTTTAGAGTAGATGTACGAGGCAAGTTTTTTACGCAGAGGGTAGTGGGTACCTGGAACTCGCTACCGGAGGAGGTAGTGGAAGCAGGGACGATAGGGACATTTAAGGGGCATCTTGACAAATATATGAATAGGATGGGAATAGAAGGATACGGACCCAGGAAGTGTAGAAGATTGTAGTTTAGTCGGGCAGTATGGTCGGCACGGGCTTGGAGGGCCGAAGGGCCTGTTCCTGTGCTGTACATTTCTTTGTTCTTTGTTCTTTGTTCTTTGAGATGTTGTGACGGGTTCATTTAATGTACCAATGTGCAAAATACAGTGTATAATCTGTTTTGTTACCTGTGTGGCAGGTAACGTGTGCTACTCAATCCTTGGTTAGTGATGAGGTATTCTGAATCCCGATGAAGAAGATTTGAACTCTTCCAGTAGTAACAAAAGGTTTATTGAGTA
Source organism: Scyliorhinus torazame (assembly GCF_047496885.1). Classification (NCBI taxonomy): domain Eukaryota; kingdom Metazoa; phylum Chordata; class Chondrichthyes; order Carcharhiniformes; family Scyliorhinidae; genus Scyliorhinus; species Scyliorhinus torazame. Next base: position 263,606,466 of record NC_092715.1, on the reverse strand, counting down.
ACTACAACAATATTTGTAAAAAACATGAGTTATTTACTTTAACTTAGATACCAGTGATAAGGTTAACAAGATCTAACTATGGTAACTATACGTAACTCCACTGGCCATCTAAACTAGTCTTCTGTTGCTTTGATCACAGTGCACCCAAGAGAGAGAAACCCAATGTGGCTGCCTTTTATGCCCCTGTTGGTCCGGCCCTCTAGTGATTATGTGGTGCTACTGATTACACATTAACCCCTTGTGTAGATGCACACATAGAGATCACTACATAATCGAGCGTGGATTCCGAGCCTTCTTCAAGTTGCAAAGGATCGAGTTCCTTCAGTATGTCCTACGACGCACAGGAGATAAGAGGTGAACTGAAAGATCTTGACGGTTTTCGACGGGGTGCAGAAAAGATTTAGGGGAATGCTTCCAGGAATAGCTGAATGGGAGAAGCTGGGGTTGTTCTCCTCAGCAAAGAGAAGATCGAGAGAAGGTTGGACTGCAGAGGTTCAAGAAGGCAGCCCACCGCCACCTTCTCAAGGGCAATTAGCGATGGGCAGCAGATGCCCGGCCCAGCCAGCGACATCCAGGTCCCGCTAAAATAATTTACAAAAATATTTGGAAGAGATATTCAAAATCAGGAGGGGTCTGGATAGGATGGGCAGGGAGAAATCCCCTCCATCGGTGAAAAAGTGTGCAAACCAAAGAACACTGATTTAAGTGACTGGCAAAAGAGTCAAAGGGGACATAAGGAAGAAACCTATTTTATGCGGCGGGTGGTTAGGATCCGGATATGAACCACATAAAGTCAGTTTGTCGGTACAGCAAGTGATTGGGAAGGTCAAGAGAATAGAAGGGGAACAAAATATAAAAGTAGGGAAGTTTTACAGCAGCTGGACAGGGAGCTGGTGAAACCACATTTGGAATATATCATGATATACAAACATGCACAAAATGATATACAGACAGGCAGCTAATGAACACAGAGAACAGGACATGACCAATGAGCAGGCAGGACACTCAGGGGTGGGATCTGACTATAAAAGACACGAGGCACTCACACTCCGCCTCTTTCCACTGATGAACATCACAGAGCGAGTCAGAGTGTATGTACAGTATCACACCTCCAGCACGTGGCTAAGAGCTAGTCTGGTTCAGTCAGACAGAGTAACCACACTTAGGTTAGCGGAGAGTCAAACTCATTGAGAACTGTGCTAACTGTGCTACTGGCTCTATAAATCAGATTGAACTAACTTCAAGGTCTGGAATATCTTTTAGTCAAAGCTGCATCCAGTTGCAGCCTGTGTTATCCCAGAGTACAGAACACAACAGAATACTGTCTGCAGTTTTTGTCTCCTTATTTGAAATAGGATATAATTGCGCCAGAAGCAGTTCAGACGAAGTTCACTCAAGCATTCCTGGAATCAGGGTCTTATCTTATGAAGAAAGGGTAAACAGGTTGGGCCTGTACCCGTTGGAGTTTAGAAGAATGAGAGGTGGTGTTATTGGGTGGCACAGCGGATAGCACTGCTGCCTCACAGCGCCAGGGACCCAGGTTCGATTCCGGCCTTGGGTGACTGTATGTATGGAGTCTGCACATTCTCCCCGTGTCTGCCTGAGTTACCCCCCACATTCCAAACATGTGCAGTTTAGGTGGATTGGCCATGCTAAATTGCCCCTTAGTGTCCAAAGATGTGTAGGTTAGGTTATGGGGATAGGGTGCGATGGGTAGATGAGTGAACCTCGGTAGGGGGTAGGTGCAGATTCGATGAGCTGGATGGCCTCCTTCTCCACTGTAGGAATTCTATGGAACAAATAAGACCCTGAGGGGATTTGACGGGGTGGATAACAGGAAAATGCTTCCTCTTTTGGGAGAGACTAGAACCAGGGAACACATTTTAAGAATAAGAGGTCTTCCTTTTAAGACCGAGTTGAGGAGAATTTCTTTCTCTCCGAGGGTCATTAATATGTGGAATTATCTTTCCCAGGGAGCAGTCTGGGTCGCTAAATTTATTCAAGGCGGAGTTAGACAGATTTTGTTTGAGAGTTATGGGGGTGGGGGTGGTTGGGGGGGGGGGGGGGGGGGCAGGAGTTGGGACCACAACTAGATTAGTCATGACCTTATCGAATGGTGGAGCAAACGCAAAAGGCTGAATGGGCAACTCTTGCCCCCTGAGTCCTCTGCTCCAGTGTCCTATCTTCCTAACTGGGACGCACTGTCTGAACGTGTGGTGGAGGCAGATTCAATTGTGATTTTCAAAAGGGAACTGGATAATTATCTGAAGTGAAAAACAACCCCCCCCCCCCCCCCCCCCCTCCCCCGACCCAGTTCCTGGAACCCTGCAAATCTTTCCGCTTCAGGTAATTAGCATGTTCCCTCCACACTCTCAGGCGGTGCATTCCAGTTCGGGAACACGGGAACATCTATTTGTGGGTATATTCAATCTTATCTCTTTGCCGTTGTTATCAATTACCCTCCATTACTGCAGCTGATCAGATAAGGGGGAACACAGGAAATGACCTGTCACTTGCTTAAAATGGAGGAAACACAGTTAATGGATAACGGACGCATCAGACACAGGAATGGCAATAGGCCATTCAGTCCCTTGTAGCCTGTTCCAACATTCAATTCGATCTCTCTATTAGCTCCATCTATCTTCCTTGGTTCTGTAACCTTTAATACCGTTTTCCAAACAAAACTCTATTAAGCTCAGGTTTGAAGACGTAGGAACGGAAGTAGGCCATTCGGCCCATCGAGTCTATTCCACCATTCAATGAGGTCGTGGCTGATCTGCTAGAATCCTCAACACTTTCCCGCCGTATCCCCATAACCCTTGATTCCCTCACTGGTTAAACATGTGCCTATCTCAGCCTTGAACATACCTAACGTTCCAGCCTCTACAGCTCTCTGCGGTAAAGAATTCCACAGATTCATTCCCCTCTGAGAGAAGAAATTCCTCCTTATCTCTGTCTGAAATGTGTGACCCCCCTCACTCTGAGATTCTGCCCTCTGGTCCTAGACTCTCCCACGCGGGGAAACATCCTCTCAGCATCTACCCTGTCAAGCCCCCTGAGAATCCTATCTGTCTCAATAAGGTCACCTCTCATCCTTCTAAACTTCAATGAGCACAGACCCAACCTACTCAACCTCTCCTCATAAGAAAATCCCTCCATACCCGAATCAACCTAGTGAACCTTCTCTGAACTGCCTCCAACACCGGTACATCTCTCCTTAGAAAAGGGGACCAAAATTGTTCAAAGTACTCCAGGTATGTTTTTACGGTCAATCTGCAATTGACCCCAAGACTCAGTAGCTTTTCAAATGAGAGAGAGAGTTGCCGACTTCCACTACTCTTCCCGTGGATATTTCCTAAATGCCCTGGCTCAAATTTTAAGGTCCTGCCCCATTGTTTGGACTACGGCCAGCCAGAGGCGGGATTCTCCGTCGGCTGATAGCAAATCGCAAGACGCGATTGGGAGGAGAATAGATTCTAATGCCAAAATCGTGCGGGGGGGGGGGGGGGGGGGGAGCAATTTGACACCTAATCGCAATTCTCCGTCACCTCGACAGCAGTGTCAATGTGGTCCAGAACTCATGTACAGTAAACACCGTTTGCATGTCCTTAGCGGGCCCGACCCGGTATTCTCCGGGGCCTCCGCGATGTTCCGTCTCCGATGGGCCGAGTTCCCGACGGCGCGGTTCACTTGTGCTTTTAAAAGTCATGAAACCGACATGGCGGCTGCTGAGGGAGAGGGAGGGGGTACGAAAAGTGTCCAACATCGCTATAGATTGCTGACATTTGTGCCGCTGGACAGGGGGTTTCTGCCAGGGCCGGGGGGAGTAGCGGGGGGTGGCCAGGAGGTGGGCTGTGGGGTCGGGGTGGACGGGCACGGAGCACCATTGCCGCAGCCGGCGAGGCAGCCATGCAGCTGCGCACGCCGCTAACGGCCCACTGTGAACTTAAGGCCCTAGGTCGTATAGGTGTCTCCCGCAGTCTGGCCCCAGCTGACCAATCAGCTGTATGGTCGCGTGGTCCAGCACAACCAGGGCCACCCTGTTGGCTGGGATGAGTGTGTGTGGGGAGTGTAATGTGTGTGTGCGGCTGGGGTGAGTGTGTGTGGGGAGTGTAATGTGTGTGTGCGGCTGGGATGAGTGTGTGTGGGGAGTGTAATGTGTGTGTGCGGCTGGGGTGAGTGTGTGTGGGGAGTGTAATGTGTGTGTGCGGCTGGGGTGAGTGTGTGTGGGGAGTGTAATGTGTGTGTGCGGCTGGGATGAGTGTGTGTGGGGAGTGTAATGTGTGTGTGCGGCTGGGATGAGTGTGTGTGTGGGGCGCGTAATGTGTACGTGCGGCTGCAGCTTATCAGCCTCCCGAATGTCAATCATGGACCTGCTGAATCCTGCACCATTTCTCATTGGAACCGATTATGTTCCACATGGTGCCGGTACTAGCCCCTCCGCAGTCCCTGAATCGGTCCAGGTTCAGCGCCAGTTTCGCTGTCGTGAAAGTCCACGAATTCTGCCCCGGCGTCAACACTTAGTGTCAGAATCGGGGATTCCCGTATACTTTCTTTCCATCTACCCTATCAACCCCTTCAATCATCTTAAACACCTCAACTAGATCACCACTTAATCTCCCTTACTCGAGGGAATACAAGACGATTCTATGCAACCTCATGATTTAACCCTTTCAGCTCTGATATCATCCTGGTGAATCCACACTGTGCTCCCTCCAAGGCCAATATATCATTTTTCTATTAAGGAGCTATTTATCCTCAAATATCACTTATATTCAAAGTGAGCTTTGGTTCTTCAATTCAAAACTATTGCGAGAGAATATGTGTTGAAAGCACTGTTGGTTTCCAAATCTAGCGTGCATCTCATGCAAGAAAATCAGATTTTATTTTCAGTCCAATGATTTCAGAAAACAGAGCTATATTCTTTCATGCTGAGCAGGGAAGGTATTATTTGCAGAATCCACACGGCAGTGGCTAACATTGCCAGCAATTTCCTGGAAAAGCCATTACAGTTGGAGATTGACACATTAAGGGAGTTTAGTCAGTCACATAAGGCCACAATTTTGAATTTGGGTGGGCTTTATTGCCAAAGATCAACAACAGAAAACACTGGATTGCAGACGTTTGCGGGTGGAAAGAAATATAATTATTAGCAAGGCAGAGTTTTAAAAAAATAAATTTAGGGTAGTCAATTCTTTTTTTTTCCCCAATTAAGGGGCAATTGAGTGCGGCCAATTCACCTACCCTGCACATTGCAAGTCAGAGTTCAATAGAATTATTAGCAATGTTTCATCTACAGTGGGCATTTATATAGCGCCCTTAATGTAGCAAAACATGGCGAGGTGTTTCACAGGGGTGTTGTCAATCAAACAAAACTTTTTAAAAAGAAATTTAGAGTACCCAATTATTTTTTTTCCCAATTAAGGGACAATTTAGCGTGGCCAATTTACCTACCCTGCACATCTTTGGGTTGTGGGAGTGAGACCCACACAGACACGGGGAGAATGTGCAAACTGCACACGGACAGTGTGCCGGGGCCGGGATTGAACCTGGGACCCTGGCGGCGTGAGGCAGCAGTGCTACCCACTGCGCTACCATGCCGCCCATCAATCAAACAAAACTTGACACTGAATCACGTTAGGACGTAATAGGGCAGATGACCAGAGGTTTGCCAAGTACAAACACTAAAATTAGAAATGTGACTCGTCTAAGATGATTTACTCGCTCAGGTAATTGTCAATGACCCAGAAATTAAAAGAGAAAGAGGCTTTTACAAATGAAACACAAATAAACCGAACAATCTTGATCTTGATCTACATTTACTGTACAAAGACTCACCCAGCGATCAGAGAGGGCTGTTCAGCGTTTGTGCTTGTTGACTCGGAGTTGATGGGTCCTCAGCAGAAGGCTGTTGTTTATCTGCCAACCCACTTCCTTCTGTCCTTCAATGGAAATAGTTTAATCTCCTGTAACTGGTTGCTTTTAAATAAAAACTCCACAAATCAAATTTGTGTGGTTTTTTTTTGGCAACTTCAAATTAAAACGCTGTACCACTTCATTTTAAATCTTTGGAACATCCCACAGTGTAACTGAATGCGACTTCAGCAACTTGACCAACACTTTCCCTCTGCTCAACTCCTCCCCACCCAAGCTGCAGGACCTGTTCTACTGTTACCGCCTGCTTTTTATGTAGGGGAAGGGGAAAAGACACTGTACTGAGCTCCTCCTCCACTTGGAGCTGAAGAACTTTTCAGAGTAAATAATTCAATTGTTCCCTGGTTTCTGTCAACAGGATTTTACTTCAGATAACATTCTCCTGACAGGGCACCTATTCAGGATGGAGTCCTGCATCTTACTAAAGCTTCCTCTTCTAAATCATTTCCCCCGATAGTCACGAAACAAACACACTTGGTTGACCGTGAACACCATTTGTTTTGTAAATAGTTTTCCCACAATTGCTCTGATCCTGTCGGGATGTGCCAGAACTAAGTGACAACTAGGGCAGCACAAGTGGGTAGCACTGTGGCTTCAGTGTCAGGGTCCCAGGTTCGATTCCCCGCTGGGTCACTGTCTGTGCGGAGTCTGCACGTTCTCCCCGTGAGTGCATGGGTTTCCTCCGGGTGCTCCGGTTTCCTCCCACAGTCCAAAGACGTGCAGGTTAGGTGGATTGGCCGTGCTAAATTGCCCTTAGTGTCCAAAATGGTTAGGAGGGGTTATTGGGTTACGGGTATATGGTGGAAGTGAAGGCTTAAGTGGGTCAGTGCAGACTCGATGGGCCGAATGGCCTCCTTCTGCACTGTATGTTCTATGTTCTAGGCTGCAGCATTTTAACCCAAGGTCGTTGCAAAGCCATGCGTGCTCATAGTCAGTTACAGGTCCCAGCTATGGCTCCGATGAGGGTTTTCAAACCACAGGCGGATGTCAGGAGGGTCGCGCCATTCCCAATCGCGGGAGAAGTGCCCAACGGCCGTGACCGGCTTTTAAATAGAACGATGCAGTCTTCCAGCCAGAGGCGGCGGCAGAGAGCAGGTTACGTGCCCTTCACGTACTCTGACGCCACGCACCATGTACGTCCGTGCTTTTTTTTTGTTTTTATAAATTTAGATTACCCAATAATTTGTTTCCAATTAAGGGGCAATTTAGCGTGGCCAATCCACCTACCCTGCACATCTTTGGGTTGTGGGGGTGAAACCCACGCAAACACGGGGAGAATGTGCAAACTCCACACGGACAGTGACCCGGAGCCGGAGCATCCGTGCTTTTGGCGCAAAATCACGGAGGAGAGATTCCCCCATTTTCTAGCTGTGAGCAAGCAAGGCAACTGGACTGTGAAGAACACTAGATGGATCGTTTTAAACAAAGATAAAACTGAAATCCGAAACAAAACAGTGTAAAGATGATTTCTTGAGGTATGGCTTTGTTGATTGTGCCAATGCAAATCAGGATGCAAAGCCCATGTGTGTTATATGCAGGGAAGTACTGGCAAATGAAAGTTTAAAACACTCAAAACTTCAAAATTTGAAGCATGGCAAGTTCGAGACAAACCACTTGATTTTTTTCAAAGGATGCAGCGAGAACGTAAATCGTCAACTGAAGTCCTTAGCAGAATTGTAACATCGAATGACAAAGCAAGTGAGATTGTGAGGACCAAGCAAGCTCACCTGTCACATTATAGGTAAGCGAAACGGTGGGTTGCCAAGGTCGGCTGGCATGGGTCGCAAAGGTCGGCCGGCATGGGTCGCAAAGGTCGGCTGGAGTGGGTCACGATGATTGGCCGGCGTTGGTCACGAAGGTCAGCTGGCGTGGGTCACGATGGTTGGCTGGCGTGGGTCGCGAAGGTTGGCCGCCGTGGGTCGAGAAGGTCAGCCGGTTGGTAAAAATGGGTCCCAGGAAAAACGTTTGAGAAACACTGGCTCAGATGGCAGTTCTCTCTCACCCTGCATACCAGAAGGTTGTGAATTCAAGACTCACTCCAGAGACTTGAGATGAAATCCAATGCAGTGCCGAGGGGGTGCTGCATTGCTGAAGGTGCTGCCATTTCCAATGAGGCATTAAATTGAGAACCAGTCTGTCTGCTCCAGCGGACATGAAAGACCCCACACTAGTCAACAAAATGCAGGGGAGCTCTCCCCCAGTATCCTCATCACTGTTTACTCCTCAACCAAACAGCACAAAGAAGAAGATGATTTGAGCATTATTAGCACAGGGCTGTTTGACCGATCTTGCTGTGCATAAATTGGCTGTCACATTTTCTTCATTTCAACAGTGATTGTAATTCAAAAATATTTAATTAGCTGATGAGCACTTTGAGGCTTAAGAACATAAGAAATTGAAGCAGGCGGATGCCATCAATGCCATTCAATACGATTCAATGTGCATGGCGCTATATAAATATAACTCTTCAATACGATTCAATGTGCATGGCGCTTATGAGAAATGAGCATAGCGCTATATAAATATAACTCTTCTTTTTGGTTGCAAGGGTACTTGTACCGCGGCATCTGTGTCAACCCAACATGGTTTTTGCACAATATCCATGCAAATTCTACAGTTTAACTATGTTATCGCCCTTTGAGAGAGTGTCGTACAGGCCCCCAAGACAAATACAAATGCTCCCGAGGGAAGAGAGTGGATAGTCTGTGCAAATTAAGAATTTGTCGTGGTGTGTTTCTAATTTAGCAGTGATGGACAGGCCTGGAGTCCAAATATTGCAACTTTATAAGCTTTTAATCACAGAGGTACACATCACAAGCATGCACCTTCTAACCCAACAATCTGCTGCTCTCTATTGGAGCACAGTTGAATTTCCAGTTATTCTTTCTCTTTCATTGGCTAGGCTAGGCTAGGCCGGCATTTGATTGGCCATTCCTAATTTTCCTCGAGAAGGTGGCGGTGAGCTGCCTTCTTGAGCCGCTGCAGTCCATGTAGGCACACCCACTGTGCTGGTAGGGAGGGAGTTCCAGGATTTTGACCCAGCGACAGTGAAGGTACGACTGATATATTTCCAAGACAGGATGGTGAGTGATTGGGGGGGGGGGCGGCGGCTCCAGGTGGTGGGGTTCCCCATGGGCCTGCTGCCCTTCTCCTTCAAGATGGTAACGGTCGTGAGTTTGGAAGATGCTACCTCAGGAGCCTCGGTGCGTTCCTGCAGTGCATCTTGTAGACGGCGCATACGGCTGCCACTGAGCGTCGCTGCTGGAGGAAGTGGAATTTGGAAGCGCTGGCTGGGATGTCAATTAAGCGGGCTTCCTTTGTCCTGGGTGATGTTGGATCCCTTGAGTGTTGTTGGAGCTGCGCTCATCCAGGCAAATGGGGAGTATTCCATCACACTCCTGACCTGTGCCTTGTAGATGGTGGACAGGCTTTGGGGAGTCAGGTGGTGAGTTACTCGCTGCAGAATTCCCAGCCTTTGACCTGCTCTTCTAGTCACCCAAAACTCAATTACTGGACATTAACTGTGTTGTATGTTTATAGTGCAATTTGCTCCTTTTTGCCCCATGTCGCCACTGTCCACTTTCCCCTTTGAGGGGGAGAGCTGACTGGTGGTGATTTAACCCAAGGGTCACCACGCCTCAGGCGAGGGGCAAGGTTGAGAAGGTGGGACCTTCATGAATCATCTCAGCCGATAAGGGAACTGAACCCACACAGTTGGCCTCGCTCTGCATCACCAACAGCTGCCCAGCCAATGCCCCATCACCAACCAGCTGCCCAGCCAACGCCCCATCACCAACAGCTGCCCAGCCAATGCCCCATCACCAACCAGCTGCCCAGCCAACGCCCCATCACCAACAGCTGCCCAGCCAACGCCCCATCACCAACCAGCTGCCCAGCCAACGCCCCATCACCAACAGCTGCCCAGCCAACTCCCCATCACCAACCAGCTGCCCAGCCAACTCCCCATCACCAACCAGCTGCCCAGCCAACTCCCCATCACCAACCAGCTGCCCAGCCAACTCCCCATCACCAACCAGCTGCCCAGCCAACGCCCCATCACCAACCAGCTGCCCAGCCAACGCCCCATCACCAACCAGCTGCCCAGCCAACTCCCCATCACCAACCAGCTGCCCAGCCAACGCCCCATCACCAATCAGCTGCCCAGCCAACTCCCCATCACCAACCAGCTGCCCAGCCAACTCCCCATCACCAACCAGCTGCCCAGCCAACGCCCCATCACCAACCAGCTGCCCAGCCAACTCCCCATCACCAACCAGCTGCCCAGCCAACGCCCCATCACCAACCAGCTGCCCAGCCAACTCCCCATCACCAACCAGCTGCCCAGCCAACGCCCCATCACCAACCAGCTGCCCAGCCAACGCCCCATCACCAACCAGCTGCCCAGCCAACTCCCCATCACCAACCAGCTGCGCAGCCAACTCCCCATCACCAACCAGCTGCCCAGCCAACGCCCCATCACCAACCAGCTGCCCAGCCAACTCCCCATCACCAGTCAGCAGCCCAGAAGTTGCTAAAATATATGTTCAGAGCAGAGGAACTAAATTTGTTATTCTTTGCAACAAGGAATAAAAGAGTATCTCGTGACCAAGAGTAATACAGTTTTTGCGATAGCTGGCATTATGGATAATCGCGAAAAAGGATGTGGTTGAAATTGTCGTGAGGAAGAGGATATCATTGGGGGAGATAACTGAAGTAACAGGAAAAGTACCATAGAAAGAGGAGGAAGCAGAAAGGGGGAGAGTAACAGAGACACGGGAAGAGAGAGAGAGAGAAAGACTTGAACTGGTCCTACGCAGAGCAGGATTGAAGGAGAGATGCCGTACATTAATTAGATCCAACAATTTTTTTGAACATATAAATTTAGAGTACCCAATTCATTTTTTTCCAATTAAGGGGCAATTTAGCGCGGCCAATCCACCTACCCTGCACATCTTTGGGTTGTGGGGGTGAGACCCACGCAGACACGGGGAGAATGTGCAAACTCCACACGGACAGTGACCCAGAGCCGGGATCGAACCTGGGACCTCGGTGCCGTGAGGCAACAGGGCTAACCCACTGCGCCACTGTGCCGCCCTCGATCCAACACTTTGATGAAAGGATAGTGCAGGATGTTTGGGTCGAATGATGTTCTGGAGGTTTATCGATGTAACCCCTATTCATCTCATCCTAGCAATACATCCTTTCTCCCTCATATTCTAAACTTGCTTCCCTTTAAAACACATATCCGGGCAGCACGGTGGCGCAGTGGGTTAGCCGAAGACCCAGGTTCGATCCCGGCTCTGGGTCACTGTCTGTGTGGAGTTTGCACATTCTCCCCGTGTCTGCGTGGGTCTCGCCCCCACAACCCAATGTTGTGCAGGATAGGTGGATTGGCCACGCTAAATTGCCCCTTAATTGGAAAAAAAATGAATTGGGTACTGGAAATTTATTTTAAAAAACACACCTCCGCTATTCACATCAACTACTCCTTGTGTTAGTGAGTTTCACATGCCCAAATATTATTCTTGCTCACAGCCTGACAGGTTTCATTGTCAGATTTATTGCCACACTCTGAACGTATGGATTGCTATACTATTAGCTACTGTAGAGGAGAATAATAAGGGGTTCGGTTACTGAAATTCCAGACCAGTTTCAGATTGAAATGTATGAACTGAATTGCTCACGGGAGGAATAATAGATTGTGTTGGAAGAATGTCACAGTCGAATGCAATTACTTTTTGTTTTTAATATATTTTATTGAAATTTTTTTTCCCAAACAACAATTTTTTCCCTCTTACAAAGCAAACGTAACAGTAAAGAAATTTTAACAATACACAAATAACTAAACCTCATATTCATTTGACATAAACTAAACTAAAACCCCCAACCCCCCCCCCCCCCCTCCCCCCTCCCCCCCCTCCCCCCTGGGTTGCTGCTGCTGGTCATCTGTCTTCCCTCTAACGTTCCCCTAGGTAGTCGAGAAATGGCTGCCACCGCCTGGTGAACCCTTGAGCCGATCCTCTCAGGGCAAACTTTATCTGCTCCAGTTTAATGAACCCCGCCATATCATTTACCCAGGCCTCCAGTCCGGGGGGTTTCGCCTCCTTCCACATGAGTAGGATCCTGCGCCGGGCTACTAGGGACGCAAAGGCCACGACGTCGGCCTCTTTCGCCTCCTGCACTCCTGGCTCATCCGCAACTCCAAATAGAGCTAGCCCCCAGCCTGGTTTGACCCGGGCCTTCACCACCTTCGAAATCACTCCCGTCACTCCCTTCCAATACCCCTCCAGTGCCGGGCACGGCCAAAACATATGTGCGTGGTTTGCCGGGCTTCCGCCGCACCTCCCACATTTGTCCTCCACTCCAAAGAACCTGCTCAATCTTGCTCCCGTTATGTGTGCTCTATGTAGCACCTTAAATTGAATCAGGCTAAGCCTGGCGCATGAGGAAGAGGAGTTTACCCTGCTTAGGGCATCAGCCCACATACTTTCCTCAATCTCCTCCCCTAGCTCCTCTTCCCACTTTCCTTTTAGTTCGCCCACCGACTCCTCCCCTTCTTCCCTCATCTCTCGGTATATCTCTGACACCTTGCCCTCTCCGACCCACACCCCTGAAAGCACTCTGTCCTGAGTCCCCTGTGTCGGGAGCAGCGGAAATTCCCTCACCTGTTGTCTAGTAAACGCCCTCACCTGCATATATCTCAGGAAGTTTCCCCAGGGCAACTTATACTTTTCCTCCAATGCTCCCAAGCTCGCAAAAGTCCCATCTATAAATAAATCTCCCACCCTCCTAATTCCCAACTGGTGCCAGCTCTGAAATCCTCCATCCATTCTTCCTGGGGCGAACCTATGGTTGTTCCTAATAGGGGACCCCACCAGGGCTCCCCGCACCCCTCTCTGTCGCCTCCACTGTCCCCAGATATTCAATGTTGCCGCCACCACCGGGTTCGTGGTAAACTTCTTTGGCGAGAACGGTAGCGGCGCCGTCACCAGCGCCTCTAAACTCGTCCCTTTACAGGACTTTCTCTCCAGTCTTTTCCACGCCGCTCCCTCACCCTCCATCATCCATTTACGTATCATTGCCACATTGGCGGCCCAATAGTAATCGCCCAAGTTCAGTAGTGCCAATCCTCCTCTGTCCCTGCTACGCTGAAGGAACCCCTTCCTTACTCTCGGAACTTTCCCTGCCCACACGAAGCTCGTGATGCTCCTGTCTATTTTATTGAAAAAGGTCTTAGTGATTAGTATAGGGAGACATTGAAATACAAATAAGAACCTCGGGAGGACCATCATCTTAATTGCCTGCACCCTGCCCGCCAGCGACAGAGGCTGCATGTCCCACCTCTTGAAGTCCTCCTCCATTTGTTCTACCAGCCGTGTCAAATTAAGTCTGTGCAAGGTTCCCCAGCTCCTAGCGATCTGAATCCCCAGGTATCGGAAGTTTCTTTCCACTTTCCTTAGAGGCAGGCCTTCTATCTCTCTACTCTGGTCCCCTGGATGTATCACAAATAATTCACTCTTCCCCATGTTTAGCCTATACCCCGAGAAATCCCCGAACTCCCTCAACATTCGCATAACCTCCATCATCCCCCCCCCCGCTGGGTCCGACACGTATAACAATAGGTCATCTGCGTATAGCGAGACTCGGTGTTCCTCTCCCCCTCTAATCACCCCTCTCCATTTCCTGGAGTCTCTCAACGCCATGGCCAGAGGTTCAATTGCCAACGCGAACAACAATGGAGACAGCGGGCATCCCTGTCGTGTTCCCCTATATAGTCGGAAATACTCCGATCTTTGTCGACCCGTGACTACACTTGCCGTTGGGGCCCCATAAAGAAGTTTGACCCAGCTAATAAACCCGTTCCCAAACCCAAACCTCCTTAACACTTCCCATAAATACTCCCACTCCACCCTATCAAATGCCTTCTCTGCATCCATTGCCGCCACTATCTCTGCCTCCCCCTCCACTGGGGGCATCATCATCACCCCTAATAGTCGTCGCACGTTAACATTCAGTTGTCTCCCTTTTACGAACCCTGTCTGGTCTTCGTGCACCACCCCCGGGACACAGCCCTCTACCCGCGATGCCAGTACCTTTGCCAGCAATTTGGCGTCCACGTTCAATCATGAAATAGGTCTATAGGACCCGCACTGCAACGGATCTTTATCCCTCTTCAAAATTAGCGATATCGTCGCCTCCGACATTGTCGGGGGTAGAGTCCCTCCTTCCCTGGCCTCATTGAACGTCCTCACCATCAACGGGGCCAACAAGTCCACATATTTTCTGTAATATTCCACCGGGAACCCGTCTGGCCCCGGGGCCTTCCCTGCTTGCATGCTCCCCAGTCCCTTAATAACCTCGTCCACCCCAATCGGTGCCCCCAGGCCTACCACCTCCTGCTCCTCCACCCTCGGGAACCTCAATTGATCCAGGAACTGCCGCATCCCCTCCTCTCCCTCTGGGGGTTGAGACCTATACAGTCCCTCATAAAAGGCCTTGAACACCTCATTTATCTTTCCTGCCCTTCGCACCGTGTCTCCCTTTTCGTCTCTAATTCCTCCTATCTCCCTCGCTGCTGTCCTCTTTCGCAATTGATGAGCCAGCAGGCGACTAGCCTTTTCCCCATATTCATACCTCCTCCCCTGTGCCTTCCTCCACAGCACCTCCGCCTTTCTGGTGGACAGAAGGTCAAACTCCGTCTGGAGTCGTCTCCTCTCCCTGTACAGTCCCTCCTCCGGGGTCTCTGCAAATTCCCTATCCACCCTTAAAATCTCCCCCAGTAATCTTTCCCTTTCCTTGGCCTCTGTTTTCCTTTTGTGGGCCCCAATGGAGATCAGCTCTCCTCTGACCACCGCTTTTAGTGCTTCCCATACCACTCCCACAGGGACCTCGCCGTCGTCATTGACCTCCAGGTATCTCTCGATACACCCCCTCACTCTTGCACACACTCCCTCATCCGCCATCAGTCCCACATCTAATCGCCAGAGTGTTCTCTGCTCCCTTTCCTCTCCTAATTCCAGGTCCACCCAATGTGGGGCATGGTCCGAAACCGCTATGGCTGAATATTCAGCTTCTTCCACCCTAGAGATCAACGACCTTCCCAAAACAAAAAAATCTATCCGGGAGTACACTTTATGGACATGGGAGAAGAAGGAGAACTCCCTAGCCCTCGGTCTAAGAAATCGCCATGGATCCACTCCCCCCATTTGGTCCATAAACCCCTTAAGCACCTTGGCCGCTGCCGGCCTTCTTCCGGTCCTTGAGCTGGATCTATCTAGCCCCGGGTCCAGCACAGTATTAAAGTCCCCTCCTAAAATCAAGTTTCCTACCTCCAGGTCCGGTATACGCCCCAGCATCCGTCTCATAAATCCCGCATCGTCCCAGTTCGGGGCATATACATTAACCAACACGACCTCCATTCCCTCCAGCCTGCCACTCACCATTACATATCTACCTCCACTATCTGCTACGATGTTCTTTGCTTCAAATGCTACCCGTTTCCCCACCAATATGGCCACCCCTCTGTTCTTTGCGTCTAGTCCTGAGTGGAACTCCTGTCCCACCCATCCTTTCCTTAACCTAACTTGGTCCGCCACCTTTAGGTGCGTCTCTTGGAGCATAACCACGTCTGCCCTTAGTCCTTTCAAATGCGCGAGCACTCGGGCCCTTTTTATCGGTCCGTTCAGGCCTCTCACGTTCCACGTGATCAGCCTCACTAGGGGGCTACCTGCCCCCCTACCATGTCGACTAGCCATTACCTTGTCTAGGCCAGTCCCATATCCCGCCTCCGCGCTCCCACTCGCTCCCCCGGCGTCGCATACCATCCCCGTCCACCCAGTCTTTAGCCATTTCCTTTTGTATTTCCGCAGCAGCAACCCAGTTGCCCCCCCCCCCCGGCTAGATCTCTTTCTAGTGTGATTGCTCCCCCCATATTACTTCTGTAAGTCAGCTGACTCCAACTGACCCCGGCTACTCCTGCTCACTCCTCGACCCCCCCCCCCCCCCCCCGTGTGTGGGGAACTCCCATCCGCCTTGCGCCTGTCTTCCCGCCATATTCTTTCTGGCGCGGGAACATCCCTTTACCTAACCCGCCTCTTGTGGCGCAGCTCCCTTTCCCCTCCCCCTCCCCTTCCCCATTCTCCAACTATGTCCCGTCTTTCCCCCCTCACCGGCGCCCACATTTCCCAATGTCTCCCCCCTTCCCAATTTACTTCTCTATTAACATCAACCATAACATTAACAATAACATTTCCTGCAGCATCAGTCCCTCAGTTCCGATTCAATTTCTCCTCTTTAATAAAGGTCCATACTTCCTCCGCCGTCTCGAAATAATGGTGTCTCTCCTGATACGTGACCCATAGTCTTGCCGGCTGCAGCATCCCGAACTTCACCTTCTTTTTATGCAACACCTCCTTGGCTCGGTTAAAGCTCGCCCTCCTTCTCGCCACCTCCGCACTCCAATCCTGGTATACCCGTACCACTGCATTCTCCCATCTGCTACTCCGCACCTTTTTAGCCCATCTCAGGACCTCTTCTCTATCCTTAAGGCGGTGAAATCGCACGATTATCGCCCTGGGTGGTTCTCCCGCTTTTGGTCTTCTCGCCGGAATCCGATTTGCCCACTCCACCTCCAAGGGGCCCGTAGGGGCCTCAGCACCCATCAGTGAGCTCAGCATCGTACTTGCATAAGCTCCACAGTCCACTCCTTCCACACCTTCAGGGAGACCCAGTATCCGAAGGTTCTTCCTTCGCGCTCCATTTTCTAGGGCCTCGATCCTTTCAGTACTTTTTATGAAGCGCCTCGTGCGTCTGTGTTTTGACCGCCAGGCCCAGGATCTCGTCCTCATTATCCGTCACCTTCTGCTCCACCACGCGGAGCTCTGTCTCCTGGGTCTTTTGTGTCTCCTTGAGCCCCTCAATTGCCTGTAGCATCGGGGTCAGCACCTCCCTCTGTAGTAGCTCCACGCACCGTCTCAAAAATTCGTCCTGCTCGGGCCCCCATGTCGCCTGCGCTTTCTCCGCCGCCATCTTGTGCTTCTCCCTTTCTGTCTCTTTGGTCGACGATTCCTCGCGCTGCAGCCGCCGCCGCCGGTTTTTTCCTCCTTCGTTGGGGGGGGGACTCCCTTCTCACTCACCCCACACCGGGTTGCGTCGCCCAAAAATCTCCCGTTGGGGCTCTTAAAAGAGCCCGAAGGTCCGTCGGAGCTGGAGCCGCCGAAACGTGCGGCTAGCAAGGCATCGCCGCAACCGGAAGTCGTCGAATGCAATTACAATTGCGCCTCATTTAAATTTTTTTTAAATTTAGAGTGCTCAATTCTTTTTTTTCCAATTAAGGGGCAATTTAGCGTGGACAATCCACCTACCCTGCACATCTTTGGGTTGTGGGGGTGAGACCCATGCAGACACGGGGAGAATGTGCAAACTCCACACGGACAGTGACCCGGGGCCGGGATCGAACCCGGGACCTCGGCGCCGTGAGGCAGCAGGGCTAACCCACTGTGCCACCGTGCTGCCCCTCGCCTCATTTAAATTCATTGCAATTTTGAACATCTTACTGAGGGCTCGTTCTCCACTCTCGTTGACAGGTTTGCCAAGCCCTTTTTCCAACAGAGGGAAAAAAAGCTGCTTGAGCTCCAACGGAATTCCTTGTGGACACTCTGGGATCTGGGCCAGGAAGTGCGGTCGTTGATGCCAGAATGAGCAGTCAGGATAGGCAGGGCAACACAGCCGTGCTGGGGGACCGGAGATGGGATGCGTTCAAGGCTGGAACATTGGGAGAGCTGGCCTGTTTTCCAGGAAACTCAGGAGTGACCAATTCGAAGATCCGCCAAGCTGGGTGGAGGCTTTCCTGGGGCCGATGCTGCGGCCGGTCCCCGGGCGAGATTCCCCAAACTTGTTGTCCCGGATGAGATCCTTCAATTTTGTTAAATCCCAGATGGGGTACCCCAAAATTGTTATGCTCCCGGGGTGAGGAGGGACGAACTGGGTCCCCTTCTTTATTCAATCACCTTGAGTGATTAATTTGCAAAGTATCCCTCCCTTTACGAATCCCTTTTATCAGCCCGATATTTATGTTTAAAAAGGAGGCAATTTAATCAGACTTTCCTGAGTTCAAGAAAGAGTGACTTTATTAGCTACTAAATGCGAGAAGAATTAAAAAAAAATTTTTTTCGTGTACCCAATTATTTTGTTTTCCCGACTAAGGGGCAATTTAGGCTGGCCAATCCACCTTGAGTGGCTGCATCTGCTCTCTGTCTCTGAGCGCTGGCTGGTGCTGACTTGCCTGCAGGAAGGAGAGAGAGAAAGGGAGGAGAGCAGAAGGAACAACAACAACAATAATAATAACAGGAAAGTGGCGGCAAAACAAGGTGGGAGTAAAGCTCCTTTGTACTGTTTGTTTGCTGGGCCCCTCCCGGGCTGAGGCCTCGGCCCTGCCCAGCTGGGCCCCTCCCGGGCTGAAGACCCCTGACACCAGCAGGGAGGGGCTCGGTTCCATTGGGTGGCCATTCTAAGGTGGAGCATAGACTGTATTTTGCTGAGCCCTACTTGGGCCGAAGACGTCTTTAAAGCAGCATCACTTACCTCAGTGGTGACCTAGGGTGGGAGCACGGACTGTGTTTTTTTTTTTTGCTGGGCTCCCTCCTGGGCTGAAGATCCCCAATCCTCCCACCCTCCAGCTTCACCCGGAGTCTCCGACCTCGGGCACCATTCATCTACGGTGCCCCACCCTCCTGTGTTGCTGACCTCCTCCCACAGGGCTCCTTGTTCTCTCTCCTCTTCCCTTCCCTGCTTTGCTCCCCTGTATACCTTCCAGGGGGGAGAGTCCTTCCACCTCGCCCTTCCCCTGACAACCCCCTCCCCACTATCTATTTCCTCAATTAAATTCCATCACGACAAAGCCCACATTGGGGTGGGCGTGGCTCTTGCCCTGTGACCACTCCACCTACGCCGGTGGCGGGGCCGACCAGAGCCACCTCTGCGGGGGTGGCAGCCTCCTCTGCCTCCACTGCTCCCGCAGCCCCGCCACCTTTCCGGTTGCTGACCCGAAAGCCTAGGCGTAAAGTGTTACGCTCACCCCACTGTGGTGAATGGAACTACTGTTAATTCACCAGTGCACTGTGATATCATGTTACTGCTGTATCGTGTTACGTTATGTGTTTAACCCCTGTAATCCTTTAGGCTGTGGTGGGACGTGGGCAAGACTCACGTGCGAACCTTCTGTCAGGAGTATGCGAGGGGGTCGACAAAGAGGCGGAAATGCAGGGTCAAGGAGTTGGAAAAGGAGGTGCTCGACCTGGAGTCACGTCTCGGTCAGCCCGATGAAGACCCGGCCCTGCGGCTGGTGTACAGAGAGAAGAAGGGCGCACTGCGGGATCTGCAACTTGTCGGGTCCCGGGGCGCATATGTGAGGTCGCGGATCCAGGTCCTTACGGACATGGACCGTGGCTCCCCCTTCTTCTGCTCACTGGAAAAAAGGCGCGGGGTCCGTCAGCAGCTCCTCACGCTGCTGGCCGACGACGGGTCCCTCGTCTCGGACCCAGAGGAGGTTTGGGCCCAAATACGAAGCTTCCACAGCGCTCTCTTCTCTCCGGATCCGTCCAGCGAGGATGCTTGCAGAGTTTTGTGGGAGGACCTGCCGCAGGTCGGCCCGGAGGACACCGATAGGCTTGATACCCCTATAAGCCTGCGGGAGCTGACCGGCGCCCTCGACAGCCTGTCCAGGGGCAAAGCCCCAGAGCTGGACGGGCCGACCGTGGAGTTCTTCAGGGCTTTCTGGGACGTCCTGGGGAGCGACTATGCGGGGGTCCTGGGGGATGTCCCTCTCATGGCGCAGAGCCACCATTACCTTGTTGCCAAAGAGGGGGGATCTCCGCCACCTTAAAAACTGGTGACCAGTCTCCCTCCTCAGCACGGATTACAAGATTTTCGCCAAGGCAATGATTTTGCGCCTTGGCACCGTGCTGGACAACATGATCCACCCTGACCAGTCCTACACGGTCCCGGGCCGCACAATCCTCGACAACATCCACCTGGTCCGGGACCTGGTCCATCGTTCCCAGAGGGCTGGTGTGTCGAGCCCCTTCCTGTCCCTTGATCAGGAGAAGGCGTTCGACAGGGTGGATCACAAATATTTATTCGGGACTCTGCAAGCATTTGGGTTCGGGACACAATTTGTCGCCCGGATCCGTCTTCTGTACACTGCCGCAGAGGGTCTCGCTGAGGTTAACGGGTCTCTGACGGCGCCCGTTCGCTTTCAAAGAGGAGTGCGTCAGGCCTGCCCTTTGTCCGGCCAACTTTATTCTATTTGCGTAGAGCCTTTCCTGCGCCTCCTGCGGAGGAGGCTGTCGGGACTGCTTCTGCGCGGGCCGGGCATTGGGGTGGTCCTTCCGGCTTACGCTGATGACGTGCTCCTCATGTTCACTGACCCCGGTGACCTGCAGAGGCTGCGAGAGTGCCAGGCCGTGTACTCCGACGCGTCCTCTGCCAGGATCAACTGGGCCAAATGTTCCGGACTCCTGGTCGGTCCGTGGCAGACGGACCCCTTCCCAGAGGAGCTCAGGCCTTTCACCTGGAGCAGGACCAGCCTCCTCTACTTCGGAGTCCACCTTTGCCGGGTTGAGGAATCCTGGCTGGCGAACTGGCAGGAGCTATTGACTCTGCCCGGATACAGCATTGGGTCCTGTTCCTTGCAGTTTATGAATATCTCTTAGACCACCACCCTGGAGTGCAAGTAGCTAACACTGATGCCTTGAGTCCCCCGCTGCCCACAAGCCCAACTCCCTTGCCAGCATTGAGAGAGGTCACGATGACCCTAAATTGTTTAGAGATTTTACCCGTGTCTACAAAGCCATTCAAGAGTTGGACACAAAAGGACCCAACGCGGTCAAAATTGAAACATATGGGACGGGGTTCTCCGACCTCCCGCCGGGTCGGAGAATCGCCGGGGGCTGGCGTGAATCCCGCCCCCGCCGGTTGCCGAATTCTCCGGCACCGGATATTCGGCGGGGGTGGGAATCGCGCCGGTTGGCGGACCCCCCCCCGGTGATTCTCCGGCCCGTGATGGGCCGAAGTCCCGCTGCTGGAATGCCTGTCCCACCGGCGAGAATCAAACCACCTCTCTTACCGGCGGGACAAGGCGGCGCGGGCGGGCTCCGGGGTCCTGGGGGGGTCGCGGGGCAATCTGGCCCCGGGGGGTGCCCCCACGGTGGCCTGGCCCGCGATCGGGGCCCACCGATCCGCGGGCGGGCCTGTGCCGTGGGGCACTCTTTTCCTTCCGCCTTCGCCACGGTCTCCACCATGGCGGAGGCGGAAGAGACCCCCTCCACTGCGCATGCACGGGGATGCAGTGAGCTGCCGCTGATGCTCCCGCGCATGCGCCGCCCGGCAAAGTCATTTCCGCGCCAGCTGGCGGGGCACCAAAGGCCTTTTCCGCCAGCTGGCGGGGCGGAAATCAGTCCGGCGCGGGCCTAGCCCCTCAAGGTGAGGGCTCGGCCCCTCAAGATGCGGAGAATTCCGCACCTTTGGGGCGGCGCGATGCCGGACTGATTCGCGCCGTTTTTGGTGCCGGTCGACGGACATCGCGCGGATTACGGAGAATCCCGCCCCAGATCCTGAACGGCAGAGTCCGTGGTTGTGGGCAGCACAGTGGTTAGCTCTGTGCTTCACAGCTCCAGGGTTCCTGGTTAGATTCCCGGTTTGGGTCACTGTCTGTGTGGAGTTTGCACGTTCTCCCCGTGGCTGCGTGGGTTTCCTCCGGGTGCTCCAGTTTCCTCCCACAGTCCAAAGATGTGAAGGTTAGGTCAATTGGCCATGCTAATTTGCCCCTTAGTGTCCAAACAAAAAAGATTAGGTGGGGTTACTGGGTTACAGGGATAGGTAGAGATGTGGGCTTAAGAAGGGTGCTCTTCCCAAGGGCCAGTGCAGACTCGATGGGCCGCATGGCCTCCTTCTGCACTGTAAATTCTATGCTTCTATGACATCCTTCAGATGAAACCTTATCTGACCATGAAAGACAAACTCAGTGTTGAGGACGGTATCATTCGGGGGGGGGGGGGCACCAGCAAGGGAATCAGAAAAAGCATTATGACTCCGCGAGAACTGAAAGAATATTCAAGGCAGGTGATCTGGTCGATGAGAGGAACTTCAGAGATGGTCCCTGGAGTCATAATGGGGAAATGGGGCAAGTATCATCGAGTTCCAAGATCGAAGCAGAGGAAACAGTTGTCCCACTGTCGCAAACACCGAAGAGGTATCCACGTTGGTAACTCTTCGATGTTCCTTCTGGAAGCGGAGATCTCTAACTCAGTTCACACCTCCTGATCCAGTTCGACCCTCGACGGATCTCAGACCGATTGTGAAGAGGCAGAAGAGATCTCCTCGCCATGGGAGAAAATAGCCCCGGGCTATTTAATTTCTCTTGACAGGTAACTGGGCGGAATTCTCCATTGCCCAAAGCCGAAATCGGGAACGGCGATTAGGCGGAGAATAGCTCCCAAAGTCAAAATCGCGGCAGGTGCTGGTTTGCCGCCGAATCGCGATGCTCCGCCCCCTCCAGAACGGCATCATTGCGCCGCGCGTAGTTGCAACCGCGTTCGCATCTCATTATCAGGCCCACTCTCAATGCTCCACCTCCGATGGGGCGAGTTCCCAACGGCGCAGTCTACGTGTGGTCTCAACAGTCGTGAACCTGGCGTGGTGGCTGCGGAGAGTGAGAGGGTGTACGGACAGTGTCCAGAACCACCATACTTTGTCGACAGTCGGGCCGCCTGCTGGCGAGCTTCTGCCAGGGCTGTGGGGTGTAGTGGGGGGTGGCCAGGAGGTGGGCTGAGGGAGAAATGGATTTGGGGGGGGGGGGGATGGATGTTACGGTGGCCACAAAAGACCCGGGGGATCGGCGATTGATATCCCCATGAGCTTCGTGGAACATGCGTTCACCTATTAAGTGGGTGGTAGCTTACCCAATAGGAAATATGTGGGAGGAGCTTAAAACCCACTCTTCCAACCCGGACAGCCATCTCCGTAGGTCGTTGGGCTTGGACCGTGTGTTGTAAGTTGTGGCTGCGGCCTTTTTTTTTCACTGTGGTAGCGAGGTTTGTTGTTGGAAGACTGGCCTTGGCGAAGTTATTACACACACGTAATTAACTATACCCCGTAATTCGATATCACCTGCAAAGTTTAACATCATTTCCTTATATCAGATTTATTGTTATACAGAGTGTGTCACAATATGTGGATAAAGCACATAAAGGGTTAATGTAATGTTAGTACTCTAGTCACTAGATGGTGCTAAAGAGCAACCATATAAATATCACACGTCTCATTGACTTCTGGGAGATAGATGGAGAGAATGGAAGAGAGCAAGGCAGAGTAGTTGTGAGATAGTTGAACTAACAGTTTGGTTAATCGGGTTGATGTGCAGTGAAATCTTTACTTAACTAATTCCTCAGTAATATGTTCGAATCTAATTGAAGTGCAATAAATTAGCTTTGTTTAGTAAACACAGTTGCTGTTCTTTGTTAGCACTACAACCTTCCCCATCCTGAAAGAACTAAAACAAAGAACGCAACAGAGGGAACGGCCACCATTCCACAACGCAGCTTCACAGGACACTGTTACACTGAATTCCCGCCTGGTCTTCTGTGAAGCAAGTGCTACTTGGCTCAACTGGTCTGTGACAGTGTTCATTCTCTGCCCAAACCTCCTCTTTCACCCCATCAACACATTTATCTACCCCTCTCACCTTCCTGTGTTTTATCCAGCTTCTCCTTAAACCCATCAATGCTCGTCACCTCAACAGTTCCACACTCTCGCCGCTCTCTGGGTAAAGACGCGCGATCGATGCGTGTGTGGGGGGGGGGGGGGGGTGTATAGTGTACGCGCGGCTGTAGCTGGTCAGCCCTGCGTGTGTCCGTCACGGACCCGGCGATTCTCCCACCATTTTCTACGTGTTCTGCGGGTGTTCCGCGCGGCGCCGGTGCTAGCCCCTCGCCGGTAGCAGAATCGGCGTGGGTGTGGCGCCGATTATTCCGACGTGGAACTCCACGGATCCTCCATTGGCATCAGCACTTCGACTCAGGAACAGAGAAATCAGCCCATACCCTCTTGGTATAACTCCTATTTAACAAGCAGGATTTCTCCTTTGAGGAATGCAGCTGGACATTGCCTCATGCTTGGTTCAGCTGCCAAATCAAAATTCGGCTTACTGGTTGTTGAGCCTGAACTGCATTCCAAAATTCACATCACACAGCCCCAGGTGTGGGTCACAGAGTTCCGCAGCATTTGTGAATTGTTTTTGCAGTGCTCGGGGTTCTCTGCCGGGACGTCTATAGCACAATGGAGCAAAAGGTTTGGAACAATTATTCAGAATCCAAAAAGTACTGAGTGTAGCCCAGTCAAACAATTGAACTTGTAAAAACACAACGCAGTATTAAAACAAAAACAGTATTTCCTTGCGAGTAACTTTAATCGTGTGGCCCCTTAGCAGCTCAATTAAAGCCAAGGGAAATTTGAAAGTTAAAAAGGGTAAGGAGGTTCTTGAAGGGAAAACCCACCACAGTTTCCTTTCTAATAGGCAGGATCTTGCTACAAATGAGACATCTCGCAACAAGCCCTGTTCCTTCAGCTCGTTCCCATATTCAGCTCCAATTTGCCCTTTGTGTGCCAAACCTGCATGGAGCGCGAGGTCGATCATCAAGGCACAGCGAAGGTAACGGGTCACCTGAGATCGCCGAGGTCTATCTCCTTAACCAATGAGAGTTAAGGACTGAGAAAGAAACACAGGTCCAACGGAGAAGAAAATGGAATGAATTAAGAGTCAAATCGAGCCTAGAAAAAGACACCAATTGAGAAAGAGGACAAGCCAAGAAGGAAAATTACATTTTGAAATTCGAAATCTTCAACAAACCACAACCTGAAGGAATGAGGCTCCACACTTATAATTGCTCAATTTCTGAATCAGGGAGGTTGAGTGACAGCCATAACAAATATCATGGATTCACTCACGCTGTTAAATGCTAGACTTGACTTACTGCACTGAGTTTAAAGTGTAATAAATGTGCAAATGCAACAAAGTCAGGAAGCTCCCAGGGAGATTGAGGTTGAGATGTTATTTTCATCAAGCTAAAGGCAGAGCAATGTGTTATGGACAGGCGGGGAATTAATTTAAACAGCCGTGATTTCACCTCTCATTACCCGCCTGTACACAGCAGGGTGTTTTTGATTTCTCCCTTTATAAGTGGTGGCTCATTTTCACCAACCCTTCAGTTTGGCCTGATCCAAACCTCGATTAATAATCCCACATCAAACTCGAGATGGGGGTAAACTAAGAGGGTTGGTTTATTTTGCACAGACACGAAATGCGGGAAAGGAGTTTTGTAACGTTCGCCCCTTGTTGCACTCAGAATAAAAGGGGGATAAGGAAAAGAAAGGGTTAAAGGGTAAGACAACAATAAAGACAAGAGTGAGTCCAGAGTCCAGCATCAAAAGTCCAGCGGTACGTTTCTTCAGAAGGTAGCAAGCTGACTGCTGCAGAGTAATCTGCCTTTACTGATGCAAAAACATCCACCATGGGTGAAGGCACATGGAGGTTAATTAGTCTTGAAGGCTCAAACACAGAAGCTCCAATGTCCCAGTAGATCACAGTGTGGATGAAGACCAGGCAACTTACCTGGACAGAGCTCTTTCTGCTGCTGCCTATTAGGTGGTAGCATGGTAGACAGCCTGGGTCCACCTTTACGTGGCAATATGACAGGTTCTAGCAGTTGGTAGAGGTCATGCGTCACACCTCCCACCTACTCTCCTGGGGGGTTGAACAAAGGATGTATTTTCTCAGGTCTGGAATCCTGAGGGTTTTTTTTAGTAGTGGAGCCAAGGTCCCTGCTGTCCTTTGTGGACATGCCATCACCATTGGTCGGAGCTCTGCCTTAGAAATGTGAAGGATGGTGGTGTAGTTCTAAAGGACTAGACAGGGTAGATGCAGTAAGGATGTCCCCAATTGCTTATCCATTTAAAAAGTAATAATTTTATAGAGTAGCCAGGTTGACGTAGGTATATGTTTTCCATCCTGGCCAGCACATGTGTAAAGTGACCAGTAACTTCTGGTAAGTCACATGCCATGGGGTATCTGTCTGTTCAATGAGACATTAAACCCTGTCTGCTCTCTTTCACGTGGATGTAAAGAATCTCAGGACACCAAAGCAGTTCTTCCCTGGTCTCATGGCAATAGTTGTCCCTTAATTAACATCATTAGAACAGTGACTACACTTCAAAAGTACTTCATCGGCTGTAAAGTGCTTTGGGATATCCATTAGTCATGAAAGGTGCTATGTAAATGCAAATCTTTGGAGGACAGGGCGGCGCAGAGGTTAGCACTGCTGCCTCATGGTGCCAAGGACCCGGGTTCGATCCTCGCTCTGGGTCACTGTCCATGTGGAGTTTGCACATTCTCCCTATGTCTGCGTGGGTCTCACCCCCACAACCCAAAGATGTGCAGGCTAGGATTGGCCACGCTATATTGCCCCTTAATTGGAAAAAATAAAATAAAGTAAATGCAAATCTTTTCTTCACTACAATTCACTGGGTGATTTATACATTAATAACAGCAAGGGTCATTCACACACCATCATTTTGGAAGCAAAATCACGACCACTGAATTTCTTGAAGGGAACTCAACACTGGGACACAGTCTAGTGTCCTTTCGCCGTTAAGTTAACATTGTCCATCAGCTAGTCTGCGTTTCCATTATCAGAATATGAAGCAGTATCATCGCACCTGGGAATGACGCTTGTTTTAAAAAGCAACCAAGAATATCGGGCCTTCTTGAAAAACACTCGCATTCAACTTGAGAGCGTTGAGTGTTGCACGTGAGAGTCATTGCTTGCAGAAGCAGTCACCCAGAATGATCCATTTCTTGTCCGGGGGCTGCCAGTGATGGGCGGTGCCAAGAGAGCGATGTGCAGCGATTTTCACGACCGCAGGCCTACCTCACAGTGCTTTCCAACTGCCAGAGCACTTTTGGGCTGCACTCACTGTTGTCACATAGGAAATGTGGCAGCCAATTTGTGCAGAGCAAGCAATGATCACGACATAATCTGTGTTAGTGATGCCGATTGAGGGGTAGGTTCTGGCCAGACAACTATGGGGAGAACTCCCCGGCTCTTCTACATCCACCCGAGGGGAACACCTGGGGCCTCAGTTTAGCATCTCGTACAAAAGGCAGCACCACTGTGGGTGCAGCGGTCCCGCAGTAATGCTGCCCGAGGCTTCGCTGAATATCTAGCAGGCTGTAGAGTTTAGACACGAGAGGGTTTGGCAAATTGGACCCATGATATCACTGGAGCTGGGAGTGCTGTGCAGAACCTCGGCCGTTTCCAGCGTGACCCACGCAGCGCCCCATGCCGGGAATGTCTCCCGTGCTGCTGCGCCATGCGTGCATCAGTACATTTCCAGATTATTTCTTATCAGCTGGGTCAGGCGCAAAATTTACAAAGCTGAGCCATGCAGGCCCACTTACCATATTCCATCACCAAATAACAGCTGCAATAGGAACTTATCAATAGCTTTATTTGAAGAACCCAACAGGTAAGGTGATTTACATTGACAATTACAGAGATGTTGTGAGTTCCTGGATTTGCCAGCGTTGCTGCGTTCAATAGGGGAGTAGGTCATCTGTCCACAAAAAGGCTGCGATAAGCCTGGAGACAGTAGCAGCAACGGCGCTGCGTCAGCCAATAGGGCCGGATGGTCTTTGTGCTGTAATCATGCTACTCTATGACGACAGGGACTTGGAGCAGACGCTTCAGAGAGGGACAGTGATGTACCTCCCAAGTCTGTATTGACCTCGAAGGTTTGTGAAATGCCAATGTCCGAGCTGCTGGCTGTGAGAGTCAGATCCAGCAATGGTGCCTCTTCAGTGCTGCACAGTTGGCTCTCTCTGGCCTCCTCCTTGATGAGCAAGCAGCAGTTGCTGGGTGCCCGACAGCTGGAAAGAAAGTGCAGGGTTTGCTGAGGGAACAGGGATGGAGAGGAAAGCAAGAGGTCCACATTCACACCATCTGCAGCTTGCATGTTGCGCCAATGGCAAGGCGAGGGTGAGCTAGGAGTTCAGAAGGGGCAGAAGGAGGAATGCACTGTAATCCTCAACGTGCTCTTCAATATCACAGGTTCTGTAGCAGCCAGGTCCAATGGTAAGAACCATCGCCTTAACGGGGCTTGTGAGATACCTGTCACCCGCCAGCTTTGCATTTGTGTGGAAGCAGCAAGAGCTGGGCATTAGAATATGTGCGAAGGTGAGGAGTATCTGGCTCAATGTGATCAAAGTTCCCTCCAAGCTTCACGGTTGCAAAACAATCCAGAAATCCCACCAGTCTGCCTCTTTTAAGTGCGTGCATAGCCAAAAAATAAAAGTTATAAATTGCTCCCACGCACCCCACAAAAGATTAGAGAGTATGTTGGGCGAGACTCCTAATTGCCAGGGAGCGCTGATGGGTGAGTCCTGGGGATGTGGCACTGAACAGCGTGTGAGATCAATCGACGCATTCACTGACCTTGACTGTCCATCTCGTGGTACCTGCTGCCAGATCCTCAGGCACAGGTTCTTTACATGAATCACCCTGGGCACCTTCGCCTATTCTCTCCCAAGAGTGGCCCTTGTGTACCTCCTACCCGCACCCCACCAATCCCCTGTAGAAACATGGCCTCTCCCCCGTCTGTCACCTCCACCATCGCACCGTGAGCTTAGGTGCCTCTCCTCTGCCTTGCTGTTCCATTAGTTGAGCTCCTACACGCAGCCAGCATTCTACCCAGCAGTAGAACCCCAAGTTTGATTCCCAACGAGGGGTGAATCCATCAATGCATGACTGGGGTATGGTTGACAACACCTATAGTCATACTGCAGAATGAGCCCATCTTCAAATAAGATGTCAAAAGGAAGGATAAAACAAAACAAAACCTCATGATCGCCTTCCAAGGGCAGCACGGTGGCGCAGTGGGTTAGCCCTGCTGCCTCACGGCACCGAGGTCCCAGGTTCGATCCCGGCTGTCGGTCACTGTCTGTGTGGAGTTTGCACATTCTCCCCATGTCTGCGTGGGTTTTGCCCCCACAACCCAAAGATGTGCAGGGTAGGTGGATTGGCCACGCTAAATTGCCCCTTAATTGGAAAATAATGAATCGGGTACTCTAAATTTTTTTAAATGATAACCTTCCAAGAAAATAAAGACTTGTGCATCATGGGCGCGATTCTCCGAGCCAGAGAATCGCCGCAACCACCGCCCCGACACGCAATTCTTCGAGGTGCGCTGGCCCGCGCCACCAGTCGCGGGCCGCTGTACGAGGCCGGGCTGCCGATTCTCCAGCCCGCATGGGCCGAGCGGAAACAGCAGAGTCGCTGCCGGTGGGATCTCTGCGGGGGAGGGGGCAGCCTGTGGGGCGGGGGAAAGTGCTCCTTTACCAGGGAGGGGCCTCCAATGGGGTCTGGCCCACGATCGGGGCTCACTAATTGGCGGGCTGGCCTCTCCCCCCTGGGCCTACTTTGTTCCACTTCCAGCCCCAGAACCCCCGCGCCATGTTGCGTCGGGGCCGGAGCGGTGAAGAAGTCCCCTGTAGAACTACAGGACTCTGTAGAACTGTTCTTCCCCTCACCCTCACTCCACTGATGTCAGCCTCACAGTCAGAACCTGGCTGCTTCCACATAACCTCCAGCTATTCAGCTGTGGCAGGCACATCACCCAAACAGTGCAATGTCACCGGCATTCCTCCCTCTCTCCTACAAGGCATTCATATACTGTACCATGAAGTCATAAAACAAAAATCAGTGTGGGTATCTAGGTCATTTATCTGAAAGAAATAACTATTAACCTCAATAATTAATTGGTTTTGACATCCCATTCTCCTGAGGTTAAGCTTCATTGCCATTTTCGGCAAATTCTCACACTTTTGACATAAGAATCTTGGCATAAAATAATGTAACATTTGTGCTGAACAATTCTAGCTCATATCTGGGAAACATGTACCATCTAACCTGCACAAGAGAGCCATTCTGGTCCATCTACATGTCAACGTTAAAATTCTCATCCTCTTTTTCAAATCCCTCCATGGCCTTGTCGTTTCCTATCTCTCTAATCTACTCCAGCCCCACAACAAATCATCCCCAACGCAAATCATCGTGAATGACTATGATATAGTGGCCATTACTGAAACATGGTTAAAGGATGGTCACAACTGGGAGTTAAATATCCGAGGGTATCAAACTTTTCGGAAGGACAGAGTGGATGGTAAGGGAGGTGGTGTAGCTCTGTTATTTAAGGATGACATCTGGGCAACAGTAAGGGATGACATCGGTGCTGTGGAGGATAAGGTTGAATCCATTTGGGTGGAAATCAGGAATAGTAAGGCGAAAAAGTCACTGATAGGAGTAATCTATAGGCCACCAAATAGTAACATTATGGTGGGGCAGGCAATAAACAAAGAAATAACAGATGCATGTAGAAATGGTACAGCAGTTATCATGGGGGATTTTAATCTACATGTTGATTGGTTTAACCAGGTCGGTCAAGGCAGCCTTGAGGAGGAGTTTATAGAATGTATCCGCGATAGTTTCCTCGAACAGTATGAAATGGAACCTACGAGGGAACAAGCGGTCCTAGATCTGGTCCTGTGTAATGAGACAGGATTGATTCAGGATCTCATAGTTAGGGATCCTCTCGGAAGGAGTGATCACAATATGGTGGAATTTAAAATACAGATGGAGGGTGAGAAGGTAAAATCAAGCACTAGTGTTTTGTGCTTAAACAAAGGAGATTACAATGGGATGAGAGAAGAACTAGCTCAGGTAGACTGGGAGCAAAGACTTTATGGTGAAACAGTTGAAGAACAGTGGAGAACCTTCCAAGTGATTTTTCACAGTGCCCAGCAAAGGTTTATACCAACAAAAATGAAGGACGGTAAAAAGAGGGAAAATCGACCGTGGATATCTAAGGAAATAAGGGAGAGTATCAAATTGAAGGAAAAAACATACAAAGTAGCAAAGATCAGTGGGAGACTAGAGGACTGGGAAATCTTTAGGGGGCAACAGAAAGCTAATAAAAAAGCTATAAAGAAGAGTAAGATAGATTATGAGAGTAAACTTGCTCAGAATATAAAAACAGATAGTAAAAGTTTCTACTAATACATAAAACAAAAAAGAGTGGCTAAGGTAAATATTGGTCCTTTAGAGGATGAGAAGGGAGATTTAATAATGGGAGATGAGGAAATGGCTGAGGAACTGAACAGGTTTTTTGGGTCGGTCTTCACAGTGGAAGACACAAATAACATGCCAGTGACTGATGGAAATGAGGCTATGACAGGTGAGGACCTTGAGAGGATTGATATCACCAAGGAGGTAGTGATGGGCAAGCTAATGGGGCTAAAGGTAGACTAGTCTCCTGGCCCTGATGGAATGCATCCCAGAGTGCTAAAAGAGATGGCTAGGGAAATTGCAAATGCACTAGTGATAATTTACCAAAATTCACTAGACTCTGGGGTGGTCCCGGCAGATTGGAAATGAGCAAACGTGACACCACTGTTTAAAAAAGGAGGTAGGCAGAAAGTGGGTAATTATAGGCCAGTGAGCTTAACTACGGTAGTAGGGAAGATGCTGGAATCTATCATCAAGGAAGAAATAGCGAGGCATCTGGATGGAAATTGTCCCATTGGACAGACGCAGCATGGGTTCATAAAGGGCAGGTCGTGCCTAACTAATTTAGTGGAATTTTTTGAGGACATTAACAGTGCGGTAGATAACGGGGAGCCAATGGATGTGGTATATCTGGATTTCCAGAAAGTCTTTGACAAGGTGCCACACAAAAGGTTGTTGCATAAGATAAAGATGCATGTCATTAAGGGGAAAGTAGTAGCATGGATAGAGGATTGGTTAATTAATAGAAAGCAAAGAGTGGGGATTAATGGGTGTTTCTCTGGTTGGCAATCAGTAGCTAGTGGTGTCCCTCAGGGATCAGTGTTGGGCCCACAACGGTTCACAATTTACATAGATGATTTGGAGTTGGGGACCAAGGGCAATGTGTCCAAGTTTGCAGACGACACTAAGATAAGTGGTAAAGCAAAAAGTGCAGAGGATACTGGAAGTCTGCAGAGGGATTTGGATAGGCTAAGTGAATGGGCTAGGGTCTGGCAGATGGAATACAATGTTGACAAATGTGAGGTTATCCATTTTGGTAAGAATAATGGCAAAAGGGATTATTATTTAAATGATAAAATATTAAAACATGCTGCTGTGCAGAGAGACCTGGGTGTGCTAGTGCATGAGTCGCAGAAAGTTGGTTTTCAGGTGATTAAGAAGGCAAATGGAATTTTGTCCTTCATTGCTAGAGGGATGGAGTTTAAGACTAGGGAGGTTCTGCTGCAATTGTATAAGGTGTTAGTGAGGCCACACCTGGAGTAGTGTGTTCAGTTTTGGTCTCCTTACTTGAGAAAGGACGTACTGGCCCTGGAGGGTGTGCAGAGGAGATTCACTAGGTTAATCCCAGAGCTGAAGGGGTTGGGTTACGAGGAGAGGTTGAGTAGACTGGGACTGTACTCGTTGGAATTTAGAAGGATGAGGGGGGATCTTATAGAAACATATAAGATTATGAAGGGAATAGATAGGATAGATGCAGACAGGTTGTTTCCACTGGCGGGTGAAAGCAGAACTAGGGGGCATAGCCTCAAAATAAGGGGAAGTAGATTTAGGACTGAGTTTAGGAGGAACTTCTTCACCCAAAGGGTTGTGAATCTATGGAATTCCTTGCCCAGTGAAGCAGTAGAGGCTCCTTCATTAAATGTTTTTAAGGTAATGATAGTTTTTTGAAGAATAGAGGAATTAAGGGTTATGGTGTTCAGGCCGGAAAGTGGAGCTGAGTCCACAAAAGATCAGCCATGATCTCATTGAATGGTGGAGCAGGCTCGAGGGGCCAGATGGCCTACTCCTGCTCCTAGTTCTTATGTTCTTATGTAACACCCCTCGAGCCCTACGTTCCTCCAATTCAGATATTATCTGCATTTTCACTGTCTTATTGAAGGCTACGCCTGCAGATAACAGGATGCAAAGCTCTCAAATTGCCTCGAGAACCCCCCCATTTCTCCTCTTTTAAGGTTCCTTAAAACCAATCTTTTTGACCATTGTGACGGTACAGAACCGAATGCTATCTTTTTATAAAAATGTATCCTGGTGGCTATTTCTCAATTTTAAACTGGACCTTTTGGCTGAACGAAAGACCAATTAAGACAGCTGGCCCTATGGCTACTTGTATTTTCTGTGATTCACCAGAACAGAAGCCATGTCGCAGTGTCGGGAATAGAACATACAGTGCAGGAGGCCATTCAGCCCATCGAGTCTGCACTGATCAACCTAAGCCCTTACTTCCACCCTAACCCCATAACCCAATAACCCCATCTAATCCTTTTGGACACCCAAGGGCAATTTAGCATGGCCAATCCACCTAACCTGCATGTCTTTGGACTGTGGGAGGAAACCGGAGCACCCGGAGGAAACCCACGCAGACACTGGGAGAACGTGCAGACTCCACACAAACAGTGACCCGGCAGGGAATCGAACCTGGGACCTTGGCGCTATGAAGCCACAGTGCTATCCACTTGTGCTACCGTGCTGCCCAATGTTGCAACCTGTTATCTCGGAGGAGTTACTAACAGACCACCCAGGGCATGCTCAGCTCAATTCGATACACCAGACCCTCAACAAACAGCTTCTCTCTCAACCTATAATGACTGAGACATTATCATCCCGGAACACAAAGCCAATTTCCAGACATTGGATAAACATTCTTTGTTGGTGACATTGTGGAGGGGTACGGTCACATCGCCGAAAACTCTAGCTTGTTGAACAGGTTAATATTGCTGTCTTGGACTGCTGCTTCGACACCCAACTAGCAGGCCACTTTCTCGGAGTTCTGAAGCAGGCAGGACGACTGGTCCATCCACCCTGCCTCTGCTGAAAGGTCTGTGGTGATTCATCTCTGCGTCTCTATTTCATCTTGTGAAGTCAACACCACTGGAAAAGCTGATCTTACATCGCCAGCTTTCTGCCTGCCGGACCACTTGAAGGAATTCTTCATGGGGTGTTGATCCTGGTCCATGCATGAACTAATATTTTTGGTGTGATCTCTGTAGTGTAAAACATTCTTTATCATAGAACATAGAAAATACAGCACAGAACAGGCCCTTCAGCCTACGATGTTGTGCCGAACCTTTGTCCTAGATTAATCATAGATTATCATTGAATTTACAGTGCAGAAGGAGGCCATTCGGCCCTTTGAGTCTGCACCGGCTCTTGGAAAGAGCACCCTACCCAAACTCAACACCTCCACCCAACACCAAGGGCAATTTGGACATTAAGGGCAATTTATCATTGGCTAATTCACCTAACCCGCACATCTTTGGATTGTGGGAGGAAACCGGAGCACCCGGAGGAAACCCACGCAGACACGGGGAGGACGCGCAGACTCCGCACAGACAGTGACCCAAGCCGGAATCGAACCTGGGACCCTGGAGCTGTGAAGCAATTGTGCTATCCACAATGCTACCGTGCTGCCCTTGAGAACAAATAAATCTACACCATATCATTTAACCGTAATCCAT
Source organism: Scyliorhinus torazame (assembly GCF_047496885.1). NCBI lineage: Eukaryota > Metazoa > Chordata > Chondrichthyes > Carcharhiniformes > Scyliorhinidae > Scyliorhinus > Scyliorhinus torazame. The sequence continues at coordinate 263,571,905 of NC_092715.1, read as the reverse complement.
GTACCTATCCAATAGCTGCTTGAAGGTCCCTAATGTTTCCGACTCAACTACTTCCACAGGCAGTGCATTCCATGCCCCCACTACTCTCTGGGTAAAGAACCTACCTCTGATATCCCTCCTATATCTTCCACCTTAAATTTATGTCCCCTTGTAATGGTTTGTTCCACCCAGGGAAAAAGTCTCTGACTGTCTACTCTATCTATTCCCCTGATCATCTTATAAACCTCTATCAAGTCGCCCCTCATCCTTCTCCGTTCTAATGAGAAAAGGCCTAGCGCCCTCAACCTTTCCTTGTAAGACCTACTCTCCATTCCAGGCAACATCCTGGTAAATCTTCTTTGCACCTTTTCCAAAGCTTCCACATCCTTCCTAAAATGAGGCGACCAGAACTGTACACAGTACTCCAAATGTGGCCTTACCAAAGTTTTGTACAGCTGCATCATCACCTCACGGCTCTTAAATTCAATCCCTCTGTAAATGAACGTGAGCACACCATAGGCCTTCTTCACAGCTCTATCCACTTGAGTGGCAACTTTCAAAGATGTATGAACATAGACCCCAAGGTCTCTCTGCTCCTCCACAATGCCAAGAACTCTACCGTTAACCCTGTATTCCGCATTCATATTTGTCCTTCCAAAATGGACAACCTCACACTTTTCAGGGTTAAACTCCATCTGCCACTTCTCAGCCCAGCTCTGCATCCTATCTATGTCTCTTTGCAGCCGACAACAGCCCTCCTTACTATCCGCAACTCCACCAAACTTCGTATCGTCTGCAAATTTACTGACCCACCCTTCAACTCCCTCATCCAAGTCATTAATGAAAATCACAAACAGCAGAGGACCCGGAACTGATCCCTGCGGTACGCCACTGGTAACTGGGATCCAGGCTGAATATTTGCCATCCACCACCACTCTCTGACTTCTATCGGTTAGCCAGTTCGTTATCCAACTGGCCAAATTTCCCACTATCCCATGCCTCCTTACTTTCTGCATAAGCCTACCATGGGGAACTTTATCAAATGCCTTACTAAAATCCATGTACACTACATCCACTGCTTTACCTTCATCCACATGCTTGGTCACCTCCTCAAAGAATTCAATAAGATTTGTAAGGCAAGACCTACCCCTCACAAATCCGTGCTGACTATCCCTAATCAAGCAGTGTCTTTCCAGATGCTCAGAAATCCTATCCTTCAGTACCCTTTCCATTACTTTGCCTACCACCGAAGTAAGACTAACTGGCCTGTAATTCCCAGGGTTATCCCTAGTCCCTTTTTTGAACAGGGGCACGACATTCGCCACTCTCCAATCCCCTGGTACCACCCCTGTTGACAGTGAGGACGAAAAGATCATTGCCAACGGCTCTGCAATTTCATCTCTTGCTTCCCATAGAATCCTTGGATATATCCCGTCAAACCCGGGGGACTTGTCTATCCTCAAGTTTTTCAAAATGCCCAACACATCTTCCTTCCTAACAAGTATTTCCTCAAGCTTACCAATCTGTTTCACACTGTCCTCTCCAACAATATAGTCCCTCTCATTTGTAAATACAGAAGAAAAGTACTCGTTCAAGACCTCTCCTATCTCTTCAGACTCCATACACAATCTCCCGCTACTGTCCTTGATCGGACCTACCCTCGCTCTAGTCATTCTCATATTTCTCACATGTGTAAAAGGCCTTGGGGTTTTCCTTGATCCTACCCGCCAAAGATTGTTTATGCCCTCTCTTAGCTCTCCTAATCCCTTTCTTCAGTTCCCTCCTGGCTATCTTGTATCCCTCCAATGCCCTGTCTGAACCTTGTTTCCTCAGCCTTACATAAGTCACCTTTTTCCTCTTAACAAGACATTCAAACTCTCTTGTCAACCATGGTTCCCTCACTCGACCATCTCTTCCCTGCCTGACAGGGACATACATATCCTTCTCTTTCCGGTATGAGAGAGGTGGTGGGAGGCTTTTCACAGTTTTTGAATGTTTGCAATAGACTAAACTTTTTGAGTTCATCCTACCACAACCAATTAGTATGAATTGGTTCATACCAAATATTGAGGGTTGGGGGAAATATACCACTGCTCATTAAAAAAGGAAACAATCCAAACACCTTCCCCGTTTACGAATGGGTGGCAAGAGGAAAGATTAGTGCTGTTTGAACGGCCCATCCCCTCCTGTCCACAACATCATGCTCACGGACACTTGTCCATGTCTTCTTTGTGACTCAATGCCAATTTTGTTTCAGAAGTGCCAAGTGGATGTATCCCAGTCTTGCCCCGAGGCTGCCACCATCACCGATGCCAGACACTTCCATTCACTTAGCCATGACATTGGGTGTAGCATAGCTTAGGGGCTCGGATAGCATCCTGCCTGTAATTTGAAGACTTGTGTTGCAGAGCTGGCCACATCCCCGGCCAAGCCGTTCCAGTACAGATAAAACACCAACATCTTCCCAACAATGTGAAAACTTGCCAAGTATGTCCTGCCCACAAAAAGGACAAATCTAACCCGGACAAATAACATTCCATCAGTTGACTCTCAATGATCAGAAAAATAGCGGGAGGCGTCACCAACACTGCTATCAAGCAGCACTTAAAAGCACCAATAACCTGCTCATTGATGCTCAGTTTGGGTTCTGCGAGTACCACCTGTTTCAGGATTCTGTTACAGCCTTGATCCAAACATGGCCAAAGGGAGAGATGAGAGAGCCTACTTTTGACGTCAAGGCAGCATTTGACAGAGTGCGGTATTCAGACATCCTAATAAAGGCAACGGGGATTGGGGCAGAGACTCTCCACTGGTTGTAGTCATACCAAGCACAAAGAAAGATGATCGCGCTCATTGGAGGCCAAACATCTCAGTTCTGGTTCGTCACGGCAGGAGTTCCTCAGGCTAGTTTCGTGGACGCATTGTTTTATCGATACTCCTTCCATCATTGGATCAGAAGTGGGGTTGCTTGCACAATGTTCAGCACCATTTGCGACTCCTCAGATGCGGAAGCAGTCACTGCCAATATGCAGCATGACCTGAACAACATTCAGGCTTGGGCAGTCAAAAGTGTCAAGTAACATTCTCGCGACACATGTGCCAGGCCAAGACTATCTCCAGCAAGTCAGAATCTAACCATTTCCCCATGACATTCATTGGCATTACCATTGCCGAACCCCCCCCCCCCAATCTGTGGGAGGGTTGGGCACCATTGCCCTGAAACAGAACAGTATCAGCCATATAAATACTGTGGCTACAAGAACAAGGCTCCTATGACACCACCCTCCAAACACGTGGCGTCTACCATCTAGGTCAAGGGCAGCAGGTGCAGGAGAACACCACCGCCTGAAAATTCCCCTCCAGGTCACTCGCCAGCCGGTCTTGAAAATATATCACTGTTCCATCACTGTCAACATTCTGGAACTCCCTCCCCAACAGCACTGTGGGTGTACCTACACCACAGGGACCGCAGCGGTTCAATAAAAAGGCAGCTCACCACCATGCTCACGGGCAATTAGGGTTGGGAAAAAAATGCTGGCCTCGTCACCCGCATCCGTGAAAGAATCAAACCGCAGGCTGTCCGAGATTGTGAACTGAAACTACACACCCTCCTGTAAGAACATAGAGTGGCAGAGAAGGAAAAATTAAGCGTAAAGAAGCAGCCTTTTCTATTATCAAAGCCCCAAAATTCTTCCCTTTAGAAACAGTTTTAAGACAAGTAAAAACAAACACAGCACTCGTTGACCTGATTCTATGAAATCAAAGAGAGAAAAGAATAGGAGGTCATACTGATATGAATGAGATTACTGTAGAACAAACATTGCCATGGACCCGTTGGGTTGAAAGGTTGTTTCTGTGCTGCAAGTTCTATGGAATGCTATCAACTACAGTAGAGAATAGTATTTATAATCAACACATATGGCAAAGATTCAATGGATAATAATCATAGCCAGATGCTGGGTGTAATTACAGGACGGCACAAGTATGTGTACATAATGTTACCACTTTTAACAAGATTCTATTTGAGAATATAATTATAAACTTCATTTTATGGCTCAAAGTATGAATTTTCTTTTCAAAACAAGATAAATTACACTTCAATTATCCATATGTTGCCCACCTCGACATCAATTTGAGGTACCAGGAATGATTCTGTACTGCACTGGGGGGGGAAGTATCGAGCACTGGAGTTTGGAAGGGGCCGTGGGAGGAGGAGTGAGGGAAGCTGATCTGCCCGCATTTCAACCATCACATGCTTGCTACACGTTTACCACAGCTGGTGAGTAAGAGCAATGGGGACACAGCAGGTCTTAAAGGACTGCCTGTTCCTCCAAAACATTGCTGCTCATTGTGTGCAGTGTGGTGATGGAAGTAATCTTTTTCAAAGGCCTGGGGTGTGTATCGCAGATGTGAGCCCCTTTTGAGACATAATCTACCCTGGGTAACTTTATCGCACAGCCCACAGTGCAAACTAGTTTCCTCAAGTTTCCAACACAGGCCTGCACAAATGGGGGAGGTGGGGGGGGGGGGGGGGGGTTCTTTCCAGCATGGATTTCCAGGCCAAACAAATATACTACTTTTACACACAGCTAACAGAATTTTAAACTTATTTCAGCAAAATGTTGTATTGGGTCTTTTTTGTCCCCCCCAAACATGATAGCAATCTGAACAGATGTTAACACCAGGACCGAAGGGAAAAGATTCAGTAATACGCGTGTGTTTTAAATCAAAGTTTAATTCATCTCTAATAACAAAAGTACCAATCTGCCTGCATCAGGTAAAACAGAAAAAATCAAAACAAAGAGGTACAGGTAATTGTGATTTGCTCAGTAGTCGGTACGGTAAAAAGGTCTAGAGAATTTAATTTGCCACAGGCCACTCCATTTATCTCACATTTAAACAATGGTTACACAAAACACAGATTTCACACATTTTAAAGTGGTTTAATATATGGCACCTATCTGTTTAGACTGGTCATGTGCAATTACTACTATCACTTCAAGTTACCTGCCCAGCTAAGTAACCCATCCATTTTATGTCATCCAGTTCACCTCTGCTGCCTCTCACCGCATTTCTGGGTAACAAGAGGTGGAAGGAGCTACAAGCAGTTACAATGCTCTTTTGGGAGTGTTGAAAGTGACACACAGAATGAAATGGTTTACTAGTGTCGTACTGCTGTGTCGAGCATCAACCCATCTTGATCTGGGACTGAGATTACAATCCATAAAATTCAGGAAGTCCCAGAATACAGATGATTGCCTCTTCAATTCCACTCACGGATAACTTTGTATTGTGATGTCTGTGTATCACAGGGAGATATATACCTAGTCACTTGGAAAGGCAGAACATGCGGTGCAATTAATGCACGAGCATGGGGCATTTGGTTTCAGTCTTCCCAACCTCTATGAGATGAGCACAAGTTGAGGTCTTTTCCAATTTGATAAACTACTGAGGTAGCTGATCAGCAGGAGGACTCTGCTGCCTTTTGGGCAGACGAGATGATCCTGTGTTTGTGCAGCCAGTGGATTTGCAAATGGAAATTTCTCTTCCAGACTGCTTGCTGGAAGTGCACGGGACTGAATGGCAAGCTGGGTTATCAGTTAGTGGTGGGTTTTAGCTCTAAAGATTCACGAGTGAGAACAATGAAATATACACCGTGAAACTGCAGGATAATTTGTTAATTCCATGTGATCGGCAACATGCTGAACATCACACATAGCGGGGGGAACTTCAAAGAATGTGCACTACAGCTATTTTCCAGCACTGAATGGATTCAGGGTGGGTTAAGGAATACAGATGGGTGCCAATTACAATTTGAAAGATTTATCCGAAAGATACCACATCCTTTTTCATAATCAGTCTATATTAAAAAATGGGTACTCCAGCGAAGTATAACAATTGGCTCCTGACGTACTGAGCTCTGAATATAGCACTACCAGGACAAAGCATATTGCATCAAGGGGCAATGCCTGCTTGCCGCTCCTTATTTGACACAATGCATAAATTGGACTTTGGGCAGTTTTCCACAGGCAAGATACAACTGACTGCCAAATAACACATGTCATGATATACAGAAATAGATCATACATCAGCATGAAAATTAAAATACAAGAATTACAAGCATTTACATGTTCACATTATTTTTTTAAAAGTCATAATTCTGTAAGGCTACGTTGAGTACCATAGTGTTAAAACCTCCTTACTCCCCCCCCCTTAAAGAATTCAACCCTCTGCATTGACCCTTTAATGCGTTCATTCCACACTGCCCTATAATTGTTAGAAAGCTTAACCTACACAGCACTAAGGGGAGAGGGGGCACAGGGGACTACACCTGAAAAGAATGCTGTATTACAGTGCGTTGGTTATTATTCTGTTAAAATCATCCTCTATCTAATTGGATTAGTGCCCAATTCTGCATGATATGTCATCTCCCCCCCACCCCCCCCAGCGAGCCCGCCCCCAGCCAGCCCGAAGTGAAATGATTGGGGGTGGGTGGGAGGGGAGATCTACTTCATTACGAGAGACTTTTAAAACAAAACGGGATTAAAAAAACCTTTAAGACGCGGATGTTATGTTTTAACTGCCATCTCCCTTGTATTTACATATTGTACAAGATGTGTAATCTGAAACCAGAGTTTATTCACATGATCAGCAAAAATAAAATCAAAACCTGAGCGACCTCAATTTGTCAAAATTGTGCAAAAGGATTAGTACACGTTTTTCGGTTGAGTAAATTCGGCACTTGAAAACAAATCTCCGTGCGCTGAAATTGGTAAAAGAAACACAGCTGGAGAATTTTAAACGCTGCCGTAAGGTCAGCTTGAATCGAATATGCTGAACGGCACGAGACTTGTGAGATGGGGAAATGCTTCTTGTTCTTTTAACTCTGAAGGGGAGAGACTGCCCCCTTATGCCCACCCACACGTCCTCTTCCACCCTCCCCCAATGTACTTCCCACTTGCACTGCCCTGCCAAGCACATAATTGGAGCTTTGAATAATTCAGCAGTTACATGTCTCAGACTTGTACCACGTTAAGATTTACATTACGTATTTGTAGAACTGACGCTGTTGGAAGTTCAAGTCCCTCTGCCAAATTGACAAACACAGCCTGCACCCCTGATCTTCACACATTAATATCGGTTCAGCTCCCCGAAAAGCTCCGAGCAGAAGCAAATAAGTGTAGATTCTATTAAAAGATTTCAACTACTTTAAAGAGAAAGTGAACGCAATTCCACCAGGAGGAGTTTACATCATAAAGGGGTGAAAATTTATACCACAGGACCGGCACCTTGATCAGCATCCGCAATATTTTTGCTCCGTGTTGATTTACGAAGATGCATTCCAGAAGGCGTGTTCAATCCAATTCTCTTCCGTATTGATATGCTAATCCATTTGGCAATATACACGAAGCAATTAACCAAGTGCATGACTACTAAAGAAACATTTCATACAGTACATTATCGATCTGACATTTCTGAACAGTGGGATGGGGGAAGAAATATGTTTTTTAGGTTACCCCAAAACCAATTTGACAAACTGACTATATGTTCCAGTCTTACTATAAATACTGGCATCAATTATCACTATTCTTTATGTTTACAAACCTCTATAATCCTAAGGGCAGTACTTAATTTCACAACAAAGCCCCTGTAAGTCTTTTCTCAGTTAGGCTACAGTTGCATATATGCTTTGACAATGAGAAACGGAAAGCAGTCACAAATTTAAAAAATAAAAGCAAAAAAAAAAAAAAAGCCTCTGTCTATTAAAATTCCATTTAAGAATTTGTCAGTTCTTGAGAAACAAACTGCTTCAGTCTTTCGAGGTACTGTCCGTAAAGCTCCACGTCATTGTGGCCAGCTCCCTCTACCCACAGCGGCTCCACTGGTCTTTGGCATTGCTCATACAAGGCCAGCCCGTGTGAGAAGTCGATGACTTCATCTTCAGTCCCGTGGATGACCAACACCGGAGAGGCTATTTTTGAAATCTTGTCGATGCTGTCGAGACAAATGAAAATTCAGATTCATTGCTAGTTGGTGGAGGGGGGGGGGGCAATCGGTTTACTTTACTAGAAAGGTCGGAAAAGCTCACAAAAGTTGCATTTAGCACCACCGATGTTTCAGCCTCTGCACCCACTCGCTTCAGTTATCCCTGGAGACCACCATTAAGGCACAACAAAAAGCGCATTAGTAAAATTGGAATCCGCTCGAATATTTAGCATTTAGTTGCTGCAATGTTATTGCAGGATCATTCTCCACTAGCATAGCGTAACATATGTATATTAAAAATCAGCACGACTCTCTGAAGGATGAAATTAAACGCACACCAATTAAAATCAATTAAATTTAAGAATGTGAAGAAAATGTTACAACTATGAGGTTTATACAATAGTTATGTTTCTGGGACTGTCTTTTCAGATAATATGAAGATGGTCATGTGAGCTGTTGAGATGCGGTTTGTTGGAGATTAAATAGGGCCCATATTGTTTTACTCAGAAGGTGCAAGGTGTTTATGCTTGGAGACAATGGCAGCAGCCTCCGTCCTAACAGTAGATAGCCTGGGAGTCCCCAAAGTCCCGGAGAGTGTCGAGAATGTTTGTTTGCAAACAATTATGCTTTAAGCTGTCCACTTAGTTTATATACGTACAAGGAAGAGTAGGCTATTTGGCCCCTCGAGCCCGTTCCGCCAATTATTTTTATTGTTTTTCCAATTAAGGGGCAATTTAGCGTGGCCAATACACCTACCCTGCACATCTTTGTGTTGTGGGGGCGAAACCCACACAGACACGGGGAGAATGTGCAAACTCCACACGGACAGTGACCCAGAGCCGGGATCGAACCTGGGTCCTCGGCGCCGTGAGGCAGCAGTGCTAACCACTGCGCCACCATGTCGCCTATGCTATGTTTCAATCAAGTGCCAAGGTGCGAGAGAATTGGGCTCTCAAGGAGAGCTAATCAGCAACTCTACCTGGATACAAAGCCCGTGTGGCTTTTGCTGCCATGGAAATGGGCTTTGAAAAGGGAAGGATTTCTAAACTATCCCTGCAAACCCCGAGTCAGATTAATCTGCAGGGTCAGGAGAGGGAGTAAAAGCAGATAGAGCCAAAGGTCTCTTATGGTTTGCCACATCAGAAAGTGGGTGTAAGTTTGTGCTCAGATTGAAAAGATCAAATTAATGGGGAGTTAAAATGAGGCTGAAAGATTTGCCTAGCTTTAGATGGAGGGAGAAGTCTCCGGGAAAATGTGAACTTGATACTGGAGGGGAAAGATTGGACATAAACCCTTAGGAGCTAAGAATCATTTTGGACTGATCAGGGAGAACTGAATGCCAACTTTGTGGACAGTGCAACATACACCTGATTTTCTTTATTGCTTGTGTTAAAAGATCTTTTTTGCAGTTAAAGAATAAATTGTGTACAAAAATTGTGTTTAGCCAATAGAGTTTTTAGTCTGTTGTTACAATAAACATCTTAAAATGTGAAATCGTGTTATGTAATCTGTTCAACTAGGACCAGGTAACGTGAATTTCTTTCTAAAAGTTATCGGCCTCTATGAGGATTGTAACAACATACCAAAAGCACATTTCTTAAATGCCAGCTATTACAGTATTTATACATGGAACAACAGAACACACGTGTACATGCGTATGGACGTCCTCCACAGTATATGCATACTATGCCCAAGGAGGCAGAAAGAAAATGACAGCCTGAAGCAATCTGAAATTTGGCAGAATGGCTTTTAGCAATGACTTCTAAAGGAAAATGTTGAAGAGGCAAGACATAGCAGATCAGTGATGCTCGGTAAAATGGATAACACTCCCAAGGAGGAAGAAAGGATATCTTGGAGTTGCACGGTTTCAAGCCTGTCTTGTAAACTAATCATTACACTTGTTCCCCATCAATTTGCTACACATTTTGCTAGTGTCAACTCTGGCTCAGTCAGTAACACTCTCGCCTTGGAGTGAGAAGGTTGCGGGTTCAAGTCCTACTCCAAGACCTTGGGCACAAAGAAATCTAGGCTGATATGCGGTACTGAACGAGTGCTGCACTATTAAGGGTCCATTCTAAATGACGTCTACGTCGGAGTTGGAGAATATTAATAAATGTAGCACTGCATCACTTGAACTGGATAATTGCAACATAAATCCACAAAACTTTAAGAATAATTTATACTGCACAAATAAAAAGATTTTTAAAAAAGAATAACTTGTCCTGCAAAATTTTAATTTAACCGTACTAACCTATGGACTGATCTCTTCACATCTTTGCTATGGAGTAGTACTACACACCTATATGCTTCACCCGATGCCTGCGTCCATGTAGTTATATTGTGTATTTTATGTTTGCCCTATTATGTGTTTTCTTTTCATGTATGGAACGATCCGTCTGGACTGTACGCAGAACAATACTTTTCACTGTACCTCGGTGCACGTGACAATAAACAAATCCAATCCAATGACTGTGAACATTGGTAGTAAAATCACTTACTTGGGGAACGCATCAAAGCAGTAGGTCTTCTTAGTGTCTGGAAAGGCTACACGCATGCCCGACATTAAGGGAGAATGGAGGACAACTGCAGCACATTCGTATCGAGCAGCCAGGTCCACTGTTGGTACTGTGCCTATACTCTGACCATACAGGATCACGTTCTCTGGACGAATCCCATACCTGTTGAATGGAAAATGAAGCTGCTTTAAAACAGTGTTTTTGCTTTGAAAAGGGTGAAAATACATTACAGATTTCAATCATTTTTCTCATCAGGCAACTATTTCCCCATCCCAAATACATCTAAACTGAACTGGGCGAGCCACATTAATACTGTGGCTACCAGGGCAGGTCAAAGGCTAGGAATCCTACAGCGGGTAACTCACCTCCTGACCACCCAAAGCCTGTCCGCCATCTACAAGGCATGAGTCACGAGTGTAGTGGAATACTCTCCACTTACCTGGATGCGTGCAGCTCTAACGGCACTCGAGAAGCTCAACAGCACCCAGGACAACACAGCCCACTTGATTGCTCCCCCTTCCGCAAACATTCAAACCCTCCACCACCGATGAACAATGACAACCTTGTGTGCCATCTACAAGATGCACTGCAGCAACTCACCAAGGTTCCTTAGACAGCACCTTCCGAACCCACGACCACTACCATCTAGAAGGACAAGAGCAGCAGATAGCTGGGAACCCCACCACCTGGAGGTTCCCCTCCCAAGTCACTCACCACCCCGACTTGGAAAAAGATAAATAAAAATAAATAAACCTTCATTGCCACAAGTAGGCTTACATTAACACTGCAATGAAGTTACTGTGAAAACTCCCTATTAGCCACATTCCGGCGCCTGTTCGGGAGAATTCAGAATTCTCCGCTGGTACGGGAATTGAATCCGCGCTGCTGGCCTTGTTCTGCATCGCAAACCAGCTGTCTAGCCCACTGAGCTGAACCAGCCGCTGTTCCTTTGCTGTCGCTGGGGCAAAATCCTGGAACCCCCTCCCTAGCAGCATAGTGGGTGTACCTACACCTGAAGGACTGCAGTGGTTCAAGGAAACTCACCACCACCTTCTGAAGGGCAACTAGAGATGTGCAATAAATGCTGGGCCTAGCCTGTAATGCTCATCCCGTAAATGAGTTTTAAAAAAAAGCAATCAACATGCATTCCTGAAGCTACATTGAGGATTAGGTAACCATAAATGCTTTTAAATAAACACAAACAACATTAACTTTGTATATATCCATTTTAATACCTATTTCCAGAGTTTAACTCCATACAATTGAAACATAATACAACCGGGGGGGGGGGGGGGCGGGGGGGGGAGAAGGAGAGGTTCATACATTATCATAGAATTTACAGTGCAGGAGGCGGCCATTTGGCCCATCGAGTCTGCACTGGCTCTTGGAAAGAGCACCCTACCCAAGGTCAACACCTCCACCCTATCCCCATAAACCAGTAACCCCACCCAACACTAAGGGCAATTTCGGACATGAAGGGCAATTTATCATGGCCAATCCACCTAACCTGCACATCTTTGGACTGTGGGAGGAAACCGGCGCACCCGGAGGAAACCCACACACACACACGGGGAGGTCCGCACAGACAGTGACCCAAGCCGGAATCGAACCTGGGACCCTGGAGCTGTGAAGCAATTGTGCTATCCACAATGCTATCATGCTGCCCGTGGTGTGGGACTTTTAAATAAGATGTGGTAGCTGGGCAGTAAAAAAGGAACCAATTCAACATCAGAAGCAGGAGGTTACCATTGCCACAATTTCACAGTACCTTCATTGCAGTGTTAATGTAAGCCTACTTGTGACAATAAAGATTATCAAATGTTGTCCCACTTTTTGCATCGCACTATTAAGTCCAGCAGGATCTTAGATGTAAGTTAAAAGCTTTCTGTGTGTTACAATAGATCGTTCCTGCAGCTGCAGCCAAACCTTGCTCCCTCGGAATCCCTGAAGTGGAGCAAAAAGCCATTTATCAGCATGGCCTGGATTCAAATTCAGTTCTCTGCGGAGCGAGGCCATGTAGCAAGTTGTAAGATTAATTTCATCACGGTGAGATCTTAAATAACCATAATCTTCAACCAATAAAAAGCACTTTTGTTATAAGCTCCCCTTCCTTTAAGCAAGGGATTACAGTAAAAGTTCCAAAAATAAGTTAGCGGAGCTGGCCTCATTTTATAGTATAATTGAAAAGAAAATGTAATCTGCAGGGCATCAGATAACGCACAAACTAATCACCATGCTGAAGTGCTTCCAAACATAAGTACTTGGAAATTTATAGAAGTAATTCCAGATATGCATAGCAGTCTCCCCCACAGAGAGGTGCCCCACTTACTGAAGCTCAGAGAACTTATTGGCAGCAGCTGAACTGTAGGGAGCCCCAAGTGAATGTATGAGCAATTCGCAAACTCAAACCAGCTGAAACCTTGCAGCTTACCAGCACAGAGCTTGTCCTGCTAGATCATCCACCCATTAATGTCACCTTGAGCAGTGAGAAGAAATTAATCAAACAGCAACAAATTCCATTAGTGAGTCATGTAGGCTTATCAATAAACACCCTGACTAGTACTACCGAGCTCAGGTATCAGGTTCATCGAGTAGAAGCAACCCAACCTCGTCTCCCGAGGCAGGCAAACACTCTGTAACAATAAGAGGAGGCCACAAGTCAATCATATCAACAGAAGTGGCCACTCAGCCCACCATGTCTATGCTGGCTCTTGTGCTGAAGTCACACCTCCCTGCTTTTTGTCTGTAACCCTGAAGTTCGTCATCTTCAATTTCCTGTCCAGCTCCTTTTAAAAATTATTTAGGGGATCAGGTTCCACCAGGGTTTCAGGAAGTTATCCACATGTCAACTAATCTCGTTGAAAAAGGAGTCTCATTATTCGCTACCTCTGCTTTTTGGGATATGTCTAATTTAGCTTCTGTTCCTATCTCTTTGTCCTCTGATCTCAGTATTGCTCCCTTTTGCGCACCCCGCCCCCCCCCACCCCCCCGGTCAAATTTGTTTAAATCCCCGCCAAAGGTACTAGTTAACCTCGCTGTGAAGATTGATCTCGGCTGTTAGTGTACAACCTGCCCGCCTTGTGCAGGAGCCTCTTCACTTAGAACCAGTTCCAATACCCAGCAATCTGAAATCTCCAACCACACACTGACCTGCACTATCTCCCTTGTCTCTAGTCACGAGCACATGGTGTCGGGAGTAATCCTGAAATTACTAACTTGGGAGGTTATGTCTTTTTAAATCTCTTTCCTAGTTCCTGAAACTCAGCTTTCTTGACCTCAACACGCTTTATACCAAGTCACTGGTTCACACATTGCTTCACCCTCCCTTCATTTTGCACCACTGCTCTCTAAACAATTCAAAAAGCACACTTTGTTATGTTATACGTAAAGGGAATAATTTACCAAGCCCTGAAATATGTGACTGATTATTAGAATCACATAGGAGACAAACAAAACGTTTGCGATATACAATCAACAGCAGGTACCAGCAGAGTGTTTTACAAGCACACAAAAACGTCACGTCATTAAATAAACTGCAATCAAAAGCTTGCAGACGCCACACCCAGATGTACTTAGTCTTACTCACCTTCAGTTTACCGGAGCTTTTTCTTTAAAGAGCGCAAGTTCTCTGCCTTTTCCCTCTCACCTGCCTCTGTTCACACATACTCAGCTTAGTAAGCAGGTCAACCCCTACAATGCGTGAACGTGACTGAGTGATGCAAGGCAAGTATCAAGAGCCCCATGCACCAAAAACAGCAAACTGGCCTAAAATTATACAGCATTGGGTCATACTCTGCTGGGCCAGCTGCAGACAAGTAGTTCACGAGCTTGAAAACTTTCCTAGCTCCTGAAACTCGGCTTCCGAGACCTCAACATGCTTTAAAGCAAGTTACTGGTTCACACCTTCCTGGTCACCCTCAAGAGTCTCCTTCTTGAACCACTGCAGGTGAAAGTGCTCCCACAATGCTATCACAGCGAGTGTACAGCACAGACACAGGCCCTTGGGCCCACTGATCCGTGCTGGCATTGATGCTCCACATGAGTCTTCTCCCATCCCTCTTCATCTCGTCCCATCAGCACAACACTCTATCCCTTTCTCCCTCATCTGTCTATCTAGTTTCCCCTTCAATTTATCACCTTTGACCTTTTAAAAAGCACGGCAGCACAGTGGTTAGCACTGTTGCTTCACAGCGGCAGGGTCCCAGGTTAAATTCCTGACTTGGGTCACTGCCTGTGCGGAGTCTGCACGTCCTCCCGGTGTCTGCATGGGTTGCCTCCGGGTGCTCCGGTTTCCTCCCACAAGTCCCGAAAGACGTGCTTGTTAGGTGAATTGGACATTCTGAATTCTCCCTCAGTGTACCCGAACAGGCGCCGGAGTGTGGCAACTAGGGGATTTCCACAGTAACTTAATTGCAGTGTTAATGCAAGCCTACTTGTGACACTAATAAAGATTATTAAAAGTATGGTAACTTGCATATAATCTGCATCTCCAGCTAAAACTTATTAATTCCTTGAAAGAGCAAATTAATATAGGGACACCAGTTCTAGATATAAAAAGTGAATTTCCAGAATTTGCAGTTTGACCATAACACTGCTAACAGTTTCCAGTTAAGCACATTCTCAAATATTTAAAGAGTTTAATAAAACAATGATATGCAAGATGGCAAACCTGGATATTAAAAAGTGTGGACTAAGAATACAAGCTTCCCCTATAAACCCATTAATGAAATATGAATTTGACTCTTTTATGGAGCTTAGAAATGACTTTGAATTAAGATATATACAGGAATGATCCACCAGTATTGCTCAATAACATGCACAGTGGTATTCCACTGCTTTCTTGTGATCATGCAGTCAGATATATACACGGAAACAACAAGTGCAACTTAAACATGTAATTAGTCAGAATTGTCCAGAACAGCTTAGCCCCAACACAACTGGACAGTGTTTACATTGGAACAAAAGTACAAGATAACAGCAGTCAATTCCCAAAATATACTGGTTAATCTATTCTTCATGGCCAGTCCTTTCATACAATAGATTATGTTTGAAAGCTGAACTCAGTGGCCCTGATAAAGGAAACAGGAGTATGTGGACTGGCTGAACATGTCAAGGCCATTATATACGTTGAATCCACGAAATAGGAAATCTCATTTTTCCGCTGTTGCCTCAGCTGGGGGGGGGGGGGGGGGGTGGGGGGGAGAAAAGAGAGGAAAGAATGGTGACAGCATAACTGATGGACTCCGACCAAAAAACGTTATCTGTAGATAATGCGCATCTTTCAGGGATTTACTTTCCAAATTGTTATGGAAATCTCAATGAAACTGTGGCCTAGATTTTATGGGGTTTTATTTGGACATATAGAATTTGGAGAAGGAGGCCATTCAGCCCATGGAGTCTGCACCGACCCTTGGAAAGAGCCCCCCACACCCCCATCCTATCCCCACAAACCCACCCAATCTTTTTTGACACCAAGGGCAATATTAAGGGCAAATCCACCTAACCTGCACATCTTTGGACTGTGGGAGGAAACCAGAGCACCCAGAGGAAACCTATATAGACAAGGGGAGAACGTGCAGACTCCGCACAGACAGTGACCCAAGCCGGGATTTGAACCTTGGAGCTGTGAAGCAACTGTGCTAACCAATGTGTGACCGTGCCATATTCCTCAGCACCCCCCGATTAAGCTGTCGGGCTACCTGCTTGGTGTGGGCCTTCCCCTAGCATGGGAGAAATAGCGGTGGGGGCAGGATGAGGCGAGTTGCCATTAATTGGCCTCAGTAGGCCAATTAACGAGGACACATTAATGTGAAATGTTATCAGTGTTAATACATTAAATACAGGCAGTAGCTTACAGCACATGAGGCTGTTTGGCCCATCATTCCTGCACGTGTTCTGTCACAGAGCTTTCCAAATAGTCCCACTCTTATGCTCTTTTCCCGATCAACCCTTCAATTTTTATTCTTTTCAAGGTGTTTATCCAATTCAGTTTTGGAAGTTATTGAATTTGCTTCCACTGCCCTTTCAGACAGCACCTCACTGTGTAGGGGAATATTTCCTCACCTCAGCACTGGTTCCTCCAGCAGCTACTTTAATCTACACCCTCTGCTTGCTAGTCCTGCTATTGGAAATAGTTTCTCCTTAGTTACTCAACGCCCCTCATGATTTTGAGCATCTCTCTCAAATCTCCTCTGCTCTCAGGAGAACAGTTCCATCTTCTCCAGTCTGTCCACATCAATGGCTCTCATCCCAGAGGCCAACCTAATAAATCTCTTCTGCTTCCAAGTCCTCCACATTCCTCCTAAAGATGTTTATTTTCCTAAACTATGGCAGTGGCAAGTCAGTATTTAAGATGACAGCTATGGTGCTGTCAGTATCCAAGGATAGGCCAAAGTCGATAAGGCTTAATAGGGACCCATGAGCTTAAATTTACCTTTGGGTTTGTTTAAACCCACAGTTAAAGTGAGTCTTGTTGGAGTAACAGTTTCAGGAAGGAAGACCTCCAAATCATCTAACCTATCTATCCATGGTAAAAGAATACATCTGCATTTGTATAGCACTGTCTATGTCCTCAGGGCACCCCATTATTCTTTGGAGCCAATAAAGTTACCAGTGTTTCCTTAACCCAAGGAGAATCCATCTACCTGCATTTTGGCCTCAATCAAGATTTCTCCACCCGATGTATTGAAGCGGAGGAAAGCATCTGAAGGATCAGGCAGATTTTTGTAATGAACGCAAGTGTTGTAGGGCTCTGGGTCACACGTCTTACAACTTAGAGTAATGAACAGCAGAGGGCAGCAAGGTGCACAGAGAACAAAGGAGAGAATGCACACGACTTGGCGACATATCTTCCCAGTTGCAACTATCTACTGATAAGTAGGAAGACATTAATTGGTGTTGCTCGCCTGAAATCAACTTTACAAAACACCCAATTCATAAAAAATAGTCGATGCATTTTACACTCACAGACCTCAAGCACATAGGAACAGAAAGAGCCCATTGATCCATCAAGCCTGTTCCGCCATTCATTTAAGAAGATCAACTGAACTCCATATACCTGCCGTTGTCCCATATCCCTTAATGCAATTGGTTAAATCTCAGATTTAAAATTAACAGTTGATCTGGTATGAATTGCCATTTGTAGGAGTGTGTTCCAAACTTCTAACACCCTTTACATATAGAAGTGCTTCCTAATTTCAACTCTGCGTCAGAAACCTCTTCTAAATCCTGGTCTGATCCTAGTGTCCTTTTTAACTCCCGTCTTGCTAGTGGCTTCAATGTTGCAAATTTTGGGTTTAAACTATAGACTTTTGAACCCCCCCACCCCGGCAAGTTGCTATTTGAACTGGCCTAGGGGGATTCCCCTCCGTGTAGTGTGCTATGTGGCATAGTCTTGTGATGTCATTTTGATGGACTTGGCATTCGGCCAATTGTCTCTTCTGAAATTCCAGGACATATTCTGCTTTCGGCTGTGATTGGAGGAGCCCTTCGGAATATTCTGGAACACAAGTAGATTCAATATCGGATCTCAGTGCTGCTTAGACATCGAGAGCAGCCAGAAGCAGGTTTAAAACACACTCTCTACCCAGCCAGGTCTGAGAAATTTTAACCTCTGATTAAAAGGCTGCAAAGTATTCTCTCCAGCCAGGCCTGAGCAAGTCTAAACCTCCATGTGAAAGCTGAGAAAAGCCCAGGCTGATGTTTCTATCCTGAGAACCCAAAAAGGTCTTGAAAAACAGGCCCTTTTCTCTTTTTCCTACCACGGCCAGAACCTTGCCCAGAGAAAGGGAAGACAAGTGTTTTAGGGGTGGAGTGGATGGAAAACCTTCTTTTAATCTCCCATGCAGGGAATTGTAAGATTGTCTCAATGAGACAGAGTCAAGCTGGTGGTCAGTGGAGGTGAAGGCGACTCCAGAGGACATCCTACAGCCTGAGAGTTCTACCTGAAGGTAGATCCTAGAAAATCCAAACCAACTGATGGTTTGCAACAGCTCGCATTCGGAGAAGATCACGTACAAAGATGACAATCTCAGCAGCGCAGATACGCACCTCTCATCGAAGTTTAATCCCTCTGATTTTGAACCTTTCCTACCCCCCCACACTGTGTGTTGAACTTGTGTGTGTCTGGGTGGAGGGTGGGATGGGGTTAGGGGAATAATTAGATTAGCAGAGGGTGGTTGTATTTTTGCCATCACATATTTATCTTTTCTCTTGTTATAAACAAACTTTCAATGGTTTACTTACAAATCTGGCACCTGCAAGTCATTGGAGCAGTCAAGGGTCAAAGATCTCGGGAAAATACACAAATGATTGGTTAATTCACTTACGTTGGGACTCCCGAGGCCTGTGGGGCTGGAATTGCCCGCGCACTCGTCCAAGGTAACACGGAAAGATTTGGCTCTAATGTTTACACCATGGTCCTAGTCACAGACACTACAATCAGTGAAAACAGTTCTTCTCACTCGACCCTATCTGTTCCCCTTAATATCTTGAAAATCACCCCATAACCATTACAATTCCAGCGTTTATGCAATCTCCCCTCGGGTTTTGGCTCTTGGGAGCTCGGGTATCATTTTGGTAAATCTATTCTGCATCCCTTCCAAGGCCAACATATTGTCCCCGAGATGTGGTGCTCAGATCGGCTCTTTGTCCAACATCAGCGTAACAGATCTGGAGTGACGCGGAGGTTTTGATCTCAGCTGCCAAAGTGCACCAGCTTCATTTGCTGAAGGTGAACATAGGAATTCAGCAGCTGGAGGATCCCCTATAGACACTGGAATGCAGTCCGAGGTATAGAAACATAGAAACTAGGAGCAGGAGGAGGCCATTTGGTCCTGCTCTGCAAATCAATATGATCATGGCTGATCCACAATCTCAATGCCATACTCCCGCTTTCTCGCCATGCCCCTTGATGCCATTAAAATCTAAAA
This sequence comes from Scyliorhinus torazame, assembly GCF_047496885.1. Lineage (NCBI taxonomy): Eukaryota > Metazoa > Chordata > Chondrichthyes > Carcharhiniformes > Scyliorhinidae > Scyliorhinus > Scyliorhinus torazame. The sequence goes on along the minus strand of NC_092715.1, from coordinate 263,552,494 downwards.
GATTCTCTATCTCTCTCTGGAACACAGTGACTTGGCCTCCACAGCCTTCCTGGTGGGAAATCATCCTCCTTGCATCTACTCTTCCCAGCCCGGTTAGAATTTTATACGTTTCAATCAGATCTCCTCTCATCCTTCTATACTCTAGCTTCACAGCACCAGGGTGCTGGGTTCGATTCCGGCTTGGGTCACTGTCTGTGCGGAGTCTGCACGTTCTCCCAGTGCCTGCGTGGGTTTCCTCTGCGTGCTCCGGTTTCCTCCCACAATTCCTGAAAGACGTGCTGGTTAGGTGAATTGGACATTCTGAATTCTCCCTCGGTGTACCCGAACAGGCGCCGGATCACAGTAACGTCATTGCAGTGTTAATGTAAGCCTACTTGTGACACTAATAAAGATTATTATATAGGCCCAGTCGAACCAATCTCTCCCCCATAGGAGAGTCCCGCCAACCTGGTCTCAGCCGGGAACTTGCGCTGCAATCCCTCTATGGCAAGTATATCCTTTTTTAGGCAGGAGACCAAAATGTACACTATACTCCCGGTGTGGTCTCACAATGGCCCTGTTTAACTGCAGTGAGACATTTTTACTTCTGAACTCAAATTCATAATCAACAATCTGGCCACATCTCAACCAATCTTACAGGTTACTATATGGGCCTTCTCCACTGCTGCGCTCGGAAGATCATTGATAAACCGGCCAGAACTTTGAAACAATCCACGAGTGCAGCAAGAGGTAGACGGAGCAGAGTTGGCTCATTGCCCTGGACAACACCCACAACAACAAGAATTACTGTCAAAATGATAAAAGGCTCAACAGATCAGACAACGTACTGCCCTGAAACAGTAATGTGCACTCCATCCAGATCGTGTGGGCTTTTCACTGATTTACGGTCCAATTAACTGGGAATATGGCGCTGAGGACCTAGGTTCGAATCCCGGTCCTGGGTCACTGTCCGTGTGGAGTTTGCACATTCTCCCAGTGTCTGCGTGGGTTTCACCCCCACGACCCAAAGATGTGTAGGATAGGTGGATTGGCCACGCTAAATTGCCCCTTAATTGGAAAAAATTGGGTACTCAGAATTTTTAAAAAATATGTATTTTAAGAGACTAAAGTTGACAGAAATAGCTGTAAGCTCATTATTGAAACAGTATTATAAAAATTGAATTGAAAAGGGAAGGACATTTTGATGAACTATAAAGATATTCCGTCAGCTTACATGCAGATAACTGACCAGCTTCAGCAGGGTAGGTAATTTTGCAGGATAAACATATTCTGCATACAATCTACCTTTCCCTTCACTTTGTGAATTGTGGGGCAGGGGAGGTCAGTAGGAGAGTGTTCCACGTTCCACGATAAATTGCAGCAGCTTAATCCGCATGTGAAAACTCATTCCACAAAAACAAACGATTAGCCACACCAACCAAAGCAGTAGAGCGAGCCAATGGTTAGTACAATTATTTAAAAATGTGTGGCACTGGATCACTTCTTTGGCTACCGATCTTTGGAGATGAACAGGCGCACCTGAGAATGAGATTATCAAGTTTGCTTTAGGAAGAGAGAAACAAAGTCAATAAACATAAACTGAGAAACTTGTATGGCAGTACACGCAGCCTGACAGTGCAGGAGGCATGATCAAAAATCAATCTCTTAAGGAAGAGGATCAGACTAAAGGTTTTTAGGTGCTGGAAGCCTCGAGTGAAGAAGTTGGTCTCTGCACAAATACATGCATCAAAAGGTATACCAAAGGGTTTTGACTCGGGTTACAAGAAGGTGTTACCCATCCAACTCCAAACCTCGATTAGAAAACAGCCCCATCTTTGCTTAATTAACGACAGGCAGCATGGAATTTGAGTATGGTGCACAGAATCAAACTCTTATCAAAAATAGTTTTATCGATCTCATGGAATATATGAAAAGGGAAAGCATGAAGTCAAAGAAAGCAGCAGCATCAGTGGCTAAGAATCAAGGACTCAGTAGAGAAGGGGAATATAATCTGTGGCTCTCTATTCCACATGAAGATTGAACCACCTATATCCAAACATTAACAGAAACTTTAATGGACAATACCCACTCATTTACATTGATCAGCATCTCTTATTTATTTGTTTTTAAATTTTAGCATACCCAATTAATTTTTTTTCCCAATTAAGGGGTAATTTAGCATGGCCAATCCACCTAGCCTGCACATCTTTGGGTTGAGGGGGCAAAACCCACGCAAACACGGAGAGAATGTGCAAACTCCACACGGACAGTGACCCAGAGCCGGGATCGAACCTAGGACCTCGGCACCGTGAGGCAACAGTGCTAACCACTGTACCGCCGTGCTACCCTGATCAGCATCTCACAACTCCCTCTTGCGCTGCATAACTCTCCAGTTCCACCAACATGAAACTTGCGGAACACTGGTTAACACTGCTTCCTCACAGCGCCAGGGGCCTGGGTTCGATTCTGACCTCGGGTGACTCTGTGTGTGTGTGTGTGTGTGTGTGTGTGTGTGTGTGTGTGTGTGTGTGTGTGTGTGTGTGTGTGTGTGTGTGTATGTATGTGTGGAGATTGCACTTTCTCCCCGTGACTGCGTGGGTTTCCTCCAGGTGCCCCGGTTTCCTCCCAGTCCAAAGATGTGCAGGTTAGGTAGGGTTACAAGGATAGGGCGAGGCAATGGGCCTACGTGGGGTGCTCTTTCGGGGGGTCGGTGCAGACTCAAATGGACCGAATGGCCTCCTTCTGCACTGTATGGATTTTTTTTTTTTTATAAGTGTAAATTTAGAATACCCAATTCTCTTCTTCCAATTAAGGGGCAATTTAGCGTGGCCAGTCCACCTACCCTACACATCTTTTGGTTTGTTGGGGTGAAGATACGGGGAGAATGTGCAAGCTCCACACGGACAGGGACCCGGGCCGGGATCGAACCCGGGTCCTCGGCACCATGCTGCCCACACTGTAGGGATTCTATGGATAATTTTGGAATAAGACTGCAATGCAACTCCACACAGCCTCATTACCCTTGACTGACTCCTAAGTAATGCTGCATTTGCACTGCTCTGGTGTCAGAACAAAAGTGAAGTTCATAGAATTTACAGTGCAGAAGGAGGCCATTCGGCCCATCGAGTCTGCACCTGCTCTTGGAAAGACCCTACCCCAAGGTCAACACCTCCACCCTATCCCCATAACCCAGTAACACCACCCAACACTAAGGGCAATTATCATGGCCAATCCACCTAACCACTGATGTTTCGACCAACGTTATAGTGCAGTGCCAATGCAGCCTTCGGACACCAGAAGGGTTACACGTTAAATGTTGCGGCAGTGAAGTTACGTAGCAAATTTTATCCGAACAATTTTGAACAAAAGTTAGCTCTGTCTTGTTCTTTTTTTTTAAAAAAGGGTCTGTTCCAAACAGATCACAGATGTGGTGCTCACTGAAGTGTCGCTGATACAAAGAAAGCTTCCCAAACCTACTCTGCAATCAGACTCCAGTTTCCCCGAGCTGCATTATACTGCTTCCCTTGGGAAATTCCAGCAGTATTATCTGCCGCTGAGCTTTAAATAAATGCTCTGCCCGAGTTGGTGGAATAAATGTTTTTTGCCCCACTTGCTAAAAATCACATTTATACTGTGGCTGAAGGATTGATAACCAGAGGACGGAGGTTTAAGGCAAAGGAAAAAGCTTTTGTAGTGAGTTGCTATGATTGGGAATACAAATGGGAGTTGGAAGCAGATTCAACTCCACTTGTCGAAAGAAAATTGGATAAATACTTGAATAGGAAAAGAGTGTGGGGGGGTGGGGCAAACGGCCGAATGCTTCCTTCTATACGGGTTGGTTCTATGATTCCACATCACCATGGTGTGTACAGTTCTTAGTGTCTCACTCAAAGTAGTGTGAACCATTGCAAAGCAATTCACACAAGGGCTCAATGGAATTAACGTAAAGGGAATGGTTAGGAGACTTTAGAAAGTTAATCCAGCATTTGACACGTGCGCAAATTTACCTGGAACGCTATATACCGCCTACAGGTGTGTTTCTCCCCCATCCCCTGTGCTCTCATCCTTGTTGGATTAAAAAAAAAAAACTGCTGTGACAAATATTTGTCTATACAAACAGCGGTAAAGTCAACGGGGATAGAATTCCTTCTCTTAAAGAGACACAACTTTAATTTCCCGACCTCAGATTTTGTGCATATGCAGTGGTGATCAAACCACTGATTACTTTGCAATGCTCCCTCACAGCAGCTACTCCAAGACTTAAAAAGAGAAAACGCTGGAAATACTTAGAAGGTCAGGGCAGCACCTGGGGAAAGAAAAAGACAGATCAAACGTGGCAACGTCAACTCGATTTTCCTCTCCACAGACACTGCCTAACCTGCTGAGTATATCCGACATTCTCTGCTTTTCAGCACCCACAGTATTTTGTTTTGATGTACGAGCAGTTCCAGGCAGTATGTCATGTCTGAAATGTTCAGCACTGAGTTTGGTGTGCGCGCAAAAGAAAAAGACCACTACATAAATCAGGGGAGACAGGGTTGCGCAGTGGTTAGCACTGCTGCCTTCACGCCGCCAAGGACCCGGGTCCGATCCCAGCCCGGGTCACTGTCCGTGTGGAGTTTGCACATTCTCTGTGTTTGTGTGGGCCTCACTCCCAAAACCGTGCAGCGTAAGTGCATTGGCCACACTAAATTACCCCTTAATTGGCAAAAAAAATTGGGTACTTTAATTTGTAGAAAAAAATAAAACTACATTAATCAAACATCTACAGAAAATAGAACAATCAAAAAAAATTTCAGTGCCCATCCATATCTGACTAAAAACAATCGGCATTTACATAGTGCCTTCAGCATAGCTAAAAGGCTCCAAGGAGCATTATCAAAAAACAAGCAACCCCATGCAGCGACCTCACCCAGCCAGTCACTGTGCTGTTTCTAGGAGTATACAAAGAACAAAGAAAATTACAGCACAGGAACAGGCCCTTCGGCCCTCCAAGTCTGCACCGACCATGTTGTCCGTCTGAACTAAAACCCCCTACCCTTCCGGGGACCACATCTCTCTATCTCATCTTATACATGTATATGTCAGGACGCCCCTTAAAAGTCACTATCGTATCTGCTTTCACGACCTCCCCCGGCAGCGAGTTCCAGGCACCCACCACCCTCCGTGTAAAAATGTTGCCTCATACATCTCCTTTAAACCTGGCCCCTCGCACCTTCAACCAATGCACCCTAGTAATTGACTCTTCCACCTTGGGAGAAGTCTCTAATTAAGAATCTAAGACGTTCAAATAGTTGAATAGTAAAAACAGCCTAGAACATCCAGAAAAACTCATAACAAACTGGATTCAAATTTCACAAAATTGGACAATGAACATTGAAAAATGTAACTTCACCGTTGGCAACTTTGGTGGCAATGTTAATAAAGCTCTTCTTTCATACAGCAACTGGGTTATCTGATGGCAGGGTGGCGCAGTGGTTAGCAATGCTGCCTCACGGCGCAAAGGGCCCGGGTTCGATCCTGGCCCTAGGTTGGTGTGGAGTCTGTACATTCTCCCCATGTCTGCGTGCGTCTCACCGCCACAACTCAAAAGGTGTGGTTAGGCGGATTGGCCACGCTAAATTGCCTCTTAAGTGGAAAAAAAAAAGGAACTGGCTACTCAAAATTTAAAAAAAAGGAACGGGTTAATCCCATGTATTTTATATCACTTTGGCAATTATAGAATCTGTATTCCCCTGCAACACCACAAATAGGAGAACAAGCAAAAATGTTCCTCAGTGATTATTTCGAAGAACAAAGGAGTTGGAACAGGATACTAAACTAAGACATCGAGCTGGACTGGGGAGGGGGATGCAAGGTGGGTTACTGTGGATTTGCAATATTGTTTAGCGTTAACAGGAATTAGCAATCTTGCTTTGATCTTTAGCCCAACAGAGCAATGATCACAATGACTAACGAGTACCAGTCAATAAGCAATACTTTGGTGTCAGATATCAGCTCTTGAGCGGTTTTTTTTCCCCAAAAGGACACAAGTTAAAACAGGATATGCAATACACAGCTGCTTTTTTCTCCCACAATAAGAACAGAGTAGGCCATTCAGCCCCTCAACACTGTTCCACCCACCCATTGTGGATTCATATCTTAACTCCATCTATCCACCTTAGTTCTGTAATCCTCAACACCCTGACCCAAGGAAAATCCATCAATCTGTTTTGAGCTGTCCAATTGACTCCCAGCTTTCCACTCCCTTGTGTGAAGCAGCTGTTCCTAACTTACCGCTAAACTGCCTAGCTCTAATTTTAGCATTATGCCCATGTGTTCTGAAATCCCCGTAACAAAGCAAACAGCTTATTTCTGCCTATCCGATCAAACTGTTTCACCACCTTAAAACCCTCAATCTGATCGCCCTTTAATTTGCTCCTGTCGAAGGAACACAAGCTTAATGATGGTGCTAATTTTTTCTTGGTTATGGGGATGGGTTATTGTGCACAGGGCAGCACGGTAGCACAGTGGTTAGCTTCACAGCGCCAGGGTCCCAGGTTCGATTCCCCGCTGGGTCACGGTCTGTGCGGAGTCTGCACGTTCTCCCAGTGTCTGTGTGGGTTTCCTCCGTGTGCTCCGGTTTCCTCGCACAAGTCCCGAAAGACGTGCTGTTAGGTAATTTAGACATTCTGAATTCTCCCTCAGTGTATCCGAACAGGCGCCAGAATGTGGTGACTAGGGGCTTTTCACTTCATTGCAGTGTTAATGTAAGCCTACTTGTGACAATAAAGGTTATTGTATTAGCCCTAACATTGAAGTCAGTGGTTAAGGAATATAGCACTCGTTGTTCACCTCGCTGACAACTGCCCAGTGTGCTCCTGAGGTGTTTTTTTTAAGCAAAGACATCGGACATCTGATGTGGCGGTGAGCAGGAAGAATCCTCACCAACACATACACTAAACCAAACCAAGAAGCATAAATTAGATTTAACTCAAGTATAGAAACAAAGCAGAGACCGAGAAAGTCAGACAGGATGAGGAGGAGTAAAAGGTAAAACAAATAAAATCACAACATTAACTGGCTTCTGGGGCAGCACGGTGGCGCAGTGGTTAGCATTGCTGCCTCACGGCGCTGAGGTCCCAAGTTCGATCCCGGCTCTGGGTCACTGAACGTGTGGAGTTTGCACATTCTCCCCGTATTTGTGTGGGTTTCGCCCCCAAAGATGGGCAGGCTAGGTGGATTGGCCACGCTAAATTGCCCCTTAATCGGAAAAATAAATGAATTGAGTACGTAAAATTTATTTTTAAAAAATTAAATTGCTTCTGAAGGAATGATGCGCCACACTTGGTAAAATCAAACTTTCCAGACCAAAGAGGTTCTTTGGCAGCATTGATCACTTATCCAAGCTGCTAAATATTGACACTCCTGAATGCACCCACCTTGACTTTTACTGGCACCTTCAGTAAATGGTAATAAATGGGTAAGTAACATCACATCTGATGCATTATGTTAAATGTGCTAACCCTGTTCTGTTATAGTGCGGCCTGTGAAGGAGCTGATAACCCTGAGACGTCCTAGTTTAAATGCACATATGCAGACTCCAGAAATTGCAGCTTAAATTTACTCCATAATAACAGCAAGCTAAAATCTGGGCCATGTTTGTCTGAGCTTGTGACATACCCTGTCACACCACTTCTCATGAGGATGTGGAAAGTACCGAGTGAGAAAATAATTGGAAACTGGGTCATCAAATGAAAAGCTTAAACTATATTCTGAACCTAATCCATTCTGCAGAGACTCATTTCTCAATTTAAATGAGTAAATATGACATTGAAAAAATATTAGAAGAAAAGGTTGTACCAATAAACAAATACAGTATTGTACAGGATACAAGCACCACAGTATTCCCAGATTTTGGAGCATTCCGTGGGGAGCTGAATGGGGAGGGAGAAAGCCAAGTTAAATATTTGGTGAATATTTTCCTCGGGCAGCCAACATGTTTGCGTTACTTCATGAAAAGGAGAGAATGAGGTATCCCTCGTCCATAAAGCTGGGCGAAGGCTCGTTACAGAAAAGGAATTACTCCTCACTCCAGATGTTTCACAGCCTACCAGCAGCATCTTGTGTTGTAAGCACTAAATTCTAAAAAACCTTCAAAACAAAAAAGTGGGCTATAGAAGGAACAATGGAACAGGCGGATGTCATACATCCCCTTGAGGCTGCTCCACCATTCAGAGCTACAGATTAGTTAGAATTTAAACTTGCAGCCATCTCTTTTCCTTCTGCAACCCGTAATATTTTTGCCTAATTAAAAGCAATCAGTTTCAGTTTTGAAATATTCAAAATGAGCCAGCTCTTAACAACTTCATAGGATAAGAGAGTCCCACATCTCCGTTATCCGGTGTAGAAGAAATTATTTCTGATGAACCACGCCGGCGGGAACTCGGCTGGTCGACCGCAGAGAATCGACGCGGGAGCCTCGTTCAACGGCCCCCGGCCGTGCACGTGCGACTGGAGCCGATTCGCTGGTCAACGGAGGTTCACATCCCGGCATCGGACCCTATCGCGGCTCTAACGCCCCATTCCCCATCCCCTTGCCGAGCGCAGTTTCGGCTCGGAGAATCCCGGCCAATACTTTGTGTCTTTCGAATTAGCTGGAGGGAATTTCTGGCTCATCCAGTACTGGATGCCAAACAATCCAGAGACGGTGGAGGGGTGGTGACCAGGTGGAGCTGGGTAGTGTCAGCATACATTTGGAAACTGATAGCGTGTTTTCAGATGATGTTTGCACCTAAAAGGTGTTGTGCTGTTCTGCCTTACAGAACACCTTATGGGGAACACCTCAGTAGAAGCAGATGTCTGGTCATGAAACTCTTCAAAATAATCTCCTTTGGTCTGGATTAAGAATGGGAGGAAGGCATCAGGTGGAGCAGCACTAGTTGCTGCGAGAGGGGGGGAAACGGGAAGGCAAAGAGTCATCTCTGCCCCCCCCCCCCAAATTAACCCTTCGTTTGATGCTTTAGCTTTTGAACCAATTGGATTTAAGACACGCTGCCTAGTTATTTATGATACCAGAAAGTAACAAAGTGAACAATTTACAGTGACGTTTATGCACAAAACGTACTGCTAATAAAGTAAAGCAGCATTCCAGCAAGTTGCATCAGTAAACTGCTACAACTGAAATGTGTCTGAATGGGAAATGTATATACGGCATTAGTGCATTAGGAATACCTTGATAAGTAAACTAATTTCCACTCTGCTGTAACCTCAATAGAATTGATTTGCTACCTTGCTTTAAAAAAAAAAAATTAGAATACCCAATCTTTTTTTTCCAATTAAGGGGCAATTTAGCGTGGTCAATCCACCCACCCTGCACATCTTTGGGTTGTGGGGGGGAGACCCACGCAGACACGGGGAGTGTGTGCAAACTCCACACAGACAGTGGCCCAGGGCCGGGATCGAACGCGGGTTCTTGGCGTCGTGAGGCAGCAGTGCTAACCATTGTGCCACCCAATTTACTACCTTGTTTGGGGAAATGAAGCAAATGTGGGCATTAAGGAGGCAATGGTAGAATTATCGCTAATTAAGGCATTTAATTAATTATCGTAAATTAAGGTCCTCTGAACCACACTACTGAACACCCCCAAAGAGCTAATACTGGAATGCTATGAGAACTAGTAAAATTGCATAAGAGAAGCAGAGGCAGCAGTACAAAGGACAGTGACATCTAAGGCACAGTGTTTTAAATTAAGTATGGAGCCAGTTGTTTAAACCGATCAGAATTTAAAGCTTAATAGGCCATTTAACGGATCATGATGTCAGCATACACAATCGTGAAATATATGACAGGTACTTCTTGGAACTGAAAACGAACTTTGCTTTTGCATTGCATCTTTTATGAACTCAAAGATATCCAAAAGTGCCTTTGAGCCAATGAAGTATTCTCGAAGTGCAATCACTGTTGTAACATAGGAAAGACACGGAATCTTTGCAAACATCTATTGCCCATAAACAGGATGAGACACCTGCACCGGTAGTCTGTTTTAGTGATATTAATTGAAGGATTAATGTTGGACCGTTGAGTCCCTGCTCAAGCACCGCCTCAATTTTAAAATTTACCTCATGTTCAAATTCCTCCAGAATCTTGTCACCCCCATTTTGGTAATCTCCTCCAGCTCTACAAAACTCCAGGATCTCTGCCCTCTTGAGCATTTACGATTTCCACCGTTTCCACCATTTGTGGCCATGCCTTCAGCTGCCAAACTCCCAAAACTCTGGCATTCCCTCCCTCGACCTCACAGCCTCTTCTACTTGAGTTCTTTGTCACCTGTTCAAATCTCTCCTTATTTGGCTCAAGTGTGAAATTTTTGAGAACACTGCTTGTGAAGTGTCTTGGGGCATTAAAGGTGCTATATAAATGCAACTTGTTGCTGCTTGTTGTTTCTCCTCTTCAGAATAAGGCAATGGGATGGGTCTTTTAACCCGAGAGTGCAGACTAGATTTTCATCAGAAAGGCATCATCTCCAACAGTGTTGCATTCCCTCCGTGCTGCAGGGAAGTGCTGCCCGATGTTAGGGAAAGTTTGAGAATTCAGCGTGAAACTAAGATGCTAATTTATGAAACTTATCTATCTGAATGATATTTTGGAAAAGGCTCCACGAGCCAATTTTCCTTTAACTACCCTGGGCACCATACCAATTACAGAAGATCACAGCTAATCGACCTCAAAAGCAAAGTTTGTACCTGGAAATGTCGCGGTTCCTTGACCGACTTACACATTGGGCAGTGCATTTCAACACTAATATCCATGCTGGAGGAAAAGGGGGAGGGTGCCCGGCCTTTTTAAAAAGAAAATGGAATTGCATGACTTGTGAATCCACATGTCTCACTCAGTCCTCATCGAACATGACCAAACGCACAATAGGTCATTTCTGACCAATTCTGATATGCATCAGAATGATCTAGGAATTCCTTTTCAAAAAAAAAAATCATCAGCTTTACAAGTGATTCAAACTTTGTCCACGGCTAGGTTTTAACTTTCGGAAGGAATTGTCGTCAAATTGTGATAAATTAATTCCCTGTCTAAAATGGGATTTGAATATTAGATTTGGACTCTAACAGTGTTGACAAATACATAGGTCAATATTGCGATGCTTCAAGTACAAATCGAGCAGATTGCCTTCTTAATCAAGTCCCAATTTTCATGTGAAGGCACGGGGAACGTTAAGGATTAGTGTGGGCAAAATGGTGACCTCAGAAAAGCAAACATCTGTTCCAGATGTCAGCTTGTAATATGAAATTCTTTATGAATGCAGCCATTGTACGCCCTGGCATTGTTTGTGCCAAGGTTTCTGAGCTGATCAATGATACTACAAACCTTAAACAGAATTTAACATTAAGAAGTTTGCTTTCCCTTCCCCCAATATTTGAAAGCAGAGAGAGAGAGATTTTCAGAAAACATCAGTGTTCTCGACACAGCACCCAGGAATAAGTCTCGATGTGGCTAGGCAATGCATCAGTAAAAGAGTTGAAAACTGATTTTGGACAAGCTCTCACTTCCACGCTCCATTGTGCAAGCTGAAGAAAAGAACACAGGGGGACAACAAAATGTAGCAGGTCTTTCCATAGGCTCCTCAAATAGAGGGAGGTATTGCAAAGAGCTCTCCAAGGCAGCAGGCAAAATACAAGATGCTGAGCAGAGGGTGGAGGGCCTGGGAGTGGGTACAGAGAAAATGCGAGTTGGGCGAATTGAAAGCAAGGTACTAAAGGACACACTGGCTAAAGGAGCACGTGCCTATGGCAGAGAGGAGAGAGATCCGACAGCATGGTGCGCCTAGCATTGGGAGAGTACGTTGGCTAGAGATTATTTGATTTATTATTGTCACATGTATTAGTATAGTGAAAAGTATTGTTTCTTGCATGCTGCACAAACAATGCATCCCGTACATAGGGAAGGAAGGAGAGACTGCAGAATATAATGTTACAGTTATAGCAAGGTGTAGAGAAAAGATCAACTTAATACGAGGTAGGTCCATTCAAAAGTCTGATGGCAGCAGGGAAGAAGCTGTTCTTGAGTCGGTTGGTACGTGACCTCAAACTTTAGTAATCTTTTTCCTGACGGAAGAAGGTGGAAGAGAATATGTCCGGGGTGCGTGGGGTCCTTAATTATGTTGGCTGCCTTTCCGAGGCAGCGGGAATTGTAGACAGAGTCGATGGATGGGAGGTTGGTTTGCGTGATGGATTGGGCTACATTCACGACCTTTTGAAGTTTCCTGCGGTCTTGGGCAGGGCAGGCTCCATACCAAGCTGTGATACAACCAGAAAGATTGCTTTCTATGGTGCATCTGTAGAAGTTGGTGAGGGTCGTAGCTGACATGCCAAATTCCCTTAGTCTTCTGAGAAAGTAGTCATTGGTGGGCTTTCTTAACTATAGTGTCGGCATGGGGGGGGGGGGGACCAGGACAAGCTGTTGGTAATCTAGACACCTAAAAACTTGAAGCTCTCGACCCTTTCTACTTTGTTCCCATTGATGTAGACAGGGGCATGTTGTAGCCACCTAAAATGGCTGATTCCCTATTAATTTGGCCAAAACCCGATTTAAAATGGCTAACCGAAAAGGCTGATGGGAAAAGCAGCCAACAGGACACAAACGGACAGCTGCAGACAGAATAGCGTATTCGGCTCTGGGGAAGTCGGCCCAGATCGATACTCAAGACTATTAGCAGCACATCAACCCAGATATCTGCAGTTTAATCGGCTATCCCCGGGAACAATTGCAACATATTAGCAATTGAATGCCGGGCCAGACCTCTCGGCGCCAGCAGTGGCCGAAACAAAGACAGGTGAACGACCACCCCCCAATCGAGGAATCGCCCCGTTATTGGACATATCGAACCCAGTGATCGGGAACAAGTCCAATCACTTGGGACTCAGGGTCAAGGGCCGCCCCGAGAGGCGGGAAGCCCCTGGGCCCTATAAAGTGAGGGGCCAAGTTCAGATCTCTTCCTCTCTCCCTTCTTCACCTGCTCGCAGCCTTCGCAAGAACCTTCAGCAAAGAACCGCAAGTTTGACTCCAGCGATCGCTACCCGATAAAGACTCCTAGCCATTGACCCGTATCAGCCTTTTGAATCCCGCGGGCCAGATCCAATTCGATAAGCCAATCGTTTCCCTGACCTGGTGGGCCCTTCCTAAAGTTAAGTATTGGCCAGTAGTGGTAGGTTTCGATATAGATAGTAGGATTATTGTGTAAGCATTAATTGTTGTATATAATAAATGACCGTTGATTTCAATCTTAACAAGCGGTGTGCTGACTTATTAATCATAACTCGAGCTTGAACCATGTGGCGGTATCAGAAAGATACCTGGCGACTCGTGAGCAAAGGTGACATAATCAGAGGTAATAAAACTAAGGCTAAAAAGAGCAACAATGTTCTCCACTACGCTTCCTGAAGTCGATGACAATCTCCTTCGTTTTGTTGACATTGAGGGAGAGATTATTGTCGTCGCACCAGTTCACCAGATTCTCTATCTCATTCCTGTACTCTGCCTCGTCATTGTTTGAAATCCGACCCACTGTCGTGGTGTCATCAGCAAATTTGAAAATCGAGTTGATGGGGAATTTTGCCACACAGGCATGGGTGTATAAGGAGTATAGTAGGGGGCTGAGGACACAGCCTTGTGGGGCGCCGGTGTTGAGGATGATCGTGGAGGAGGTGTTGTTGCCTATCTTTACTGATTGTGGCCTGTGGGTTAGAAAGTTCAGGATCCAGTCGTAGAGGGAGGGGATTATTGCAGTTGACAAGTCTATGCGGAAACTTGGAAGAGGATGTCAGGGATCTTTAAGTCTATTTACTGGGGTGAGGAGAGTCAGAGGTTGGAGAGGACAAGGACAATAGGAGTGTGGGTGTGAATGCGAGTCTTGGTTTGTGGGGTCAGAAAAGAGGAGCTTAAACGCCACAGCAAGTAAAAAGGCACATTGGAAAACGCCACTAAGTCCGAACTATGTTTTACTGCCTATATGCCAAATACAACCCCACCCACTCTGATGATTCGCCATCACTCTTGAAGCCAACAATCTGGCGTTAAAATGATGCAACTAGTAGACTTTTGAGTAATTTGTTCTTTGATCACAGGTTTAATTCTGCCAGTACCTGCACTATGCCATGTTACTCAGATATTCTGTAACGATTGTAGGGAAGGGTATGCACAGTCATCTAATCGTCGGGAAGATGGGTGGCGATGCAGGTGGCTATCCAGCTTAATTTTATTGTGTCTACTTCATGCCGCATTACATGTCAGAATAGGCTTGAGCTTGCTGTAGAGTCGTCGTCTTCAATTCAAGCTGGTTCACTTTACAAGTCTAGATTTACACGATGGAATCCCAAGTGTGTGTAAAGCAGAAGAACATGCATCTTTGTGATGTTAGTTATGGATTTGTAGCGATATTCATTAGTGTTTTGCACAAGTTGGGGACAGTGTGGCAGAAGTCAGATATTGGATCGTTCTCATATTAGAATGTCTTGAAATTAGGTTGCGACAGTTAATCAACAAAATGATGAAGCAATCCCAAAACAAATCCACAAAGTCAGGAGATCTGAAGTCAGACAGTCATTGACCAAGTCATTATAATTCCCTTCTAAATGCAATTGTAAAGATGACATAAATCTGTTAAACTCAGGATTCCACTAGATTATACGATTAGAGTTTGTCCGTACCGTCTCCTTCCAAGAACACAATACTTGCCTTGCCATGAGTCTGCGGATATGGGAGCAGCAGCAAACACTCAACAAAAGGTGAGTTTATGTTCAATTGTTGGTCAGATGTTCAAAAAGGTGGTTCATATCTCTTGGTCCTATTACTCAACAGAAAATAATTGTGTCGTGAAAGTTTCAATTGACCCTCTGCATCCAGAGTTCCAGATTTCCATTACCCTTCATGTGGAAATGTGCTTCCTGACATGACTCCTAAATAGCCCCCTCTGATTTTAAGATTATGCCCCTTGTTCAGTATTGCCCCAAAGGAAATAGTTTCTCTGTATCAAGTTATTTAATCCCGTTATCATTTTAAATATCTTGATTAGATCACCCCTTACCGTTCTAAACTCAAGGGAATAAAAGCTACAATTAGGCAATATCACAGAATCATTACGCAGGAGACCATTCAGCCCATCGTGTCTGCACCAGCCCTCCAAATGAACATCATGACTTTGTGCCTTTCCCCTGCCTTTTCCCCCCCCGTATCTCGAAAATAACCAACGCCCTTTTGAACGTCTCAATTGAATCTGCCTCCATTACATTTCCAGGCAGCGCGTTCCAGACCCCAACCACTCGCTGTGTGATAAAGTTCTCTTTCCCATCATTATTTGCTTCTTTTGCAAATCACTTTAAATCTGTGTCAAAGAACAAAGAAAGAACAAAGAAAAATGTCAGCACAGGAACAGGCCCTTCAAGCCTGCGCCGATCCAGATCCTCTATCTAAAACTGTCGCCTATTTTCTAAGTATCTGTATCCCTCTGCTCCCTGCCCATTCATGTATCTGTCTAGATACATCTTAAATGACGCTATCGTGCCCGGCTCTACCACCTCCGCCGGCAATGCGTTCCAGGCACCCACCACCCTCTGCATAAAGAACTTCCCATGCATATCACCCGTAAACGTTTCCCCTCTTGCCTTGAACTCGTGACCTCTAGTAATTGAGTCTCCCACTCTGGGGAAAAAGCTTCTTGCTATCCACCCTGTCTATACCTCTCATGATTTTGTAAACCTCAATGAGGTCCCCACTCAACCTCCGTCTTTCTAATGAAAATAATCCAATCTACTCTCGTTCTCGATCCTTTTATGAGCGAGAAGGGTTTCTCCCCGTCTACTCTGCCCAGCTCCCTAATGATTTTTAAAATTTCCATCAAATCTCCTCCTAATTCCTCCAAGACCAGTCCCAACCTCTCCAGTCTATCCTCACAATTGAAGTTCCTCATCCTTGGAACCATTCTTGCAAACCTCTTCTGCACTCTCTCCAATGCATTTACATTGTTCCTATAGTGTGGCACCCAGAACTGTACACAATACTCCAGCCGAGGTCGAACTAGTGTCTTGTATAAGTTCAGCATAACCTCCTAGCTCTTGGTCTCTATGCCCCTATTAATAAAGTCCAGAATACAATATACTTTATTAACTGCTTTCTCCACCTGTCCTGCTGGCTTCAGTGATCTATGCACACACCCTGGTGTACGCTCCTGCACCCTGGTAATTTAATTTAAGCCCTGGTATCATTCCGGGGAACCGCACTGTCCCTGCTTCAAGGAGAACAGCATATAACCGTCCAGGTGTTGTGCACAAAATTGATCACCGTCGTCCAGATGGAAAACAAACAATACTTTGTGCAACTGAAGCATCACTTTCTCACTTGAATGCAAGCCCACTTGAGAAAATGGCCAATACCTCATCAGCCTTTTGATTCCTTTGTGTACCTGTGCAATTTGTCAATGTGTATACTGTACCTAGACACCCAAGGCTCAATTGATCTGTTGGTTTATCATTGAGAAAATATTCTCCAATCCAAAGTAGACCACGTCACTCTTACCTACATTAAACTTCATCTATTCACATTGTCTATGCTCCTTGAACACCGAATTCCTGCAGTGCAAAAGGAGGCCATTCAGCCCATTGAGTGTGTAACAACCCTCTGAAAGACACTCCACCCAATCCCAATAACCCCCTAATCTAACCTACATTCCTGGATACTTGGGAGGGATTTTATTATGGCCAATCCACCTTAACTGCACATCTTTGGACTGTGGGTGGAAACCCACGCAGACTCAGAGAGAGAGTGCAAACTCCACACAGACAGTGACCCAAGGCCGGAAATTAAACCTGGATCCCTGGGACTGTGAGGCAGCAGTGCCAACCACTGTGCTGCCCTTAAAATGCTATGTAAATAGGAGCAGGGTGGTTGTGTCTCCTAACTTAGTCCCAATTTGATATACAACTCTGTTCCTTCATCCAAGTTACTAATATGGTAAAAAGCCGAGACCCCAAGTACAGATCTCTAGTGTACACCACTTGGTACAAACTACTCATCAGAAAGCATTCCTTTTATCCCTTACGTTCTGTCTCCTATCACTTACTGACCCGTGTTACAAGACTACCTCCAATCTTAGTGAGGAATCATATCATTTCCTTATGGAAAGCCATAAAAGGCAACACGCAGGAACAGAAGCCTTACCTACCATGCCGACAATCTTTAAAAAATGGAATTAGATGAGTCAGATATAACCTACACCCTTACTCTCTGATCAGCTCACACTTGCTCAAGAGCTCAGCCACTCGGAGGATAAATTCCAGTAACCTTCCCGCAACTGATGTTAAACAGACAGGTCTGAAACTAACTGGTTTTTATATCGCTCCCTACTTGCGTAACAAATTATAAGGTTACATGAACAACTTTACAATTAAAGGGCATAAGCCCTAAATCTAGAAAACGATGGAAAATTCTAGCTATGCACCTATACTTTCCTTAAGTGCTGTTTTTAATTACCCTGGGGTGGAAACTCCCTGGTCAAAGACATAAATGCGATTCTGGATGCCCTCAGTTTACAATCCCAGCTTGAATTTCTTGACCGCCATTACTTTTAGTGGTGACACTATATTCCCCTTACTGAGGTCTCATGGCTCAAGCCCAGTAAGCGCCGTGGAACATTAATATTGCTGACAATGCTTTATTCTCCCACGGCCAACTCTGGCACTCCCTACAACTCAACCTTCTTCTGGTATCAAATTTGAGACCATTGGCAACATCAACCAGAGAATGGGTGAAGTGCCACCATATATCAATGGTGAGGGTGGGTGAGTGAGAGCAATCATCCTGTGCCGTGTGAGGTTGTGGTTGAGGTACTTTTATTGGGAGCAGATCAGAGGTAGCTGTACTCTGCAGTAACTAAATGTAGATATCTCAATAGTGCTGTGATTCTGTTACTAAGCTAACAATCTAGAGAACCAGAGTTCAAATCCCATGGTTTAAGAATTTGAATTGGGATCAAACCGGGTCCTCGGCGGCGTGAGGCAGCAATTTGAATTCAGTGTTGTTCTTAGTAAAATGAGAATTAAGCTATTCAGCTATTGTGAACATCTAGCTTACCATTATCCTTCATGGAAGGAAACCTGCTGCCCTTACCCACCAGACTCTCAACACTGTGGCTGACTCGCAACCCCACTGAAGAGGGCGGCACGGTGGCTGAGTGGTTAGCACTGCTGCCTCACGGTGCCGAGGACCCGGTTTGATCCCAGCTTTGTGTCACTGTCCGTGTGGAGTTTGCACATTCTCCCCGAGTCTGCGTGGGTCTCACCCCCACAACCCAAAAAGGTGTGCAGGGTAGACCGATTGGCCACGCTAAATTGCCCCTTAATTGGAAAAAAAAATAATTGGGTACTCTAAATTTATTTTTTAAAAACTTCCCACTGAAGTTGGCTAGCTGCCACTCCGTTACATCAAACCACTACAAAGAAAAAGAGTAAAAGCGAACGGACTGAGTGTCCACCTGAGACTTAACCATCAAAGCAGAATTCAAAGGCACAAAGTCAACCCTGAAAAGTCCTCCTAAGTAACAAATGGCGACTTCTGCCAAAATTGAAAGAACTGCCCCACAGACTAGTCAACTAATCGTTTGACAAAAATCATACTCATGGATTCATGTCCATCAGCCATTGCCGAGATTCCTTAAATCAGATTCCTGGTACATCCAGACCCAGCGGAGCTGGAAGAACAGTTCATGGGAAAACAACGAAAGCTTGCATTTATATAGCAACTTTTAACATAGTCAAACATCCAAGAGTGTTTCACAGGGGCAAACACAATAGGGCAGCTGGTCAAAGTGGGGGGTTTTAAGGATAGTCTTATGGAGAGAGGTAGAGGAGTTTAGGGAAGGAACTCTAAAGCTTAGGAGCAGGAGAGCAGGAAGCAAGGTCTGCTCTGGTGCAGTGATTAAAACTGAGAACAATAAATGTGGCCCACCCCAGTGTGAATAAAAAATTCAATGTTGTCAGTTCATAGCAAGAGCAGATAAAGATTTTAATCCACATAAGGCACTCATTTTAAAAAGGGGGAGGGGGGTGTATAGTATAATTATCAATCCTTAACTTACCTGCATTTGTACCATTCCTCTACCAAGGACAATTGAAATCCGAGTGACTTTCTGACCAGCACGGTTGACTGTATCTCTTTTTAATGATTTGCAAATATATTTAAAAATAATTTACCTCAAACATCCCAAGAACATGTAGGCCTTCAATCTAAAGTGCTATCAATTGCATCAGATTTAATTAACCATGCTGCACTCCAGCATGAGCTCATCAGTGTAACTTGCAATCAATTGAAATGGTATTGGATCAATGATCACCTCTCGAATGAGCTAGACAGTGCAGCAGAGAGTGAAATCAATGTAAATCGGAGTGAAGCACGAACAGTTAACATGATTAATCAAGAACAGAAAATAGGTTGTAGTTCTGTAATTCATACGGCACTTGAAAATCCTCTTCAGAAAACCTATTATCGAGGTACAAAGTGAATATATTATAGTCTACTTTACCAATTAATAATGTTGGGTTTGAAGGCAGTGCAAGCACATATGTATTTTACTCAATGAAGATTAGTGTAATGGTCATTGTTTGGTTTTGAATAATTACCGTCATTATACAGTACCCTTCACACCCCACGGATTTTTAATGAAAATTACCAAACAGGCGGTACAAAAGAAAATTTGCCGTGGGCAATCAAAGGTGTAATCAGAGGTAGATTTTGAATAGACATTGAACGGGGATAAAATAAGTTATGCTTTCCAAGCGGGAATTAAATTTCACCGCCTGATATTTTTGTCATATTATAGTTTCTGTTAATTATTCATTCTCGGGTAATGGATGTCATTGGCAGGGCTTTGCATATACTGTCTATCCTTCACAAAGCATACTCTTGCTGTCTGGACTGTTAAAACCACAATATTAATCTATACCAGAACTACCAGAGACAACGTGCCGCAATGAATAAAACTCACTTCTCTTAATAGTCGGAACGTTTGAACCTTCACTTTAAAATCTAGGAAAGAATCTTTTCGCATTCCTTCATTAAACTAGAAATGCACAATTTCCCATTAATGAAATTAGCATTTTCAAGTTTGAAAAACGGGCTTCTTTCCATTTGTAAATGTGTTTCAGATTTGTTTTAACATGATTTTTATCACAAGCGACTGCACCTGCACATTTCTCTTCCATCATTGATGTGGTAATTCACAGGGAATGCTCCATCTGAAGCTGCAAGTTACTGCAATGCTAATGATCCAAACTGAAAAGTCAATTTAAGCTTTTAAAAGCACAAGTAAACCCGAATATTCACCTATCGCATGCAATTTCTTAATTATGATATTAAGTTCTGACGGGTGACTTAAGCTGCAGAGTACAGGACATTACAACAGTTGGGCAACTCTCAAAACAGGATGGATGGCGCCTGATGTGCGCTATCAATTGGAATGTTATGTGAATAAGCTCCTTGGTGAGTCACAGTACAAGCACAAAAATGAAACCACAAAGCTCAAGGGCAAGAGACAACGAAATAAAATTGACAGCTACAAGTCTGATATGCTGCAGTGCTTTGCATAACTGCAAACATCTTTACCGCATTTAATCACTACAATTTTCCAGCAAGATAGAACTTAAAAATTCTGGATTCAGCGATGAGAATGGCATTTTCTCACTGCTTACTATCCGTGTCTAGATATGGTACAGCAAAGGACGTAGAGCTGATCATAAACTTTGTTCATTTCTTGGTTTAATAGTTATTTTATTTGAACAGTCAATCCACAACGTGAGAAGCAATGCAGATAATGGGCCAGCAGTTTCAGTTTAAGTTATAACTGCGTTCAGAGGAGAGAGAAAAATGTTTGCCTTGCATCACATTCCTTTCTGGATTAAGGTGAAGAACTGGCAGGCAATATCTGAATCTTTACATCAACCAACACCTCCAAAATACTAATCACAGACAGATTTTTCTCAAATGCTACTGATGCAAGACAAGCATAAAATCACAAAAGCTTGCCGATTCACAATGACAGGACTTGTTGAGAACATCAACGTGCTATCATCAGCAAAGCGACAAGCTCTTTAATTAGTCATGTTAACTTGAAACTACTCAGATCGGAATCCACTGCTAGCGCCAAAAAGTCTCAGCATCTGGGACAGAGTGGATCCGATTTTACACATGGCTTCATTGTCGTCCTTATTGCAAATGCCACAAGTACTTTGATTATTGGCAAGCAGGTGCCCATTTATGTTGCATACAGTTTCTCCAGATCTAATGCAGTTTTGGACTTTATTGATCCCGGGCAGGTAAGGGCTCTGGCAAGGACCTGGCAATGCCTAAAAAGGAGTCACCCAACAAATCTGGAAGATACAGATGCTGACTTGCTGCAGTGACAACAGTATGCCCTGATCGAGCAAGAGCGACATAGAACATTCCAAGATGCTGCACAGGAGCGATATAAAGCCGGGCCACATTGGATGATGTGAGGGCAGGTGGCCAAGAGCTTGATCAAACAGATAGGTTTTAAGGAACGTCTTAGAGGGGGAGAAGGATGCCGAGAAGCACATCAGGGAGAGAATTGTGCAGCTGAAGGTCACGGCGGTGTGACGAACGTCAGGGGTGCTCAGGAGGTCTGAACTAGAGGAGCACAGAGATCTTGGAGATTTATCTGGCTGGCTGCAACGTCTCTCATAGATAGGTGGAGGAGTTTGAAAACGAGGATGAGAAGTTAAAAAATCTAGGCATTGCTTACCCAGTACCGTAGATCAGCAACCATGGCGGGGGGCGCAGGGCACAGTGATGGTGAATGGAACTTGGGGTGAGTAGATGCACAGTTTGGGTGATTTCAGGTTTTTTGGAGGGGGAATGAGGCGCGCTGGTCTGGTGTGCAGTTGACTAGTCAAGTCTGGAGGAAGCAAAGATACGGTTGACACAAAGTCGGAAGACGGTTGCAAACGTTTTTTTTTAAAAAACTCTTCCTGTAAAACTTATTTACAGCACATGACAATATTGCAAAGCAGTATTGCCCACTGGCATTGCATTTCGGCATTTTGTATTACTGAAGCAGCCTCTTTCTTTGCAAACTGAAAACCGGCCAACGCTAAATGTGTTTACATCATTTTTTTTTTTAAAAAGCTGCCCTTTAGGGAGATCCAAGACTTGCCGAGTGTACGCTGATATCCGAGGATTTAATCCTCTGCCAGATTCATATGCTAGTTGTCTCGAAGCAAAATCCTGTAAAGTTACTCGAGTGCAATTTTGCAAGAAAAATACCCAAAGAGCAATTAAAATAATTTTTAAAAAAAAACATAATTGCTGTTAGAGACTTTGTTACAAAATTGCTGAGGATTCAGCATTTCCATCAATATAATAGGCCCCAGCCGTCAGAAATTGACAAATAAATTGGCAATGTTTCATTTCACAAGAATGTGATAGGGTCTCATGAATAATTCTACTCATAAAACGCTCATTCAATGAGCAGACAGGAGGATACCTATTAATATTTAACCAGTTGCTGCTGTGGGTAATAGGATGTGTTGCCGTTTTGCCTGCTCTTGTTTTGACAATGCTGCTAGTTGTATAGGCAGAACAAGGCCTGGTGAAGACAACGCAAAATAACCTTCAAAGTGTCTACAGCTCACAAAAAACATTGAAAAAAAGACTTCCTCTCATTTCAAATGTTTTGTACAATAACAATTCATGACATTTGCAAGCTTGAAGGGCTTTTTACTTCTTGCCGTGCAGCCTGCATGCATCTGTTAAAAGAAAAACTGGTGAATGCAACTCACAAGTCAGAAAGCATGGCTGAGGTCGTAGAATATGCAGCAGAAGACCAGGCCATTCCGCCCAACCAGTCCATGATGGAGCCTACTCTCACCCTACTTAACATAGAAAATAGGAGGCCGCCATTCGGCCCTTCGAGCCTGCTCCGCCATTCATTATCATGGCTGATCATCCAACTCAATAGCCTGATCTTGCCTTCCCCTCACATCCTTTAATCCCTTTTGCCCCAAGTACTATGTCTAACTGCTACTTGAAACATACAATCCTTTGGCCTTAACTGCTTCCCGTGTTAGCAAATTCCACAGGCTCACCACTCTCTGGGTGACAACATTTCTCCTCAACTCAGTCCTAAAGGGTCAAGCCCATATCCTCAGACTGTGCGCCTGGTTCTGCCCCCCCCCCGCCCCCCAATCCCATCAGGAATACCCTCCCTGCATCTACCCAGTCTAATCCGGTTACGATTTCACTGGTGAGATTCCCCCTCATTCTGAGTTCCAGCGAATATATTTCTCATTGACCTCTATTTCTTCTCGTACGTTAATCCTACCATCCCAAGCAGCAGTCTGGTAAACTTTCGCAGCACTCTCCCCTACAGCAAGGACATTGTTCCTCAGATGAGACCACCAAAACTGCACACGCTATTCCCAGTATGGTCTCACGAAGGTCCTGTATAATTGCAGCAAGACATCCCTGCCCCTGTCCTTTAACAGAGATAGATAGGTGCTTGATTAATAGGAGGGATCATGGGTTACGGGGAGAAGGCAGGAGAATGGGGAGGAGAAATGTATCAGCCATGATCAAATGGCAGAGCAAACTCCTATTTCTTACGGTTTTACTCGAATCCTCTTGCTTTGAAGGCCTTCTTCAGCGCCTGCATGCTTATCTTCAGCGACTGGTGTACCAGGGCACCCAGGTCTCATTGCACATTCCCCTCTCTTGTTTATTGCCAGAAGGGGCACACATGCACAGGGCGGCCGGCATTCTTGGAAGCCGATTGCGGCCGGCATTTTTAAAGTCGGTCATGGTCGTTGGGCACTTCTTCCCACGATTGAAAATGCCGGGACCCTCCTTACACCTGCCTGCAACCCGTCCAGGGGTCGCGACCCTGAATTTGGATATGACTGTTATAGGCAATGTATATTTGTATTCCCAGATTCCTTTCCTTCTAGATTTCCATTTGCAAATCCCTTTATTGTTCGGACCAAAATGTATTGCCTTGCACGCGTCGCTTCTGATGCCAAGTTTATTGCCTTCTCCTTTGTTCTCCTTTGAATAATTATCTACCGCCCACCCTACTCACCAATTTGGGGTCATTCGCAGAAGTAGAAAGTGTTCTTCGGTTTTGAAAGTTTAAATCATTAAATTGAAATTTTGAGGTCAGGATTATCTCAAATTTAAATGCATTAAATAATAGAATGAACAGCAAATACAAACGTCTGGATTTGCTCAAAAACCTGTGAACCCGGATGTAATTTGCAAATTAAATGTTTAACCAGTCTTCTTCATGTGCAGGTTACATTGCCAAACCGTTCCGGCCGCTTTGGTGTGCTTGACTTAACAAACTAATCCAAAATAAATTGAGTTTTACCTCCCGGACAATCAGCAAGTAAACAGGCAGGTTCAGGAATTTTAACATTTGCACTCGAGTCTGATGCTACAGCAAAACTAAATTCTAGACATCTTGAAAGTTAGAGCTGACTGTAGAATTTTCAATGTGATTTACCCATATATTATAAAGAGCTTGCATATCTGCCAACATTCTGCATCATATTACATTTTCTCAGCGTGCTTTGCCAATCCCTCTCTAGCCTTTATTTAATTTAGGCTTTCATCGTGTGTGGATGGATTAAGTCATTACATATGAATGGTTCCTCCTCCAGAGGTAACATTTTAATTTCTTTATTCTTTCATGTATGTGGACATTGCTGCCAATGCCAGCATGTGCCCATCCCTAACTGCCCTTGAAATTAGTGGCTAATTCGCCCATTTTTAGAGTATAGAGTCAACCACATTGCGGTGGGGTCTGGAGTCACATGTAGGCCAGACCGGGTTTCCTTCCCTAAAGGATATTAGTGAACCAGATGGGTTTTTACAACAATTGATGATCGTTTCAAGGTCACCATTACCCAGGCTTGCTTTCAATTCCAGATTTATTGATTGAATTTAAATTGCACCAGTTGCCGTAGTGGGATTTGAACTCATGTCCCAGAACATTAGCCTGGGGCTCTGGGTTACAGCCCAGTGATATTGCCACAATGCCATAGTCTCCCCAATAGTCACGTCTGCCCTTGGCTGCTGCAATGCTCCAGTGAAGGCTGGCACAAGTTGGAAGTGCAGTAATTCATCTCCCGATTCGGCAAGTTGCAGCCCAGGGACTCAACGTGGAGTCCGGCAGCTTTAGATTGTGACCTTCCTCCTCCATCTAAAACCCCATTTAAAAATCAATCCCACACATGTACTGCCTCAATGCAAACTCACCCCCTTTCCTCTCCCACACTAGGTCATCTGTCTTTTGTTCCTAAAGTTGCTACTTTTTTGTTGCAATCTTGGACACATCCTCCCTTCAGTTCTGACGAAAAGCCAAAGGTCTCTAAACGTTGGGTAAGACCTTTCAGCTCTTCACGCCGGTGGGATCTTCGGCAACCCCCCCACAGCGTGAGGTGGATTCAAATGGGAAATCCCATCGACGGGGTGGAACCAGAGGATCATGCTGCTGGTCAACGGCGGGCCAAGTCCTGACACCGAGGAACACACCGCGAGAGAGGCCAAAGACTCCCGCCCATTAACGCTGCCTTCACTCCTTACAGATGCTGCCAGACCTGCTGAGCTTTTCCAGCATCCTCTGTTCTTGTTTCTGATTCCAGTATCCAGAGTATTTTGCTTATTTGACTGCATTTTTCTGAACTTGTTTATAAAGCATTCTACCATCACAGTCTGAAATACACGCAGGCCTTTTAATGCCACCAGCCTGCTCTTGACAAGGTATGCCGATACTCGGGCTTTATTGAAAATATATTGTTGGACTCTTAAGACATAGAGCATTACAGCGCAGTACTTGTAACACTTACCACACATTGTTATGTCTATGCTACAGGCAAAAGCAATGAAAGATAAAAATGTGTATTGGTAATCTAAATCGGATTGCTACTGCAAGCAAAAAGCAGGGTTTTAAAAATTAATTTATGGGACAAGGGTGTCGCTGCTAGGCCAGCATATATTACCTGTCCCTAATTGCCCCTTGAGTAGGTGGTGGTGAGCTGCCTTCGTGAGCCACTGCAGTCCCTCTGGCCTAGGTACACCCAGTGCTGTTAGGGAGGAGCTCTAAGATTTTGCCCCAGCGACAGTGAAGGAATGGCTATATATTTTCAAGTCAGGAGGGCGAGTGACTTGGGATGGGGACTTCCAGGCAGTGGTGTTATAGAACATAGAACAATACAGCGCAGTACAGGTCCTTCGGCCCACAATGTTGCACCGAAACAAAAGCCATCTAACCTACACTATGCCATTATCATCCATATGTTTATCCAATAAACTTTTAAATGCCCTCAATGTTGGCGAGTTCACTACTGTAGCAGGTAGGGCATTCCACGGCCTCACTACTTTTTGCGTAAAGAACCTACCTCTGACCTCTGTCCTATATCTATTACCCCTCAGTTTAAAGTTATGTCCCCTCGTGCCAGCCATATCCATCCGCGGGAGAAGGCTCTCACTGTCCACCCTATCCAACCCCCTGATCATTTTGTATGCCTCTTTAAGTCTCCCCTTAACCTTCTTCTCTCCAACGAAAACAACCTCAAGTCCATCAGCCTTTCCTCATAAGATTTTCCCTCCATACCAGGCAACATCCTGGTAAATCTCCTCTGCACCCGCTCCAAAGCCTCCACGTCCTTCCTATAATGCGGTGACCAGAACTGTACGCAATACTCCAAATGCGGCCGTACCAGAGTTCTGTACAGCTGCAACATGACCTCCCGACACCGGAACTCAATCCCTCTACCAATAAAGGCCAACACTCCATAGGCCTTCTTCACAACCCTATCAACCTGGGTGGCAACTTTCAGGGATCTATGTACATGGACACCTAGATCCCTCTGCTCATCCACACTTTCAAGAACTTTACCATTAGCCAAATATTCCGCATTCCTGTTATTCCTTCCAAAGTGAATCACCTCACACTTCTCTACATTAAACTCCATTTGCCACCTCTTAGCCCAGCTCTGCAGCTTATCTATATCCCTCTGTAACCTGCTACATCCTTCCACACTATCGACAACACCACCGACTTTAGTATCGTCTGCAAATTTACTCACCCACCCTTCTGCGCCTTCCTCTAGGTCATTGATAAAAATGACAAACAGCAACGGCCCCAAAATGTTCTCAAGTATCTGCTGCTCCTGCCCTTCTAGATGGTAGTGGTCGCAGGTTTGGAAGGTGCAACCCAAGGAGCCTTGGCGGGTACACAGTGCATCTTGTAGATGCTATACACTGCTGCTGCGGTTCGCCAGTTGTGGAGGGAAATGAAATGAAAATCGCTTATTGTCCCAAGTAGGTTTCAAATGAAGTTACTGTGAAAAGCCCCTAGTCGCCACATTCCGGCGCCTGTTCGGGGAGGCTGTTACGGGAATTGAACCGTGCTGCTGGCCTGCCTTGGTCTGCTTTCAAAGCCAACGATTTAGCCCTGTGCTAAACAGCCCCTGGGAGTGAGTGTTTGTGGAAGTGGTGTCAACCACGCAGACTGCTTTGTCCTGGGTGGTGTTGAGCTTCTTGAGCGTTATTGGCGCTGCACTCATCTAGGCACGTATTCCATCATGCCCCTGATTTGTGCCTTGATAGATGGTGGACAGGCTTAGAGGTGGCAATGCAAACAATCCTTATGTCACACAATGATGTCCCTCTTGAAGTGTAACTAACAAGAAAGGCACTATTCTGTACTTCATAGATTCCTCTTTGGAATTTCAAGGGTGGTGAAGAAATTAAATGAGAACAGCGTGGCAATAAGGTGACAAATCCGTAAGCCATATTTCATCAACAGATAAGAAGCCATAAAACCATAGTTTTCAAACTGAAATTTCCCCGACTACATCCTCATTGAACTTTTGACCGCACGAGCAGAACAGGAAAGTCCACTTTACATCTTACACCAAGGAATTTATTTTTCAGTGCAACACAGTTATCAAGTTCAATGCAGATTCTTTCTAGCCACACATTTCCAGATCTTGAAAATATCCCTGCTTTCTATAACATGTCAAATTTTAAACCACCCACCTGTTTATAGTACCAGCTCCCCACAAAATATTTCAAATGCCATCTTATCCCAGTGATTCTCTCTACTCCCTCCCCCAAATTAAGCTAATTATAAGGTATGTCTGCAGACAAGAAAAACAAACAGAATGACGAAACGTCGGTTTGTGATTTCCCTCTCATTTAGGGGAAAATGGTGGTGTAGTGGTGATGTTGCTGGACTAGCATCCCAGAGCACAATGCTCTGGGGACATGGGTCCAAATCCCGCCACAGCAGCGGGTGGAACTTAAAGTCAATTAACAAAATCTGAAATTAAAGCTAGTTTCAAACTATCATTGACAACTATTACTGATTGTTGTAAAAACCCATCTGGTTCACTAATGGAAGGAAATCTGCCGTCCTTACCTGGTCTGGCCTACACATGGCTCCAGACCCACAGCAATGTGGTTGACTCTTAACTGTCCCCTGAAATGGCCGAGCGAGACACTCAGTTCAAGGACAACTAGGGATGGGCAACAATTGCTGGGCTTTATCAGCAATGTCCACATCGCTTGAAAGAAAAAGAAAATCCTTAATGTCGGGATGAACTATATTCAAGTAGTTTATCATTGAAGAGGAATAAGCCACGGATTTGCCGGAAATAGATTTACATTATTGAGGGCAACTATTCTTTCTCCTGCCCCTAAAGACCCTGCTGCAAGCCTCTTTGCTTCTCAAATTGACTTTTGCAGGCCACCAGCTCTCCGGCCACTAGCCTCTTCTTCATGCATCCTCTCCCCTTCAATCAGGTGTCTCTGAGGACAGAACTCCAGACAGCTGCTAATAAGTCAAAGTACGAAGGAGGAGGAGAGGCGACACTGGATCAGTTGTAAACTTTGAAATCAGA
This sequence comes from Scyliorhinus torazame, assembly GCF_047496885.1. Taxonomy (NCBI): domain Eukaryota; kingdom Metazoa; phylum Chordata; class Chondrichthyes; order Carcharhiniformes; family Scyliorhinidae; genus Scyliorhinus; species Scyliorhinus torazame. The sequence goes on along the minus strand of NC_092715.1, from coordinate 263,523,559 downwards.
GATTGGTAGGTTTTTGTTAACCAAGTTAAGAAAGAATACAGAAGAATGGGTATGGAGGTAGCTTGCATCTATAATCCGTGATCTCGCTGAATGGCAGAGGATAAACGACTGTCTCCTATTTCCATGTTCCTATAGAAACCAATCACTGTTCCTTTCTATCTTTGCATTCAAGTAGAGAAAAGTACCCCGTGTCACAGTTTGAAACATACAGACTCCCCATTGAATGGCAGTGCCTGTTCTCCTCCAACCCCTCCCGCCCCCAGGCCGAGTGGTCCCCTTGATTCTTGGTTGTCTGTTACGATATGAATGCTGCTCTTTAGGCATACTATGCACTTTTAAACAGCAGCTTTAAAGCACAGACAGATTTGCCCTTTGGCAATAATTAGCAGTCTAAAAATATACGCCTTCATGGGCTTGGTTGCAGTTTCAGCAAAGCCTGGTGGTACAGTGCTCGAGCAATAACCAAATGCAGTGAGGGCAAAATAAGGAAATAAAGTTGTTGTGGAAAGTTATGGTGGTTGAAATTTGACCCGAATAGTTTGAGATGGAGAATTACATTACTACTGATGTCAGTCATAGTCATACGGTGGACTTTGTGATGTCCCGAGACACACTTGGGAACATTTATTGCCTACAAAAGGAGGGGAAACTAACCTTCATTTAACTGTGAAATGCCTTCTTCCCAATTCCCTTCAGATGCTAACTGACTAGCTGAGCATTTCCAGAATTTTCTGGTCTTTCTCAACTTTAGAAAGATGGCCTTTCAAGGGAAGTAGACGTAGGGGCAGTGAGCAGTCGATTACTGGCCTGAATTTTGCAGCAGTAATTATGGCAAGACCTTCAGCGTTCACCACCTGTTCCTCTCTGTAACCAACACCAACATCTGGAGTCTGCACATGCACAGCTAAATGAGGAAATCCAGAAGTTGCTGTTAGTGATTTCATACTTCCACACAGTGACCCAAGCTGGGAATCGAACCAGAGACCCTGGCGCTGTGAAGCAGCACTAACCACTGTGCTACCGTGCTGTCCTTAACAGCAAATTAGAAATCACTTAACTGATGTGAACTTGTTGTTTTACACTTCGCCTTCCTGTAAAAACCTTGGAAGCTTATTGAATAAGGTGTAACTGGGATTTTAACAGCGCACTAAATTCATAATTATTGCTGCAAAAACAATTTTATATTAGTGGAATGCCAAATTACTCCAAAATGATGAAAATAAATCACTTAAACATTTTAGTTATCATTTATGATGTTTCAGTGTCTGCCTTAATCCTATGCGAGTGTCATCTCACAGATTTGATTTGTGAAGGTAATAAGAACATTTTACTTCCTGGTTTCCTGTCTGTGTGAACTCTTCAATGTGACTGGTTGCTTACTCTGATTACATCACTGCTGCGGAAAGTCTTGTGATCGACTGGAGTTGGTCCCAGATGCAAAATGGCACCGAGAAAGGAGAAAACTGCGCTACAGAGGTCGCTGGATCTTTTGGCTGCTTTCTTTGAGGTCAGACATCAAAATCTGGACCACAATTGGTGAAACGTGCATTTGGCTATAGGAAAAATGCAACTTGCAGTCGAGTTAAGATATTTTATTGAGATTAATTTATGGGGACTAAATGAAATATTAAATAATTTGAAATAGTTTTCTCAGCTCTTACCAAGGTGTCCATGTCATGCCTACAAGATTGTCTGAATTGGTTACAGTCAACACATTTATGGCCATGATTTTTCTTTCACCTTTGTCGTCAATTTTCTGTAGTTACAACACAAGGCACACCCAGATACGGGGGAAAAACTTGCACCCGTGACTCACAACCCGAAGATCTTGTGCAGCAAACCACTTGAAAAGAACCACAAAAACATTCTAGGCAGGGTTTAAAATTCTTGGTTGACTTTTGGAAACCTCAGCAACAATTGGGCAGTTTGAGATTAACATTGACTGCACCTTGTACTGTACTTGAAAATTGAATTATTTTTTTTAATATAAAGGAGGCTGCAATCACAGGCCAAAATTGAGAATTAAAAAGCTGAAATCTATATCGAGTGCGTTTTAGGATTTTGCTGAGTCATGGGCAGCAAGGTATCGGGAGTGTTGGACTCACCTACAATGACATTTTAAATTCAATCAATTAATCTGTTATTAAAAAGCTAATGTCAGTAACTGCAGCGTTGAAAATGCCAGATTGTCATCAAATCCACCTGGTTCATTAATGTCCTTTAGGGAAGGAAATCTGCCATCCTTACCCGGTCTGGCCGAGAGGCGACTCTAGACCCACAGCAATGTGGCTGGCTCTTAACTACCCTCTGAAATGGCCGAGCAATCTACTCAGTTATAGTCAAGGAGTTGGCTCACCACATTGATTGATTTGATTTATTATCATGTACCGAAGTACAGTGAAAAGTATTTTTCTGCGGCTGAGGAAACGTACACAGTAAGTACATAGTACATAGTAGACAAAAATAATAATCAACAGAGAATATTGACAAATGGTACGTCGACATTTTTGCGAGGGGCAAGGTTGAGAAGGCAGGGCCTTCATGAATAACCTCAGCCTGTACGGGAATTGAACCCACACTGCTGGCCTCGCTCGGCGTCACAGACCAGCTGTCCAGCCAACTAAGGTGCGGTACATAACCACTGTTCCAACTGAAACTAACTACGGTCTTCATTGTTTTGTAACAAGGGGTAAGCACAAGTGGAGAGCACTGTGGCTTCACAGCGCCAGGGTCCCAGGTTCGATTCCCCGCTGGGTCACTGTCTGTGCGGAGTCTGCACGTTCTCACTGTGTCTGCGTGGGTTTCCTCCGGGTGCTCTGGTTTCCTCCCACAGTCCAAAGACGTGCAAGTTAGGTGGATTGGCCATGGTAAATTGCCCTTCGTGTCCAAAAAGGTTAGGAGGGGTTATTGGGTTACGGGGATAGGGTGGAGGTGAGGGCTTAAGTGGGTCGGTGCAGACTCGATGGGCCGAATGGCCTCCTTCTTCACTGTATGTTCTATGTAACGGCTGCCTGACAATTGTTAGGGGCAAATCGCGGTGGAGCTGCAAATGAACATTACTTTCCAAGAACAATATGAATGCCTTCGATTTGGAATGGTATGCACCTTTATGCAGGAGCGACTCAAAACCTGCACAACAGAAACTCTAGCATTGTGATCACTTACTCCTTAAAACAAACCCCCAGAGAAGTCAGCAACTGGTGTACTTGACAGGTTAGGGACCTTACTTTAAATTTAGAGTACCCAATTCATTTTTTCCAATTAAGGGGCAATATAGCGTGGCCAATCCACCTACCCTGCTCATCTTTGGGTTGTGGGGGTGAGACCCACACAAACACGGGGAGAATGTGCAAACTCCACACGGACAGTGACCCAGAATTGAACCTGGGACCTCGGCGCAGTGAGGCAGTCATGCTAACCACTGCGCCACCGTGCTGGCCTGTTAGGGACCTTACCTGAACAGAAGTGATTTTGAAAATTTCCACATTCCCGTAAAGGAAAAGGATTTTCATGTGTAAATTTATTTTTGTTCAGGAATTTACTTCAGTCGTTCGGCCTCAGCTGAAATATAGTGTTCAGTTCTGGGCACCACACTTTAGGAAAGATACCAAAGCATTGGAGAGAGTTCAGAAAAGATTCACTAACATGGTTCCATGAATGAGGAACGTCAGGTATGAAGATAGATTGGAGAAGTTGGCACAGTTTTCCTTGGCGAAGGGCAAGAGGAGATTTGATAGAGGAGTCTGAAGAGAGCAGATAGGGAGAAACTTTTCCCATTCATGACAGGATCAAGGACAAGACGGTATAGATTTATATAATTGGCCAGAGAATCAAAAGCAACAAGAGGAAATGCTTTTTCATGTAGCAAATGGTTACGGTCTGGAATGCACTGCCCGAGTGTGTGATGGATGTTAATTGTGGTATTCAAAAAAGGAATCAGACTGTCAACTGTAAAGGAAGAATGTGTGGAGTTACAGGGAGAAGGCGGGGGAGTGACACGAGGTGAACTGCTCATTTGGAGAGCCAGTACAGACTCGATGGGTTGAATGACCTCCTGTGCTGAAACAATACTGTGAATTTCACTTTGTTAGAAGTGGAAGTCTCTATTGCTGCTTGGTAAATAGAAACCAGTATGGGGAGACACAGAGCACCCCAGAGGGAGGGAACACAGGCGCGCCAGAGGGAGGGAACACAGGCGCGCCAGAGGGAGGGAACACTGGCGCGCCAGAGGGAGGGAACACTGGCGCGCCAGAGGGAGGGAACACTGGCGCGCCAGAGGGAGGGAACACTGGCGCGCCAGAGGGAGGGAACACTGGCGCGCCAGAGGGAGGGAACACTGGCGCGCCAGAGGGAGGGAACACTGGCGCGCCAGAGGGAGGGAACACAGGCGCGCCAGAGGGAGGGAACACAGGCGCGCCAGAGGGAGGGAACACAGGCGCGCCAGAGGGAGGGAACACAGGCGCGCCAGAGGGAGGGAACACAGGCGCGCCAGAGGGAGGGAACACAGGCGCGCCAGAGGGAGGGAACACAGGCGCGCCAGAGGGAGGGAACACAGGCGCGCCAGAGGGAGGGAACACAGGCGCGCCAGAGGGAGGGAACACAGGCGCACCAGAGTTCAAATAGGTACATATTCATTATATTCTGGGAACTGGTGATGATTCACCAGGGCAAGACAAGAGACTGATGGTCATGTTGCATCATTTAGGGATGGTTTAGTACATTTTTCTCTCTCACTTTTGAAATTGTGTGTATGAGAGTTATGTAACTGCGGTCCCCAGGTGATGCAGCAGGAACTGTTAAATCTTTTGTTCGGCCCGGTGGTGAATCATCACCAGCACCCAATTATGAGATTAAAGGTCTGTGTAACAGTAAAAATATTTTGAAGCATCGACTTAATACAAACAGGTGGCCGCATATAGACAAGAAAGTTACCTCCCTCCCTCAACAAGAACCATCACCGTTTCTCTTGCTGATCACAAATGTATCCAAGTTCATACCCTTCCATAGCCTTGCCTCTCCTTATCTTCATAATTTCCTCCAATTCTCTTTGATAATACTCTGAAAAATAGCCTTGGGAGTGCTGTGTAAATGAAATCTGCTGTTGCATACCCTCGACCAAAATGTGAAGAGTGTAAAAGAGCCAAACCCCCCCATGTGAGTGCAACCTGAAGCAGACATGTCAATAGCACAGAGCTATTGATTATATCAAAAAGAAATATGCAGAAAACAATAGGACCTGAAATACACTTTATTGTTCTTTCCTCTGAAGAACTAAGGACACATATGGAAAGCATAGGAGAGACAGGTGACGAATATAGCACAAGGTAAAAAATACACACATCACTGCAGGAGTTCCTCAGGGTAGTGTCCTAGGCCCAACCATCTTTAGCTATTTCATCAATGACCTGCCTTCCATCATAAGGTCAGAAGTGGGGATGTTTGTGGATGACTGCACAATGTTCAGCACCATTCGCGACTCCTTAGACAATGAAGCAGTCCATGTCCAAATGCAGCAAGACCTGGACAATATCCAGGCTTGGGCTGACAAGTGGCAAGTTACATTCGTGCCACACAAGTGTCAGGCAATGACCAGCTCCAACAAGAGAGGATCTAACCATCGCCCCATGACATTCAATGGCATTACCATCGCTGAATCCCCCACAATCAACATCCTGGGGGGTTACCATCAATCAGAAACTGAACTGGACTAGCCATATTAATACTGTGACTACCAGGGAAGGCCAAAGACTAGGAATCCTACGATGAGTAACTCACCTCCTGACCCCTCCCTCCCCCCTCCCAAAGCCCACCAATCATCAAGACACAAGTCAGGAGTTTAATGGAATACTCTCCACTTGCCTGGATGAGCGCAGCTCCAACAACACTCAAGAAGCTCGACATCATCCAGGACAAAGCAGCCCGCTTGAATGCTCCTCCTTCCACAAACATTCAAACCCCCCACCACCGACGAACAGTGGCATGTCTGCATCGACTCTCACAAACCTCTACAGGTGTGCCATAGAGAGCATCCTATCCGGCTGCATCACAACTTGGTATGGCAACTGCTCAGTGCAAGATCGCAAGAAACTGCAGAGTGTGGTGAACTCAGCCCAACGCATCATACAAGCTTGCCACTGTTATGGGCCAGGGTTTAGAGAACCCCAAAGTGCATCATGGAGTTCACCTGACCCACAACTTTTAATAGATTATGGTATGGGGAGCACACGGCCCACTCTACAGGTGTGGTACAGCAGAAATGGAAAAGTATTTTTTAAAGCAAAACAGTGTTTATTCTATGAACTCAAGTTAACCTTTTTAAAACATAGTGAACATCTTAGCACCATCAATTGAAATATAACCCCCAAAAAATACAACACTAAGTAATCCTTAAGCTGTCCTTTTAACATCCATAAGATTGAAAAAAAAACTTTAAACAGAGGCACATCAGGTTAAAGTCACTACTGAGAGTAGTTATTAGTTTTAAATCACCAAAGGATCGATTTACAGTTTTTAGATTACAGAGAGAGAGACTAACACCCCTTCTGGCTGTGACTGCAGCTATCCAGCTCTGAAAATGAAACTAAAACACACCCTGCAGCAAACAGCCTAAAACGAAAGTAAAAAGCTGACATTCGGCCCATCGAGTTTGCACTGACCCACTTAAGCCCTCACTTTCACCCTATCCCCATAACCCCTCCTAATCTTTTTTTTTTGACATTTAAGGGCAATTTAGCATGGCCAATCCACCTAATTTGCACGTCTTTGGACTGTGGGAGGAAACCGGAGCACCCGGAGGAAGCCCACGCAGACACGGTGAGAACATGCAGATTCCGCACAGCAGGGAATTGAACCTGGGACCCTGGCGCTGTGAAGCCACAGTGCTAGCCACGTGTGCGGCCATGCTGCCCAGAGGAACAGCTTCTTCCCCACAGCTAGAAGACTCCTCAACGACTTCCCCTCGGACTGATCTGGTCCCTGTAAGAACACTATTCACAACGCCCTATGCTGCTCTTGCTCATGTATTTGCTTTGTTGGGCCCCTTGTTCCGCACTGTAACCAATCACTGTTTGTCGATGTACCATTTGTCAATGTTCTCTGTTGATTATTCTTTTGTCTACTATGTACATACTGTGTACGTTCCCTCGGCCGCAGAAATATACTTTTCACTGTACTTCGGTACATGTGACAATAAAAAAATAAAATCAGCCGTGTGTATCATCTACAAGATGCACTGCAGTAACCCAACAAGGTTCCTTAGACAGCACCTTCCAAACCCACAACCACCACCATCTAGAAGGACAAGTGCAGCAGATACCTGGGAATCCCACCACCTGGAGATTCCCCTCCAAGTCACTCACCACCCTGACTTGGAAATATATCGCCGTTCCGAACTCCCTCCCTAACAGCACAGTGGGCGTACCTACACCTGAAGGACTGCAGCGGTTCAAGAAGGGAACTCACCATCACCTTCTGAAGGGCAACAGGGGATGGGCAATAATTGCTGGCCTAACGAGCAGACGTCCACACCCCATAAATGAACATAAAAAATCAATAGATTGTGCTGCAACATGAATTCAGGAGAATGAACTTGTGCAACAGAAAAGCAATGCAGTTTTCAATATTTGTGGTCAGCCAACTAATGGGAAAGTGTTTGAGCTAATGGTATATTAGCACTGCATTGTTCCGAAATTAATCAGAACACGTCACATTACAATAACTGAAGGGTTTCTGTACAAGTGTGTTTCCCTCCCTACTCAAATGTGATTAAATATTCACTCATGTCATTAGAGCTCCTACTGGGTCCATCACACTAAAAGTGGTTGAAAGGCGACCAAGATTGGGGAAAATAGACTAGGATGCTGGCAGGACAGAATAGGACTTGCCAATTCCAAACATCCGGCTCCAATTCATCGATAGCGCAATGAGAACTTTTATATTCACCCCAGGGAGCAGTTCCAACATCTCATCTGAAAGATGCAAAGTCAGATGATGCAAAACTTCCCTCTTTACTGTACTGGTACCAGGCTAAATTAAGTCTCTGGAGTGGGGTTTGAACCACCTACCTTCCAACAGAGGGTAGAGTGCCACCGATTGAGCCATGGCGGAATACCATTTGAAAAGGGCAAAAAGATCAAATATAGTACAGTAAGCCCTCACTTTAAGTTGCCCAGATTTCAGCTGTTTCAATTTAATATTGCATTTTTTAAACGGGGCAGGTATTTGAGTTCAATGCTGTGGATTCGCTTTATTGTTTCGCACTGGGTCACGTAGTCCAATCGCCGCCATTTTGGAATGGCCTCTCCCACTCCCTATTGACCCTTCCATTGGCGGCTCATCTTGCAACCCTACAACGCAAAGCTGTTCTCACTTCACAGTTTGCTTCCTGCCTCTTGCTGCTGGTCTCCTGAGCTCTTGCTCACAGCCGCGAGTTTGGGGAGGGGGTCCAAGAACACGATCGACAACGTGCAAGAGAGGTGGTGTTAAGTAAAAGGAGTTAGCGCCTTTATTCAAAATATGGTTTTCTTTTTTTTTTAAAATAAATTATTTCATTTATTAATGTAGCAATTTAGCCATGTATAATATCTAAACTTGCAGAGTATAATTTTTTTTTCAAATGTGAAAGGTCCAATAGATCTAACTACACCTTTACTCCGGTTTCAATTGGAATATCTGCTTTGCTTAAAAATATTTCATTTAAAGTTGAACTTTCCAAGAACGTAACTACAATAATAAGCGAGAAACAGCTGCAAGTGTCATTATTTTCAACCCATTTGTCAAAATCCTCATTTACATGGGGGAAAATTTACACCGACCCAGACAGTGACAAAGCAAGAAATCAGGTCAATTCTCCAGCCAGTGTTTAGCTCTAGCCAATGTGTGCAAATGAACAGTAAACAAAGGTCCCCACGGGTGCATTCAATAATTACCCCCACTTCACTATTAGCCACAAACATGGTTAAAGTTCCTTTCACCTAGGCTTACACAAAGTAATCCACAGGAAATCAGTTTAGAATCAGCCTAAGTCTGAGATCATGTATTTCGTAAGATCAAAGATTCTAAAGAAAACCTTCACCACCCTACTAAACAAACCTGTTGAGACTAAGCAAAGAACAGGCAATTCCTAGTAACGAATTAGCCTGACTATGCATGCTCGATGATGCAGCACCATTAGTTACTCCACATACCTAGAATTTAAATATTACATTTAAATACAATAATTTATACATATTACATTCAAATATAATGATGCATGTACTCATTTAAGAATATTCTGCACTGTAAATTCTATGATTCACATATAGGAACAAGCGGCCATTTTGCTTTGCCACTCAATTAGATCAGGGCTAATTTCCACCATAACCATCCTCACTCACTTTGCTCCACATCTCTTAGCTAACAAAAGTTTATTGATTCAAAGCTCAGAAGCTTCAAGAGCCTGTCTGCTTCAATAGCCTTTTGGAGAAAGCATTCCAGATTTTCACCACCCTTTGCATGGAAAAGTGCATCCCGACACCACTCATCGATGGCGTGGCTCCAATTTTGACGCACGTTCTCTGTTTTGGCTTCCCCGGCAGAAATAGCTTCTCTCTACTGAATTTCTATCATTTTAAACACCCTGATTCAATTACACTTTGTCCTGATAATAGGTGTTATAAAAAAATTAAAAAAGTGGTGGAGGTCGAAAAAGATTTACAAGGGTGACTTCAAGATTGAGAGGTTACACCCATCATCAAACATTGAACAGGCTGGGCTTTTTTTTCTTGAAAGGAGAAGGCAGAGCGGGTGACCTGATTAAAATCTTAAAAATTGAGGGGCTTGATAGAGTAGAGAGAGAGAGAGAGAGAGAGAGAGAGATTTCCACTTGTGGGGTAGTACAAAACTAGGGGCCATAAATACAAGATATTCACAATAAATCTATCATTTTGATCGTTATCACATCAACTTATTTGTGCTTGCTGTTTGCAAATTGGCTGCCACATTTCCAACATTAACCACACTTAAAAGAGTATTTCAGCATCTGTAAAGCACCCTGGGGGACATCCCAAGGTTGTTCAAGGAGCTGTAGGATTGAAAGTCTTTCTTTCTTCCCCAGCTTGGCGTCATCTGCAAACTTTGGTATGCAACCTTCTATATTCCTCTTTCAACTCATTGATCCTTCTCCCTCTGGTACCCCAGGGCATTGGCAGTCATGGACATCTAATGGATTGGTCCATGATGATGTTTGGCAAAGTACTGCAGTGGTTTGCTATTACCGTTTGCAATATGGCCGACCAGGAAACTCTGCTACTCTTACCATCTGCCATCAGGCACATCGGAAGCACTTACAGGCTGATAAGCAACTGGAATGACCGCATTATCAACACACCTTCCATGGCCATCAAGTCCCAGGGCTGGGACTTGAAAACGTCATTGATAAAGATGGGGGGAAGCTGTATCCACACAATAGATGCCTTGGGAACACCATTTGTCTTATCTTGCCAATCTCATGACATAGCTTTTATTCCCACTCACTGCCCCCTACTTCCCAATCAAATTCAGTCCATGCGGTCAGCACTCCCTCCTCCTATACTGAAATGTCTGTCGAAATCAATTTCCAGGAGTGAGGCTTGACAGACATTTTCCTCACACAATTTGAAAAATAAGTGTTAACAGCAATTCCACTGATTACAGAGAACGAATACAGAGAACGAATGCAAAAAAAAACATTCTGAAGTTGCATCGATAATGAAACGGAGTACAAAATCATCTACACAAATTAAAACCTGCAAGATAACAGTATTGAACACAGAGAAGATGTTCCATTGAGCAGATGGTGGTGGTGCGGATGTGGGGGTGGAGAGAGGAGAGATGGGCGATAACAAAAAATAAAGTTTGATGTATAAACAGAAATTACAGGGCACAGTGGTTAGCACTGCTGCTGCCTCACAGCTCCAGGGTTCAATTCTGGCCTCGAGGGACTGTCTGTGTGGAGTTTGCACTTTCTCCCGTGTCTGCGTGGGTTTCCTCCGAGTGCTCAGGTTTCTTCCCACAGTCCAAAGATGTGCAGGTTAGGTGGATTGCCCATGCTAAATTGTCCCTTAGTGTCCAAAAGGTTAGCTGGGGTTACTGGGATCTTCGCAGGCTTAAGAAAGGCTGCTCTTTCCAAGGGCCAGTGCAGACTCTTTGGGCCAGATGGCCTCCTTCTGCACTCTAAATTCTATGATTCTATGAATAGGCTCAATGACATTTAATAAAGTCATTCATAGATACATGAAGGGGAAACATGCAGGCTTATGGGAATGTCCAATGTGTAGTGGGATTAAAACAAAATACAACGGGTGTTGGTAAGATAACAGAAAATGCCCAGCACCTGCAGAGACAGAGGGCTAATGTTTCAGTCAATGGCCTCTCACATAACCGTATGGTAGAGTAGAATTAGTTGGATAGGAACATAGAACCACAGCAGCAGTTCAAGGAGGCAGCTCAACACCACCTTCTCAAGGGCAATTAGAAGTGGCCTAGCCAACGACACCCATGCTCAGCGATAGAAGTAAAAAATAGAAGGTTATTTGCCTGCACGGACAAAGGAGTTTCTCAGCTGTTAAACAAAACTGCCCATCCTTCAGTGGGCAATTTTAATTTGAATCAGGTGGATGGCAGTGTAGTGGTGATGTCACTGGACCAGTGCTTCAGAGGCTAATACTCTGGGGGCATCAAATCCCGAAATGGTGAACATGAAACGATCGATTGTTGTAAAACCCATCCTGCTGACTAATGTCCTTTACCCGATCCTTACCCAGTCTGCCCCACATGTGACTCCAGATCCACATGCCAATAATAATAATAATCCTTATGAATGTCACAAGTAGGCTTACATTAACACGGAAATTAAGCCACTGTGAAAATCCCCTAGTCGCCACACTCTGGCGCCTGTTCAGGTACACTGAGGGAGAATTCAGAATGTCCAATTCATCTGACAAGCACATTTTTCAGGACTTCTGGGAGGAAACCGGAGCACCCGGAGGAAACCCATGCAGACAGAGGGAGAACATGCATGCTCCGCACAGAGTACAGTTGACTCTTAACCACCCCGCACAGTGACAAACTTTAGCAAGATTGTGGGCCAAGGGCTGGGTCCCATGATAAGGGTAGTCAGATCTTTGTTGACTCCTTTGCACGCGATGGTCCGAATGGCCTTGTTCTGCGCTGTAAACGTCCGTGACTACATCCAAGCTAGCCACGCAGTTCAAGAGCAATTCTGGGTGGGCAACAAATGTTGGCCTTGCCAGTGACACCACATCCCATGGAAGAATGGACATAGATCATAAGAGTTTACAGTGGAGAAGGAGGTCAATTGGCCCATTGAGTCTGCACTGACCCTTGGAAAGAGCACCCTATCTAAGTCCACACCTCCACCCTATCCCCACCTAACCTTTTTCGATACTAAGGGCAATTTAGTGTGGATAATCCACCTAGCCTGCACATCTTTGGACTGAGAGAGTAAAGCGGAGCACCCGTAGGAAATCCACGCAGACACGGGGAGAACGTGCAGACTCCGCACAGGCAGTGACACAAGCCGGGAATCGAAACAGGGACCCTGGAGCTGTGAAGCAACAGTGCTAACCACTGTGCCGCCCTCTAATATACAGAAATATATCCCGAAAACACTCAATGACTGACCCTGGCCAGCCAGCACAGGCGCGATGGGCTGAATGGCCTGGGTGTTGGACATGTGCCTACCTGGTGCGGAGGGCTTGCCAGGCCGCGTCCACATCGGCGTAGAGGTTCTTCTCGGAGGGTTTCCCGGAGCTGGCCCCGTAGCCCGAGTAGTCGTAGGAGAAGACGTTGCAGTTGATGCGGGAGCCCAGGCCGATGTAGAAGCTGCTCATCTGGCCCAGGTCCACGGCGTTGCCGTGCGAGAAGAGCAGGGTGAAGCGGGCGCTGGGCGAGCAGCGGATGAACATGCAGGCGATGCGGCTGCCCCGGCTGCTGCGGCTCATGAAGACCTCGATGGAGTCCTTCTCCCGCTGCGAGTACTGCCAGTCGGCCCGCTCCGACAGGTGCAGGCTCCAGCGGCCGCCCGCCTCGTCCGCCAGCAGCGCGTAGGTGGGCTCGGGGGGCAGGAAGGCCAGCTTGGAGGCGATCCGGCCCGGGCACGGCGGGCAGCAGAAGAGGCAGCAGAGCTCACTCAGAGACAGGTTATTCATGGTCGGGAGGGTGGGGGGAGGTGAGGGAGAGGTGTGGGGGTGAGGGGGAGGGAGAGTGAGATGAGAGGGAGGTGGGGGGGGGGTGAGGAGGAGAGGGGGTGAGGAGGAGAGGGGGGGGTGAGGAGGAGGAGAGGGGGGGGTGAGTGAGAGGTGTGTGGGGGGGGGTGAGAGGTGTGGGGGGGGGTGAGAGGTGTGGGGGGGGGTGAGAGGTGTGGGGGGGGGTGAGAGGTGTGGGGGGGGGTGAGAGGTGTGGGGGGGGGGTGAGAGGTGTGGGGGGGGGGTGAGAGGTGTGGGGGGGGGGTGAGAGGTGTGGGGGGGGGGTGAGAGGTGTGGGGGGGGGTGAGAGGTGTGGGGGGGGGGGTGAGAGGTGTGGGGGGGGGGTGAGAGGTGTGGGGGGGGGGTGAGAGGTGTGGGGGGGGGTGAGAGGTGTGGGGGGGGGTGAGAGGTGTGGGGGGGGGTGAGAGGTGTGGGGGGGGGGGGGGTGAGAGGTGTGGGGGGGGGGTGAGAGGTGTGGGGGGGGGGTGAGAGGTGTGGGGGGGGGTGAGAGGTGTGGGGGGGGGTGAGAGGTGTGGGGGGGGGTGAGAGGTGTGGGGGGGGGGTGAGAGGTGTGGGGGGAGGGGTGAGAGGTGTGGGGGGGGGGGAGAGGTGGGGGGGGGGGGGAGAGGTGGGGGGGGGAGGGGTGGGGGGGGGAGGGGTGAGAGGTGGGGGGGGTAAGGGGGAGTGGGCGAGGGGGTAAGGGGGAGGGGGTAAGGGGGAGTGGGCGAGGGGGTAAGGGGGAGTGGGCGAGGGGGTAAGGGGGAGTGGGCGAGGGGGTAAGGGGGAGTGGGCGAGGGTGAGAGGGGGGAGTGAGGGAGGTGAGCGAGTGAGGGAGGTGAGCGGGTGAGGGAGGTGAGCGGGTGAGGGAGGTGAGGGGGTGAGGGAGGTGAGGGGGTGAGGGAGCCGGGAGCCCTGCAGCCACCAGCCAGTCGGATCAGTGCTGGGCGGGCTGCCGGTGAAAGTTTGCGGGGAGTCAGGCCTCAGGCGGTGTTGAGAATGGCGGCTCTCCGCGCTGCTGCTGCCGAGTCTCCGCCGCTCCTCAGCGCTCCGCTCGGGGGGGAATCATCGGGAGACTGGGCCCGGGATCCGGCTCGGTGATGCGGGACGAGGGGTCCGTCCGTCTCCCGGATTAACCCGCCTGGGGCAGTCGCTCCTCAGGCAACCACTTCACATCCCGTCCCGCTGCCGGTGGACGGGCTTCCGGAGGCCCCGGCCTGGCGGCGATCAGTTTAGTTTGTGTGTTTGGGGGGGAACAATGGTCGGCGGAACCTGGGCCGCGCCCGCGGTTTCCCCCCGGCGGCTAAAACAAAGGGATGCGTCCGGCGGGCCGCTACGTCCCCCCTCACACACGCACCGCCTCGGCTCAATCCTTCGCCGATTCACAGCCGCGATTTCACTTCCCAACCCGCCGGCCCGGGCATTTCCATAACTTTCTGTTTTTAAACTTGTTTAATGAAGCGGGAGCGGCGAGGACGCGGGCACGCCTTTGGCCCGCGGGGACAGGCATGCGCAGAGCAGCTGCGGGCAGGCCGTCCGAGGAGTCGACGCATGCGCCATCGATCGGGTTGTTGTAGAGGCGCATGCGTCGTTGGCAGGGAGCGGGTTGGGGGTACGGCCGACGGGTAGACACCTGCATGCTTAGGTAGGGCGGGGAGCCGGTTGGAAGGACGGGTGGGCGCGTGCGCGGTAGGTACACACGGCAGGATGTGGGCGGGACCCATTCCGGAGTGGTGCACATGCGCAGTTGGCAGCATGGGGATGCGGGTGGATTTGGGGAGTCTTAAAAAAAATGCTGCAAAAAGTCAGCGGATCTGTGGGGCGAGGGAGCAACAGAGTTAGTGCTTCGAGCCCAATATGACCGCTGCTCAGTGGTGTGGTTTTTTTTTTGTGTGTGTGTTGGGGGGGGGGCATGGGGAGATTGCTCACTCCGGTCCGCTGAACATCCGGGAAGCCCGGTCCCCAGTTTGCGGGAAATAACTGTCCTTTCTTTTTAAACTGGGGGGGCGGAGTCAGCGCCGGAAGCCGGACCAATCACCTCTGGGCCCGCCCCCTCCGGCCGTCCCGCTTTCCCATTGGCCGGGTGCCGCCGACTGATGT
Organism: Scyliorhinus torazame; assembly: GCF_047496885.1. Taxonomy (NCBI): domain Eukaryota; kingdom Metazoa; phylum Chordata; class Chondrichthyes; order Carcharhiniformes; family Scyliorhinidae; genus Scyliorhinus; species Scyliorhinus torazame. Next base: position 263,508,239 of record NC_092715.1, on the reverse strand, counting down.
GCGAACCGACCACCCAGCATCGCCAGCGCCGCTCGGAGCGACCAATCGGGTGTGTGGTGTGGGGGGGGGGCGTGACCGGAACCCGCGTGATCTCTTGCCTTTCACTTCCGGCGCAGCTGCATCTGCTGGCCTGTCTGCATGTCCTGTTGTGAAAAATCTTTCACAATTCACTGAAAACAACTGCAGTTTATTAAACTCATCATGAGCACAGAGAAAGGAAACGTTGCCAGGAGGAGGGCGCAGAAGCACCAGAACGTTATTGGGTTCAAAAATGACAAATATATTAAAAGTGACAAGATAAAGGTAAGCACCAGCTTCACTGTGAAATGTGCCTCTAATCTTTAAATCTGGTTGTTTTCAATAATCATTTATTTCAGCATTCAAAATCATCAGGGGGGGGGTGTCTGATAGAGTAAATACAGAACAGCTGCTTCTAATAGTCAGACTCCGTAACCAGGGGACACAGATTTAACGCAACCACAGAGGGGTGAGTTTATTCATCAAGTTATGCTGAGGTCTTTGCAGTTAAAGAAGAGGTAGTGGGGCTAATTGGCTAGCTCTTCAAAGCACTAGCATTGGCGCAGTGGGCTGAATGGCCTCCTGTGCTGCACTGTTCCACAGACTAGAGTTTAGCATCCAATAGTACACCTAGTCTGTCTTTGTGGATAATGTCTTCGAGCAGTAAGTAGTCAAGGGGAGGATCAAATGAAGAAACCTTGGGGTGCTTTGAAAGTGACTGTGCAGGGGGGAGGAGAGAAAACATGTTGTTTACATAAATGACAAATAATGGGAAACCTAGCACAGATCCCTGTGGTATACCACTGGACACTGGCTTCCAGTCACTAAAGTAGCCGTCTGTCATCACCCTCTTCTACAGCTTAGCCACTTTTGAATCCACCTTATCGAGTTATCCTGTGACCCATGTGCATTTGCCTTCCTTAAAAGTCCCCCAGTGGGACCTTGTCGAAGGCTTTGCGGGAATCCATATACTGCATGAACTGCACTACCCTCATCTATACACCTGGTCGACTCCTCAAAAAGTTCAATCAAATTTGTTTGGCATGACCTCCTCTGACACAGCCATGCAGACCATCTCTGATCAAACCAAGTGGAGATAGATTCTCCAATAGTTTCCCTGCTACTGATGTGAGACTCACTGGTCTGTAGCTCCATGGCTAATCTCTACAACCCTTCTTAAATAGTGTGACCACATTAGCTATTCTCCAGTCCTCTGGCACCTCCCCCATGGCCAGAGCAAATAAAAATTTTGGTCAGAACCCTTGCAATCTCTCCTCCCGCCTCCCACAACAGCCTGGGACACAATTCATCCAGACCTGGAGATTTGCCCACTTTTACACATGCCAACACCTCCAATACCTTGTCACTCTCTGTTCATTTGCTCAAGAACCTCACAGTCTCTCCTCTTCCCATTGATGTACTTATAGAGCATCTTGGGATTTTCCCTACTTTTACCAGCCAGATATTTCTCATATCCCCTTGCTCTCCTAATTGCTTTCTTAAGCTCCGTCCTGCACTTTCTGTACTCCACTACTGCCTCCACTGATTTGCTCCCCTTGTACCTGCTAATGGCTTTGTTTTCCTTCTCATTGTATCCTGAATATATCTGGCCATCCATGGTTCTCTGGGCTTGTTACTAAACATAGAACAGTACAGCACAGTACAGGCCATTCAGCCCACGATGTTGTGCCGACCATTTATCCTAATCTAAGATCAACCGAACCTACACCCCTTCAATTTACTGCTGTCCATGTGCCCGTCCAAGAGTCACTTAAATGTCCTTAATGACTCTGACTCCACCTCTGCTGGCAGTGCATTCCACGCACCTACAACTTTCTGTGTAAAGAACCTACCTCTGACATCTCCCCTATACCTTCCTCCAATCACCTTAAAATTATGCCCCCTCGTGACAGCCATTTCCGCCCTGGGGAAAAGTCTCTGGCTATCCACTCTATCCATGCCTCTCATCGCCTTGTACACCTTTATCACAGTGCCAGGGTCCCAGGTTTGATTCCTGGCTTGTGTCACTATCTGTGTGGAGTCTGCACGTTCTCCCCGGGTCTGTGTGTTTCTTCTCTGGGTGCTCCGGTTTCCTCCCACAAGTCTTGAAGGACTTGCTGTCAGGTGAATTGGACATTCTGAATTCTCCCTCAGTGTACCTGAACAGGCGCTGGAATGTGGCAACCCGGCGCTTTTCACAGTAACATCATTGCAGTGTTAATGTAAGCCTACTTGTGACAATAAAGATTATTATTATTAGATTATGAGCTCAAGACTCCGGAATAGGACTTGAAGCCACACCTTCTGACTCGGAGAGAGTGCTGCCAACTGAATCAAAAGCTGAACTTCTGAAAAGTAACTTAAAAGCAAATGTCGGTAATCGGCCTGAGAATGATTCCACAGATAGTAACCAAACTTTCTGGAGGCTAAAAGTTGGCTTTGGGTGAATAAAATTCACATGTACCATCTTGCAATCCTCCTCTTTTCAAACAAAAGTTACGTGTAAGTGGGATTTTTGTTCTTTTGAAATATGGATATTAGGGACTCCAAAATCGGGAGCAGTTTTTTCACAGCTGGTCTGCACTGGCCAACCTTGAAATATCCTGTGTTTGAGCGTGACAGCCTGCGTGTGCTAAATTGGAAGTGAACACCTTGTGGTAATCACACTGTGGAACCTCCTAACGTACCGGTGTGTGGTGGGCCTGCTCCAATATCCTAGCATTTGGTGTGAATCGCATTCACCAAACATTATTAAGAGTGAAATTGGATAAAGATGAACCACATTGCTCCTTAATTACATTTTAGATTTCAATTTTGAAGTAGCATTTGCATAATAATCTTGCCTTTCCTTTCAAAGGCTCTTTTGCAACTTAGTTTTCTTACAATTATTTTGAATAGTTGCCTGCAAAGTAATACATTCAATTTCAGGGGGGGGTTGGGGTCAGTGCTGCCTGTTTCAGCAACGTCTCGACTTTCTGGAAGGTAGACTAACCATTTACAAATCGCTGCTTAGGCCCCCACTAGAGTACTGCGGCTAATTCTGGGCACCACACTTTAGCAAGGCCTGGTGTGAAGGTGCAGAGAAGATTTACTAGAGCGGTACCCAGAGGTGAGGGACTTCAGTTACACAGAGAGACAGGAGGAGCTGGGATTGGCCTCCTTGAAGCAAAGTAAAGGGAGCTTTAATAGTGGTGCTTACAATTATGACCTGTTCAGAGCGAGGAATGCCAGAAGGGTCCGTAACCAAGTGGGTAGGGCATTTCGACAACTTGACTTTCAAAAGGCACTTGGATAAATACTTGATGGAGAAGGAGCAGGCAAGTGGGGCTAATTGGATACATGCTTTAAAGAGCTGGCACATGCATGATGGGTTGAATGGCCTCCTCCTGTGCTGTCTTATTGGACGCTCAAACAGGGAAAATTCAGGGATGGTCAATAATGCCACAATTCTCTTCCGTTTAAAACTTCCCGTGCTTCAGAACTGAGAGATATGGCACTCTAGACTATTTTTGTTTTCAGTGGAAGAAGGCAAAGCACCTTCATTATAGCTGTAATGCCTTTGTAAACCGGCCTACCGAAGTCTTCTTAGTAGATTGTTTACATCCTCCTTGGGCATGGATAAGGTGGATAGTCAACATCTTTTCCCAAAGGTAGGGCAGTGTGAAACTAGAGGGCACAGGTTTAAGGTGAGAAGGGGGAGATGGGCCCTTTGACCCAACCTGTCCATGCCGCCCAATTTTTACCACTAAGCTAGTCCCAATTGCCCGCATTTGGCCCATATTCCTCCATACCCACTGTACCCATATAACTGTCTAAATGCTTTTTAAAACAGAAAATTGTACCCTCCTCTACTACTGCCTTTGGCAGCTTGTTCCAGACACTCACCATCCTCTTGTGTGAAAGAATTGCCCCTCTGGACCCTTTTGTATCTGTCCCCTTTCACCTTAAACCTGTGCCCTCTCGTTTCACACTCCCCCTCCCTTTGGGAAAAGTTGTTGACTATCCATATTATCTATGTACAAAGTCTTACAACACCAGGTTAAAGTCCAACAGGTTTGTTTCGATGTCACTAGCTTTCGGAGCGCTGCTCCTTCCTCAGGTGAATGAAGAGGTCTGTTCCAGAAACACATGATGCTCCACTTCTCCAGCTTCCACCCTAAACACATTAAAGAAGCCATCCCCTATGGACAAGCGCTCCGTATACACAGGATCTGCTCAGACGAGGAGGAGCGTAACAGACATCTACAGACGTTGAAAGATGCCCTCGTACGAACGGGATATGGCACTCGACTCATCGATCGACAGTTCCAACGCGCCACAGCGAAAAACCGGACCGACCTCCTCAGAAGACAAACATGGGACACAACCGACAGAATACCCTTCGTCGTCCAGTACTTCCCCGGAGCGGAGAAACTACGTCATCTTCTTCACAGCCTTCAACACGTCATTGATGACGATGAACATCTTGCCAAGGTCATCCCCACCCCCCCACTACTTGCCTTCAAACAACTGCGCAACCTCAAACGAACCATTGTTTGCAGCAAACTACCCAGTCTTCAGAACAGTGACCACGACACCACACAACCCTGTCATGGTAATCTCTGCAAGACGTGCCAGATCATCGACATGGATACCACTATTACACGTGAGAACACCACCCACCAGGTACGCGGTACATACTCGTGCGACTCGGCCAGCGTTGTCTACCTCATACGCTGCAGGAAAGGATGTCCCGAAGCGTGGTACATTGGCGAGACCATGCAGACGCTGCGACAACGAATGAACGGACATCGCGCAACAATCACCAGGCAGGAATGTTCCCTTCCAGTCGGGGAACACTTCAGCAGTCAAGGGCATTCAGCCTCTGATCTCCGGGTAAGCGTTCTCCAAGGCGGCCTTCAGGACCCGCGACAACGCAGAATCGCCGAGCAGAAACCTATAGCCAAGTTCCGCACACATGAGTGCGGCCTCAACCGGGACCTGGGATTCATGTCACATTACATTCATCCCCCACCATCTGGCCAGCAAAATCCTACCAACTGTCCTGGCTTGAGACAATTCACACCTCTTTAACCTGGGGTTACCCCATCTCTGGATCTGTAAAGATTTAATCACCTGCTAATGCTCGCATTCCTAGCATTGTTTGGCATCTTTGAATTTGTCTATATATGTGTTTCTGGAACAGACCTCTTCATTCACCTGAGGAAGGAGCAGCGCTCCGAAAGCTAGTGACATCGAAACAAACCTGTTGGACTTTAACCTGGTGTTGTAAGACTTCGTACTGTGCTCACCCCAGTCCAACGCCGGCATCTCCACATCATATTATCTATGCCCAAGGAGGATGTCAATCATTTAAGAAGAAGACTTCCGGTTGGCGACTTGTGGGAGGGATGTTGCATTTATGGTAGCTCCAGCCGGGATCTGCATTTTTTAATGCATTTTTGCCTGTTTATTCAGGCGATCTTTGCTAGAAAACGTTCCAGAACGGTACACCAGGTTCCCCCCGTGCCAGATTCCTGCCCAATAGGGAGGGCAAAGAAAGAAGGCCGTTGAGGTGACTGCAATAAACTCACAGTAAACACTGGGCTTTACAGGGCTGATTTGCCGTTAAGTATTTATAGCCAGGAATTATTTACAGCCCACTGAAAAATAAATCTCCTCCATTGCATTTGTAAATTACAAAATTGAATATCCAGTCAATAACTAAAACGATGGATTCCTTAGAAAGGATGGAGTCACACTAGAGGGTACAGAGGAGATTAATGAAAATCTTTCCAAGAATGGAGAATATTAGCTATGTGCAAATACTGAATAGGCTGAGATTAATTTCTTTGGATCAGAGAGGATAAGGGGAGATTTAATTAAGTGACTTCGATAGTGTGCAGGAAGGATTTATTTCCGTTAGCAGAAGGGGTCACTAAAATAATTATTAGTGTCACAAGTAGGCTTACATTAACACTGTAATGAAGTTACTGTGAAAATCCCCTCGTCGCCACACTCCGACGCCTGTTCGAGTACACAGAGGGAGAATTCAGAATGGCAAATTCACCTAACAAGCACATCTTTCGGGACTTGTGGGAGGAAACCGGAGCGCCCGGAGGAAACCCACGCAGACACGGGGAGAACGTGCAGACTCCGCACAGACAGTGACCCAATCCGGGAATCGAACCTGGGTTCCTGGTGCTGTGAAGCAACAGTGCTAACCACCGTGCTACCGTGCCGCCCTATAAGTAATTGGCAGAAGGTTAGAGGGAAGTTGAGAGTTTTCTTTCACCAAGAGGGTGTTGGGGAGCTGGAACTCGCTGAATGAAAGGGTGAGAGGCAAATCCCTCATCGTATTTTTAAAAATATTTGGATATGCACTTGAACTGCCCTTGAACAGGGAAGAACTGGAAAGTGGGATTAGGCTGTATAGATTCTTTCAATGACCAGCACAAACGCTATGGGCTGAATAGCCTCTTCTTGATGCTGTAGATTTTCTGTCTTCGGTTCACTTAATGAAACGTACATGTTGGTGCTGCCCAGTGACAGTTTAACCATAGCCCACCTCAAGACAGCCTGACATTCCGTATGTGCTGTCAGCTTGAAATCCTTTACTGAATTTTGATGGAATACTCGGTTCATTTCTGGGCACTACACTTTAGAATAATACAATAGTCTCTATTATTGTCACAAGTAGGCTTACATTAACACTGCAATGAAGCTACTGTGAAAATCCCCCAGTCGCCACATTCTGGTGCCTGTTTGGGTACACTGAGGGAGAATTCAGAATGTCCAATTACCTAACAGCGCGTCTTTCGGAAGTTGTGGGAGGAAACCGGAGCACCCGGAGGAAACCCACGCAGGCACACTGAGAACGTGCAGACTCCGCACAGACAGTGACCCAAGCCAGGAATCGAACGCAGGACCCTGGTGCTTTGAAACAACAGTGCTAACCACTGTGCTACCGCGCCACTCTAGATGAGTGCAGTGTAGATTTACAAGAATGATCACCCTGGCTTAAGTTAGAATCATAGAATCGCTACAGTGCTGAAATAGACCATTCAGCCCATCAGGTCTGCACCAACCCTCTGAAAGAAAACCCTACCTGGACCCACTCCCTGCCCCATCCCCGCAACCCCACCTAACCTGCACATCCATGGGAAATTTAGCATGGCCAGTCCACCCAAACATCACATCTTTGGACTGTGGGAGGAAACCGGAGCACCCGGAGGAAACCCACGCAGACACTGGGAGAACGTGCAAACTCCTCACAGTCACCCGAGGCTGAAATCGAACCAGGGTCCCTGGCGCTGTGAGGCAGCAGTGCTACTGTGCTGTTACGAGGATTACAAATTAGGATTGTGTTCCCTGATACTGAAATGATTAAGTGGGGAATTGATCAAAGTTTGTAAAATTATTTGTGGGAATTGATAAGAGTAGATGGAGAGAAATTGAAGTATTTATAAAATCCACGTGCACCTTTCAAATTTAGTAGCTTTGGATGTGCACAAGCGAATTGCTTAAAGCATAATTCATAAAGTTTCAAGTATGCAGGGTTTATGAACTCCGTTCTGCTAGCTCTAACATACAGTCCACCTTTCATTTATTGTTGCCATTTCCAATCGGTTTCGGTATCACAACAATTGCATTAAAACCTTAATGAATGATGCTTTTAAAATGCCATTTACTACTTGTTTCTATCACGTGTACATCCAAAGTTACTGAAGTTTAAAGTTGCAGAAGACTTGTGTAAACACCCTGCGATTTTAGGGAGTCACGAAGCAGGATAATGTGGCCCCGAGATTAGAGCCAGGCTTTTCGAGGCTGAAGTTGGGAAACAAACTCCTTGCACACAAAGGTAAAAGTCTGGCACCCTCTGCAAATGCCAATTGATGCTAGGTCAGGTGTTAACTTAAATCTGAGATTAATGAAAATCATTAAAGTTATTAAGGGATGTGAGACAAAGCTGGGTATGTGTAGTTAGGTCACAAATCAGCCTTGGCTGCTGCCTCTTCCTAGTATTTTATCGCATGTTAAGCAGAAAATCCTCTCTTGTAGATAATCTTATTAGTCAGCTTGGCATGGTTTTAGTGGCCTCGAGTGGAACAATTAGCACCATTGTTCCCCAGACTGTCTATATTTATTTAACAAGAAAAGTAACAAAGGGGCTTTAGCTTACTTGAACTTCTGATTCTGTAGTTGGGAATGATCCTGGCTGATCTAGGTCGGACCTTTTACTGGAGAATTGCTGACAAAGTATATTCAATATAAAAACAGGCCATTCAGTCTAATTGGCCTGGTACTGAGTTTATGCTCAACACAGTCCTCCTCCTACCCCCCCCTCCTCTCACTCTATCAGCCCATCCTTCTATTTCTTTCTCCCTCGTGCGTTTAGCTGGTTTCCTCCCTGGATGTATCTATGCTATTTGCTTCGACCACTCTGTAATAGCAAATTTCACCACTCTGAGTAAAGTCTGAGTTCCCTATTGGATTTATTAGTGTCTGTCTTTTACAATGATGACTGCTGCAGATGTGGAAACATCTTCTCTGCGTCTGCTGGACCAAACTCAAGACCTCTATCAGGTCATCCCTTAGCCTTTTCCTTTGTAAAGATGTCTGTTCTGTCTTTCCAGCTAGTAGAGCACTTCCATTCTAGTATCGTCCTTCTCGGGGTGGGTGGGTGGGTGGGTGGGGGGGGGGGGGGGGCGGAGGCGGCTTATCTCAGTTGGCTAGACAGCTGGTTCATGATGCAGAGCGAGGCGAGCAGCGCGGGTTCGATTCCTGTACCGGCTGAGGTTCTCAACCTTGCCCCTCGCCTGAGACGTGGTGACCCTCGGGTTAAATCATCACCAGTCACCTCTCCCCCCTCAAAGGGGAAAGCAGCCTATGGTTATCTGGGACCATGGCGACTTGAATGAACTTGTTGAATTTTTTTGCGCCTTCTCCAGTAGATGTTGAAATTTGGATTTTGAAGTTGCATTAATACATTAATTTTTTTAAATTTTTCCTCCCAGAGATTAAATGCTATGATGCATTCTGGTGTCTGTAAACATTGTAAGGAAGTGTTGGAATGGAAAGTAAAATACAACAAATACAAACCACTTAGTCAGGCTCGGAAATGGTGAGTTAAAAGCTTATTTGTGCTTCGAGTAGGTCATATTTCTGTAATTGTACTAGCACCATCAGATTGTCGCCCTCATCAAAGGCAGTCAAGAAAAAACAGCTTGCATTTATAAAGTGACTTCCAGCGCCTCGGAACATCCCAAAGTTCTTTCCAGCCACAAAACAACTTTTAAAAAGTGTAGTCTCTGTTGTGACATATTGTTTGATATCAACATGATGTCTGCCTCATGTGATTTTTTTTTTTTTGTTGTTGCCTGCAACATTTCAACATCCAATACCAATTTTCACTGACATTGATCACAAAAGCTCCAATTGTTGTAGGAGACCTGTAATGACTTCCATGTGGCAAGTGTGAGAACTTCAAAACTGGGGTATGGTCAGAACTTTGCACCGAGAATATTTTCCCCAATGATCACTTTCAAACACTGACATGGCCTAAACCTGATATGTCCCAACACTGGGCTGTTTTATTACATATTTGATCTCTCGTCAGCTACGTAAGCTTTTACGCAGCAGGCACCTTCAGTTTGTCTGTGCACCTTGCTTGAGTTGCAGAGAAGATTGCTAACTTGACCCATCTCTGGTCTGCGAAACATGGCCTATCACAAACTCGCGCTTATTAATCCTTTCAGAAGGAAATGAAGTTGGTTACATTAAAAAAGAGGAATAACTAAATGTTTGGGAAATTGTGAGAATGGAATTAGACTAGCTGTCTAAAATTGCCGCAGATTAGATAACAGAATGGCCTCTCCCTGTGCTATAACATTCAAATGGATTCTGAATAGAAATGCGAAATACAAGAACTTGGTTGATCCACCATTTACACAACTGGCTGTCCATTGCGATGTTAAAAATTCAGCTGCCTGTAACCCCCTGACTTTCCTTTTTAATTCTGTTTAGTGTTAAATGCCTTCAGAAGACAGTGAAGGATTCTTACCACGTTATGTGTAAACCATGTGCATTCAAGTTGGAACTCTGTGCCAAATGTGGGAAGAGAGAAGAGATTGTGAACCCGTAAGTAGTTGTTGCAATACTTTATACCCAGCGAGAAGTCTTGCAAACCCCAACCGGAAGGAAGTTTTCACAAGCAGACGGACTCCCCTGATCAGAGATTTGTGCCTTTTATTCTCTTGTTGTTTGTTTCCATTATATGGACAATGCAAACAAGGCCATGCTTGTCGCCCTTCGCTTGTTGCCTTTGACAGCCCGGTAAATGTGGCTAAAGATGCAAAGAATGGTTCCAGGACAGGAAGATGTTTGGCCTGTTGTGTATGTGCCTGCTCCCTGAGAGCAACTCAGTTCCTGTTCCCTGGCATTTTCCATGTAGCTCTACAAATCTTTTCTCCAGATAATTACCCAATTCCTTTTTGCAGACCTCAATTGAACCTGCCTCCCCCACCATTTTGGGCAGTGCATTCCAGATTGTAACCACTCGCTGCATTTATTTTATTTTTTTTAATTCTTACCAGCTGTTATGGGCCAGGGTTTAGAAAACTCCAAAATATATCATGGAGTTCACCTGACCCATGACTTTTAATAGATTTTGGTTATGGGGGCACAAGCGCCCACTCTCCAGGTGTTATGCAACAGAGACCTGAAGTATTTTTAAAACAAAACATTGTTTATTCTATGAACCCAGTTAACATTTTATAAACACACAGTAAACATCTTATCACCCACCAACACACGTAACGCCACAGCTACAATACTCTATAGGTAACCCTTAATACCTTTCCCAGCAACATCCATAAGTTAAACCCTTTTTACAAAGACAGCAGGTTTAAATTCTCTACAGAAACAGGTATTACTTTGAAATCAAGTGAGCTGAAGACATTCTTTAGCTTGTAGAGAGACAGTTCATTACACATCTGCTTGCTTTGAATACAGCTCTTCACCTCTGAAAACGAAACCAAAAACAGCCACATAGCAGCTTTACAGCTCAAAACGAAAGTAAAAGACAGACAGCCCAGCTCCACCCACACACTGACATCACTGCAGCTATTTGATAAACACCCATTTCTTAAGGGTACATCCACCTGACACACCTCCAATTTGTTTTGCCATTCACTTTAAATTGGTGTCCTATGATTCTAAGACCTTCCGTAAACTGAAACAGTTGCTCCCTATCTATACTGCCCAGACCCCTTATGATTTGAATAACTCTATCAAATCTCCTCTTGATCATCTCAAGGCCATGATGAGATCAGCCATGATCATATTGAACGGTGGAGCAGGCTCGAGATGCTAAATTGCTGACTCCTGACCCCTATGACATCACCCCTTAACCTCAAGTGCTTTGAGAATGCAAGCATAAGTTTATGTAGTCTCTCTTCATTTTAACCCAGAGAGCCCTGGTGACAACCTTGTGAATCTGTGCTGCTTCCAAGGCCAATTGTACTATAGGTGGTTTTAAGGGGAAGTTAGACATGTGCATGAGGGTGAAAGGGAAAGAAGGATATGTTAGAGAGGTGGAGGAGGCTGGGATGGAGCATACAAACTGGCATGGCCTAGTAGGACTGAATGGCCTGTTTCTGACTGTAAAGCCGATATGATTCAATGGTGGAGTTTGACCTCTGGGCCCCTGGGTTTACTTGTTCAGTACCGTGACCACAAATTACCTAAACAGTGGACCAGAGTAAGTGTACAGCCTGAAATTATTGGTCAAACTTATTTATAGAATGACTAGTACAGCATGATACTGAATCAACGCCATATTTAGATCAAATTGGGATCAGCTCCTAAGGATTAAAGATGTCCTTTTAAAAAAATATCTAGTATGCGATGAGGCTTGCGATGAAGCACATCAATAGTGCTTCTCGCTCATACCGCACTGCATCAGGAGGTTTTGTGAACTATGCTGTTTGCATGTTCTGCCAGAATTATAACTTGGGAAAGTTCCCTGGACTTTCACCTGTTGAAAGACCTGAAGTTAGAGCTGTCGGTTCTCCCTGATTTTTAAGAAAGAAAACTGGTAACGGTAAGTTTCTAGCTGGCAATATTGTTCAGTGATGGCTCTTCCTGCACTTGGCTAAATATATATTACTTAGCATAAGACGCAAAGCTCCTCCCCGTCTCTGAAACCACTTGCTGATTTTAAATTAAATTATCCTGTTGCATCGACAACTTGTGACTGAGCGTTTCACACTCTGGTAATGAAAGACCCTTTTGGAGCAGGAGCCAGCCATTCAGGCCCTCTTGTCCATGCCGCCATTCAATTGAAAATCAGGTTTGCAATCATATAGCACCTTCTCCAGCACAGGACATCTAAAAGTGCCCGAAAGCCAATTAAGTGCTTTTGAAATGGTGTCACTACTGTACTGCAAGGAAACAGGGCAGCCAATTCACGCACAGCAAGATCCCCAAATCAGCGATATAATGATCAAATCATCTGGTTATTAAGTATTGGTTAAGGGATAATTATTGCCCGTCACACTGTTAGGCCGATAGGAATCATGCACTAGAGAAGGTCTAGTTCTTGACTAGTTAAATGTTTATTGTTAAACAATTACGTGGGTTAGATAACCATGAGAAAATTATCAAAAACTATTATAATTTAGGGACTTCCGGTGATGGCGGGCGGGAGGCGGCCGCACAATGGAGGGCTCCTGCTCGGGAACGGCATTTTCGGGGCTTTAAGCCCGGTCCCAGGGCCAACGGAGGCGGCAAAAGCACAGAGGAGGCACAGTGAAGACACAGTAAAAAAAGAATTTAAAAAAATGTCGAGGGTGAGCAAAAAAACGGCCGTTAAAAAAAACAGCTGAAGGTCCGTCGGGGGGTGGAAAGGCCACCACGGGGCCACCAAGGAAAATGGAGGCTGGAGCACCAGGGGAGGCCGCATTGCTTACGGCTGAAGAAATAACTAAGGTGATGGCTGCGGAATTCAAAAAGCAGTTGGCGCAGATTGCGAAATGCATGGAGACGGTGAGGAAGGAGATGAGGGAGGTTTTGAGTGCGCTGGTGGAGGAGGCGATTTCCCCGGTGAGGACGGGGGTGGCGAGCGCAGTAGCGGGGGTGCGAGAGCAAGGGGAGGCGCTGAAGGAAGTGGAGGAGACATTATTGCAGCACGGTGATCAACTTTCTTCGATGGGGAAGGAGATGCGGAAGGTGATGGATACTAACAAGGATCTGCGAGGAAAAATGGAAGACTTGGAAAACAGATCCAGGCGACAGAATTTGAGGATTATGGGGCTGCCCGAAGGAGTTGAAGGACCAAAGCCGACTGAGTATTTTGCCGCGATGCTGGCAAAACTATTGGGGAGGGGGAGGGTCCCTCCCGATATGAACTGGATCGGGCTCATCGGTCATGGAGGCCTGTACCAAAGGCGAGTGAGCCGCCAAGGGTAGTGACTCTGTGCTTCCGTAGGTACAGGGTGAAGGAGAAGGTCCTGAGCTGGACCAAGCAGAAGCGGGTGGTGCAGTGGGCTGGAGCTGGTATACGTGTATACCAGGACTTTACGGTGGAGCTGGTGAGGAGGCGGGCTGCCTTCAACCGGGTGAAGAGGGCACTGTACATTAGCAAGGTGCAGTACGGCATTGTATATTCAGCGAAGCTGAGGGTGACTTACAAGCTCAGGGACTTTTATTTTGGAACGGCGGAAGCAGCAGAGGAGTTTGTGAAAGCAGAAGGACTGTGGCAGAGCTGACAAATTGAGGAATGGCCATGAGCCGATGTAACCTCATGACTGTATTTTCTTCTTTTTTGTATCACTGCGCACGGGTGTAGAGGCTAAAGGAGCCAATATTGTATACATTTGGACAAGGGAAGAGACGCGACTTTCACTCGAAATGAGGGCTCTTTGGGGTGTAGGGGGATATGTGGGGTTTGTGTGCTAAAAGGGGATCTTTGGGCTTTCCTAGGGCCGGGCAAGGGGGAAAGGGACCCGGGCGGGGGCCTCCACGCTGGCTGGTTTAAGCCGGCCAGTGAACGGGAGTGAGGTGGGGGGAGGGGCTGCGGCCATCGGAGCCTGGCAGAACAGGGTCCGAGTGGTCTAGCCGGGGTGGAAAGTTGGGGGGAAGGAACCGAGGTTGGGAGGAGGAGTTTTACAAGAGGCAGTGGACGCGAGGAGCTGGAGACTTTGCGGGGGGCGGGGGGGGGGCTGTGTAAGATTAAGGGTGACTACAGGTAATCCCTGATTCCTTTTTGTCATTTGTTTATGTAAACATGCGTGTTGAGGTTTGGGGGTTGGTGGGTAGATGGGATCGTTGTTATTATGGGGGCTGACATATCTTGCTGATTATTGTTTGTTGATGGATGTAAATGTGGGAGAAAATGTGAAAAAGGAGGAGAATAACATTTTTTTTTTAAAAAACTATTATAAATTATCTAAGAGCTACTACAAATATGACTATCCACTATGCCGACTATCTCCAGACTCGCTGAGGTAACACTGCCACGTGGTTGTCCGCCACTGCCACCTGCTGGTTGGAGGTCGTGTACATTACTATTTACATGATTGCTTATGCATATCTTCACACACTCACACCAGGGAGAGCTCCCTCCCTGCTATTTTTTTTCTAAATAATGCAGTGGGATCTTTTACATTCACCTGAGAGGGCGGATAGTGTCTCGGCTTAATGCGTCGTGAAAAAGGATGTCTCCTCTGACAGTACTGAATTCCCACAGTACAGAATTCCCACAGTTCTGCATTGGGAAGAGTCACCGTAGGTTTTTCCAGTCTCTAGTGGAACTCGAACCCACTTGAATCGGGAAAGAGCGTGACGTTCCAGTTATGATTGGATCATGACTGATCTGTATCTTAACTCCATGTACCCGTCTTCGGTCTGTAATCCTTCATTTGATCTGAGTGGAAAATATCTCTTAACCTCCGGTTCGACTTATCAGTCGTCCTGCCAAGCACGTGTTTTAAGAGAGTTTAAATTTAAACCTTAACTGTTTTGTAACTATATAAAGTGAAATACAGAAATCTCAATGTTTTGTTACACACATGAGGATTATTATTCAAATGTTGAGCGTTCTTAAATTATTTTTTTAAATAAATTTAGATTACCCAATCATTTTTTCCAATTAAGGGGCAATTTAGCGTGGCCAATCCACCTACCCTGCACATCTTTGGGTTGTGGGGGCGAAACCCACGCAGACACGGGGAGAATGTGCAAACTCCACACGGACAGTGACCCAGAGCTGGGATCGAACCCGGGTCCTCCGCGCCGTGAGGCAGCTGTGCTAACCACTAGGCCACCGTGCTGCCCGAGCCGCCTTAAATTAATGTAAAGTCATCATTGTCCCAGGTGACTAAAGGCTGCTCTCCCCGTTGAGGGAGAGAGCTGATCGGTGAAACGTTAACCTGAGGGTCACCCCACCTCGGGCAAGGCCTTCACGAATAACCTCACCCAGTATGCAAATTGAACCCGCGCTGTTGGCCTCGCTCTGCATCACAGACCAGCTGTCCAACCAACTGAGCTAAACTGGACATTCTTGGATACAGCTGCATTGAGGAGGAGCAGGGTTACTACGTGCTATATTATTCACTACAGCCAGATGGCACTCTAAACACGCCCTGTACCTTTCCACTGCCAATGTTTCTTTCCTGCTTTGGGTAATTTTCAGCTTTTCTGCTAGTTAGTCTAATAACCGGTAGGTTGTCATTAGATGAGGCAGGAGCAGAGTGTGGTATTATTGGACGTGGTCACCTTCATCAACAGAGTGAAGTCACACATTGCACAATCGCCGTTACAACACAATGCCTGGAAAAGTTTAATGGCTTTAGATTTAAGAGTCGCAAACAAATTTAAAAAAAATTATCCAGATTTTTCTTGTAACTGGTTGCTGTACCAAGGGAGATCCTTAATCAAAATTGAATAGGTGATCATAGAAAAATTACAGTGCAGAAGGAGGCCATTTGGCCCATTGAGTCTGCACTGACCCTCTGAAAGAGCACCCCACCTTGGCCCGCTCCCCCTTAACCCCACCTAACTGTTGGACACTAAGGGGCAATTTATCATGGCCAGTCCACCTAACCGGCACATCTTTGAACTGTGGGAGGAAACCGGAGCACCCGGAGGAAACCCACGGCGAGAACGTGCAGACTCCGCACAGACGGTCACCCAAGGCCGGAATCGAACCCAGGTCCCTGGCGCTGTGAGGCAGCAGTGCTAACCACTCTGCCACCCCTCTCCATGGTCATCAACCAAAACAAAAACCAAATCAAAGCAGTCCTGCGTTTTCAAAGGGACTCCGCTGATAAAGAAAATATTCATCAAAAGCAAACTCGAAAACTCAATGTTAATACTAGTAATAAAAATAGAAAATGCTTGAAAGATCCAACTGGAAAAGAAAACCAGAGTTAACGGGCCTGTTCGTTAACTGTTTCAAATGTTTCAGGTCGATGACTCTGTCACTGATATTACCAGTGTTTTTTAAAAAATAATTTTTATTAAAGGTTTTCATAAAATATCAATCACAAAATGAAAAAGAAACCCAACATGGTTAAGTACAAAACGCAGTCCAAAAAAACAACCTCCCTCCCCCCTCCTGTACATAAATAATAAATTAACATTAACACCCTGATTTAGTACAACAAGTATATACACCCCCTCAGACCCTCCAGTGTAAATAACAAAAACAAAAAAAATAAAGTGACCCCCCCCCCCCCCCCCCCACCACCGAGTTGCTGCTGCCATTGACCAATGTCTACCGCTCTGCCAGGAAGTCTAAGAACGGTTGCCACCGCCTAAAGAACCCTTGTACCGACCCTCTTGAGGCAAATTTCACCCTCTCCAACTTCATAAACCCTGCCATATCGTTGATCCAGGATTCCACGCTTGGGGGGCCTCGCATCTTTCCACTGAAGGAGAATCCTTCGCCGGGCTACCAGGGTCGCAAAGGCCAGAATTCCGGCCTCTTTCGCCTCCTGCACTCCCGGCTCCTCCGCCATCCCAAATATTGCAAGCCCCCAGCCCACTTTACCCTGGATCCTACCACCCTCGACACCGTCCTCGCTACGCCCTTCCAAAATTCCTCCAGCGCCGGGCATGCCCAGAACATACGGGTGTGATTTGCTGGGCTCCCTGAGCACCAAATACACCTGTCCTCGCCCCCAAAATACCGACTCATCCTTGTCCCGGTCATGTGTGCCCTGTGCAGCACCTTAAACTGTATGAGGCTGAGCCTCGCGCACGATGAGGAAGAGTTCACCCTCCCCAGGGCACCTGCCCACATCCCTTCCTCCATTTCCTCTCCCAACTCCTCCTCCCACTTACCTTTTACCTCCACCACCGAGGCCTCCTCCTCCTCCTGCATCACCTGGTAAGTTTCCGAGATCTTCCCCATTCCCACCCACCACCCCCCCGAGAGCACCCTGTCCTGTACTGTGTGGCCGTAGCCGCGGGAATTCCACCACCTGCCGTCTGGCAAACGCCCTTACCTGTAAGTACCTGAAGGTGTTCCCCAGGGGGAGCCCGTACTTCTCCTCCAGCTCACCCAGGCTCACAAGGTCCACGAACAGATCCCCCAACTTTCGTATCCCTGCCCTGTGCCACCCCGCAAACCCTCCAGCTGTTCTTCCTGGGGCGAACCGGTGGTTCCCCCGTAATGGGGTCCCCGCCGAGGCCCCCACTTCCCCCCTGTGCCGCCTCCACTACCCCCAAATTTTGAGGGCAGCCACCACCATCGGGCTCGTGGTATACCTCCTTGGAGGGAGTGGCAGCGGCGCCGTTGCCAGCGCCCCCAGACTCGTACCCACACAAGACGCCGTCTCCAGCCTCTTCCATGCAGCCCCCTCCATCACCCACTTGCGCAACGTCGTATTGGCGGCCCAGTAGTATCCACAGGGGTTGGGCAGCGCCAGTCCCCCCCCTATCTCTACTCTGCTCCAGGAACACCCTTCTCACTCTCGGAGTCCCTCGTGCCCACACAAGCCCCATTGTACTCTTGTTAACCCGCCTGAAAAAAGCCTTCGGGTTAAACATGAGGAGGCACTGGAACAGGAACAAAAACCTTGGGAGCACCGTCATTTTGATTGACTGCACCCTACCCGTCAAGGACAGTGGCAACGCGTCCCACCTCTTGAACTCCTCCTCCATTTGCTCCACCAGCCTTGTACAATTAAGCCTATGCAGGGCCCCCCAGCTCCTGGCCACCTGGACTCCCAGATACCTGAAGCTCCTCTCCGCCTTTTTTAGTGGGAGCTCGCCAATCCCCCTCTCCTGGTCCCCTGGATGAACTACGAGCAGCTCGCTCTTCCCCATGTTGAGCTTGTACCCCGAAAAGTCCCCGAATTCCCTAAGATTCCTCATTACCTCCGGCATTCCTCCCACTGGGTCCACCACAGGTCGTCCGCATAAAGTGACACCCTATGCTCCTCCCCACCACGCACCAACCTCCTCCAGTTCCATGACTCCCTCGGTGCCATAGCCAGGGGTTCAATCGCCAGTGCGAAGAGCAGGGGGGATAAGGGACATCCCTGCTCGTCCCTCGGTGCAACCGAAAGTACACGGACCTCCTCCTGTTTGTCGCCACACTCGCCATCGGGACCTCCTACAACAGCCTAACCCACCTGACAAACCCCTCCCCAAACCCGAACCTCTTCACCTCCCACAGGTACCCCCACTCTACCCGAGCGAAGACTTTCTCAGCGTCCATCGGCAACACTATCTCCCCCTCCCTCGCCGGCATCATGATAACGTTCAAAAGCCTCCACACATTCGCATTTAATTGCCTCCCCTTCACAAACCCCGTCTGGCCTTCATGGATGATCTGCGGCACACAATCCTCGTGGCTAAGACCTTCACCAGCACCTTGGCATCTACATTTAGCAAGGAAATCGGTCTGTAAGACCCACACTGCAGGGGATCCTTGTCCCGCTTCAGGATCAAGGAGATCAGTGCCCGGGACATCATCGGGGGCAAAGCGCCCCCCCCCCCCCCTGCCTCATTGAAGGTCCAAACTAACAGCGGGCCCAACAGGTCCATATATTTTTTATAGAATTTGACCGGGAAACCGTCCGGCCCCAGTGCCTTCCCCGCCTGCATGCTTCCTATCCCTTTGATCAGCTCCTCCAGCCCAATCGGGGCCCCCAATCCCGCCACGAGTCCCTCTTCCACTTTTGGAAACCTCAATTGGTCCAGGAAGCGGCCCATCCCTCCCTCCTCCCGTGGGGGCTTGGATCGGTACAATTCCTCGTAGAAGTCCCTGAAGACCCCATTGATGCCAGCTCCACTCCGCACCACACTCCCTCCCCTGTCCTTAACTCCCCCGATCTCCCTAGCTGCGTCCCGCTTCCGAAGCTGATGCACCAGCATCCGGCTTGTCTTTTCCCCATACTCGTGGACCGCCCCCTGGGCCTTCCTCCACTGCACCTCCTCCTTCTGGTGGTCACCAGGTCGAATTTGGCCTGGAGGCTACGCCTCTTCCTCAACAATCCTTCCTCTGGCTCCTCCGCATACCTCCTGTCTACCCTCACCATCTCCCCCACCAGCCTCTCCCTCTCCCCCCCGCTCCCTCTGCTCCTTGTGGGCTCTAATGGAGATCAGCTCTCCCCTCACCACCGCCTTCAGTGCCTCCCATACCATCCCCACTCGGACCTCCCCGTTGTCATTGGTCTCCAGGTACCTCTCTATACTTCCTTGGACCCGCTCGCTCACCTCCTCATCCGCCAATAGCCCCACCTCCAAGCGCCACAGCAGGCGCTGGCCCCTCTCCTCCCCCATCTCCAAGTCCACCCAATGCGGGGCGTGGTCTGAAATGGCTATTGCCGAATACTCAGTATCCTCTACTCTCGCTATCAACGCCCTACTCAAGATGAAAAAGTCGATTCGGGAATAAGCCTTATGGACATGTGAGAAGAATTAAAATTCCCTAGCCCCCGGCCTTGCAAATCTCCAAGGGTCCACCCCTCCCATCTGGTCCATAAACCCCCTCAGCACTCTAGCCGCCGCCGGCTTCCTACCCATCCTAGACCTGGAGCGATCCAGTGCCGGATCCAGAACCGTGTTAAAGTGTCCCCCCCATTATCAGGCCCCCACTTCCAAGTCTGGGATCCGACCCAACATACGCCGCTTAAAACCCACATCGTCCCAGTTCGAGGCATACACATTGACCAGTTCCACCCTATCTCCCTGCAACTTACCACTTACCATTATGTATCTGCCGCCATTATCTGCCACAATGCTCGACGCCTCAAACGACACCACCTTTCCCACCAAGATCGCTATCCCTCGATTTTTGGCATCCAGCCCCGAGTGAAACACCCGACCTACCCACCCTTTCCTCAATCTTACCTGGTCTGCCACCTTCAGGTGTGTCTCCTGAAGCTTAACCACATCCGCCTTGAGCCCCTTCAGGTGCGCGAACACGCGGGCCCGCTTAACCGGCCCATTCAGCGCCCTTACATTCCAGGTTATCAGCCGGATGAGGGGGCTGCCTGCCCCCCTCCCCCGCCGACTAGCCATGGCCCCTACCTGGCCCGTTCCCCACAGCGGCATGCCCCTGTCTCGACCCCCCCCTCCCCCACTCACTCCAGCTCCTCCTTGACCATAGTAGCAGCAACTCGATTCCCCCCCACTCGGCTAGGACCCCTCCTAGCCGATTTACTCCCCCCATTGCACTTCCGCAAGTCCTGCTGACCCCGGCCACTCCCGCCTCTCCTTCGACTCCTCCCATTGTGTGGCACACCCTCCTCTCCCGTCCCCATCCATAGACTCTCCCCTCCCCCTTCTGTTCTAAGCGCAGGAAACAACCCTCGCTTCCCGGCCCCGTCCCCTCCAGTCTTCAGCGTGGGAAAAAGCCTGCGCTTTCCACCTACCAGGCCCCGTCACCTCTGATGCAACTCCTTTTACAGGCCCGGTCCCCTCACCCCTGACCCGGGCCTCCCCTGCAGGGCCCCATCTCACCTCCAAGAGACCCCCAACCAACTCAATCAAAACAGTGCCCAACCCGCCCCAGCCACCCTCACCGACCCAAAAGAGAAAAAACACAAAGAAAAAGAAACCCGGAGCAATACAAAGGCCTCCCCTCGAAACAAAAATAAGCATAGCATATCAACCGCAGTCCCCAATCGCCCGTCTGTAAGAATCTTTAATTTATGGGATCTTAACCTGTCGAACCACGCCAAGTTTGGGGGAAGCTTAGTTGATGAATCAAGTCCTGGCGCAATACGACAAGTTATAAGATTTGTACTATTTATAGACTGTGTTAAGTTGTTCGATTCCTTGTATTATTCGACTGTGTATAGTTGAAGGAATTTATATAATCTCTGCTATTCGGTTATCAGTAGCACTTTGCGAATACTGGAACTCAGCAGAAATTTGCAGTATAAACTCCTCAGGTGCCAAAAAGAATTGTTTTATTTGTAGTCGCTTGATTACAATTTGAAAGTCATTTAAAAGGCAATTTGTAGACAATTCGAAGCTTTCAGAGAATTACAGACATTATCTTTCTTTGCTTAGGCAGACAGCTCGAAAGTAACTTTTAAAAGGTCAAAGTCTGGCAATGAAACATGAAGAGAGAGAGAAAGCTAATCTTCAGCTAAACTCAAACTCAAAGTCAAAAGTGGACTAACATCACTGACACAGACTGGTAGACTGACATAACCCCCAAAGACATAAAACTAAAATGGAGACTAGAATCAAAGGCAAAAAACACTAAACTAACATAAAGACAACACAGCACAACACCCCCCCAAAGACAATACACCACAGACAACACACTAAAAACTAAACCTAAAAAGACAATACTCACAAAGATAACAAAACCCAAAATGGCGGGGAGAAACTTTTCAGTTATACACTTTCATATCTGTTTTAAGTCATCTAATTACACCCCAATATAATCCTAATTGGTTTGGGTTAGACTCAAACACATTTGATTTGATGGCAAGCCGTCCATCTTCAATGTGCAACATCAGCTTTTCTGACCCAGCTGTTATCTGCATTGTGAACAATGTTGCTGTGTATTCAGTCCCTGTCCTTGACAATTAGCACAAGCAGTGTCAAATTATCTTGCTGTTTTAATGTCATACTGTCTTTGAAAATATGCATTTGCCAGAACAACGGACTTCAGTAAAAGTGAATTATGCTGTATAAATGGGTATTAAAAACTGGGGCTCAACATTTATGCTTAAACAGCTATCTTTTACCTATACTAGTTGTATTTGAAATACTTGGCTTCTACACCGTCCCGACCCTCAATCTGTGTTCAACTTCTCGGCCTGAACAAAGGCCCACGCCTTCTCCGGAGACTCAAAATAATGGTGCCGGTCCTTGTAGGTAACCCACAGTCGCGCCGGCTGCAACATGCCAAACTTCACCCCCTTCCTGTGCAGCACCGCCTTCGCTCGATTGTACCCGGCCCCCCTCTTCGCCACCTCCGCACTCCAGTCCTGATATATCCGAACCTCCGCGTTCTCCCACCTGCTGCTCCTCTCCTTCTTGGCCCACCTGAGCACACACTCCCGATCAGCGAACCGATGGAACCGCACCAGCACCGCCCGCGGACGCTCGTTAGCCTTGGGCCTCCTCGCCAGCACTCTATGGGCCCCTTCCAGCCCCAGGGGCCCCTGGAAGGACCCCCTCCCATCAGCGAGTTCAACATGGTGACCACATAGGCCCCCACGTCCAGCCCCTCCGGGAGGCCCAGAATCCGCAGATTCTTCCGTCTCGACCGATTCTCCATCTCCTCGAACCGCTCCTGCCATTTCTTGCGGAGCGCCTCGTGGCCTCCACCTTTATCGCCAGGCCTAAGATCCCGTCCTCATTGTCAGCGATCTTTTGTCAAACCTCGCGGATCGCCACTCCCTGGGCCGTCTGTGTCTCCAGCAGCTTATCAATAGACGACTTCATTGGCTCTAGCAGGTCCGTTTTAATCTCTCTGAAGCAGCGCTAGATACCCTCCTGCTGCTCTTCCGCCCACTGCATCCACACTGCCTGGCCTCCGCCCGCCGCCATTTTGTCCTTCTTCCCTCGCACCTTCTTCGGGTCCACCACCACCTTTTCTGTCGCCCCGCTCCTAGTTGAAGCCATATACTGACGGGGAGCTGTTGTAGACTCCTTCCCACACCGGGAAACATCGAAAAAGTGCTGTTGGTGGCCCCGAAAAGAGCCCAAAAGACCGTTTTTGCGGGAGCCACCGAAAGCCAACCGGAAGTCTGATATTACCAGTGTTGACTGCACACTCCAGTTCCACTTGTGGAAGATATCGGGTGTACCTGCAGGCACGACTCACTTCCCCAACCCCTCTGAGGCATTCAGTCAACAGCAAGAGCCATAGCCACAGCAGAACCCCTCCCCAAAGATCAAGTCCAACTTGGTCCTGTAGATGGCTGCTTTGTGTAGGAGCAGAATCAGATGGGCAGGCCCTCGAGTCCCTGCCATTGTTGCACTGGTTGTTCACCGATCAACGTGCAACTGAAAAGTGGAGGCAGACATTAGCGGGTCTTGTCCAGAAATCAATACATACAGGGTCTTATTCTGCTCCTGGATTTTATTGAGCTCCCAAGATGAAAGTACAGTCTTCCTCTCAATAATGCATGGTTTGTAAGGCGCTGAATTATATTATACTCTACATTCAAAGTTCACAATTATTCCACTTTGCTGAGACAGAATGAGGAAATCACCTCGGGACAACTCTTTGTAGATGTAGGCATGTTTCCCCTCATTTCAGCAGCATTGGGTTGAGGCGGCCTTGAGGAGTAATTATAACCCTTGTCCCAACTGCCTGGATCGTGCTCAATGCTGATTTACATTTTGCTCTTGATATTCCTGACTGAAGTCTGTGGCAAGTAATCCACATGACCCTGTCCCCATCTGAAGAGTTGCGTTAAAATCCCCGCCCTTTATTATTTCGATATTGAGAGTTCAATTTTCTGCCAGTTATGGTTTTCGTTGAACCTATTTTACAATTCTCTAACCTTGTGAAGTTGTTTTTAACCAAGTGTTTAATGGGGAACGTTACCAGCAATGTTGTGCAGATTTCACCAATAATTGCCTGTGCTCCCTGGTTTTAATAAAATAGTTGGATGTCACGGTTTGCCAACCCCACAGCAATGTCATTTTTTTGCCATCTTCTGCCATCACATCCTCCAATGTCCAATGCATAAAGCATCATCAGAAACTGTGCAAAAGAGCTTGATGGATCTGGAGCTGTCCCATTCAGCGGAGACGGTCTGCTCTGATGGGCAAGGTTGATCTGCACACACCCACACAGATTGATGTAAAAAGACCCCTCGGCACCTTTGCTATTCTGGCCAATTTTTATCTCTCAATCAACACCCTCAAAGCATCGGGTCATAATCGTATGCCTATTTGTGGAATTTGCTGGGCACAGTTTGCCACCCTGTTTCCTACATTACAACAGCAACCACACTTCAGGGGCTGTGAAGCGCTTTGCGACTTATGGCTTCAGGTTAGAATCATAGAATCCCGACAGCACAAGAAGGCCGTTCAGCCCATCGAGTCTGCACTGACCCTCCAAAAGACCACTCCCCTCTCTAACCCCGTAATCTAACCTGCACATTTTTTGACACTAAGGGGTAATTTATCACGGCCAATCCTGTACATCTTTAGACTGGGAGGAAACCGGAGCACCCGGAGGAAACCCACGCAGACACGGAGAACGTGCAAACTCCGCACAGTTACTCTAGGTCGGAAGGTTGTTTGCAATATAAACGTAATTTCTTTTGCCACTTACCAATTAAGGGTCTCATTTTCTTTCTCTTTCCCCCAATCTCCAGACTGGAATCTGCCGAAGACCAACACGAAAACTGTGATGAAGAAATAAACCCAGGCACAAGAAACCGAGTAAAGAGTGGAAAAGGGGACGATGATGCCAGCAGCAGCACTGATGACTCTGATTTTGATAGTGATGAGGGCAGTGATGGGAAAGATCTGGACTATTCTGTTCAGTCCTCTTTCACTCATCTGTCCACTCAACATGCAGACACAGCATCACAGAAAGAGAAAGCAACCAAGACTGAAGGGACTGTGGCACACGGAGTGCCTGATCTTTCTACCTTGACTCTAGATGTGTGATGGATCTTGATCATTGCTGTATGATGTGACATTGAATAATCTCACATTAGTACACAACTTATGAATCTTACTGAACCACTTTTTTGTTTCATGCAGAGTGCCAGGACATGTAAAAGTCAAACTGCTAAATATTGAGGATTGTGGGAACAAACTGCAGACAGATATAACTTCATTATTGTTTTGACTGATCTAAGCTGTTGAAGTTTTGAAGTAATTTACATTCACTTCAAATATCCGCTTGTTTAGTTTTCAGGTGTAACCACCAACCCCCCTCAATAGGGGGTGCATGGTAGCACAGTGGTTAGCACTATTGCTTCACAGCTCCAGCGTCGATTCCCGCTTGGGTCACTGTTTGGAGTCTGCACGTTCTCCCCGTGTCTGCGTGGGTTTCCTCCCACAGTCCAAAGATGTGC
The DNA here is from genome assembly GCF_047496885.1 of Scyliorhinus torazame. Classification (NCBI taxonomy): domain Eukaryota; kingdom Metazoa; phylum Chordata; class Chondrichthyes; order Carcharhiniformes; family Scyliorhinidae; genus Scyliorhinus; species Scyliorhinus torazame. The sequence continues at coordinate 263,482,719 of NC_092715.1, read as the reverse complement.
AGGTTAGGTGGATTGACTATGCTAAATTGCCCCTTAGTGCCCACAAAAAGGTTAGGTGGGAATAGGGTGGGGTGTGGGCTTGGGTAGGGTGCTCTTTCCAAGGGCCGGTGCAGACTCGATGGACCAAATGGCCTCCTGCACTGTAAATCCTATGACATGTTTTCAGTGAGTGTACAAGGTTTGGTGAATACCATAGATTGGGGTGTATAAGTGACCCCCATTTCTCATGCTAACAACCAACACCCCCCCCCCCCCCCCCAACATATGCACTTTCAGCTACTTTTCTTCAGTACTTGCAAGACAGGGGCTGGTTTAGCACAGTGGTCTAAACAGCTGGCTTGTAATGCAGAACAAGTCCAGCAGCGTGGGTTCAATTCCCGTACCAGCCTCCTCGAACAGGCACCGGAATGTGGCGACTAGGGGCTTTTCACAGTAACTTCATTGAAGCCTACTTGTGACAAGTTATTATTATTAAGAGACTCAATTCATCACCCTGGCAATATTTGACTTATGTTGCAAGTCGGAGCATAGGGTAATGCGGGCTGTGTTGCAACGAAGATACCCGGAGGGGTTGAAGACACACCCACATAGATCAGATCACATTGCCTAGTGCGTGGCAAACAGAAATGACTCCTCCAGCAAAACGAATAAAATACAAAGCTGTTTTCAAGCTTTTAAAACATTGTAAAATTCACTAACTCGTCAAACAAGCCGTGCTATAACTTAGACCATACAGTGCAGAAGGAGGCCATTCAGCCCATCGAGTATGCACTGACCCATTTAAGCCCTCACTTCCACCCTATCCCTGTAACCTTTTTGGTCACTAAGGGCAATTTATCATGGGCAATCCCCCTAACCTGCACGTCTTTGGACTGTGGGAGGAAACCGGAGCACCCGGAGGAAACCCACGCAGACACGGGGAGAACGTGCAGACTCCACACAGACCGTGACCCAGCAGGGAATCGAACCTGGGACCCTGGCGCTGTGAAGCCACAGTGCTAACCACTATGCTACCGTGCTGCTGCGAGGGAATTCCGCGTTGGTGAAATACCGGTGCGAGAATGGAAGAAAGAATCCGCCCTGAAGAAGAAGCCCAAGACCAAATGTGCCATGAGAACAGGGACCAGCCACTGGTCTGATCTTGAGAGCGTGAATTGGAATGGGTCCCTGGAAATCATCAGACTGGCTGCATCATCACTGGAACCGCATTCAAGTGGGCCAAATCAAACCCCGGGTCCCCAAAGATTTCAGGCTAACCGCTAGTTGGCGGCGCTGCTTTATGGAGTGAAACAGTCTAGTGTGACAGAAGACCAAGATCCCGCAGAGGCTACCAGAAGACCTCAATGCCAAAATCACCATCATCATCAAACAGCAGCAGAGGTATTGGTACCCGCATATGTCACATGGATGACAGGCCCGTGAATTCTGCTGTGCCCGGCAAACAAACTGCAGAGTGGAAAGGTGCGAAAACAGTTCTAGAGAAAATGACGGGGATGTGAGGTAGGCAAGATTCATGGTGGTACCAGCCTGCATGGCTTACGGGACTAAATTAAAGCCTATGGTAGTTTTCAAATGTAAAACCGTGCCAAACATCCAGCTCCCTGCAAGAGTTATGTGCCTGTCCATTTCAACGTTTGGATGGATGAGGATGGAGTGTAGTTATGGATGCATGATGTGTGGGTTAGGCACTGTAGCCATCTGGGATGGCCACTTACAACAAGACACATGGACGTTCGCAAAGCCTAAAGGGAAATGTGGACAATGCAAGGTTCAGGCAGGCTCAGAGCCTGAATGTATATTTGTGAGCGAAGAATCCAGACAGCATCAAAACCCCCAACTGATTAGCATTTTGATGGCCCATCTCCGTAAGACAAAGGACTGATACTTGAGTAACCGATACAATCCCAGACATTTCGGCGCCACTCCCTTTACTCAGGAAACATCAACAACAGGGTCAATGACCGCTTAGTCATCCCAGATGGCTACAGCACCCTAGTAGCCTAGGCAAAGAATGCAACTTATTAGTGTGGGACATGCTCAGGTCCCATATTACTGATTAAACCAAGTGGAGAAATAACACCCACATTGTAGTCACAAGAAGGAAGTCTAATATCTGTAGTTCAACCCTTGGATGTGTGCGTGAACAAACAATTCAATGATGATGTTCACGCCAAATGAAGTAGGTGGATGGTTGAGAGAGAGAACCTTCTGGAGGAATAGAAATATACACACTGCCGACTTGATGTTTTGTGTCATTTCATCATCAAATCGTGGGATGCTATTAATGCACAAACTATCAATGGATTGTTCAAAAATGCCGAATATCCAAGTCCATGGATGGGGAGGAAGGCGATTTGTGATGGAGAGATGGTTCTGAAAGGAAAGTGCCAAATCCATATTGGACATGCTAGCGATGATGCCATAGCCAAAGTGATTCTAAATGAATTTGATTAACTCTTTGTTCCACAGCAGAGGGAATGAAGTGGGTGGTGTTAAAACACTTGGAGTGTCATTAAAGCTATTGTTGCACAATTAAATCATTCGAAGAGTGAACTACATTATTTTAATCTGAATTACTGGCGTAATGATTTATATTTTAAAATGGTGACCACCAATACTAATACATTGACTGTTCACGTTCTATACTCAGCGTATAAGATGACTCCCATCTTTGGAAGGATTTTTGGAGGCTTCAATGGTCAACTTATACACCGCGATCTATGGTAATAATGAAATGCACGGACGAGTAGCCACATGGAAATATGATTTCATGATGATAACAGAGACCTGATTCAAAAAAGGGACACACACACATACAATCACCCATCATATACGCATACAGCCACCTATCTCACACACACACACACAGTCATCCATCACGCACACACAGGAACTCATTGTGGTGTCCTTTTGTGATTCTTGTTCTCAGGATGGATGCCGTAGTGTTCACAAAGACCACAGAAGCTAAATTCATTAACAAAGCTAACATTTAGTTACACTACTTATTAAAGCTCGACCACTTACTCCTATAGTAAATAGTCTAGTAATCTACACTCTACTAACACTAATCTCTGCACTCTATCTATAACTACTCTGATCTCTCTCTCTACTTCTATGCTCTCCTCTCCAGCCTTCTCCCAGAAGCCTGTGAGTCAGTGCTTTATATAGTTCTGCATCCAGCTCCATCTAGTGGTTAATTATGGTATGACATTAACCCTTTGTATTCTGAACATTTCCCATAATTTCACACACATACAATCATCCATTACACACACCCACATACAGTCACCCATCAAGGTGCAGAAGGCGATGAGAGGCGTGGATAGCCAGAGACTTTTCCCTAGGGCGGAAATGGCTGTCACAAGGAGACATCATTTTAAGGTGATTGGAGGAAGGTATAGGGGAGATGTCAGGTAGGTTCTTTACACCGAGAGTTGTGGGTGTGTGGAACGCACTGCCAGCAGAGGTGGTGGAGTCGGGAGTCATTCGGGACATTTAAGCGACTCTTGGACAGGCACATGGACAGCAGTAAATTGAAGGGGTATAGGTTAGGTTGATCTTAGATTAGGATAAATAGTCGGCACAACATCGTGGGCTGAAGGGCCTGTACTGTTCTATGTTCTAGTAACACACATACATACACACAGTTGCTAATCACACACACAAACAATCATCCATCACACACAAGACAGTTTACATCACACACACACAGTCCAATGAGACACTGAATTCAGAGTGGATGCATTGCTTATGATAAAGATAAATAATTTCTACGTTTGGAGATTCTAAAACTAGGGGCGGGGCATGGTCTGAAAATTAGGGCCAGACCGTTCAGGAGAGATGTTGGGAAGAACTTCTTAACTCAAAGGGTGGTAGAGGTTTGGAATTCTCTCCCACACAAACAGGAGTTGAAGCTGGATCAGTTGTTAATTTTAAATATGAGATTGATTTGATTTTTAAGCAAAGATATTAAGAGATAAGGGCCAAGGGCAGGTATATGGAGTTAGGTCACAGGTCAGCCATGATGTCATTGAATGGTGGGACAGGCTCGAGGGGCTGAATGGCCCACTCCTGTTCCCACGATTTTTTTCAAAATTGCCTGGATTCTAGAACAGCAGATTGGAAGTTTTACCAAATGTTATTCTGCTATTCTAGAAAAGAGAGAGGGAAAGAGTAAGGAACTACAGAATAGCTAGCATCAGTGAGGAGAAAGTGCTGGAATCTAATTATTAAGGGACTGGTACCAGGCCACTTAGGAAATCATGGCTGTTTGTATTGGGTTGGGTTGGGGGGGTGGGGAGGCTTGTGCAAATGTGCTGCCTCATTTTCTACATTACGTGATCGTGATAGCGAAACAAACCTGCTGGACTTTAACCTGGTGTTGTGAGACTTCTTACTGTTCCTACATTACAACAGAGACTACATTTCAAAAGTGCCTACAAAACAAAATTGCAAGATGGCGCCGGAGCATGGCGACTCTCTCCGAGCTCTCCCTCACAGATCCTCTTCCTACATCTCTTATAACCGTACTAACCTTTTAAAACTTAATTCCAACACTATCTCTAACCGTTCCGTTTTGTGTTCACTTGACCACACGCCGTATGCTTCACCCTATGTCTATGTATTTACATTGTGTATTTATTGTACGTCCAATATTTTTTCATGTATGGAACGATCTGTCTGGACTGTACACAGAAGAATACTTTTCACTGGACCTCGGGTACGCGTGACAAATCAAATCAAATCAAAATCAGGTTCTAGTAAGACCGATATCATGCTGTCTCTCAGATGCCTAAGGATGGCAAATTCATCATCCCTGGGCAGTGCATGCTCACAATGAAAGAGACCATCAAAGCTGAGGGGGTTATAGCTGCCAAACATGGCGTTGGAAATTGAAACAGCTTCCTGTTCCTAAAGACAATGTACTAAACACATCCATATCACAACCAAGACCACCCTGCTTGTCTTAAACTAGACCAAGATTTCTTTTGATGGATCGCTGCTCCGAAACATTCACTTACATTAAGCCTCCTCCAAAGCCCCAGAGTAAAAGAAGCACCCAGCAAGTTGACCTCAAAAGGGTTTGCTCAAAACATCTGGTCGCTGTAGATGCCACCTCTGGTGATAATGAAGCAGACTGGAACTGCTTTAAAAATGCAGGCCACCATGCAGCTCTGTAGGCCTCAGGCCCACCAGAACAAAATTGCTCAAAATTATTATGATGTTAAAAAGGCCAAGCACGAGCAACACCTTCTGCATTCATCAGGAATGAAGGACAAGCCATCACCCAAAACTAAGCAAGCTCAGAATAACGCTGATCAAGCACAAGCCACACCAAGGATTACGGGCCGGATTCTCCGGGACGGTTCTCCACCCCGAAAGTGGCGCCACTCATGTAGAAATTCAGGACCCGTTAATGGGCTTGCACTGACACCACGTGGAACTAGTGCAATTCCAATGCAAAGCGGCGTCCGATTCGCCAGAGTCGGGATTGACATTCGAGGGTTTGACCAGCTGCATTGAAGCACTCCGCTCCCCACACTCATTCCAGCCAGGAAGATGGCGCCCCCAAAGTGCAGCACCCCATTCCGCAGAGGCGGAGCTCGAGACCCTGCTGGATGCCGTGGAGGAAAAGCGGAGCACCCCTGTTCCCCAGAATGGGAAGGAGGCTGCCGCCCACCATCTTACACTGGGCCTGGACGCAGAGGCCGTAGGCGCTGTGGGCCCCACCGCCAGGACCGGCCCGCAGTGCTGTACAAAGCTGCGCGGCCTCCTCAGGATGGCCAGAGTGAGTAATCAGCACCGTGCCCCCGGCACTACCCTCTGCCCCACAAACCTGTATCACCACATATCGCCCTGGTACCCAGCCCCGCCCCACTCCCTCCCCTAGTCGGGGAGCCTGGAGGCGATCAAGGCGTACAGTGTGTGGTGGCTCTGGAACTCAGGTTGTGCGGCCTCCTGTGCCTGCCCGGGCCACATGCCCTGCCCATTCTCCCCCTCCCACACATCCTCCTCATCGGGCAAGGCCTGGCATTCAGCCCCCTCCAGCGTGTCACCCCTCTGCTGTGCGAAGTTGTGTAGGACACAGGAGGCCACCACGATGTGGGAGACTCAGCGCTACACTGGAAGTCCGCTCCAGAGCGGTCCAGACACCTGAGCTGCATCTTCAGGATGCCGATACACCGCTCGATCACAGCAATGGTCGCGGCATGGACGTCGTTGTAGTGGGTCTCTGCATTGGTCTGTGGCCGGATAGGCATCATCAGCCACGACCACAACGGGTAACCCCTGTCGCCCAGGAGGCAACCCTTCGCCCGAGGGAGTGCCTCAAAGGTGTGTACCAGGATGAAGGCGTCGTGCACGCTGCCTGGGAATCGGGTGCAGATGTGCATCCCATGATCACACACCAGCTGCACATTCATGGAGTGGAACCCCTTTCAGGTTGGTGAAGGACACCCCCTCATGCGTCGGTGCTCGTAGGGGGACATGCATCTCATTGATCACCCCCTGTACATGGGGTATCTCAGCAATGGCAGCGAATCCCGCTGCCCGTGCAGCCTGATGGGCTCGGTCCACATTGAAGTTGGTATATTGTGTTGACCAGGCATAAAGGTCGTCCGTGATGGTGCGGATGCATCTGCGCACCCAGATCTGCGAGATCCCAGAGAGGTCCCACTCGGTGCCTGGAAGGACCCCGTGGCACAAATGTTCAGGATGACCATCACCCATACGGGCGGTGTCGCTCTGCGCAACCACGGGCCACGGTGGGCGGTCAGTGGGGAGCGCGGCAAGATGGCTGCCTTGCAGGCCGCGGCAATGGCGGTCCGTGCCTGGACACCCCGATCCCGGGGGGACGCCCCAACCCCACGCCCCATCCCTTGGTCACCCGCCGCTAACCCCTTTGTCCCTGGCTGACGACTCCCTCCCCTCCCAAGCCAGTCCATGGTTGCACCTTTGGGAACATGTCCTACCTCCGTCCTCTCAGCAGCCACCGCTTCCCGATTTTGAAACGCCACAAGTGAACCTCGTCCATCCGTAATTCCTCCTGGTGGAGGAGAGCATCATGGGAGCCTTGGAGAATATCGGGAACAGACGGTAAGTGATATGCCAACAGCGTTTACTGTACGTGCAGAGTAGAGTGCATTCACGCCGCTGTCCAGGCACCTGAGAGTGGCAGTCTGTTGGACGCCCGGCGTGGGCCCCGGTTTTTGACTGACGGGCTATTCCCCACCTGACCGTACTTCCCAATTCCGGCGTCGGTCGATGGAGACTTGACACTTGCTGGAGCGAACCGGCAGACGAACTGCAGTCCCAGGCTGCCCAGAAACACGTGAAGAACTTTTCAAATATGCTTAAAGCAAAGACCAAACTCCAAATCAAACTATTCTTTCCGTCACTTCCTCTCTTTGCTCATGAATTCCTATAAATCCTTCTTCCTTATTCCTCCAGTCAATGTGGTCTCTGCCACTACGTTAATTCTGAGAGGTCACGACTCTCTTTTACTCAACAAACGATAGGGCTGGTTTAGCACACTGGGCTAAATCGCTGGCTTTTAAAGCAGGCCAAGGCAGGCCAGCAGCACGGGTTCAATTCCTGTACCAACCTTCCCGAACAGGCGCCGGAATGTGGCGACTAGGGGCTTTTCACAGTAACTTCATTGAAGCCTACTTGTGACAATAAGCGATTTCTGTGCGGAGTCTGCACGTTCTCCCCGTGTCTGCGTGGGTTTCCTCCGGGTGCTCCGGTTTCCTCCCACAGTCCAAAGATGTGCAGGTTAGGTGGATTGGCCGTGCTAAATTGCCCCTAGTGTCCAAAAAAGGTTAGGTGGGAATAGGGTGGAGGTGTGGGTTGAGTAGGGTGCTCTTTCCAAGGGCCGGTGCAGACTCGATGGGCCGAATGGCCTCCTTCTGCACTGTAAATCCTATGACATGTTTTCAGTGTGTGTACACAGTTTGGTGAATGCCATAGATATGGGTGTATAGGTGACCCCCATTTCCCATGCTCACCCCCCCCCCCCCCCCCCTCTCCCAACATACACACTTTTCAGCTACTTTTCTTCTGTACTTGCAAGACAGGGGCTGGTATAGCACAGTGGGCTAAACAGCTGGCTTGTAATGCAGAACAAGTCCAGCAGCGTGGGTTCAACTCCCGTACCAGCCTCCTTGTGACCCAGAGTCACAACGCGGGGGAAATTTGATTTTATATTAATACCCGTGATTTTGGTTGAGTTAAATTGATGACAGTCGCCAGGTTTGTAAAATTTAGACACGAGTAACCTTTTATTATTAACAGTCATTATAATTAAATAGACAGAAAATACAACTCGCTATCCACAGTCTGATTTCCAATCCCTCCCCGCCCCTCATTTTCTAACTTGTCCCACTATCTACACACACACACACACACACACACACACACACACAGACAAACAACACGGAGGGAAAGGGTGGGTGATAGGGAAAGATATAAATATAAAATAAAAGGATAATGGATCTTTGATTCAGGTGGATGTCTTCCAGTTAGTTTCTTTCTCGAGGTTAGGCCATCACTTGGGTTCTTTCTTCTCCTTCAGTTTGTGATGACCGTCACTGCAGACTCACAGAGACAGCAAGCAACCACCAGGAGAGAGGGAGGGGGGGGGGGAAACACAGCTCCTCTTCCTTCGAGGGTCTAGAGGCTTCCGGCAGGTTCTCTCTGAAAAAGAACCCACCCGGGCAGGAACCGATCGAATGGGCGAGCAATAGTGATTGGGGGATTCTATCGTGAGGAGAACGGGCAGGCACTTCTGTGGCCACAAAAAGCCACCTAAAATGGCTGATTCCCGATTAATTTGGCCAAAACCCGATCTAAAATGGCTAACCGCAAAGGCTGATGGGAAAAGCAGCCAACAGGACACAAACGGACAGCTGCAGACAGAATAGCGTATTCGGCTCTGGGGAAGTCGGCCCAGATCGATACCTGCGACTATTAGCAGCACATCAACCCAGACATCTGCAGTTTAATCGGCTATCCCCGGGAACAATTGCAACATATTAGCAATTGAATGCCGGGCCAGACCTCTCGGCGCCTGCAGTGGCTGAAACAAAGACAGGTGTGGTGTTGGGTGCTCTGGTGCACAGATGAGCCAACACAGTTGTATGTGGTACAACTCTATTTTATTTTAACTCTTATAATACAATTCGTTCTGGATACTTTGCACGTGCTGTCTCCCTGAGTGTGTCGTGTATCAGGTCTGTCCTGGTCCTCCTCTCCAGCTAATACTGACCACCAGGTGTCGTGTTTGTGCTTTTATATCTTTCTGTGATTGGTTGTGGTGGTGTGTGTTCTGATTTGTCTGTTGGTGTGTCTATCATGATGTGTGTGTTTGAATATCATGACAACAGGTGAACGACCACCCCCCGATCGAGGAATCGCCCCATTATTGGAGCATATCGAACCTAGTGATTGGGAACAAGTCCAATCACTTGGGACTCAGGGTCAAGGGCCGCCCCGAGAGGCGGGAAGCCCCTAGGCCCTATAAATTGAGGGGCCAAGTTCAGATCGCTCTCCCTTCTCTTCCTGCTCGCAACCTTCGCAAGAACCTTCGACAAAGAAACAGTAAGTTTGATTCCAGCGATCGCTACCCGATAGACACTCCTAGCCATCGACCTTTATCAGCCTTTGAATCCCACGGGCTCAGGACCAATTCGGAAAAACCATTTGTTTCCCTGACCTGGTGGACCATTCCTAAAGTTAAGTATTGGCCTGTTAGTTGTAGGTATTAGTCTAGAAGTAGCATTATTGTATAAGTATTAATTGCTGTATATAATAAATGCCGTTGATTTAATTCTTACTAAGCGGTGTGCTGCATTATTAATCATTACTTGAACTTGAACCACGTGGCGGTATCAGAAAGATACCTGGCAACTCGTGAGCAAAGGTGACAGAATTAGAGCTAATAAAACTAAGGTAATAAGAGCAACAGAGGAGAACGGGCAGGCGCTTCTCTGGCCACAAATATGACCCCAGAATGGTGCGTTGATTCTCAGGTGCCAGGGTCAAGGCTGTCACTGAGCGGCTGCAGGACATTCCGAAGCGGGGGGGGAGGGGGGAGGGTGAACAGCCAGAGGTTGTGGTCAATATTCTTCCCAACAACATGGGCGGCACGGTAGCACAGTTGCTAGCACTGTTGCTTCACAGCTCCAGGGTCCCAGGTTCGATTCCCGGCTTGGGTCACTGTCTGTGTGGAGTCTGCACGTTCTCCCCGTGTCTGTGTGGGTTTTCTCCGGGTGCTCCGGTTTCCTGCCACAAGTCCCGATAGATGTGCTTGTTAGGTGGATTGGACATTCTGAATTCTCCCTCTGTGTACCCGAACAGGCGCCGGAGTTATGGCGACTAGGGGCTTTTCACAGTAACTTCATTGCAGTGCTAATGTAAGCCTACTTGTGACACGAAGAAAGATTATTATTAGGTAAGAAGAGGGATGAGGTCCTGAGTGTTGAATATGGGGTGCTTGGAAATTAATTAAAAAGCAGGACCTCGCGTGGGAGCAAGAGCAGGAAAAGGAAGCTGGACCGGATGAATGAGTGGCTGGAGAGATGGTGTGGGAGGGAGGGATTTGGATTCCTGTGGCATTGGAACTGAATCTGGGAAAAGTGGTACAAGCTGGTCAGCTTGTACCCCAGCAAGACCAGGGTTAATAGGTGTATTTTCACAAGAGAGGGAAACAAAGATAGAAGTGAAGGACAGAAAAGTAGAAAGCAAAAGTGGAAGACAGACGAAACAAGGACAAGCAGAAAATAGGGCCATGGTACAAAAAAGCCATGTGTAAAAATGTTAAAAATATAAGTCCAAAGGCATTGTGTCTGAACGCATGGAGCAGTCACAATAAGGTAAATGAATTAACAGCGCAACCTGGTATACACGATACGATTACAATGATGGCAAAATGGTTACGGGGTGATCAAGGCTGAGAACTGAGTAGGTAAGGGTATTCAATATTTAGAAAGATCAGACAAAAAGAGAAAGGAGGTGGGGCAGTGTTGTTAGTTAAGGATGAAATCAGTGCTGTAGTTTGTTCTTTAGTGCGAGAGGATACTAGCTCAGCACATCTACATGTAGACTCTAGGTTGAGCTAAGAAGCAACAAGGGGTGGAAAGTATCAGTGGGAGTTGTCTATACACCTCCAAATAAAAGTGATAAGGTAGGGGATGGAATTAAAAAGGAAATTAGAGGTGCAGGTAAGAAGGATACCATGGTGACTATGGGTGACTTTAATCTACCTATAGATTGGACAATCAAATTAGCAACAGTACTGTGGCAGCTGAATTTCTGGAGTGTGTCGATATGGTTTTCACTACCAGTATGTTGAGGAACCAACTAGGGAACATGGTAGCCTAGATTATGCAACGAGAAGGGGTTAATTAATAATATTATTTTGCAGAGTCCTTGAGGTAACAGTGACCATAACATGATGGAATTCTTCATTGAGGATGGAAAGTGAAGAAGTTCGACCTCAAACTAGGGTGCTAATCTAATCAAAGGAAATTACGAAGGTATGAGTGGGTGAGCAGGTTAAAATAGATTGGTGAACTTCATTAGAAGGCATGATGTTGGATAGGCAATAGGAGTGAATATATGCATTGCAACAATTATACATTCCTTTAGGCACAGAAACAAAACAAGAAAGTGGTTCAACCGTGGTTAACAAAGAATTGAAGGATAGTATTTGGTCCAAAGAGGAATCCTATAAAGGTGCGAGAAAAGTGAGCAAGCCCGAGGAGAGGGAGAAGTTCAGTCTTCAGCAAAGGAGGACAAAAAGATCGATTAAGAGGGAAAATAGAATATGAGAGTAAACTTGCAAGTAACCTAAAAGCAGAATGTAAAAGCTTCTAGAGGTATATAAAAAGAAATAGATTAGCGCAGGTCATAGAATTTACAGTGCAGAAGGAGGCCATTCGGCCCATCGAGACTGCTCCGGCTCTTGGAAAGAGCACCCCACCCAAGCCCACACCTCCACCCTATCCCCGGAACCCAGTAACCCCACCCAACACTAAGGGCAATTTTGGACACTAAGTGCAATTTAGCATAGCCAATCCACCTAACCTGCACATCTTTGGACTGTGGGAGGAAACCAGAGCACCCGGAGGAAACCCACGCACACACGGGGAGGACGTGCAGACTCCGCACAGACAGTGACCCAAGCCGGGAATCGAACCTGGGACCCTGGAGCTGTGAAGCAATTGTGCTAACCACTGTGCTACCGTGCTGATAAATGTGAGTCACTTTCAGTCCAAAAACGCAAGAACTTCTCATAGAGAATAAAGAAATGAGCAATTAAACAACAACATTATTTCTGTCTTGACAGAGGAAGAAACAAATAACTTCACAGAAATGTTCGGAAATCCAGGGCCTAGTGAGAATGAGGAATTGAGGGAAATTAGATTTAGTGAGAAATAGTGCTGGAGAAATTAATGGGACTGAAAGCGGATAAATCCCCAGGGCCTGATAATCTACACCCCGAGGATACTAAAGGAGGTGACCGTGGAAGTAGTGGACGCGTTGGTCATCATCTTCCAAACTTCTGTAGGTTCTGGAACCAATCCCAGCAGTCATCCCTCCTCACCGGGGTCTGTGACACGTAGAGGGTATCACAGCCGGATGGTGACAAATCGAGGGGTCTCACCCGCATCAACAACTTTTGGGGAGCTCCACCTGGGGCTGGTTGTAGCGATCCTTACAAGCCCAGGTCAGTGTCTTGTGCGGAGCAGCAAAGAAGCTCGGGGAAGTGAATTATTCAACTGAGACCGCAGATCGGGGGAAAGAGAAAAGGCCGTGTCCTGCCAACATGGGAAAGCAATATCACAGCTGAGAAGGGGACAAGTAGGTAATGGTGTGTCCTGTAATGATATCCAGTATATCATCTTTGTATAGATGAATAAATTACAACACCCAGCCACTAGGTGGAGTTAGAGCACATCTCACAACCCACATGATCTTGGAAGTGAGTTAGTCAAGAGGGTTGGAAACAATTGTGTTTTTCAGTAGCTGTGTGTGTTGTAGTTATTTGATCTAATACTTAGCTTTCTCAGCACACTTAAGAATTCACAGATTGTAGCCTAGTGTAAATAAATTGACTTAAGATTAATCTAAATAAACAAAGAACATCACATGTCCCATTGCCACCAACCGGGGTGGTGGAGGGTAGCAGTGGGGATGAATTGGAGAGAGATATGGGTGAGGCTCAAATTACACCCCCTTCTGTCCAATACAGAAATACAACCTAGACTCCCTATTCCCCCGCCTCGGGGCAGAACAGTGAGCAGAGTTGATGGGGCTTCTTACGGCATTTAAAGGCTTACGCAGCATCAAGCCAGGCTGCACCCACCCTGTCATATTATGTATTTAATATGGGCTCTTTATGTTGCTGTGGTGGTGGTTCATTGATAAGACAGTGAAGCTTGGCCAATCCACCGACCCTGCACATCTTTGGATTGTGGGGGTGAGACCCACGCAGACACGGGAGAATGTGTGAACTCCACATGGGCATGTGAGCCGGGGACGAGATCGAACTCGGGACCTCAGCGCCGTGAGGCAGCAGTGCTAACCACTGCGCCACTGTGCCGCCCAGCCTCTTTGAGCTCTTCATTGCCTCCACTTTGAGGTTTTGTTGCCTCCAATTTGAGGTTTCTCTGCTTCCACTTTGAGGTTTTGTTGCTTCCTCTATGAGATTTTGTTGCCTCCGCTTTGAGGTTTTGTTGCTTCCTCTATGAGATTTTGTTGCCTCCGCTTTGAGGTTTTGTTGTCTCCTCTTTGAGGTTTTCTTGTTAAGGGTATTGCCTCTTTAAGAATATTGCCTCTTTAAGAATATTGCCTCTTTAAGGATATTGACCCTTTAAGGGTATTGCCTCTTTCAGAATATTGCCTCTTTAAGGATATTGACCCTTTAAGGGTATTGCCTCTTTAAGGGTATTGCCTCTTTAAGAATATTGCCTCTTTAAGGGTATCACCTCTTTAAGGGTATCACCTCTTTAAGGGTATTGCCTGTTTAAGGGTATTACTTCTTTAAGGATATTGCTTCTTTAAGGGTATTTCCTCCTGCAC